>NC_083571.1:87582887-88260887 GCF_027579695.1 Neoarius graeffei
GGGGGATGTTCAAATAGTTTGTTTTACAGAAAAAGTTTAGAAATACTGAAATGGACCCACTTGGCATGTGGACCCACCTTACATGTGAAATTTTAGTCACATTCTCCTTATCACGAATTTCTCCTTCCGAGTCACTATCGCAGTCCTTTGATGGAGTTAAAGGATCACAAAAGGAGGCGATGAGTTCTTCGTCCGTTCCGGAAATGAAGGAGGTTACCGGTGTATCGTTGTCCGTGTCCACCCCCTGACTCGCTATGTTTTCTAAATCTTTACTATTCAGTTCATTCATGTGTTGCAAACCACCGATGAGGTCATTTATGTTGCGGCGGGGGGTATTAAAACACTACCGGTGCGCTTTACGGGTAACTAGGTGTTAAGTTTAGCGGTATCAGCAGTCATTTATCGATTCTTTGATCACCGTTCTCAATAATTGTTAATGATCGACACCCAACTGAGGCTAGTTAAGCCTTTTGTTTTATGGCATGAACTTGACTGCGGACTTGATTAATTATTGTTTGTCACTGGTGGGAAGAGGTGCGCATGGCTCGGTGCATCAGGTGAATGATGGATGTAATTGCAGGAAGTCTGTTTATTTACAAACCAGCAGGCAAACAGTTTAAAAAAAAAAACGCAAGACAAAGGCAGGGTCGTGAAATGGGCAATGGTCAAGTGAGACACAAACAGAAAGGCAGAAGCAAAGACAAAAGGCAGATTCCAAATACACAAAACAAAGTCAAAACCAGAAAGGCAGTACACCGATACAAGGCTTGGTAATGTGAGACACTCGGTACACCATGTCTACTTCCCCAAGTTTGTGTGCTTGGAGAGTCCTTATTAGCATGCGCTGTGATTGCACTCTAATCTGGAACAGGTGCATAGTAATTAGTCCCAATGGCGCGCCGAGCGCCACTGCGCATGGATGTAGCACAGGTTGTGTCTGAAATCACTCACTTGTTCACTACTCCCTACTTGCTATATAGTGAGCTCATTGGTAAAATGAAAACGCACTTTGGGACACTACTCCGTCACGCCATTATTTACGTCATTACTGTCGCACAATTAAAACGTGCCCGATCAGTCGGCTGGTGGGTTTTCAAAATAATAAATACATGTTATACTGAGCGTGTTTTCCACAGTAATAAATACAAAGTACTTTGTGTCTGCTGCATCTTTCAGTTCTTGTAAATCAAGGCTGAATACTTTCTTCTTCGCCGCTGCCTTTTATTAAATCAAATTTGAGGCTTTTGATTAATTTCTCGCTCTGCACTGTAACTGTTTTATTCTTGTGTTTTGTCAGTCTTATTTGATTTTAGCTTTATTTTTATTATTCCCCCACTCCGAAGGAAGGGGGGGTCTAGTGGTTTACCTCCGTCTATCAAAGTAATTTGTGTCTGATGCATCTTTCAGTGCTTTTAGATCAAGTCAAGTTTATTTGTATGGCGTTTTTACCAATAAACACTGTCACAAAGCAGCTTTACAGAATTTGAACGACTTAAAACATGAGCTAATTTTATCCCTAATCTATCCCCAATGAGCGAGCCTGTGGCGACGGTGGTGAGGAAAAACTCCCTCAGACAGCATGAGGAAGAAACCTCGAGAGGAACCAGACTCAAAAGGGAACCCAGGCCTAGAAATTCATATTTTTTTTTTTTCACCAGCCAGCCGGACTAGTTACCTTCCAAAGTAACTCGCCAAACAGAAAATCAACTAGCCAAAATTTGTTCATGTATGAATTTTACTTCTGTCAAAAATAACACAAAAGAGAGTAGTTACTTGTTCATGACTAATGCGCATTTATTTCAAGACCCGAGTATTTTGATACTGTTGTTAAATACATAAATGAGAACAAGACAGAGGACCATAATATAATATCAACAAATAATAATATATTGGAAAACTTGGCAACTTGGTGTATGAGTATTGAAAACAAATATACTTACTATCATGTCCAACCTGCTTTCTGTATTTAACCATTTATGAGAGAGAAAGCATTCGGAGCTTCATATTGACTAGGAATCAACTTGAAAAAAATTAATTACTCCATAAAAATCGTATCGCAGCCAAGGCCTACCCTGCTCCCACGTTTGCTTATAAGTCCTTTGTCGTTTCTCCTTCTCGTACGCTTTATCGGCGGCCTTTTTCTCCTCTTCAGACCGAGGTCGCTTTGTCCCCGTCTCTGGTGGTTTCTATACGCCTTTCAGAAAATTCCACATCGCAACATAGCTTTGGCAGATGTAGATGTAAACAACAACAAAAACATGTATTTAAATGGGCGATAATGTGGCCACATCTATTGAATTTGATAACGTGATTACCGCGATATTCAACAAGATGCGTTATATGCATGCGCAGTAGTGAAAAAACCACCCACTATTGCATGGGTGCAAAGCAACTGGCATTGGCTTTATCTTTTTGTTTGTTTTTTTATTGTTTCGTCGAGAATAACTTTATGGCTCAGTTTCAGGTGGTTGAAGTGGTGTGTAGTGTTGCCAAGAGGTGCAGATACTACCTTATTGCAAATCTTACACACGATGCGCTTCTGTTCCACGTCGGATTCTTCGAATCCAAAGTGATCCCGTACTACAGACGTTTTTCGTCCCTTTTTGTCGACCAACCGATTCTGCCCTCCTTCTCTCATCTTGCGAGCCTACCTCGCGCCAAACAATTCACAATCTCTCCTCCTTTCAGCTGCGTGAGTGGAGAGCCATAGAGACACACACACTCAGTGCGTTTACATGCACATAGAGAGAATCGAAGTTCAAAATGCCATGTATACACCTTAATTCAGCTGAAATTGAACCGAACTTGATTTCTCGGAATCGAGCTACACGACCTAGATTATGCGATTTCTGCCGAGCTACTTGGTGCATGTAAACCCTATCGAGCTACGTATTCGAGCTACTTACTTCAGCACTGCCCCTTCCGGAAGTGACGAGTGACGAGACCACAAGCGGGAAACACGACAGCCTCGGTCGGCATGACAACGAATCATGACAACGGCATGAATCTTTTCTTTTTGTGGCATTGTTTGCACTGTTAAAATTTAGCTCACTTACTGTATCACCAAATACATCTGTACAGCTGTTGCATAGCTGTGAATTGTGTACATAAACAAGTCACTGTATTTGTGTGTGTGTGTGTGTGTGTGTGTGTGTGTGTGTGTATAGATGTCCAACATCTGAAGAATGTCAGTAAAAACAAAACAATTGAACTTTTTGTGTGTTTATTAAGACATAAGTTAAATTGTAAGCAAAAAATGGACTTTAGAAAAATATTTTTTGTAAGCAAAAAATGGGACTTTAGAAAAATATACAATTGTGCAAAATAAGTTGTCTTACAAAACAGTGGTCTGCGCAGGACAGTTTGTAGCCATACAGTCTGTTAGAGCAAGCCTAACAGCTTGAACACGGAACTTGTGAACACAGAACTGCCAGTTAGGGGTGGGCGATATGGGCAAAAAATAATATCTCGATATTTTTTAGGATTTTAACGATAACGATATTTTGACGATATTTAAAAAAAAAAACACACATGCTTAAAGATTACAATAATTACAATGACTAAAAGAATCATTGCAGTGACACAAGTATTTAAGGAAAAGCCATATTTATTTTCTTAAACAACTTTAAATTAATAAAAATGAATAATTCAATTGACAGTTCGTAACGGCAGCAAACATTCTAATCAACCGTCTCTGACGGCAGTACGGGTCTGCAAATATCCCGCCTGTTCCGCTGCCAACAACCAATCATATGTCGATCTGAACCAACAGCTTTCCAATCATCTTGCAGCTTCGTGCTCCGCTGTCCCTCTCCTGCCGTTATAGAAGTACTGCGCCTGCGCAGTGTCAAAATAATCCATGAGAAAAGTGGATTTTAAAGCTTTTTCTGAGTCATGAGAACCAACCTAACACTCAAGTATAATCAACTTTTCATGGCGATTTCAATCATATGCTCTTCGCGACCGTTAGTTTTCACAGAGTCCAGTATTGATATCTCCCCATTCATGTTCAGAGGGTCTGGTCTCACTAATCCGAAAAAGATGCCTGAAAGTGGCCGGCGAGTGACCGCACTTGGCCTGATAGGAGCCCGTCACAGCTTCTTCTTCTTTTTTTTCCCCCTCAAAAAAAAAAACGTAAACTACAAGTCAAAGTTTTTCAGTTTAACAATAATAAAGAAAAATGTGCTCAATTTAAAATGTATTGAAACTATTCGAAATCGGCTGATCGGTTCATTCATTATTATCCGTGAGTACAGAAACACTAGTAATAATTTCTGGATCATTGCTATAAACGTGGACTAATATTTCTTGGGAACCAATGGGTTAATGTAATGGAATGAACCAACCGACCAATCGCATTTTTTCTTCAGATGGTATCTGGGTAAATGAGCAGCTGTCTCAGCCAATCACATTTTATTGCTGGACGGGATCATATCACGACATCTTCCGGTAGATACCCGAAATCAGCTTTGTACGTTGTGAGACCAGCGGAGCAAAAAAAAAAAAAACTTTTAATATGCTGAGCAATGTTTGATACATTTTGGAAAGTTGTTTTGGTTGCTTTATAGGTTTCTTAGAATATTTAACTCGTCATGTCTGTGCTGCTCTCCTGGGTTGCTAGAAACAGTTGTGTTGCCCTGGCTTGGCATATAAAATGTGTGCCCCCCCCAAAGCAATTCAAGGCCCGTCCGTCAGTCCGTGTCTGGCGCCGGGTCTGCTCCGCTCTGTATTGATTTTTGGCGGCTTAATTAAAAGAACTCGATAATGCAAAATTACACATCGTCAAAACAACATTCACGATGACATCGCAGACGATACATATCGCCCACCCCTACTGCCAGTGTTGCCAGATTGGGCGGTTTTAAGTGCATTTTGGCGGATTTGAACATGTTTTGGGCTGGAAAACGTCAGCAGTATCTGGCAACACTGCTGATAACTTTGTTTATACTCTTGAATAGCTCTTCTTCATGACGACAACCGGAAGTGTACCAACACGATGGGGCGTGTAGCGCCACCTGTGGCTCGGGTGCACAATGCACCTCACACAATAGCTGGATTTCCTTGTGTGCATGTAGGATTGGATTTCTCTGGCACCCCTGCTGGGACCCTTAGCTCGATTACTGACAGTAGCTCGATTTGGATGTGCATGTAAACGCACTGACTGCTTCCGCCGCGTGAGTGTTGTCGGCAAGTCTGCGCATGGGCCCGCGGGAATGAAACGTATTGCGTGTGCGCGTCCCCAAAAAATGGCAAAATAATCGTTTCAACTCGATTATATGAATTTTGAGATCGTTTGACACAAAAATCGAAATCGTGATCTAAATTCAATTAATTGCACAGCCCTACTACGAGTCCACTATATAGGGTGTGATAATTCTCACTATACATTCGGACAGCACTACAAAATGGTGAACTCACTGTATGGTGAGTAGTGAGTGATTTCGGAAACAGGGACAGTGTTTTGTTACTAAAGTCCGGGGACGTGAGCTGAGTTGGCGAAAGTTCGTAGTAAAAGTTGGTTATCGTGAGGTTGCAGTGTATTTGGGTAAAATTTTGTGAATGATTGCATAGCATCTTCTGAAGACTTTCGTCCTTAATAAAGTCATAATTCAATTCAAGTTCAATTCAAAACACTTTATTTGTCCGCTGGGGCAATTTAAAGGCACGCAGAGAAGTACAGTTAAACGCATAAATAAAAAAACGAAACAAGCATGAAACCTAATGACAGCGTGCAAGGTGGCAGTATGTGGATAAATAACTGTACATCTAGAGTACATTTCATTAGCGTGTTAATAATTTAGTGTCCTGTTCCCTGCAGAGCTTCAGAATGATTTAATGGTTTGCTGAAACCAGCAACACAATCACGATAGCATGCTGAAAAAAGAAGTACGTATACGTTTCCATTTCGAAGTATAAACATGGTTTCTGTCACACTCTTTGTTAAAGTAGATACGCAGAACCATGGCCTCACTTCGTGTTTATAAATACCTTGAGACCTCAAGAATGGCACAGGAATAGTTTTAAGCGTTAACAATAAATCTAATATAGTAATTTTTATGATTAAAGAGATTTATATAGGTAGCGGTCTGAGTGAATGTCCGTGACGTCACAGCAGGAAGTCTATCGGTCTCATCACCATTTCCACTATACTAAAAAACACAGAGCTGACTGCAACTCCGATCCTCCATTTTGAGCTAATTTATCGCTATGCCACGTAGATGTGTTGCTGGCGGGTGCAGCAACACGACAGAAGGTGGATTTACGTTGCATTCATGGCCCAAGAATGTTCAAACTGCAAAGATTTGGACGCGTTTTGCGAGAAGTTCACGGGCACATTGGGTGCCTACGAAGTGGTCTCTCCTCTGCTCTGCACATTTTCCTGAAGACTCGTACGAGACCTCTGATCTGTTGAGGAGCGTTGGCTATAAGCCCGGATTGAAAGAGGGTGCAGTACCAACAATTAAAGAAAAAGAAAACTACAAGAAAAGGAAAGTATTTATTTTATCGATTCCTTTTTTTTTTTTAAAAATGAAAGTAAGTTCAGTTGCACCAGTTCTCCTGGAGTGAGCCGAGGGTTGTTGCTAAAACCCGGGACGGGACATATCGCTCGGGCGGTGACCTCCCCGCAGTTGTTGCTAAAACCGGTTCCGTCCCGGGTTTTAGTAATGCCCTGAGCCCAGCAGTAATGGCGGAATACACAGTATGAAGAAAAGTGAATGAGCGGAGCAGCCGTCTTATTTCTAAACTGGATATTACTGCCATCTCACCCTTACGTGGAAGTAGTGGATGAACGGAGAACCGAATGAACAAATGAAAGTCAGATTGTTTCAAAAACACTCGGCCTTCAAGAAGCGAGAACACAGACGGGTAAGCTCCGACTATCATTTGGATTAAAAAAAAAACGCCATGTTGTTTACCGGCATTGAGATTAATTCATGTAACTTGTATTGTGTGTTTAAGTTACGGATATAAGATTATTTAATTTGCTTCAGAATGTGATTGTCTCAGTTCATCTGATTATTTAATGAGCCTTTTATGTTTTATCAGTGAAAATGCATGCATGTACATGTCTGTTGCATAAGTTATAACACCTATCCTGTTTTAATGAGAGTCAACCCACAATCAGTGAAGTAAAATCAGTCTTAGTTGAGCAAGTCGGTAACGGGATTTCTTACTTTCACCATAAATTTTTATTTATATGACTTTGGTCTATAGCTGTAAAAGGCCTCAGCATTAAAACCGGTTAATACAGTGACGTCACGCACTCAGGGCTGGCCGGCTCAGCGGGGCAGCTCGAATGCCAACTTTGCGGTCGATTTTAACTCTCAAAAAAAAATATATTTTTTTAGTGCTGTCAAGCGATTAAAATATTTAATCGCGATTAATGTCGCGACTGTCATAGTTAACTCGCGATTAATCGCAATTTAATCGCACATTTTTGTCACATGAAAAACCATTGTAATTCTCTTATCAGCATAAAAAAGTGAATGGGCTTGCTCACCGTTCGAACTACGGGGGTACTCGGGGGATCTGAGATCCCCTGAAACAGACATGAGATCCCTTGAAAACATGATTTGGGAAATGTTGGGGGGTCTCTAAAATATTGGCAAAATGATGTTTATTGACATAGCAATCGTGTGTAACGGGAAGCATTTGCATATCCGAAGTGAGCGCGTGATGGAGATCCGCGCTCTGAGACAAGCGCAAGCACCCCCCCCAAGGGAAAAAAAAGGGCCCCCCCCGAAAATATCGGCATAGTTCGAACACTGGTTGTACCAATGTTTTTTTTGTTTTTTTTTTTTTAATTGCAGAGCATAACACGTCTTGTCACAGCCACTGCAAAGTGGGGCTGGAGCCGCCGATGGGAAAACGAAACCTAAGCCAAGCACCGTGGCTCTTCGGGGGAGGGTAGAGGACTCTGGCTGTGCGGGGCGTGGCATCATGTCACAGAGCGTTAATCTCGCCATAAAAAAAATTATCGCCGTTAAAATTGAGTCAAGTTAACGCGTTAATAACGCGACATTTTTGACAGCACTAATTTTTTTTATTCCCATTTATGCAGCATACAAGAGTCAAGGATGGAGATACTATCCACTCAGAAATGCATTTAAAAGTAAAGGCTCTGCGTATCTCCTTTAAGCCCATGCACAGTTATATGAGAAGTCGATGTGATGGCGGTTTTAGGAAGAGAACACTTTCACCACTCCATGTTTCTGGAAACGGTTCATGATGCAGAAATCATGAGTTCCAGCTCATGACGCAACGTTTTGTGGTGCAAGTCTCCTTTTCACGTAAAGAGAACCAAAGTTAGAGTGTTCTGTAATCCGCCCCCATAGGCCATGAGCAGCGCCTTGAGTGAGTATTTTTGAACTTTCTCACAAGTTCCAACCTTGAACTGAAGTGGACTTAATTGGGATTATATTTCATGTTGATTTTAATACGCGAGATATAATCCTAACTAAGTCCATTTCTGTTCAGGTTGGAACATAACATGGCCTTAATGCCGCAAGGGAACGATCTTATTCTTCAGGTATTTTGGAGGATGATGATGATGATGATGATGATTTTAACCAGGTGTCACCACAAAGTTATTTATTCACGTAACTTTTTTTGAGTTTGTTTATTTATGACAAAATTGTAGTACTTTTTTTTTTTTTTTTTTAAGAAATACTCTTTCCACGAAATAGCCTTCGGTACTGACATGGCATTAATAAATATATCTCAATCACTCACTCACTCACCCTGAAACCTAACATGTGGGGGGTGAATACTTGTGCAGTGCAGTGAGTGTGTCAGGGTTTCGGAGCCTTCAGCATGCTGAGAAATGAGTAGCGAAGGCCAGCAGGCAGCAGACGCAGGAGTTTTCAGTCCTGTCAGGCACACGCCAGCGACAAGGCCAGATCAGTTGACTGGTGTTTGTTCCGCAGAATGTCAACAATATAAGGTTGCACGCACTGACGAAGCAATTTTTCAGCTGCTCGAAGCAAGTTTATTTGTCGTGCAACTTTTTAATTTAGTGCCCGAGACTTTATTTTCATGCTCATCTCGCTGTCCTCGTCTGTGATCAGTAACTAAACGAAGTTAAGCAGGGTGTAACTGGCTGTGGTGGTTCAGGTGTAGCGAGTGTCTTCCTCTCCTCTCCGTTCATCACGCCGTGCGACTGTGGAGTAAGCAGGAGAGTATTGTGACAGCTTTTACGTCAGATGTAATTTTTCCCAGTGTTCAGTCAGTCAGCCAAGTAAAAATCATAGACGGTTACAGCAGTGACTTGGTGACTTTTTGTCATGACCGTTACGTCACCGCACTCCTCCGTTTCCTTCCATCCGAATTGAGACACTTAAAGCGAGACGGCCTTTCGAGTTCATCAAACGGGTCAAATTTGGATCCCTCTGAAATTTGGTCATTGTGATATGCAGTGGTGCTTGAAAGTTTGTGAACCCTTTAGAATTTTCTATATTTCTGCATAATATGACCTAAAACATCATCAGATTTTCACACAAGTCCTACAGTAAAAGTAGATAAAGAGAACCCAGTTAAACATATGAGACAAAAATATTCTACTTGGTCATTTATTTATTGATGAAAATGATCCAATGTTGCATATCTGTGAGTGGCAAAAGTATGTGAACCTCTAGGATCAGCAGTTAATTTGAAGGTGAAATTCGACTCAGGTGTTTTTCAATCAATGGGACGACAATCGGGTGTGAAAGACGCAGGTACTTTTGTATTTATTAATGTTGGAAATGCGCCGAGTATAATATGTATCTATCATAAAAACGCACGCATGTATTTTATTATTTTGAAAACCCACCAGCCGACTGATCTGGCACGTTTTAATTGTGCGACAGTCATGACGTAAATACCAGCGTGACAAAGTAGTATCAGAAAGCGTTTTTTTTTTCCTCTTTTCCATTTTACCAGTGAGCTCACTATATAGTCCTCTATATAGTAATTCCCTATATAGGGAGTCGTGAACGAGTGAGTGATTTCGGACACGGTTTGATTTCCGCCGTACGTTTTACTTCCGTCCTACGATGTCTCGCACAGGTCTTAACGAATCTCGTTTACGGCCATTGCTTTGACACGTGGACCGATATGTTACAGAGCATATTTCAAACACTCGTAACTTGCTATAGCCGTGACAAAATAGCTATCAAAAATACATTCCGATATTTAATAAAATGAGAAGTAGAATTTTGATCATCAAAAAAATTGCCTTCAATTCCCCTGTAAAGCCTAGGTCACAACCGGACGTACGATTTTTTGGCCGTGCGATTTTTGGCGTTTCCCAAATCGCTGCGTTTTTTTTTTTTTTGTTCGTGGAGAAAGACGCACGTTGGCTGTAAGTTTGTCTTGCAACCTGAAAAAAACGTAAGCGCCCATAGAGTTTGTTTGACATGACAAAGAACCTCTGCGGCCAGTCTACGGCTCAAAAATTAGCACGTCACACGCGCGCCCTCCATGCGTTTCACGCGCGCCCTCCGTGTGTTTCTTGCGTTTTTTGCACGTAGACTGGCCGTAGGAGCACGTACGGCCGGTTGTGACTGAGGCATAACACTAAGAGCAGCTTAACTAGGAGACAGTGTTCATTGTGATGCTCACTCTACCATTTAACGATGATCTTTGTGCTACGATGCTTTTGGGGGAAACTCAACCCTGATTTGAAAGAACTAGACCTTCTGCAAAAAACTTGGTCGTTGCATTGACAATGTTTTTTTGCTAACAAATTAGTAATCAGGTCAACTCAATTTTCTTCTCACTCGAATTGTATCTCCTCTCTGTTATCATGTGAATTCAGTTCTGACTGGTGTTTTGAATAGATCTTTTCTTCGGGAACATCCTTTAGTCCTTTTGTTGATTGTCCTGTTGTAGACAATTTGTCGTAGAGGTCGGTCCTTTCTCACATTGTCACATTTCAGTTCTGTTTGTTTTTGTATGGGAGTCATGGTTGTTTTGATGGCAGGCCAGATGAGCGACTACATCCTTGACGTTCTGGTTGTCATATCGCAAACCACTTGCAATGTTGAATTTTGTGAACAATAAAATGGAAAATACAACGTGAAGGTTGTAAGTGTAAATTATTAAACACAAGACAACCATTTCAGAATGTTCGAGCTGTTGGAAAAGTTGGACATGTTTACGCTGTCCTTATACTGCACTTGATTTGTGTAAGCTGACAGGGAGGACCTGAGAGCTGTATATATGTTATTTACCAGCTGGGAGGTCCCTATGGTGAAATACCGTGACCGAGGTCTTGAAAGTACTGAGTGAGGCCCTCTGGGCCGAGGTCAGTATTCAAGGCCGAGGTCACGGTATTTCACCATACGGACCGACCTTAAGCTGGTAAATAATATATTTTTTTCTTTACCAAATTCTAACAGAAAACGAGAGCGCCCGAAAAGGAAAACCGAGCCGAGCCACCATTTTGAATCCTCATTCACGGCTGTAATGCAAATTGCTTCCTCCTCGGTATACAAGTGCACTTCCATGGCAGGAAAAAAACTACATTTTGCCGCCTATGTAGTCCCCTATTTATACAAAATTGAGTCATTCAGGATTCAGCCATGTTTTTGCTCGGCGTTAGCAATTTACAGGTTTTTAGCTTTCTCCTGAAATGTTTTATTTTATTTCTTCTTCCTCAGGGTAGTAAAACTCGCTTTCGCTGTGAACACTGTCGTTATCACTATCCATGATGTAAAATTAATGCTATTCTCCTGAGAAATGCTGGCAACAATTTATAAGATTTTTGATAATCTTATAAATCTTATAAAAAAAAAAAAGATAAATGTTGACAAAAAATGCTACGTTTGTTGTTGTGAACGAGTGAGTCACCAGAGGTCCGCAACCGGGGCCCGTACCGTAGGATATGGACCCGCTCACCAGCCAATCAGAGCGCAAGATTTGGACCACAAAAAAAAAAGGTTATTTACCAGCTGAGAGGTCCGTATGGTGAAATACCGTGACCGAGGTCTTGAAAGTACTGAGCGAGGCCCTCTGGGCCGAGGTCAGTATTCAAGGCCGAGGTCACGGTATTTCACCATACGGACCGACCTTAAGCTGGTAAATAATATATTTATTTTTTTCTTTACCAAATTCTAACAGAAAACGAGAGCGCCCGAAAGGGAAAACCGAGCCAAGGCGCCATTTTGAATCCTCATTCATGGCTGTAATGCAAATGGCTTCCTCCTCGGTATACAAGTGCACTTCCATGGCAGGAAAAAAACTACATTTTGCCGCCTATGTAGTCCCCTATTTATACAAAATTGAGTCATTCAGGATTCAGCCATGTTTTTGCTCGGTGTTAGCAATTTACAGGTTTTTAGCTTTCTCCTGAAATGTTTTCTTTTATTTCTTCTTCCTCAGGGTAGTAAAACTCGCTTTCGCTGTGAACACTGTCGTTATCACTATCCATGCTGTAAAATCAATGCTATTCTCCTGAGAAATGCTGGCAACAATTTATAAGATTTTTGATAATCTTATAAATCTTATAAAAAAAAAAAAGATAAATGTTGACAAAAAATGCTACGTTTGTTGTTGTGAACGAGTGAGTCACCAGAGGTCCGCAACCGGGGCCCGTACCGTAGGATATGGACCCGCTCACCAGCCAATCAGAGCGCAGGATTTGGACCACAAAAAAAAAAGTTATTTACCAGCTGAGAGGTCCGTATGGTGAAATACCGTGACCGAGGTCTTGAAAGTACTGAGCGAGGCCCTCTGGGCCGAGGTCAGTATTCAAGGCCGAGGTCACAGTATTTCACCATACGGACCAACCTTGAGCTGGTAAATAATATATTTATTTTTTTCTTTACCAAATTCTAACAGAAAACGAGAGCACCCGAAAGGGAAAACCGAGCCGAGCCGCCATTTTGAATCCTCATTCACGGCTGTAATGCAAATGGCTTCCTCCTCGGTATACAAGTGCACTTCCATGGCAGGAAAAAAACTACATTTTGCCACCTATGTAGTCCCCTATTTATACAAAATTGAGTCATTCAGGATTCAGCCATGTTTTTGCTCGGCGTTAGCAACAGTTAGAGGTTTTTAGCTTTCTCCTGAAACGTTTACTTTTATTTCTTCTTCCTCGGGGTAGTAAAACTCGCTTTCGCTGTGAACACTGTCGTTATCACTATCCATGCTGTAAAATTAATGCTATTCTCCTGAGAAATGTGAAAATAAATGTTGACAAAAATTGCTACCATGTTTGTTGTTGTGAATGAGCGAGTCGCCAGAGGTCCGTAACCGGGGTCCGTACGTAGGATACGGACTCACTCGCCAGCCAATCAGAGCGCGGGATTTGATGGAAACCGCACTGCGAAAAAAATATCGTTTATTGGAATTCAGCAGCTCGGAGTTTGATCCGAGACAGACAAGTTGAGATGAAGCTCTACTGGGGGCCGACATGCCGCCGTCCCATACTGTTGAGTCAATGCGTAATTTATAAGGGACAAATGTAGACCATAATTCATGATAAGGGCTTAAACATGTATATTTATGCTGCTTTATTCCACAGATGTGAGCTGGAATTAAAATGGCCGTCTGTGTAGAAGGTTTTGGGTTATGGAGGGAGTGGGACAGAAACCCATGCTTAATGATCTTCCAGGACACTGATTATCAGAAACAGTGATTATCCCAGGAATACTGGGGGACCATTTACATTGAGAACATTATGCAGATGCGCTTATCCAAACCTCATTTATACAACTGAGCAGTCGTTGCTCAATGACTCAGCAGTGGCAGCTTGGCAGGGCTGAGGTTTGAACTCGCAGTCTTCCGAGCAGAAGTCTAACACCTCTGAGCAATCACTGCCCCCAACAGGTGAACAGGCTGGGAATACATCCTGGATGCACCCACGGTAGCATGTGCACATGCGGTCACACCTCAGAGCAATCTAGAATAGCTAGTCGACCTACCTGAGGTTGGAGGAGACCAAAGAACCAGGAAGAAACCCTCAGGAGTAACCGGAGCTCAGGATCGGGGACGCTGTAGAGTGTCAGTGAAGGCATTAACCATTAAAAATGCATATATTGAAGTGTAATTCAAGACATTATAAACAACAGTGGAATTACAGAACTTTTTGCCGTTTTATCTACAGGTTATGCTGTTGCGCTTGTTATGCCTCCACAGCTAACAACGTTATCTTTATAATAAGCGGCAAAGTGTGTTTGTCTTGCGCTAACGTCGTCATTTCTTGATGGATTTTTCACCAAATTTGGCAAGTAGGTCCTGGAATTTTGACCTGGAATTTTGCAGATATAAACAAAATTCAAGTACGGGCCCCAGGGAGGTCCTTGATGGGGCACAACATCCACCCGTCCCCTGCCTCAATGCCTTCCACGTTACATGTATCAACACCAAACTCTCAATAGATCTTCACTAAACTTGGCACGTAGGTAGAGGAGATGGCCACAATTTGGCAGAACTCAGAAATTCCATATTTGGGCCCCAGGGGGTCCCTGGTGGGCTCCTGGGTGGTGGATTTTTGTTTGTCATGGGTTAACATCACCATTTCTTGACTGATCTTCACCAAATTTGACATGAAAGTCTGGGGGCAACCTAGCCTGGGCCCGCCCATCCTAAGCGTGACGCAACACGAGGGCTTGTTGCGAGCTTAGTCTGGCCAGGCAAGCTATCTACAGCTCTTCCAAGCTCCCGAAAAATCGGGAGCCAATCAACTTTGAGCATCTCCAATGGCCCTGGGTAGAGGCGTGTTCAAGGCAGTGACGTAGTAGAACTGCGACCGGAAGCCATAGATTGTTTACAGAATCTATGTCGGAAGCGCTTCATTCACTAGAAACATTACGAACATGGAGCAAGTTCTCATTGAAAACGGAGCAAAGAGCAGCCCTGGAGGTATTTATTGAAAGGAAGGACGTTTTCGCCTTGCTCCCGACCGGCTTCGGTAAGAGTTTAATCTACCAGTTAGCCCCGTCGCGTCACATACGTCAGAGGAAAGAGTGATGTGATTGGTTTAAGCTTCGTCACAGCCTTTTCTGGCTTCAACCAGTAGCAAACTGAGGCATTTCAGGGAGGTGGGTCAACCACGCACTGTGGGAAACGGTTGGGCTTAATATCTTTGCCAGACCAAATGCTCGCAGAGCTTTGAAGTCGCGTTAGCCAGACTAGGGGCAACCCAGAATTTTGCAAAACCTGGGCAACGACGGTAACCTGCTAGTTCGGCAATAAATCGCAATACAAATTTATTTCGATCGAATCGATAGACCTGCACAGGTTTCTAGTTTGAGCTCAGCCTTTTACGTCGACGCCAGGATTCGAACCAGTGTTCTTTCCTGGACAGCACTCTCGACTGCTCAGCCACGGAGGAGAATTGCATGGATTAAAGTTTTCCGTCGTGTGACGGATTTCCGTCAACTGAACTCTCCCAAGGCCAAATGTGAGGTCGGTGCTGATCCGAGGAGAATTAAAATGCCGGGTGGTTGGGTAGAGATTGGGTTATAACACTGATGTGTTGCAACACCATCAACTATCAGCAGGGTTTATTTAACTGTTTTGTTTTTGAGCCATGCTTTGTGTCGTTCATTTCCTACGTTTGATCATGTTTAAACGTTCGCTGTCTACGGTGCGGCATTAAAAAAACATGCGCTGTCAAAATTGGCAAAATACATTCCCATGTGCTTGGCGTGCTTGTGTCTGACCATTTCTGTTTTGTATTAAATTAAATCTTGCCAAAATGACTCAGTTCAAACCTGGACATATAGAAATAGAGCATGTAAAAAAAAAACGGAAAAATAAACCCCGGAAAGCCCGCTCCTCTGCTTCAGCCAGACTTGAAGACCCGACGGTGCAATGCTTGCAGACTGTCAGAAGTAATTAGACCTAAATTTATAGCTAACAAATCAGCAGACGCCCCAACAATTATTATTTTCGTTAGGCCAATGTGTAAGGTATGTTAGAACCGTGCCTTATAGCCTACGTTATATCGCAATTTAAAGGACGTTTGAGGAGTTGGAGGCTGCGAGCGCAATGATGTTCCGACATGCGCTAAACTTTATTCCCTGAAAATCATACACCAGCGTTCAATGCCCCAAACAGTCAAAATGTCTAGAAGATTACGGTTAAATAATAATCATAGCCTACTAAGTTAAATTACGTCAAAACATCGGTTTCTGGCCTATGAAATGATGGAGGAAAATGAGAACGAACGCAAAGTAGATAGCAGCCAACTTCACGCGATCTTTTAGGTAACTTAACACTCGTGTTGGCCACAATATTTCTCTTAATAAAATCTTGAATACGACTTCAAAAACAATTCAACACAAAGTAAGGTCAAATTATAATTTTTATTTTAATTTAAGCGAAGATCCAAACTTTTTTCTATATTGACGTCGAGCACAGGCGGCACGGTGGTGTAGTGGTTAGCGCTGTCGCCTCACAGCAAGAAGGTCCTGGGTTCGAGCCTCGTGGCCGGCGAGGGCCTTTCTGTGTGGAGTTTGCATGTTCTCCCCGTGTCCGCGTGGGTTTCCTCCGGGTGCTCCGGTTTCCCCCACAGTCCAAAGACATGCAGGTTAGGTTAACTGGTGACTCTAAATTGACCGTAGGTGTGAATGTGAGTGTGAATGGTTGTCTGTGTCTATGTGTCAGCCCTGTGATGACCTGGCGACTTGTCCAGGGTGTACCCCGCCTTTCGCCCGTAGTCAGCTGGGATAGGCTCCAGCTTGCCTGCGACCCTGTAGAACAGGATAAAGCGGCTAGAGATAATGAGATGAGATGAGACGTCGAGCACAGAGGAGCATGCCATTCTGCTTTCTTTTTCGGCAGCATGGATGCGCTTTACATGAAAGAAGGCACTGATGTGTCTGCCATCGATAAAGGTGTAAAACAAGTGGAGGTGGGCTTGGCTGTACGAAATAGGTGAAAACGGAAAGCCATTTAGTTCATGGTGCAAAAAACTAAACATTCCAGGCGCTTGCATTTGTGTGGTTTGCCACAAAAAAAAATATACGGAAGCAATGGAAAGAGAGTGCAATAAATTGAATATATTAATCCATTAATTAATTGATAATAAAGTTATCAGTTCTAACACTACGTTCAGACTGCAACCTGAAACAACCCATATCCGATTTGTTGTGAAATCCGATTTTTTTGTTAGGCCGTTCACATTACCAATTATATGAGACTTGTATGCGATCTCCAATATGAACGGAAAACGACCCAAAAGTGTCCCGCATGCGCAAATTGACACGTAATAAGCACATCTACGTAATACGTAAACAAAAAAAAAGCACACTCTTTATGTTTAATGATTTCTTTTTTTGTTTGTTTGTTTGTTTGTTTAATTATCTGGTTAGTGTTAAAGTGTGAGGTCTCGTGTGTGTTTTTGTTTCTGAACTGAAATGAAAACGTGTAGCCTGGTAACGAGGGTTGACTCCTAAATGTCTCTCTAATTTCTATATAAGTGCACTACATGTTACTCGGAAGTAATGGATTTTTAAACTCTATATAGTGCACTCGAGCTTCAGTAGGCAGTCATTTGGGATACGGCCGCTGTATTACCAAACTCTTAATTCAGGCTTAATAATTTGCACATGTTTATTTCGTCATATTAATAATCTTTTTCTACATTTTTATAAATATTTATTTAGATTGTTTATAGCCAGCTGAATTCTGCAACTTCTCTCAGCGCTGGCTCAAGGTGCAGAAACACCAGTGCAGTTTGCGATGGAGAGGAGATGAGGCGAGACCTGGCGATGTGGTTTTTGTGGCGGCGGCGGAACTCACACAATAATCTGATTAATGTGGGCAGCAGACTAATGAGACCGAAGGTGTCAAATTACTGGAAATTTCCAGAACAATCTTATCTTGTAATGCAGGATGGTTTAAGTTATAAATCAGTTATAGAAACTGTTTTATTTAATCAGGCTAACAGATCAACATCCAGGTCCCTACCAAATCCACCATTAGCTTGATCAATTCTATAAAAGTCTATTTAAATTCTGAAAACTGTACAACTGTTGTTGTTTTCCACCAAAGAGGCGGGATTAGCCAACGCAGAATAGTGGCGTTTGTCTCTTGTTGATGACGTGTAGGTCGCATGAATGCGACCTGTCCGGTCAGACTGCAGTCGCATGTGAAAATATCGGATATGCATCGGATTTAGGACCACATATCCAAGCGGCCTGGGTCGCATGTGAAAAAAATCGGATCGGTGTCGTTCAGATTGTCAATAACAAATCGGATACAGGTCGCATATGGGCAAAAAAATCAGATATGGGTCGTTTCAGGGTGCAGTCTGAACGTAGTCCAAGTTAACCATTCTCAGAATTTCATCGAAATCCACCCATAACCCCCACCCCCTGTAGAATTTCATCGAAATCCACCCATAACCCCAGTAAATTTTCAGTCAGATAATTTTTTTTTTTTTGCTTTAATCCATGGAATTGAGGTTATGTAACATGGCACTTACGTAGTCAGTCAGTACGTGGTGGTGCCACACCACGACTGTGGAATTGCTGCCTGAGGCTGGCACACCAATTACATTCTTAAACATGCTCGAACTCTGTGAATCATACACTTACAGACAGGTGCCTCTATAGGCTTCAGCCAAAGGCTGAGCCAGAAATGAATCGCGATTATTATCCCAAAAGCTTTGTTTAGATGGCAGACTATGCGATAACATACAATAGTGGGAATACATGTGACTTTAGAGGAGGCAGAAGTAGCACAGCTCTTTTTTTTTTTTTTTTTTGCAACATGCACATACACGGTGGTGTAGTGGTTAGCACAGTCACCTCACAGCAAGAAGGTTGTGGGTTTGAACCCAGCGGCCGGCGAGGGCCTTTCTGTGTGGAGTTTGCATGTTCTCCCCGTGTCTGTGTGGGTTTCCTCCGGGTGCTCCGGTTTCCCCCACAGTCCAAAGACATGCATTTAGGTTGACGTGGGGCGGCCTTGGGCTGAGGTGCCCTTGAGCAAGGTACTGAACCCCTGACTGCTCCCTGGGTGCTGTGTGTGGCTGCCCACTGCTCTGGGTGTGTGTGTGTGTGTGTGTGTGCGCGTGTGTTCACTGCTTCAGATGGGTTAAATGCAGAGGATGAATTTCACTGTGCTTGAAGTGTGCATGTGACCAATAAAGGTTTCTTCTACACACACACACACACACACACACACACACACACAAACAGATTGAAATTGGGGGGAAAAAAAACTGTGTGATTTGATTGTACAAATTAACAAGAAATTGGAGCTCTTTTTACAAGCTGCTGAAAGCTACAGAAAAGGGAAGAAAATCGAGTTTGTACAAATGTTCATAAAAGTTTAAGGCCCATTTCTTATGCTTTTGCTTTAAATAAAAGGAATATGTTAGTTAATACCGGTAGGCTGTTATATTTTACCCCAACCTTGACAGATATGGGTAAATTATTGTTGGTGAATAAGAAAATGGGGGGAAAAAGTTTATTTTATTTAGTTAAAGGAATATTTAAGTTGATGATGAATAGGAAAATATACATGTTGGCTTTTTTTGTGTAATAAGATTTTCTTCATTTAATTAAACGGAATTGTGAGTCGAATCATGAATTGGGTGAATCCTTACATGTCTAGAAGGCATTAAAAGTCCTTTTTTTTGTGCTTTCCGTCTGTCTGTCCGAGATTCCCCTTGCGTGACATCTCAGGAAGGATGCATATGGACTTGTCACTGTAACCAGATGAACTGATGAGGTTTGGGAATTGCTCAAAACATGGTCAAGGTCATTGTAATATATAATTTTTTTTTTTTTCCCTTCAGCAGCGTCCTTCCTGTTTGAAGTGTGTATTTGATGTATGCAAATGACTAACCAGAAGGACGAGACTAACTGGTGTTGGAGACGTTCCTGTCATTGCCCTGAGCTTTGAGCTCTTCAGCGCGTCACCGCACCTGAAGGAGACTCCTCACTGATCCTGCACCTAGTTTGTATTTTGTGGGTGTGTTGAAACAAACCTACGTACAACAGAGTAAAGTTCGCGAGGTGCCTGGATTAGGGATGGCGAAAACTAAAAAAAAAATCTTGACCGACCACCGAGCCTCATTAGCCGGTTAAAGTCGGTTAACCTATGAGTTTACACAGGGATGCAAACGGCGCGCCTTTTGGCGGATGCCACCTTTTTCACGGCTGAATCGTGCCGATCCGATTTTTTTTTTTAAGGGGGGGCGTTGGAGTGTCTGAATAATTTCATCAGAGTAAATTCTGTATTAAAATTACTAAATAAGCAAATGCCGTTACAGTCCATGAAACATAGGAAGTATGAGAAGAAAACAGTAAATCAGAAAGCTGCGCACGTTTTCGCGGAAGCTGCGTTGTCTGTGTTGAAGCAGCATTTGTTCCTTTTCTCTTCCCGTTTTTTTATTTTTATTTTTTTTTGTAGTCAGAGGTAACCACAGCAAAAGCTCATTCTTTCTTGCTTGCTTTTCATGATCATAAGTCCGAATGTTTTTAGTTAACGTTGCTTTACAGACGTGCAGTCAGCTACTGAATTTTTCTCGTAGCCTTTTTGCGCTTTTTCCCCGACTTGATAATAGGGATCTACCGATATGTTTTTTTTCAGGGCTGACACCAATACCGATTATTATGGAATTGGGATGCCGATAACCGATATGTGCAACCGATAAATGTAAACATTATAATTCACATGAAATTAAACATAGCACACACTGACACAGACCTTCATATCCATGAAGTGTATGTTTAATTGTAAAATTGAACATGAAATTTTGTGCAGGGAGATGCCAGCAGCATTTGTACAATAAAGTCAAACATTAGTTAGAATAAAATGAGAAATAAAATAGTAATAAAATATTCACCAATAAAAAAATAAATCACTCCCTGCTATATTACAGCTCACCATTTTCAGTGGAAAATAAATGAAAATACACTCTGGATTCTTTTACACTAAGAACTAAGTAAGACTTACCAACTTCAAGTAGTTTTTAAATAACAAATCAAGTGTAGGGAGCTGCCTGCAGCATTTTTTAAAAAGTAAAATCAAACATAAAGTAGGCCATCACTCCCTATTATGTAACAACTTAACAAGTAACCATCTACATTCTTATGCTTTTAATGCCCAAGCCTAATATTCCCAATTTAGGAGGATTATATTGTAGTGAGGGCGGCACGGTGGTGTAGTGGTTAGCGCTGTCGCCTCACAGCAAGAAGGTCCTGGGTTCGAGCCCCGTGGCCGGCAAGGGCCTTTCTGTGCGGAGTTTGCATGTTCTCCCCGTGTCCGCGTGGGTTTCCTCCGGGTGCTCCGGTTTCCCCCACAGTCCAAAGACATGCAGGTTAGGTTAACTGGTGACTCTAAATTGACCGTAGGTGTGAATGGTTGTCTGTGTGTCAGCCCTGTGATGACCTGGCGACTTGTCCAGGGTGTACCCTGCCTTTCGCCCGTAGTCAGCTGGGATAGGCTCCAGCTTGCCTGCGACCCTGTAGAAGGATAAAGCGGCTAGAGATAATGAGATGAGATGAGATATTGTAGTGAAGGAAGCATTACATGTGGTTTCAGCGAGACTAGTTGGTTGTAGGCTAATTCAAGTGCTTCCTTCCGTAAGCTAAGTTTGCCCGGCTACACAGATGCAAATGGACAATTTTAACGAGTAGTAGATGAAGAATGTAAACATATAATGTTGTGCTTTTGCAACTTGTGTGTTTGTGACTTATTGCGGCAAAAGCAGCGTGTCCTTACCTTGAAGTGGGATCTGCTTCTGCCCGAGTGCCCATACGGCTGCCTTGAAACAGTTCACAGCGTGTCGATTGGCTATATCTCTTGTGCCAAACAAATCAGATGTTGTGGTGGGCGGGACCGTGTTCTTGAACTCGGAGAGGCGAGTGCAGGAAAGGACGTGCAGTGACAGTCGTGTTAGGAACAAAATGGCTGCAAAAAGGCATGTTATCGGCATATCGGTGGAAATTATGGCCGATACCAATAACCCTAAAAATGCAGAATATCGGCCCGATATATCGGCCAGGCCGATTATCGGTCGACCCCTACTTGATAAATACTGTTTTTGTTAAACTTGTTTGCCAGGGTCGGGTTTTGTTTTTGTTTCATCCCCCCCCCTCCCCGGAAAAGCCTCGACGATATCTGAGAAGCCTAATAGATTATGATTGACAGACGGTATTTACCTGAGGTTATGTAAGGACCTGCACATTTCTGAAGAATGTGCGAATTAATTTTGATTTTCTTTATTTCAGGTTTCCTGCAATTATTTTGGCTTTGCCAGTGTCGTTGGATTTTGGGTAACAAATCAAACGGCTTCTTTGTCTCCCCGAATTCTACACCGGATTTCTCATCACACTGGACACGTGTAGCATGCGATCAGTGACTTCTCACAAGAATAACACAAAATGCAGCATCACACCAAAAAATGAGCATCACGATCACGAAGCATGTATAAATATCCATCTGTTTCATGTATTTCAGGGTGGAATTTTCCTCAGACTTTTTTTTTTTTTTTCTTTCCAGGTGTGTTTGTATGTTTTGGTCTCACAAGAAAACATTTCACATGCATATAATTTTCTTACATGGAAGTAACGAGTATTTCAGACTAGTATTTCTGTTTTAATTTTGCAGTGAGTGCAACTGCTACATTGGAATAAGCTCAGCACGAACAGACCGAGGGTGCTGAACTGTGAAAAACAACATTTAAAGAGTTAATATTATCTCTCCAAAAAAGCGCCCACTGACGTTTGTTATTTGCGAAAATTCAGCACAGTCCTCCGAGCAGCTCAGAGCTTCGTCAGCCTCACGCACAAATCTTCATAAATACTCATCTAAATGATTAGAACATTCTGTGCACACGCTCACTGTTTATTTTCTCTTCTTGTTCCAAATATCCAGAACACATGGCATTTCTGTGGATGGCATTTGGCTCAGTTTGTGCCTCGTGGCTCATTTGGACAGCTCACACCTACCAAAAAAAAAACACTGCCTGCAACTCATATTAGCCAGCATGTTATATTCACATCCTGCAGTCGTGTTGATTTTGAAGATCAAATCAGAGTTCGACATTAATGGTAGTCCGACTGACCGGGACAACCAAATGTTTGGTCCAGACAAGTCAAATCCACATCTGCCTGTCTGACGGGATGAGTGGATTATTTTGTTGAAAATCAGCATTTTTGTAGTAAGCTTTCAAGAGTTACATCATTAAAGTTCCAACAGAACTAGTTCATTCCCCTCAGTGATCCGGCTGGCTTGATGTTTACGAAATCCTGGGGAAGCAGAGTACAGCAGGTGTGTGTGTGTGTGTGTGTGTGTGTGTGTGTGTGTGTGTGTGTGTGTGTGTGTGTGTGTGTAAAAATCACCACGTCGTAATATCTAATTATAGATTATTAGACTTTGAATTCCTTGAAATCGGAGAAACTGCAATCAAATACCTCAATGAAATAAATATCTGCAGTGAATCTTCATTTCATTCAGACATTCGTTGTATTTTTTTTTTTTTTTTCGCGGTCCGGTTTACATCAAATCCTGTGCTCTGATTGGTTGGCGAGCAGGTCCATATCCTACGGTACGGACCCCAGTTACAAACCTCTGACAACTCACTTGTTCACAACAACAAACAACATGGGAGCAATTTTTGTCAACATTTATTTTTGCATTTCTCAGGAAAATAGCATTAATTTTACAGCATGGATAGCGATAACGACAGTGT
Organism: Neoarius graeffei; assembly: GCF_027579695.1. NCBI lineage: Eukaryota > Metazoa > Chordata > Actinopteri > Siluriformes > Ariidae > Neoarius > Neoarius graeffei. Next base: position 87,606,529 of record NC_083571.1, read on the forward strand.
TCACAGCGAAAGCGAGTTTTACTACCCTGAGGAAGAAGAAATAAAAGAAACATTTCAGGAGAAAGCTAAAAACCTGTAACTGTTGCTAACGCCGAGCAAAAACATGGCTGAATCCTGAATGACTCCTATTTGTATAAATAGGGGACTACATAGGCAGCAAAATGTAGTTTTTTCCTGCCATGGAAGTGCACTTGTATACCGAGGAGGAAGCAATTTGCATTACAGCCGTGAATGAGGATTCAAAATGGCGGCTCACCTTGCCTCCGTTTCCCTTTCGGGCGCTCTCGTTTTCTGTTAGAATTTGGTAAAGAAAAAAAATAAATATATTATTTACCAGCTTAGGATCGGTCCGTATGGTGAAACACCGTGACCTCGGCCTTGAATACTGACCTCGGCCCAGAGGGCCTCGCTCAGTACTTTCAAGACCTCGGTCACGGTATTTCACCATACGGACCTCCCAGCTGGTAAATAACACATGTATGGTTCACATCAACACATTTATCCTAAAATATTTTGTGGGTATTTTATGACCATATTGAACTCACTTACAGTTTGTTTTTCATAAATTTAATTTATACTTCACGTTTTACTGGATTAATCAAGATTTAGCTTTATTTCCTCCAGAAATTTTGAATTTGATTGAGTCTAACTCTTAAAACTGCAGATCAGGTCATGCGTTAGAACAACACACACACACCATAATGGGGCACTGGATCATTTCTGTTTATTGTTAGAGTTAAAGTTTGAGCTTTATTGAAAAATTAAAAATCATGAAAGCATAATGATCATCATAACTATATCTGCTTTTTATCCCCCGCTGGCCGAAAGGCCCGAAGGAGGATTATGTCATGGCGATTTCCGTCTGTCCGTCCCAGGAAGGGTGCTCACCTTCTGAAATCAACTCCTCTCTCAATTTTTGGAGGAATTTCACGAAACTTGGCAGGATTCTTTGTTATATGTTGGTAATACACATACTGCAATTTCGTTCAATTCGGTCACATTTTCCCAGAGTTCCAGCCCTTGATTTAACAAAATTGTAATTTGACAATTTCATGAGAGTGTGTTTTCCTTCTGAAATCAACTCCTCTCACAATTTTTGGAGGAATTTCACCAAACTTGGCAAAAGGCATCGTTATACAGTATGTTGGTCGTACGCCTGTTGTAATTTTGTTCAATTCGGTTACATTTTACCAGAGTTACAGCCCTTGATTAACAAGCTTGTACTTTGAGAATTTCATGAAGGTGTGCTCGCCTTCTGACATCAACTCCTCTCACAATTTTTGGACGAATTTCTCGAAGCTTGGCAAAATGCCGTGTTATATGACGGTAATACGCATATCGCGATTTAATTTCGTTTGTGAAAATTTTCCCAGAGTTTTGACCCTTGATTAAATAACTTGTTTGACAATTTCATGAGGGTGTACGTGCTTCTGAAATCAATTGCTCTCACAATGTGTGGAGGAATTTCACCAAACTTGGCAAAAGGCTTTGTTATATGACAGTTATATACGCATATTGAAATTTCGTTTAATTTGGGCAAATTTTACCAGAGTTATGTCATTGATTATTAACAAACTTGTACTTTTGCAAGTTCATCAAGGTGTGCTTGCTTTCTGAAACCAACTTCCCTCAGAATTATTATTATCCCCCGCTGGCTGAAAGGGGATCATGTCGTAGCGATGTCTGTCTCTCTGTCCGTCCGTCCGTCCCAGGAAGGGTACTCGCCATAGACATAGACGCCGCATTCTGCGTAGAATCATACGTCATCCTCGCCGCCATATTGGATGTGGCAAAGTGGAGATTCTTCAACCGTCTCTGGTATAGCGTCTAGACAGTAGCCGAGAATAAAGATGCCTCATTCATGTGCTGCGTTTAACTGTACCAACAGGTTTACCGTCCAAACGAGATCACATGGGATTACCTTTCACAGGTGAGACTGGAAAAATACTTTTCATTACTGTTCCGTCAGTCTTCAGTTTCCCAGCTCATCTCCATTGGGGAGGTGTATAGTTATAAGCAGTGAGAATTAGATCATACAGTGCGACACTATGGTGAACGTTTTTGAACGTATGATGAATGTTTTTAACCTTTCTGAATGTGAAGGAATCAGTGATGTATTTTGTTTTGGTATGACGTTAGAACCTGGCCGAACTCAGTTTGGCAGTCATTCAGCTCACTTTATTCAACGAGAGTAGGGCTGTGTGGTGACTCAATAAATAAATAAACAGTAAATTATTTTCATTCACTGTTTCCAGTTTTTCCACTATTTCCATCATTTATCATATTCAGTCTTGTAGGTTGGTTATTGTGGCCTCAGGTTTTGGTAGCTTGTTACGGTATGCTGACTGATTAGCTTACCTGAGCTATCTATCGCGTATCTGTCGTTAGTTTGCAGTGTACAGGGTATTTCGCACACTATTTATAACCATCACATTAAAAGTTATACGTGTTGTTTTGATGCCTGTTTGTTTCCCAAATATATACGTGTGTGTCTTAATGGGTGGCAGATTCTACCATAACAGAGGCCAGTTAAGTCCCATCTCCTTAAATTGCTGAATTGATTATTTTGATCATTCTATTAAGTTTTTCTAGTAGCATTTGGGGTCTTGGACACTCACAGTAAATTTTAGGACAGTAGTCCTGGTAACTAATTAATAAAAGCCTGACATGACAGACATGCTAAATGACAATAGAAACACATCGGTTTCTGTCATCAAAATCTGACAGACAAACTAACGTCTACCATCATATTCCGATAGACACTCTAGATGACAATAGCAACAAAACTGTTTCTTACGTTATTAATCTGACAAATTTAGTAATAATTAGGGGTGGGACGCGATTAAAAATTTTAATCTAATTAATTAGAGCCTTTGAAATTAATTAATCGAAATTAATCGCCTGCATGGGGCCAACTAAAACGTTCTCATCCGCTTCTTGTACTTCTTCCATCTCTCCTTCCAAAAACCAGCGTCCTTTGAAAACCGGCGTTGTTCTTCTCCTGTTCTTTTTCTGTTTCCGTCCGGCTGTATTCCGTCACGCATTAGTGCTGCCCCCACAGGTAAAATCCCAAACGACGACTTCTGAAGGCCAATTTATGCTGACAACCCAGTCCTCGCAGATAGCGTCGCAGACAGTGTCTGCGTAGCGCCCCCACCTTCGCAGACGCTCTGTGCGCACCTCCCAAAAATTGTGACCACCGCAGAAGCCTCGCAGACAGCGTCGCAGACAAGAGGGCTCTGATTGGTCCACTCTACATCCACTGTACACGCACTTCCGCTTCCCTACTTTCCCGGTTTGTTTTGTTTTCACGACCGGCATTTTTAAAAACACGAGCGAAGATGGAGCAGCACGAAGTTGATTGAGGAAGTACGGACATCTATACGACTCCAGTTCTAGTCATTATAAGTAACCGGAGGATAAACACTCCACTAACCACACCCACCAACTACTCCTAGCGACTTCGCACTCCCTTGCGTTGTGGCGGTGAATAACATCGCGCACGCCTATTACTCCCCGCTCAACGATAAATTACAACTGTCTGCGAAAAGCTATCTGTGAAAGCCTTGTCGCAAGAGCATGCAGAGGCCTTGAGTTTCCAGAAGGCTGTGTACACCATCAGACGTAATGCCACTCTCCACTGCTCTAATGCAGAAGGACGCGTCTGTTATAGTGTGCGATTAAAATGCATTGTTTTTTTTAACGCGTTGATATGTGTGATTAATTAATCGAAATTAACACGCTAATGTCCCAGCCATAGTAATAATATTAAATACCTCATCACTAGAACCAAATAATAAAATAAAATATTGAAATAAAAAAGATTAAAATTTACTTTCAAAATTGAAATATCAACAATAATTGTCAGAACAGTGACGATAGACACGACTGTGTCACGTTTGCGGGGAAATAACACATTGAAATGGCCTGTCGGCTGAAAGGGTCGCAAGCGGCTCCGATTTCTCTCAACTTACGATAGTTTTCCTCCAGAAAAATTTAAATATGAATGCACAAATATATTCTCAATGTTCCTATCGTCAAAAATTTCTATCGTCAGGATAGCTGACTGAAAATCTTACCTTGATTTATTTGATGAAATCTAGCTGTCAGAACTCCAAGTCTTGCCCGGAAGTAAATGTCTGCCGTCACAAAAATCACGCGCAGGAGAATTTCCTCTTTGCGTCAGTCAACATGTGCGTGGTGAGGGCTTGAATTTTGCTACCGTCAGGTGCATTTGACTGACAGACTGACGATAGCATTTTTTAAAAATAACTGTGGGCTTCTCTCGTGAACAAAATAGATTTTTCGCTCTTAATCTATTTCAACTCTATCTGTTGACACCCAAAAATGATAAAGCCTGCTTCCACACGATAACTACCAAAGATCCATAATGGCTGAGTCTATCAGGTCATCTGACAGAAATTCACTGACGATAGCAACAGGGATAATGAAAGTGATTTTTCAAATGGGAGTTATGTCTGTCAGATATGTGAAAGAAATAGAACTTTTATTCTTTAAAAATCTTTTATTGATATACTCAGTGTATTTTTAAATGACGTGCTGTTTTCGAAGACCAAATACCATATTTTCAATCTTGAAAATATTACCTCACTGAAAAAAGGACAAGAAAAATTTCTTATTTTGTGGGCAAGTGGTTAATGGATCCAGTTACGGTCGAATCTGCCGGGTGAATAAAAGGCATCGAGTTAAATATTATTGTGGAAAGGGGCTTTATGAAGTTCAGTCCATTTACTTGCATTGGTTTACAGGGAAGATTTGCCACATCAAATATGGCGGACACTCTGACGTATCCCAGCAACGGGCCACCAGCTCAATGCGGCATCTGTTTATATGTCTATGGTATTCGCCTTCTGAAATCAACTCCTCTCACAATTTTTGAGGAATTTCACGAAACTTGGCAACAGGATTCTTTGTTATTTGTCAGTAATGCGCATATTGCAAGTTCGTTCAATTCAGTTGCATTTTACCAGAGTTATGGCACAGTTGCCAGCGGGGGATATTGTGCTCTCGGAGCACTCTTGTTGATAAACTTTAAGAGCAATTCCAGCGTTATGGACGTGACACTTGAACTCAAAATGGCAACAAATGACCCAGTGCATGTTTTATTGTCTCCCAGTATTTAAACAGGTGTTGCATATTTTAAGGCTGTACCATACTGGAGAAGTGATGGAACAAGAACAATTCCCATAGTACATCTAGGGCATGCCAGAAAATGCCAATAAAAGATGCGTTATGGATGTGACAGAAAAAGTATCACTTTTCTTGGGTGACTGTACATTTTTATCAAACTCTGTGAAATTGTAAACCTAATGTCGAAATGGAGATATCCGTTTGATAGAGGGGTCCAAGGTGAATATTAAAAAATCTTTGTTTAAAATATTTTGTATTTCATGCAGAGTTTCAGAAGGAAAAGTCAGCGTTATGGATGTGACGAAATTCCGTTATGGATGTGACGCGTCTGAAATAGACATGGCATATGTTTAGAAAATCAGCAATTTAACCACCATAACCCTTTGAAAAACTCTAAATATCAGCTAAAACTATCAAAGTTCTTAAATAATATTTAGGATTGTTTTGCGGATTTTAGCATACATTTCTGTGGCTTGTGGCAATAATATAGAATTGTACATGATCAAAGTTGATTTTAGCTTGGGTTTTACATTATAAGAAAGAAAGACTGACAGTGACATATTAGGTTGGTTACAAATTGGTTCAACTTATTCACATCTGTAAAATACAGGCCTAGGTGATATCTCTGGGAGTGGTTTTGATGTATTACATGTTGCTTTATTTTTGCATGGTGAGGTTGACATTTACATGGAATTGCCCTTAACCAGTTTTCTTTCATTGAACTTGTAATTACATAGTAATAACAAGGTTATGGTCAGGGCAAGGGGAAAATCCTGCTGCTTGTCTGAGTGGATTAAAAAGTGAATGCCGAGTCCTGCAAATTGCTTTCATGCTAGCCTAGTAAACTAGACCCACCCGCCTAGCGGCCAAAAATATTTTTGCCTAGCGAGTGGGTCTAGCCTCGCACCATATAAACAAAAACACCTCGGGCATCAAATCGTGCCCGCCAATCACAACACAAGGTTTTTGTTTGAATTCTTTGGGCGGGCTTTTGCAGGAGTGACGACAAGGCTGCGCGACGCTGGAGAAAGCGCAACAGGAAAGATGGCTACGGCTAGAGAGCAGCGCGCGTTTGACTCGCTTTGGAATCAGTTTTAGAAGAATTAGACTTGGAGTTTTCGTTGAAACATGAGCAGGAAGAGGCTCTCCGCTCATTCCTTTTCAAGAAGGACGTTTTCGCTGTTTTGCCGACCGGCTATGGCAAAAGTCTGATCTACCAGCTGGCTCTGCTCGTAGCCAAAAGGATGGGGCTAGTTTGTGCAGTACGAAGAATTAATAAACAGCTTTGAAACATTACTTTTTGATTGTTTCTTATTTTCCCGTTATTTTAAATGTAAGGGAAATTATTTCACCAAACACCACTAAATAAGAACTCTCAAAAACAGTTTAAGCAAACCCTTGAAAAAAAATGAGTGTATGTGGTACAGACTCCAAACTTGTGGTCATTATCTCCAAACTTCTTAATATCTAGAACCTGTTTATTAATTAATACGCATTTTGAAAAATTCTTTATTTCAAGGCCTCCCCCACTGCTTTCTGTCGCTCTGACTACGTCACAGTCACTGTTGCGCTGATTGGTCAGAGCGTTGGCCTATACGCACAGAGACAGTTTGAAAGACAGCAGTTTGTTCCTCCTACCCGCTTCGGAAATGTCTACGGATCGAGGCCAGACTAAATATTCACATTTAGTCGGGCTTGCCAGGCTACTTTCATGCTGCAGTCGAACCACATTAGAGTTCACATGGTCGTGCTTTGAGCCCACATCACTCAGACCGTAAAACGCACCAGGATTCGATTCAAACGGGTTAAACGCCATATTTGTGAAGGCACCCTTGGAAGGAAGCGGTGTTGTTTTTTTCCAAGAGTAGCAGTGCCATGGAGTCAGCAAGTTTGAGCGTGGAGCAACAGCTGTGTGCACGCAAGCCGCGTTCCTGCACAGAGCGCCACACAAATACAGCCATGTCACTCCGACACATACGGCATGTTCCCTGTACGAAAGGATATCTGCGGTACGGGGTTACACAAGCAAACACTGCCTGTTTTTCCACGAGTAGTTAAGGGCTGTTAAGGGTCAGTCCATGAAATGATGTTACTTTTCATTGGTCCGGGTTTACATCTCATCATACATTTCATCTTTAATTTCCATGATTTAAAGAAATATTTAGCAGATTATCCATAAATATTGTTTGAAGAAATAAAATAAATAAAAAAAATGAAGTTTTCTTTTGAAATAAAGAAACGTGAAACATTTTCTTCCCCTGTGACTGGACACGGATAACGCGTTTTTTGTGACATGGAATATTTGCTGACTTTCAGCTTAAATAAACCTTCATTACTTTCTGAGAATTTCAATAAAATTAGTTTCATGGTACTTGCAATTTAGTTTTACACTCGCATAATAAAGTTAAGAAGGTTCTATAAACTATTTAGCTTCGAATTCATCCACTAAAAATAGGTTGTGAACGCAACATTGTGATGTCCTACCGTGTTACGTTAGAAACCAGGCTTGTAAAAAATGATAAAACGAGTTGAAATCATGATTGATGTTTTTAATATAAAGAAGAATATACTATAAAACGATGTAGGTAGAAAGAAATTTAAACAAACGGCAATAAAAGAAATTATCGATGTTTTTTCTCACATCCTAACTTGGCGTCCACTCACTTCCTGGTTCGTTCACAACCTGCGAGACCTATGGCCCTTTTCCACTACCCTTTTTCAGCTCACTTCAGCTCACTTCAGCCCGACACGGCTCACGTTTCGACTACCAAAAACCAGCACGACTCGGCTCGTTTCAGCCCTGCTTAGCCCCTAAAACTCGCACCGTTTTGGAGTGGGGCTGAAGCGAGCCAAACCGAGCTGAGTGGGGTTGGGGGCGTGAGCAGACACTCCCCTGTGCACTGATTGGTGAGGAGGAGTGTCCTCACATGCCCACACACGCCCCGCGAGCACGCTGGGATCTGTAAACACCGCAAACCCGGAAGAAGAATAATTACGAATTACAAAAATTTCTGAAGCCTTATGCGCCTCGCCTCATCTATACGCTCTTGCCAGTATCTGTCCGCGTTGTCGGTGACAACAAGCCACAGAACCAAGACCAGCAACACTAACGACTCCATGTCCTCCATGTTTATTGTTTACTATCCGGGTTGTGAGACTACCGCTTAAAAGATCACTGATGTCACTGTTTGCGCTGCTTAACGACATCACCTGACGTCCACCCACTTTCGCTAACTCCACCCAATGTGTCCACCCACTTCCAGCCAGCACGGTTCAGCGCGGTTGTAGTCGAAATGCAACTCCAACAGCCCCACTCAGCTCGACTCAGCACGGCACGGCTCAGCCCGACTCAGCCGCGTTTGTAGTGGAAAAGCGGCACTATGTACTCAATCTAGGTGAGCTGAACTGACGCGAGAGAACTTCTCGCGGGATCTCACACACCACAACACGTGCTCTAGAGAAGTGCAGATACAAGTGTGACTAAGTAAAGTAATGAATTCAATAATCTCATTTACCCCATATAGGATGAAACGGTTTCCTGTTAATGACTGTTGTTATTGTTCAAATCTTAGAGATTTTATGAAGTTTGTGAAATACTGGTATTTCATATTTTCAGTGTTTATGATGTTGAACTAATATTTCTAATGAATTCTTATTCAGTGTTAATGTTTAAAGTAAGCAAATAAAAGCAAAAAATTGATTTTATCAATATTTTTCCTTTATTTTTAAAAGCTTGTTCGTGTCCTTGTTACATTAGCAACCGGGTAAATATTTATGGATTTTATCATACATTGTAGAGCAGGAGTTATCTTAACAACTATGTTATATTTTCTTATATGGTCAATGCTTCATGGAAATAAAAGTTGTTTTCAGTTGTAAATTGTTTTAAGTGACTCCCTCTAGGTCACATTTTGGTAACCCCATTTCATGGACTGACCCTTAACTAAATCCAGCATGTGACTGCAGTAAAGGTTCATAGGTGATGACATTTCTGAGCTATAAATTTGCCCCCAAGTGATCATTTGGACCTGTATGACCTTAAAACACCAATCTTGGTCTTTCTGTCTTGCTGTGTGTGTTTCAGAGGGCTAATGATGAGAATGGGAACTGTTCAGGGGGCAGTATGGAGTTTCCTACCACCAACCTGTATGAGCTGGAGAGCAGGGTGTTCACCGACCACTGGTCAATCCCATACAAGAGAGAGGAGTCGCTTGGGAAGTGTCTCATCGCCTCCGCCAGCCTCGCCAGAATGGGTATGACAAGTGTACGTGTGTGTGTGAGGGTGTGACACAGGAAGCAGCGTCTGATCTAATCTTTTTTTTCTTTCTCTCTTTGGGCTGGCAGGCCTGGCTGATGCCGATGAGAACTGTAAGAGATTCATGGACAGATGTATGCCCGAGGCCTTCAAAAAGGTGTGGTCAAAATGTCAGCAAAGGATGACCTCGCACGAAACAAACAGCCTTTCGGTTTCATTTTTGCTCTGCCTGCATTTTCCTTTCTCTCTCACACACTAGCTCTTCTTTCCTCTTTAGTTGTTGATGTCGAGTGCGGTGCACAAGTGGGGCACGGAGATCCATGAGGGCATCTACAACATGCTGATGCTGCTAGTTGATCTAGTGGCAGAGAGGGTCAAACAGGACCCCATCCCGACTGGCCTTATGGGAGTACTCACTATGGTGAGAAAACGCACGTGCACACACCCGCGCACGCACAGACATGAAAGACCTTTGTTACGTGTCTGTTGTTGTCATCTCCACATCATGGTCTCACAGAGAAGTGCTGTCATAGCATTCCATTTATCACGTATACAGGGTGTTTTCAAAACATTTGATATTATTTGAGATAGAAATATCCCAGAAACTACATAGTCTAGGGAAATGAAACCGAACACGCTTCATGTTGAGCAATATACGATTTATTCCTCAAAACTCGAATGAGAAATTCAAGCTGCCGGACTTGGGGCTTTTTTTGACAGTGAAACTGGCCAATAAACGGATAGGAAATGTTAAATCATTGTTAAAATCATTTTACAAAAAATGAGCCCGTTCTTACTGTACATATCATCTTTATTGTCAGTGTGAGACTCATTTGACATTTCGGTTGAGACTGATACGCCTGTTGCGCATCCCTGAATTAATGAGATTTTTGCGTGTGTGTGTGAAAAATAAATGAACGTCCATGCATAAACAAAAAACCCAATTACAATAAATGCATACTTTTTTTTAACAATACACATAATTAAAGGAACAGTCCACCGTACTTCCATAATGAAATATGCTCTTATCTGAATTGAGACGAGCTGCTCCGTACCTCTCCGAGCTTTGCGCGACCTCCCAGTCAGTCAGACGCGCTGTCACTCCTGTTAGCAATGTAGCTAGGCTCAGTATGGCCAATGGTATTTTTTGGGGCTGTAGTTAGATGCGACCAAACTCTTCCGCGTTTTTCCTGTTTACATAGGTTTATGTGACCAGTGATATGAAACAAGTTCAGTTACACAAATTGAAACGTAGCGATTTTCTATGCTATGGAAAGTCCGCACTATAATGACAGGCGTACTAACACTTTCTGCGCGCTTCGACAGCGCATTGATACGGAGCTCAGATATCAATGCGCTGTCAAAGCGCGCAGAAGGTGTTAGTACGCCTGTCATTATAGTGCGGACTTTCCATAGCATAGAAAATCGCTACGTTTCAATTTGTGTAACTGAACTTGTTTCATGTCACTGGTCATATAAACCTATGTAAACAGGAAAAACGCGGAAGAGTTTGGTCGCATCTAACTACAGCCCCAAAAAATACCATTGGCCATACTGAGCCTAGCTACATTGCTAACAGGAGTGACAGCGCGTCTGACTGCGTCTGACTGACTGGGAGGTCGCGCAAAGCTCAGAGAGGTACGGAGCAGCTCGTCTCAATTCTGATAAGAGCATATTTCATTATGGAAGTACGGTGGACTGTTCCTTTAATGTTAATCGGGTGAACCCAGTCCAATCCATGCACGAGCTGGTGCGCGTGCCCGAGACTGGCACTACAAAGCCACCCCAGCCTCTGTAGTTCGGGTCCTTTGACCCAGGAACCCGGAAGTCCTGCAGTAAACAACCACAGGGAAGCGACAGGAAAAGGCAGCTCTCGCCTGCACAATCACAGATACGTAAAATAAAAGACCTGAACTTAACTTGTGTGTGCTGTTATATGATGACTGTAACAGTGTACGGTCAGAAAAGACGATAGATAAGCGTAACTGTTGCACATTAACGCTACAAGCAACCTGCGTGTGCACCCGCAAAGTTATTTATCTGCTGGCTAGCTGCAGCTTGTAGCTTCCAGCGTTACTACAGTATGTGTCAGTATGGTGTAATGCGGTGCGGTGTAGTGTAATGCAGGGATAGACCTCAAGCTGCACAGCTCTGGGTCACAATCTGTATGCAGCCGGCCGGATGGGGTTCGATTGCAATCGCGTGGCCACTTCAGGTCGCCCCGTATGCATTCGTTTAATGGTCTTCTGCATGTTAAATAGTTACAAAATTATTATAAAGCGAATACTTTACGATTTATTTGGTGTATACTGATGAAGTAAACGGGGGTGGGTGGGGGGGTGTTTGGTTTTTTTTAGTGGTTTTTTTTGGGGGGGCAAGGGAAGGGTGGCAGGCCAGAATTATAACGTGGCGGTGCGCCACTTTAAAAGCGCCCATGGAGAACGCTGATGTGGATTCCGTAAACGATTTCACAAATTTTCAATACGCGCGCCGCCTGAGACGCACACACGCACACAGCCTTCCTCTTTGAACTTTTTTTTTTTAAAGATTTTTTTGGGGGCTTTTTCACCTTTATTGGATAGGACAGTGTAGAGACAGGAAATGAGCAGGAGAGAGAGATGGGGAGGGATCGGGAAATGACCTCGGGTCGGAATCAAACCCGGGTCCCCGGATTTATGGTATGGCGCCTTATCCACCTGAGCCACGACGCCCCCCCTCTTTGAACTTTTTGTGCCGTGTCCAAATCTGCATTGCAGTTAGTGCGTTTTTAGAGAATTCTCTCATAAATGCACGCTGCACAGTCTTGTTCGACTGTGTCCGAGCGCACTCTAACGCACAAAACGCCTTTTCTTTTCCAGCGAATGGCATTTTTATACCTAAAAAGATAAACATGAAACATAAAAGTTTGACCCATTTCCATACAAACTTGGTCAATTTAAACAAGAATTGGCAAAGTTATTCGATTGTGAAATATCAGTTTTTTTTGGAAACGCCCTGTGTGTGTGTGTGTATACACCGTATATATCGTACCAGTCAAAATTACTATGAATGGGTAACTGTGTCCAAACTTAAGTGGTACTGGATCTCCCTGAACAATCAGCATATAACACCATCCATCCATCCATCCATCCATCCATCTTGAGTTTTCACATGCAGTACCAGTCAAAAGTTTGAACTCACCTTCGATGTAAACCCGTTGAGAAATTTTCGGGGCGGTGTGTGGTTAATAACGATCTGTGGTCACCTTATAACGTCTTGATTCTTGGTGGGCTCCGGGTTAACACACTCGAGTCTTTCGACATGTCGTAATTAACATTCACTTTTGCGACAATGTTCGACTTATTTGCAGTAGAATTTTTGGGAAATCCCATCACGTGCAGTGTCTAAACACAAGTGCGCATGCTCTCCACGCGTGGCTTGCAATTGCCGTTCACCGACCGGACACACTGACGATACGCATTGGTAACATCGGAAAGACACGTATTCAGGCGGGATATTTTAGCATATCGACAATGGCAAAAGTCCTACAGTGGTGCTTGAAAGTTTGTGAACCCTTTAGAATTTTCTATATTTCTCCGTAAATATGACCTAAAACATCATCAGATTTTCACATAAGTCCTAAAAGTAGATAAAGAGAACCCATTTAAACAAATGAGACAAAAATATTATACTTGGTCATTTATTTATTCAGGAAAATGATCCAATATTACATATCTGTGAGTGGCAAAAGTATGTGAACCTCTAGGATTAGCAGTTAATTTGAAGGTGAAATTAGAGTCAGGTGTTTTCAATCAGTGGGATGACAATCAGGTGTGAGTGGGCGCCCTGTTTTATTTAAAGAACAGGGATCTATCAAAGTCTGATCTTCACAACACATGTTTGTGGAAGTGTATCATGGCACGAACAAAGGAGATTTCTGAGGAGCTCAGAAAAAGCATTGTTGATGCTCATCAGGCTGGAAAAGGTTACAAAACCATCTCTAAAGAGTTTGGACTCCACCAATCCACAGTCAGACAGATTGTGTACAAATGGAGGAGATTCAAAACCATTGTTACCCTCCCCAGGAGTGGTCGACCAACAAAGATCACTCCAAGAGCAAGGCGTGTAATAGTCGGCGAGGTCACAAAGGACCCCAGGGTAACTTCTCAGCAACTGAAGGCCTCTCTCACATTGACTAATGTTAATGTTCATGAGTCCACCATCAGGAGAACACTGAACAACAATGGTGTGCATGGCAGGGTTGCAAGGAGAAAGCCACTGCTTTCCAAAAAGAACATTGCTGCTCATCTGCAGTTTGCTAAAAATCATGTGGACAAGCCAGAAGGCTATCGGAAAAATGTTTTGTGGGCGGATGAAACCACAATAGAACTTTTTGGTTTAAATTAGAAGCGTTATGTTTGGAGAAAGGAAAACACTGCATTCCAGCATAAGAACCTTATCCCATCTGTGAAACATGGTGGTGGTAGTATCATGGTTTGGGCCTGTTTTGCTGCATCTGGGCCAGGACGGCTTGCCATCACTGATGGAACAATGAATTCTGAACTATACCAGAGAATTCTAAAGGAAAATGTCAGGACATCTGTCCATGAACTGGATCTCAAGAGAAGGTGGGTCATGCAGCAAGACAACGACCCTAAGCACACAAGTCGTTCTACTAAAGAATGGTTAAAGAAGAATAAAGCTAATGTTTTGGAATGGCCAAGTCAAAGTCCTGACCTTAATCCAATCGAAATGTTGTGGAAGAACCTGAAGCGAGCAGTTCATGTGAGGAAACCCACCACCATCCCAGAGTTGAAGCTGTTCTGTACGGAGGAACGGGCTAAAATTCCTCCAAGCCGGTGTGCAGGACTGATCAACAGTTACTGGAAACGTTTAGTTGCAGTTATTGCTGCACAAGGGGGTCACACCAGATACTGAAAGCAAAGGTTCACATACTTTTGCCACTCACAGATATGTAATATTGGATCATTTTCCTCAATAAATAAATGACCAAGTATAATATTTTTTGTCTCATTTGTTTAACTGGGTTCTCTTTATCTACTTTTAGGACTTGTGTGAAAATCTGATGATGTTTTAAGTCATATTTATGCAGAAATATAGAAAATTCTAAAGGGTTCACAAACTTTCAAGCACCACTGTAGATAAGAAAGAAGAGGATCGAGCGAGGGAGATTGATAAAGGTGCAGGAATAAAGAACTGTTTTCAGTCTCATCCTCGCCATCATCCGAGCTTTCTTCTCTTATTTCATCACCGGAGTCGAGAGTACCTCTCCTAGGTTCAAACTGGTACCCTTCTAAGCCATAGCCTGCTTGCAGTGTGTCTTGCGGGATCTCTTCGTACGATTCGACAGAGCTGTCGCTTTCACTTGATGCGCCCGACGCCATGATTACACGCTTATCTCCTCTATTTCGGAGAGTTCCGCTAGTGCAGTGGGTAGCGCTGACGTCACGGTCTTTTAAAAATGGCGACTCTTGTGCGGTTGAGCGTATAAAGTATTATATTTACAATTACCAAGATATTTCGTTGTTTTCTAGTACATAAATTTGATAGAATACTTAAGAATACGGTACTTTGTCACATCAGCAACCGTATATATTATATTTTGTACCCCTTTCAGAGAATAATATGATAGAACTTTTTTCTGGTTTGCACTTCATTTTAAAGGATTAGAGTATTCAAAGACATGAATAGCAAAAATGCAGAAATATAATACTGTAGAGCTCGTTTATATTAAAAGGTGCATTGATTTTTTTGAAATCAAATGTGAATTGATTAAAAACAAGTCTCGTGTACCATATTAATCATTTTCACCTGGGAGTCCACCAAGAAGGGGAATTTATTTCCAAATAAATTGCAACTTATTGCTGATAAAATTAATGGTTTTGGGGTAAAACAAAAACAAAAAAAAAACAAAACAAAAATCATTAGCTCCCGCCCCCCTGGGCCCCGCTGGGTGCCTGCTAGGGCTGTAACAATACGCGTATCGAAATCGCGATACGCAGAGCCACGATCCATGTCGCGATACAAGAAGGCAGAATCGCGGTACACCCTTTCAAACTTTTCAGCCCAAAAACAGAGGCGCTTCCAAACTTCAATTTATGAATACTTTACTTTTTATTTAAATTACATTTTAAACTTACTTAAATTACTTTTTTTATATCTATTAGTAAGTCGTTTTTTCGCCGACCTGCAACAATCTTCTGAGAGTCACGCAACGTCCACACTCGCCACTGGCAGAGCATTCATTTCTTTTAAGCGGTCGCCATTCTGGTTGCGACGCGGGGAGCGAATCTGTAAACAAGCAGCTCATTGGCTGGCTAGGTGTGCCACAAGCCAATCACAATCACTTGACCGGAAAGGCATGCAGTGTTGCCAGATTGGGCAGGTTTAGGTGCTTTTTGGCTGGTTTTGAACATATTTTGGGGTGGAAAACGTTAGCAATATCTGGCAACACTGAAGGCATGTCTGCTTGGGCGGAAGCCTTCTGTGGCAGTTACATTTTGACACGCGAGCAATGTTTCACCATAAAAATTCCGTAATTTCCACCTGTTTTCCGCGATCACAGAAAATCATTGGCCCTATGAGAGTGAGACAGTGAGAGAGCCACCCCCCCAAAAAAAAAATCTTAACGGATTTACACGATTTGGAAAAATGACTTTTTCAGAACCGAAAAAAACAGAGCTTCCGGCTCAACAGTATTATTTTGAGAAATAAAACAGTCTTTGGATATACATTTGTTCATTTTTGCATACATATTACTCATTCTCTGCAGTGGTCTGAATTATTTGTTATTAAATAGTTAATGTAAGTAAGTAAATGTTAATAAGTCAAATTTACTACTTTAAAAATGCATTTAAAAAAAATCGTGGGTGTATCGAATCGTGGGTCAAAAATCGCGATACGAATCGAATCGTGAGTTGGGTGTATCGTTACAGCCCTAGTGCCTGCGGCCCCCAAACCCCTGGATTTTTTCAGACTTGTAAAATATTTTTCATTCTCATCCCTGCATTAAAAGTTTTTTTTTTTTTTTTTTTTCATTTTTATTAATTAAGATACTTCATGTCTTAACGTAATGACGGACTGCCATTTCTCTTTATCTAACTGAGTGGTTCTTGACATAACTAGAGCATATTACACAGTTGCGTGGAGATAGGAAGTTTATCTTCGAGTGATGTATTTTTCAGCATGACAACATAAACTTCGTCTCTTCCTGCCTCTGTGTAATGTTCTTTATATTATCTGGACACGTCCACTCAAAAAAAATTCAAGTTAATCAGAAGAATTTTAATTTTGAACCAGTTTGCCATTTTAACAGCACGCATCTAGTCAGCGTGAGAACACTGGGAGCGACGTCATCAGAGTGAAATATCGGGAAATTATGTCCCTCAGATCCGTGAGGTATTTTATATGAAAAATGTGACTTTTTCAACACAAAAAGATAAACTTAATATCTTTGAGCCAACGTGCGGTTGTTCTTTTTATTATATAGGCACATTCACAAACAAAAAGTACCCAAGTTTATCAAAACAATTCAGCGATTTCCTCACGAGTGACGTAGAGAGATTTGTCCCGGTTGTAGCTCGAATGAAAAATACGAGTGGTGTATTTCCCAGTAAAACACTCGTGGACATGTAATATTAAGGATGACTGCAGTTGTAGAATAGGGCTGTTTACTGTATTTTTATTATTTACTATTTAATCTCAAACGCATTAAGAAGGCAAGAAATTGCGCTAATTAACTTTTGACGAGACACACCTGTTAATTGAAAAGCATTCCAGGTGACTACCTCATGAAGCTCGTTTAGATAATGCTAATAGTGTGCAAAGCGTCATCAAGGTAAACACTGGCTACTTTGAAGAATCTGAAATATGAAAGTTTTTTTTTTTTTTTCCACCACATAATTCCATTTATTTTTTTCGCGGCCCGGTTTCCATCAAATCCTGCGCTCTGATTGATTGGCGAGCGGGTCCGTATCCTACGATACAGACCCCAGTTATGGACCTCTGGTGAGTCGCTCGTTCACAACAAACAACATAGTAGCAATTTTTGTCAACATTTATCTTTTTTTTTTTTCTTTTTTTTTTTTTTTTTAGAAGATTTATCTCATCTCATCTCATTATCTCTAGCCGCTTTATCCTGTTCTACAGGGTCGCAGGCAAGCTGGAGCCTATCCCAGCTGACTACGGGCGAAAGGCGGGGTACACCCTGGACAAGTCGCCAGGTCATCACAGGGCTGACACATAGACACAGACAACCATTCACATTCACACCTACGGTCAATTTAGAGTCACCAGTTAACCTAACCTGCATGTCTTTGGACTGTGGGGGAAACCGGAGCACCCGGAGGAAACCCACACGGACACGGGGAGAACATGCAAACTCCACACAGAAAGGCCCTCGCCAGCCCCGGGGCTCGAACCCAGGACCTTCTTCCTGTGAGGCGACAGCACTAACCACTACACCACCGTGCCGCATGTTTTACACACTATATCTAAGAAACCTGGAGAGTCGATGTTTGTTTGTTTATAAATAACTATTGCTAAATGAATCCCTTAAATACCAACAATTAACCTAGTGGTATTATTATTTATTAATTCTACAGAAGCCTAAGCATCCGTTTTGTATTTAATAGTTTCTTATTAAAAGCTCAAAAAGCACTTGAGTACACAGTGGCCATCATAATATACCCATAGACGATAGACTGAGGCGGAGATCAGTGACTTTATCATCTGATGTACAGTGGGCGTACTAAACACCTGTGTGCGTGTGTGTCGTACATTTGCTTTGCAGGCTTTTAACCCCGATAACGAGTATCACTTTAAGAACCGAATGAAGGCGAGTCAGAGGAACTGGGCCGAGGTGTTTGGAGAAGACAACATGTTTGCCGTCTCTCCCAGCTCCAGTTACCAGAAGGTGAGCTACATCTCTTCATCCGACTCTCATCAGTTGAGCTTTCATATCTGTGTGTGTGTTTGCTTTTGTTTGTTGCTCAGGTGATAAAGCTGTCCTGTTAAAGGTCAGACAAACTGGTTTCCTACATTCTAGCTTGCCTAATCTTACATGTCGGATTAGCTTCTAATGTCATATGAATGTTATTACACTTAAAGGGGAAGAAAGGGCAATATATATACGGTTGCTGATGTGACAAAGTAACGTATTCTTAAGTATTCTATCAAATTTATGTACTAGAAAACAACGAAATATCTTGGTAATTGTAAATATAATAGTCGGTACGCTAAACCGCACAAGAGTCGCCATTTTTAAAAGACCGTGACGTCAGCCCTACCCACTGCACTCGGAGAGAAGCGTGTAATCATGGCGTCGGGCGCATCAAGTGAAAGCGACAGCTCTGTCGAATCGTACGAAGAGATCTCGCAAGACGCACTGCAAGCAGGCTATGGCTTAGAAGGGTACCAGTTTGAACCTAGGAGAGGTACTCTCGACTCCGGTGATGACGAAAGAAGAGAAGAAAGCTCGAACTGGCTCGGTGTTTTTCAGCGGAAACGAGTGAAAAGACACGTCTGGAGGATCGTTATGCTTTCCATCGGTCCTGTTCTTACACCCGAAAGCAACACACTGTGGCATTGTGTAGCCGATCACTTACAATTCATCCTACTTTCCAATTCACACGCGCTAGTCCCAACCTCAATGAGCCAACACAACTGGGCACATCCATACGTCATGAGTGTTACGCAGAGAAAATGAACGTGCATTCTGATTGGATAAAATTAATATCATGGCGGGCTGTTCAAACTGCGGAAATATACTAAGTAACTTTAAAAACGCACAATGGAATTCAACACGATATCACTTTAGATCCATGCATATATTTGAAATTTATGATATTGTATGTAATGCACACATCTTGAAACATCGATAAAGGACATTTATTGTCAAACTCAAGAATTAATTCACAATAAAAAAATTCAAAGTGACAGTTGGTCCATGTTCGGACCGTCATGCTGGAGATTCTGGGTCTGTGTCGTCCAGGGGTCTCAGCAGCAGTGACTGAGGGTGTCAGGAATCTGTCACGGAGGTGAGCTAGCCTGATGTGCTGATCCTGAACTGGCGTCGTGACTCGAGGCTGACCAGGGCGTGGACGATCCCTGGTGCTCCCTGTCTGTCTGTAATGCTGACTCAAACGGGAAACGGTCGAATGATGAACAGCGAAGTGCCGGGCGACCTCTGTCTGTGTACTTCCGGCACGCAACATCCCGATGGCCTGTTCACGTTGATTTTGGCTTGGGCGTGGCATCTTCAATAATGACAATTTTCCCATCATTTCCCCCGGGTATTTATAGGCAAGATTGTGTGTGTACAGTGTATGCAAAATTTGTTTGAAAATTAAAGCATGTCATTGACTACCCGAGTCATATTGTACGTTATTGAGTACAACTCCCTTAAATTCTGATTTGAGCACAGATTTGGAACTTATTCGGGCGGAATGAAGTTATTTTTCCATTGTGATGTATTTCTTTTCTTCTTGAGATAAACTCCGCACGAATTCAGCAAGTTTTATCAATGTGCGTTTTTAAAGTTACTTAGTGTAGTTTGCTCGAGCTACTTTCAAAACACTATAACTTTCCAACCTTAGAACAAAAAAACTTTTGTAAGTCTTGAATAAGGTTCGTCAACGTGTGTTTTATTGTTATATTTACTCTATATATTGCCCTTTCTTCCCCTTTAAACACCGTGCACAGTTCTAAAACCTGAAACGATGGATTTGACTGTAGCTGTAAACCGATGTTCTCTGTGTGTGAAAACAGGAGCCTCACGGATGGCTAGTGGACCTTGTGAATCGGGTAAACATCTCCTCATCTTTTCAACATTTTGATTCATAATTGTAAATTTTTTTTGTTTGATTTAAGCTTTTGTTTTCTTCTTTTTCTGCAAGTTACATTCTGTCTGCACTTTTTCAGTAAAACAAGCAGTTTCACATGAACGACGCACCATCAGGAACATGAGCAGTAGAAACGAGAAATAAGCCTCGTGCAGTTTTAGACAGTAGTATGTTTGTGTGCTGGCTGTGACGTCTCATGTGGTTAAGGCTGTGGGTTACAGATCAGAAGGTTGGTGGTTCAAGCTGCCAGCGGTAGGCCTTAAGTGCCATTCCACCATTGGATGTATTCTTTGGCATAAAATACAATATATTTTATGACAACATGACTAGACAGAGAAATCTTTTATGATATATCAAACATCATTTTTTGACAACGACAAGTATATTAATTTTGCGACCAAAGTCACCTACCCTTTTAATTTCAGCGCGGTAGTGAAACGTGATGTCATCGGCAGGTTCCCCTTCTTGTGTACGACGTGGCACAGATTATCAGCAATGGCGGATAGAACGCGATTTGCACTTGTCGATTGCTGTGCCGATATTCACCATCGACCGTCTCCTTTGGGCATCACTTGCTATTTTCCTTCGCTTCTTTTCCGAAGCTGACAGTCGCGTTCTATCCGCCATTGCTGATAATCTGTGCCACGTCACACGTGACGTGGTACACAAGAAGGGGAACCTGCCGATGACATCACGTTTCACTACCGCGTGGAAATTAAAAGGGTAGGTGACTTTGGTCGCAAAATTAATATACTTGTCGTTGTCAAAAAATTATGTTTGATATATCATTTTGAAGCTAAAAGATTTCTCTGTCTAGTCATGTCATAAAATATATTGTATTTTATGCCAAAAAAATACATCCAATGGTGGAATGGCACTTTAAAGTGCATATTCTGGACCAATTTCGTGTTTTGTTTTTTAATATGAAAGTACGTCCCTTTACACACTCATCCAGAAGGGTAATTTTGCACAAGGCCATCTGTCTACAGCAGAAAAAAATAAAATAAAAAAACGCATCTGGAAAAATCCCAAGGGAGTCTGGAGCCAGATTCGTGACGTCACCTGCGGAAGCGCCAGCAGGCTGCGCGAGCTTTGCACGGTTTCAGTGCACAGCCTGTGTACACCAAGCGCTCCCATTTCTCTCTCATTGTCCGGTCTTTTGGAAAACGATGAGTACTAATCCCATCAAGATTGGTGTTGCTACACCCTCCTACGATACAGCTGTTAACCGTTTTAATAATTACGCGATAACGTTGGAGAAATTTGCAGAAAACCACCAGGTCGTTTTCTCATAAACAAACCAGCGCCGATGTAGGATTCAGAGGGAGGCGTCCCGCACGCGACGTCATGAAAATCGATGTTTGCCGGGAAATCCAAATGCCAAGTTTTTTCAGAGGCGGACCAATGGCTTGGGTTCAACTGAATTTTTCTGGTATTGTGCAAGGTAAAACAAATTGCAGAGAATGCAGAATGTTACAGATATTTGACCAGTGTTTTATATAAAATAGGAGAATTACATTGATCTCGCTCCTGAATTTACCCGTGATATGCACTTTAACTTCCGAATAACCTGGAATATGCAAAGAAAAGAATTTCCCTGGACTGTAATGTAACAGCCTTTTTTTTTTCTTTTTTTCTGAAGATCATCTAATCATAGCTCTCTTGTTCTCTTCCCTGCCGCAGTTTGGAGAGATGGGCGGCTTCACTGCCATCCAAAGCAAACTGAATCAAGAGGCGATGGAGATTGGGGTAAGTCCGGTACATGCAGTCACGGGAAAAGGAAAGTACAACCCTTTTCCAATTCTATATATTTACTTATCAGGGCTTCAGTAACAGTTATATTTATATTGTGGCTTCTTGGTTTACTTTTCTGGGGGTGGGGAGAGCCATATATTGAAATGTTGTTTTTTTTTTTTTAAGAAGTCAGTGAGGATCACGCAGTTGTTATTTAGGCACTGATCAGTTGAAGGATGGTGTACTTTGGGTTTTTTTATCCCCCACTGGCCGAAAGGTCCAAAGGGGGATTATGTCACGGCGATGTCCGTCTGTCCCAGGAAAGGGTACTCGCCTTCTGAACTCAGCTCCTCTCACAATTTGTGGAGGAATTTCACGAAACTTGGCAGAAGGCTTTGTTATACGACAGTAATATGCATATTTCCGTTTCGTTTGCAGTATATTGTAGCAAGGGATATTGCGCTCAGAGCACTCTTGTCGTCCCCCCCCATGTATAATAATGCCTTTGCACAGAGTACATTTTCCAATCTGGGCCACTCCGCGTCTGAAAGCGATCCGATCCGAGGCCTTGGTGTTCTACATCATCGTTCCTTGAACTTGCGTTAGTTCAGTTTCACAGCAGCAGGTACGGTAGTGGTGTGGGGGGTGGATCGAATCGAATCGACCGTTTCAGAATAAGAGCCGCAGAAAGATTCGAATGGATGTGATGACGTGTGATAAAAATCTGCATCATTTTTGTGTATTACACGGCTTTGTGGAAGACTCGATGCTAACTGGTGAATTATGGTATTCTATGGTCTGTTGTGTCTCTGTTTAACAAACTATCGATTGGCCTTTTTTTGGTGTGCGTTTGGAAACAGCAAAGAGGTGTTTTGTGGGCGGAGCCAGACTCGTACAATGTCAGGTGTCAATTTGCAACATAGGAATATGGATCATCTGGATGCCGCCTTCAGTTATTTTAATGGTTTGCCAACAGAAGACAGGTTGTCGAACACGAATAAAGCTGACCCTTAGCAATAGGGTGAGGTTTCCTGAGCCGTAGTCACACCAGTGATATGTACGGCGCTGTGCAAAAGTCTTAGGCGCATGTAAAGAGAGGCTGTCGACCAAAAAATGGCTTAAAAATAATGAAATGTTTCAATCTAGGGGCGGCACGGTGGTGTAGTGGTTAGCACTGTCGCCTCACAGCAAGAAGGTTCTGGGTTTGTGGCCGGCGAGGGCCTTTCTGTGTGGAGTTTGCATGTTCTCCCCGTGTCCGCGTGGGTTTCCTCCGGGTGCTCCGGTTTCCCCCCACAGTCCAAAGACATGCAGGTTAGGTTAACTGGAGACTCTAAATTGACCGTAGGTGTGAATGTGAGTGTGAATGGTTGTCTGCGTCTATGTGTCAGCCCTGTGATGACCTGGCGACTTGTCCAGGGTGTACCCCGCCTTTCGCCCGTAGTCAGCTGGGATAGGCTCCAGCTTGCCTGCGACCCTGTAGAACAGGATAAAGCGGCTAGAGATAATGAGATGAGATGAGAACGATGGGAAAGCTCCGAGTTGTGTTTGGATGTTCAAATCTGTATACAACAGGACATTCAGTTCACGAATTTCCGAGAAATTATACAAATGTAAAGCGACAGTGGGTGAAGTTTGTGCAAACGAAGCAGGCAGTGTCACCTACTAATAATAAATCTGATTCTTCAAGTGTTCACCACCACCAGAACGACCACATGGAGGAAAAAGAAACCCATTTGATCTGACATTTGGACAGTTTTTCAATTCCCCTGTTATCGCCCACTTCATATTTTCTTTCAATAATTTCACTGAATAAGTGTACGCTTTAAAGATTATATTTCTGCATTTATTAAGGTACATGTAAATATTTTCCCTAGATTTTGCAGCGGTCAGCTTAGAATACAAATCCACAAACCAATCTGTTTCTCCAATTCTCTCTGGCTGGTGGTGCACTATCGGCGGTGAGTGGGACTGTTGTGAACAGAGTGAACTGGCAGTTTCTCGTCTTGGAGGCTCGAAAAGATCGGCATTTACTCCGGAATATCCTTGATAACCATCTGCCTCTTCATCCGACGTACAAGAATCCCAATCACTATCAGAATTCTCTCCAAAACGTGATTCCATATCGAGACTGGCTGTGCACGGGAACAAAACTGATACCTGAATTGTTACACATGTGACGTCACGTACCTCTTCGGGATCTTCCGGTTCGGTCTCGGCAGATTCCGTGAAAATCAGCTGATCTTATTGATTTTCTGTTAATTTATGGCCTTTTGGATCAGCTATGGTTCGAAAACACATGGTCAATCAACATAATGATTGTTGCTTTGTACAAGGAAAAAAGTGGGGTTTAGGGACATGAAATTCACTTTAACGTCATAGATTTTGCCTTCGTTTGTGATAAACAGTGTCGAAAACCTTCCCTGATATGAAATAAGCAGTGCAGAGATGAGAATTCCAGATGATAAATGACCATAAACATCTGTTTAGCTTCAAAAGGTGTCCTCGACAACACTGTTGGATAAAAATGAAGGTTATCCCCCCCTTCCCCCTTCCTTTTCTGACATCCAGTGGCATAAGATGACAAACACCCCTCTAAAAAAAAATTTGGGGATCTCGCCAGTTTCTCTCCACTTGTTCTTGCTGTCTTTTTGCCACCACAAAGTAGAAGAATCTGGTTAGAAAATATTTTTAAAAAGCCCTCTTTAGCACCTTTTGTGACCACGGAGTCACATGCTCACACACACGAGAAGCGATATGTCGCATTTCACCATGGAAAGGAGAGAAAGAGGAAGAGAAATGAAAACACAGGTGTTGGTTGAATACTATATGCTGCTGTCTGAATTATCAGCTCGTCATCAGGCATTGTAGAAGAGATCTTCACTTGACGAGTTGCAAAGAGATGTAGACAGGCTCGAGTCAACCCCCCTGTGCGTCAGTTTAAATGCCCCCCCTTGTCTGTAGCCTCTAAAGCCGCCTTGTTTCGGGTCCCTCCTGCTTGCCTTTTGAAGGCGCGCATTAGCATGTGCCGAGCTCCAGCGTTGGGAGATAGCGCTCTGACAGGGAAAAGATGCTTTGATTTAGGATTTGCATGTGAATAACTGACACAGGAACAGGATGTAGGAGGCAGCTTTTGGGAGAGGGGGATGTTTTCCACCACTACACCTGACCTGCTGTTACGCCGTTGGCTGAAAGCCAGAGTGCTCTAGACACTGCAGTCCTGAAAGAGACCCTGATGGGAAGAATAGGAGAAGGAAGCTCCCTCTTCTCCTCCCCGTGCTGCTTTAATTCATTCCCACTCTGCAAACGGAAGCGAAATCATTTAATCCAGAACAGAGGACTGATTCATCCGGGCTTTGCGTCTCTGCTGCTGCATGAAAGAGTGTGTGTTTAAAGGTGTGAATCTGCCTCCGAACACAACTGTGGCCACTATGTATCTATAAAATACATTTTGTAATGAGTTATTAGTGATTTCGGTGTTACTTGCACCACAGTGCCATTGAAGGCTTGGCTCTGATTGGTCAGAAGGGGTTTCTAGAACAGCACGCTTCTGACAGTCATTCCAGCTGCAAAGCAAATCAAGTCTGCACACCCCTTTCACCTTCTCCACGTTTTATTATGTTCCAGACTTATTCTACAATAGATTGAGTTCGTTTTTTGTCACAAAGTTCGACACAAAATAGCCCATAATGCCAAAGTGAAAGCAGGTTTTTAGACATTTGTGCTAACTTATTAAAAATCAAAATGTAAAATATCATACAACCCTGATTCCAAAAAAGTTGGGACATGAATAAAAACGGAATGCAATGATGGGGAAGTTTCAAAATTCCATATTTTATTCAGAATAGAACATAAATGACATATCAAATGTTTAAACTGAGAAAATGTATCATTTAAAGAGAAAAATGAGGTGATTTTTGAATTTCATGACAACACATCTCAAAAAAGTTGGGACAAGGCCATGTTTACCACTGTGAGACATCCCCTTTTCTCTTTACAACAGTCTGTAAATGTCTGGGGACTGAGGAGACAAGTTGCTCAAGTTTAGGGATAGGAATGTTAACCCATTCTTGTCTAATGTAGGATTCTAGTTGCTCAACTGTCTTAGGACTTTTTTGTCATATCTTCCATTTTATGATGCGCCAAATGTTTTCTATGGGTGAAAGATCTGGACTGCAGGCTGGCCAGTTCAGTACCCGGACCCTTCTTCTACACAGCCATGATGCTGTAATTGATGCAGTATGCGGTTTGGCATTGTCATGTTGGAAAATGCAAGGTCTTCCCTGAAAGAGACGTCGTCTGGATGGGAGCATATGTTGCTCTAGAACCTGGATATACCTTTCAGCATTGATGGTGTCTTTCCAGATGTGTAAGCTGCCCATGCCACACGCACTAATGCAACCCCATACCATCAGAGATGCAGGCTTCTGAACTGAGCGCTGATAACAACTTGGGTCGTCCTTCTCCTCTTTAGTCCGAATGACACGGCGTCCCTGATTTCCATAAAGAACTTCAAATTTTGATTAGTCTGACCACAGAACAGTTTTCCACTTTGCCACAGTCCATTTTAAATGAGCCTTGGCCCAGAGAAGACGTCTGCGCTTCTGGATCATGTTTAGATACAGCTTCTTCTTTGAACTATAGAGTTTTAGCTGGCAACGGCGGATGGCACTGTGAATTGTGTTCACAGATAATGTTCTCAAGAAATATTCCTGAGCCCATTGTGTGATTACCAATACAGAAGCATGCCTGTATGTGATGCAGTGCCGTCTAAGGGCCTGAAGATCACGGGCACCCAGTATGGTTTTCCGGCCTTGACCTTTATGCACAGAGATTCTTCCAGATTCTCTGAATCTTTTGATATTATGCACTGTAGATGATGGTATGTTCAAACTCTTTGCAATTTTACACTGTCGGACTCCTTTCTGATATTGCTCCACTATTTGTCGGCGCAGAATTAGGGGGATTGGTGATCCTCTTCCCATCTTTACTTCTGAGACCCGCGGCCACTTCAAGATGCTCTTTTTATACCCAGTCATGTTAATGACCTATTGCCAATTGACCTAATGAGTTGCAATTTGGTCCTCCAGCTGTTCCTTTTTTGTACCTTTAACTTTTCCAGCCTCTTATTGCCCCTGTCCCAACTTTTTTGAGATGTGTTGCTGTCATGAAATTTCAAATGAGCCAATATTTGGCATGAAATTTCAAAATGTCTCACTTTCGACATTTGATATGTTGTCTATGTTCTATTGTGAATACAATATCAGTTTTTGAGATTTGTAAATTATTGCATTCCGTTTTTATTTACAATTTGTACTTTGTCCCAACTTTTTTGGAATCGGGGTTGTATGTACACACGCGCACACCCTTTGATATGACACCCAAAAGTGAGCTGAGGTGCATTTTGTTTCCACCGATACTGCTTGAGATGTTTTTACAACTTAATTGGAGTCCAACTGAGGTAAATTCAATTGATTGGACATGATTGGGGATTGCCAACACCTGCCTATATAAGGTCCCACAGTTAACAGTGCATGTCAGAGCAAACTCCAAGCCATCTGCAGACCTCAGAAACAGGATTGTGTCAAGGCATAGATCTGGAGAAGGGTACAGAAAAATTGCTGCAGCTTTACAGGTCCCAAAGAGCACAGTGGCCACCATCATTCATAAATAGAAGAAGTTTGGAACCACCAAGAATCTTCCTAGACCTGGCCGCCCGACCAAACTGAGTGATCTGGGAAGACAGGCCTTGGCCAGCAAGTTGAGCAGGAACCCAAGGGTCACTCTGACAGAGCTCCAGCGTATCCTTGTGGAGATGGGAGAACCTTTCAGAAGATCAACCATCCAGGCAGCACTCCACAAATCAGGCCTTTATGGTAGAATGGCCAGATGGAAGCCACTCCTTAGTAAAAGATGCATGAGAGCCCGCTTAGAGTTTTCCAAAAGGCACCTAGAGGACTCTCAAACCATGAGAAGCGATATTCTCTGGTCTGATGAAACCAAAATTGAACTTTTTGGCCTGAAGACCAAGCGTCACATCTGGAGGAAACCAGGCACTGCTCATCACCTGGCTAATGCCATACCTACAGTGAAGCATGGTGGTGGCAGCATCATGATGTGGGAATGTTTTTAGCAGCAGGAATGGGGCGACTAGTTCTGATGGAGGGATAGATGAATACAGCTAAGAACACCGAGATCCTTAAAGAAAACCTGCTCTGGAGCGCTCTGGACCTCAGACTGGGTTGAAGGTTTACCATCCAACATGACGACCCGAAGCACACAGCCAAGAGAACAAAGGAGTGGCTTTGGAGAAAGTCTGTGAATGTCCTTGAGTGGCCCAGCCAGAGTCCAGACCTGAATCCAATTGAACATTTGTGGAAAGAGCTGAAAATGGCTGTGTACCAATGCTCCCCATCCAACCTGACGGAGCTTGCAAGGATATGCCAAGAGGAATGGGCAAAAATGTCCAGAAACTAGCGTGTCAAACTCGTAGCTTCTTTCCCAAGACGCCTTGAAGCTGTAATTGCTGCCAACGGTGCATCAACCAAATATTAGGTTAAGGGTGTGTACAGATATGTAACCCCTAAATAACCTATTTTTGTCAGTAAAATAAAATTGCATATTTTCTAAAAACCTGTTTTCACTTCATAATTATTAGCGATTGTGTGTAGATGTTTGAGGCAAAAAATGAACTCGATCTATTGTAGAATAAGTCTGTAACGTAATAAAACGTGGAGAAGGTGAAAGGGGTGTGCAGACTTTCCGGCTTGACTGCGCATATATAATATTAAAAAAAAAAAAAAAGACAGTTGGAGTCTTGTTCTTGGACTTGACTTGGATCAGTAGTGGACTTGACTCGAAATTTTCTTTAATGACTCGGGACTTGAACACTGGGGACTCAACGTTTAGTGACTCGACTACAACACGGGGGGGATATATATATATATATATATATATATATATATATATATATATATACACTGTATATATAAAATAGAATATAAAAATAAATAAAATCAGTGTTGTAGTTGAGTCACTAAACGTTGAGTATGTCTCTCATCTCATTATCTCTAGCCGCTTTATCCTGTTCTACAGGGTCGCAGGCAAGCTGGAGCCTATCCCAGCTGACTACGGGCGAAAGGCGGGGTACACCCTGGACAAGTCGCCAGGTCATCACAGGGCTGACACATAGACACAGACAACCATTCACACTCACATTCACACCTACGGTCAATTTAGAGTCTCCAGTTAACCTAACCTGCATGTCCTTGGACTGTGGGGGAAACCGGAGCACCCGGAGGAAACCCACGCGGACACGGGGAGAACATGCAAACTCCACACAGAAAGGCCCTCACCGGCCATGGGGCTCGAACCCGGACCTTCTTGCTGTGAGGCGACAGCGCTGACCACTACACCACAGTGCCAGCCCGTTGAGTATGCGTGTGTATGTAATATATATTATAATCATCAGTACTCCCAAAGTACTGAACAGATCTTAACGTGATAAATTTCTTTGGAAAGCAGAAATTTATAAGTTTTTTAATTCTAGTATCCGTGATGGAAAATATTCAAGAGTTAAGCAATGACAGATTTGGAAGCTTTGATGAGCGTCTGCGTGCACAGTTTTCACAGCACGGCCCACGAGTGTCTGATATGCCTAATGTACGTATGTATGTTAGCGTTTCTCTAGTAACGGCTAACATAAGGTAAATGCTCAATATAAATGGAATAAAAATATGTACAGTTGATGATTTTAAAATTTCAGAAGGCGTGTCCAGTGCTAACGCTGTGTAACAGTCCGAGGAAAACAAGCTGTCGACTTTTTTTTTTTCCCTTTCTCTTGCAGATAATAAAACAAAGAGGGCAGTAAGGGAACAGCTGTTTATAGTCGTTTATATATGTAACATGAGTAATAACAGGAACTAACTTGTTCTGTGTAACTGGAAATGGATAAAAAGTCTGGCCTGTCATTTTTATTAAAAAACCCTGAGCCCTGGCATTTTGCTGCGGTATACGAGGAATAAAATCCTTTGCCGTGTTCTGTCATTGGAAAAGGATCAACTTCACGCTCGTGTTTATGATCATCCTAGTACAGATTGTTTTCAGGAACATCACTCAGACTTGTTTAATTGTTTTCTCTCTTCAGTGCGTGTCTGCGCTGGTGCAGCCGCTTGGTGTGTGTGCAGAGTACCTGAACTCCAGCCTGGTCCAGGTCAGTGTCTCCCTACCTGTTTCCCTCTACATACATCTGGAATTTCTTCTTATTCTATTTTCAAAAGGGACCACGAGCATCTTGACACAGGATTTTAGTTACTTAGGGTTTAATGAAATGTTGCATTTTTGCGTTACTGTGTGTTGTAGAAGATTCAGAGTTGTACTGTAGTCGTGAAAGTACAATATTAGAAATATCAGAAATCATTAGATGCTGGGGATGATAGATTTCGATGGGGCAGGATCATGTTAATAATTACGTAGCATCAAACAAAATTACATGGGGACGCTGTCACACTTATGTAGACTAATACAGTGGAGCAAAAAAGGATTTAGTCAGTCACCAATTGTGCAAGTTCTCCCACTTAAAAAGATGAGAGAGGCCTGTAATTTTCATCATAGATACACTTCAACTATGAGAGACAGAATGAGAAAAAATAATCCAGAAAATCACATTGTCTGATTTTTAAAGAATTTATTTGCAAATTATGGTGGAAAATAAGTATTTGGTCAATAACAAAAGTTCATCTCAATACTTTGTTATATACCCTTTGTTGGCAATGACAGAGGTCAAACGTTTTCTGTAAGTCTTCACAAGGTTTTCACACACTGTTGCTGGTATTTTGGCCCATTCCTCCATGCAGATCTCCTCTAGAGCAGTGATGTTTTGGGGCTGTCGCTGGGCAACATGGACTTTCAACTCCCTCCAAAGATTTTCTATGGGGTTGAGATCTGGAGACTGGCTAGGCCACTCCAGGACCTTGAAATGCTTCTTACGAAGCCACTCCTTCGTTGCCCGGGCGGTGTGTTTGGGATCATTGTCATGCTGAAAGACCCAGCCACGTTTCATCTTCAATGCCCTTGCTGATGGAAGGAGGTTTTCACTCAAAATCTCACGATACATGGCCCCATTCATTCTTTCCTTTACACGAATCAGTCGTCCTGGTCCCTTTGCAGAAAAACAGCCCCAAAGCATGATGTTTCCACCCCCATGCTTCACAGTAGGTATGGTGTTCTTTGGATGCAACTCAGCATTCTTTCTCCTCCAAACACGACAAGTTGAGTTTTTACCAAAAAGTTCTATTTTGGTTTCATCTGACCATATAACATTCTCCCAATCCTCTTCTGGATCATCCAAACGCTCTCTAGCAAACTTCAGACGGGCCTGGACATGTACTGGCTTAAGCAGGGGGACACGTCTGGCACTGCAGGATTTGAGTCCCTGGCGGCGTAGTGTGTTACTGATGGTAGCCTTTGTTACTTTGGTCCCAGCTCTCTGCAGGTCATTCACTAGGTCCCCCCGTGTGGTTCTGGGATTTTTGCTCACCGTTCTTGTGATCATTTTGACCCCACGGGGTGAGATCTTGTGTGGAGCCCCAGATCGAGGGAGATTATCAGTGGTCTTGTATGTCTTCCATTTTCTAATAATTGCTCCCACAGTTGATTTCTTCACACCAAGCTGCTTACCTATTGCAGATTCAGTCTTCCCAGCCTGGTGCAGGTCTACAGTTTTGTTTCTGGTGTCCTTTGACAGCTCTTTGGTCTTGGCCATAGTGGAGTTTGGAGTGTGACTGTTTGAGGTTGTGGACAGGTGTCTCTTATACTGATAACGAGTTCAAACAGGTGCCATTAATACAAGTAACGAGTGGAGGACAGAGGAGCCTCTTAAAGAAGTTGTTACAGGTCTGTGAGAGCCAGAAATCTTGCTTGTTTGTAGGCGACCAAATACTTATTTTACCGAGGAATTTCCCAATTAATTCATTAAAAATCCTACAATGTGATTTCCTGGATTCTTTCCCCCCATTCTGTCTCTCATAGTTGAAGTGTACCTATGATGAAAATTACAGGCCTCTCTCATCTTTTTAAGTGGGAGAACTTGCACAATTGGTGGCTGACTAAATACTTTTTTACCCCACTGTAGTATGGATTACTACAGTTGTGGAATAGAGCTATTTATTGTATTTTTATTATTTACTCTTTACTGTTTGATCTCAAACGCATTAAGAAGGCAAGAAATTGCGCTAATTAACGTCTGGCGAGACACACTTGTTAATTGAAAAGCATTCCAGTTGACTACCTCATGAAGCTGGTTAAGATAATGCGTCTAAGACAGTGCGTAAAGGGTTATCAAGGTAAACTCTGGCTACTTTGAAGACTCTAAAATACGGATTTATTTTTTTTTCACCACTTTTTTTTTTTGTTTACCATGTAATTTCATAGTTTTGATGTCTTCAGTATTGTTCTACAAAAACATCTGAATGAGTAGCCGTGTACAAACTTTTGACTCCTACTGCACATCTCAAAGAGCCCCTTGAAACTAATGGAGGTGATGAACAGACATCCACTCAGTAATCACCCTTTCCCTCTTCCAGACTTGACAGTGCATCTTAAAATAGGAATTTGTGAGATTTATTTCAGATTATTTACTGTAAAACAAGATCTCGGAGCATTTTAAACTCCCCAAATTTGCCGTCGAAACCATGACCCTGGCGGCCCGGTCATTAACTGTCGCCCTCTGCTCCTCCTCTAAGCATGGGGCAG
This sequence comes from Neoarius graeffei, assembly GCF_027579695.1. Taxonomy (NCBI): domain Eukaryota; kingdom Metazoa; phylum Chordata; class Actinopteri; order Siluriformes; family Ariidae; genus Neoarius; species Neoarius graeffei. Next base: position 87,639,259 of record NC_083571.1, read on the forward strand.
TGCGATTCCTTCCTCAGTCGTGCTCCTTCCCCAAAAGTGCTTCCCTCTAACAGAGCTCATAGTACTTTCAAATTTTAAATGCAAAAATATTTGTGGAAGCTAAACGGGCCCGTGAGCACTCCGTTTTACGACTTGGCAGATCGATGGAGCATCACCTGATAGCTGTCAAATAGCAGCATGCTATCCGTTTATATTGCTTCCAGTCATTCAGGAATTTTGACAGAACGTTGTGAGTGAGGGCTTCAGGAAGATTCCCATTTGTTAGAAGTCTGATCTATGCTGGCGCTTTGCCCACCTTCCTCTCTGGATGAGCTGGAACTAGAGGTCTGCGCGGGACAGAATTTTCAGTCGCGCCCGCATTGTGCAGTCCCGCTCCCGCCCGCTCCCGCAAAGAATTATGATTTTCAGTCCCGCTCCCGCCTGCGCCTGCCATATTTTGTCCCGCTCCCACCCGCAAATCCCGCATGATGCAGACGTTCGCGTTATTTCTCACGGAAGTTCTTGTCATTGGCTTGGGGAATTAAACATGCTGAGCTTAGCTGAGCTTTCCACTGACCGATCCTTCATTTATTGTAAGTTTATTGTTTCGACTCTGACATTCTGCTGACACATTCCAAGTTGAGCGCTGCATGCGCTCATGATTGACAGCTCTCGCTTTGATTGACAGCTCTCGCTTTGCGCACTCGCACTCCCACTTCCGAGTCTGTGGCGTTATGATTCCAACCGCGATTTCATTCTCCTCTCATATGAAGTGCTGCGCAACCACAACCAGCTCCTCAGATTATACACTGTCTATTTCTAGCTTTAAATTGAACAATCTGTGCGATACACAGTCCTTTTTAATGCTAGTTAATACTTTTTAATACTTTTTTTTAAAATACTTTTTAATACTTAGGACTAATACTCTTGACTTTTTAACGGTAAATGTACCTCTTTTTAAAGCAGCACTTACTTCTGAAGCACTGTGAGCTTCACTAGAGGAGCTCTGCTCTTCTGCCATGATCGGAGATCTCAAACACGGAAGAGCGGAAAGGAATCGGAAACGTACGCGAGATTAGACCACATCCGCAAATTTAGGCATCTTAAAATGTTTTTATTAATGCCAAATAAAATATCCAGCACAAATTATATACGATAGACATAAATTGATAATTTATAAATTTTATTTTAAACACGTTTTTAGTTAGCGGGACTGCAGCTTATCACCTCTCCCACCCGCGCCTGCATTGTGCAGTCCCGCTCCCGCCTGCGCCCGCAATGAGCTTTCAAAATTTGTCCCGCGCCGCACTGCTTTGCATCGGGTCCCGCGGGAGTGCAGGGCTCTAGCTGGAACTTGTGGACAATGGCTGTGTCCGAAATCACTCATTCACTACTCCCTACTCACTATCTAGGGAATTCTGTATAGAGGACTATCTAGTGAGCTCATTGGTAAAATGAAAAAAAAAACACTTTCGGACGCTGCTTCGCCGTGTCGTTATTTACGCCTTTGCTGTCGCACAATTAAAACGTGCCAAATCAGTTGGCTGGTGGGTTTTCAAAATAATATGCATCTTATACTGAGCGCATTTCCCATATTTAATAAATACAAAGTACTTTGTGTCTGCTGCATCTTTCAGTTCTTTTAAATCAAGGCTGAATCTCTGCCGCTGCCTTTTATTCAACCAAATTTGAGGCTTTTGATTAATTCCTTGCTCTGCACTGTAACTTTTATTTTATGTCTTATTCTATTTTAGCTTTTTTCTATTCTCTTACTATTTTTTTTTAATTGTACTTGAATGTCCATTTATAACGCGTTTCTTCCTCCATCCATTCACCTAGGGCTGTGCGATATATCAAATATACTCGATATATCGCTGAAAATTCTGTGTGCGATACATAAAATTATTACATCATAACTATCAAGTATTTTATGGTCATCTTCCGACTTGTTTGTTGCGTTTGTTTAAAACCTTTTCCGGTGGTTTTCTCCCTGTCCCTCAGGCAGTAACGTGAGAGACTGCCTAAGGGTAAAAAAAACAATAACGTCATGCACTCGCCAACCAATCCCGGGCGACATCTCGGTGCTGAAAGGAACTTCCGGGAAGATTTTCTAGTTTCGGTTGTGTTGCCAGATTGGGCGGTTTCAAGTGCGTTTTGGCGGGTTTTGAACATATTTTGGGCTGGAAAACGTCAGCAGTATCTGGCAACACTGCCGGCGGGAAGATTTCCTAGTTTCGGTTTACAGCGCTGACTCAGTTCGTGCAATCGCTGGTGCTGCATAGGCTACCGTGTAAGCTCTGTCAATTTCAGTGACAAATTAAAAATGGAAGCGGACAAATTGGTTCCTAAAAGAACTAGTAAAGGGTCAGTCATCTGGCTTTTTTTTTGGATATTGCGAGGAGGACGTGGAGCAGCAAATGCCAGTTTGTAAAGTGTGCAAAAAAACCGTCATCACGAAAGGCAGCAGCACTACAAATATGTTCCATCACCTGAAAACTCACCCGGTACAGTATGCAGAGTCTCTTAAACTCCGAACTACTTGCCCACGAGCTAAAACCCCCACACAAGCTAAATAAATGACCATAGCGGCCTCGTTCTCCAAAGCCACCCCATATGAGAAAACGAGTCAGAGATGGAGAGCTATAACGGATGCAGTCACTAATGTCATTGCCGAAGACATGATCCCAGTTAGTATAGTGGAAAAACCAGGCTTCCAAAAATTACTAAACGCACTCGATCCCAAATATGAGTTGCCTGGTCGCAGACGTTTTACAGAGAAGGCAATACTGGAATTGTACACATCTGAGCAGCAGAGCCAGAAAACATTCAGTTCAAAAGTGTGCAAAGAGAAAAATTATGTTTTGCAGATCTCTCTCTCTCCATTGTGAATGTTCCAGTGGTTCTCAGTAGTCAGGTTAATAGCTTGGAGATCTATTTTTTAAAATAATTTAATGAATGAGCACTTTTCCTATTTAGGCTAAATGTCTCTCAGTGTTGAGCTTGCACTTTATTGATTTGAGCTCTGAGCAGCTCTGTATTGTACAGCCCCTTTGTTGCAATTTTCAAGATTGTTTTTGCAGTTTGTGCCACATCTTTGTTGAATAAAAATAGTCTTATTTCAATTCAATTGTGATTAATCACCAACATGAAAATTTAAAATGTGTTGTTGAAAACTACCTGTAAAGTTAACCAAGAATGTTATTTAATCTGCAGGGATTGTAGTGAAAACAGTAAAGAGTAAAAGTTAGATTTCATGGGGTCCTTTAGAGGAGATTTAAATATATCGAGATATATATCGTATATCGTGAAATGGACAAAATGTATCGGGATATTCATTTTTTTCCCATATCGCACAGCCCTACATTCACCCCAACACACTTTTCCTTCCTTTCCTTTTCTCCTTTCCTTCTTTCCTTTCCCTCCCTCCCCAGCGCTAGGGTCGCAAAATTCCCGGGAATATTCCGAGTTGAAAATTTCCATGGAAATGTTGGGAATTAACGGGAGTTTATGGGAATTTTGGGGAACTTTTTAAGGAATTTTCAAAACCAGCTTTACTTAAAAATTGATACAAAAAAATAAAGCCCTTTTATTCAGATTAGGATATTTCTCTGGGTCTCTGTTCTGTTCAGAAGAACATACAAGCATGTAACTAATTAAACAACTGAGAAAATTAATAACCACCAAATGTTTTACAAAAACAAGAGGGGTTTTCCCTGGTACATGTACTGTATAATGAATTAAACAATAACCTTAGACTTTGTGAGAACTCGTCTTCAAAAGCAGCTTTAACTCTACTTAGGATTTTGAAGACTGCGTCCTGTAACTTTTTTTTGTTTACTAATTATACTTCAACAACTTGAATTCCTTTTTCATTTTGCAACTGGTTTGTAAACCGTATCCTGTCAAAATTTGCTTGCAAATTATCGGATTGGAAGTAACGATTAGGGTATGCAGTGCTATTAAAACAATGACATTTAAACAGCCTTGCTCCAGATTCAAAGCAAAAAGTGGCACTGATGTATTTTACAAGCAGCAAAACTTATTTCAAGACTACTAGTCATGAGAAATTTAACATTTTACATTTTTTTTAATATTCCTTATTTTATGATGTGATACCTTTGTGATTAAATCTGTAGACAAGTCTTCAAGTTTTGTAAAATTTTGTAGTAAAAATGGTCAAATTGAGTTTTTGCAAGATTTTTAGAAATTACGACTTGTTATGCAATGAGTTAGATTTCCAGTTAATTCTGACCAAAGGGTACTGTTATATTAAATGTTTATTATATTTAGCATCTTGGAATTAGAGCCCTGCACTCCCGCGGGAGTCCCGTGGGACCCGACGCAAAGCAGCATGGCGCGGGACAAATTTTGAAAGCTCATTGCGGGCGCGGGCAGGAGGGGGAGTGCACAATGCGGGAGCGGGCGGGAGAGGTGATAAGCTGCAGTCCCGCTAACTAAAAACGTATTTAAAATAAAATTTATAAATTATTAATTTATGTCTATCATATTTAATTTGTGCTGGATATTTTATTTGGCATTAATAAAAACATTTTAAGATGCCTAAATTTGCGGATGTGGTCTAATCTCGCGTACGTTTCCGATTCCTTTCCGCTCTTCCGTGTTTGAGATCTCCGATCATGGCAGAAGAGCAGAGCTCCTCTAGTGAAGCTCACAGTGCTTCAGAAGTAAGTGCTGCTTTAAAAAGAGGGACATTTACAGTTAAAAAGTCAAGAGTCCTGAAATCAGACATTTGGAAGTCGTTCTCACTCGTGTACGACGCAGAGGGAAATCAGCTGCGATAAGTGTTGTGAGCTGTAGATATTTATGCTCAAATCCACTCAAAGTAGGGGGCGGGGCACCATCATGCTGTGTCTTTAAATTATATTAATTTCTTATAGGCCTACTTGTATTTCCTAGAATGTAAATTTGAGGAGTGACATATAAGCTATGTGCAATGTACAATATTCTTAATATCCACTGTAGATTTTGGTAGGCATGTTGGGTATCTCTGTAAAGCCTCAGCTGCGCATGCCGCCTGGCAACGCGCACCCTCGCTACGTGCGCTAGGTGAAGGATCGGTCAGTGGAGAGCTCAGCTAAGCTCAGCATGTTTAATTCCCCAAGCCAATGACAAGAACTTTCGTGAGAAATAACGCGAACGTCTGCATCATGCGGGATTTGCGGGCGGGAGCGGGACAAAATATGGCAGGCGCGGGCGGGAGCAGGACTGAAAATCATAATTCTTTGTGGGAGCGGGACTGCACAATGCGGGAGCGGGCGGGAGCGGGACTGAAAATTCTGTCCCGCGCAGACCTCTACTTGGAATTTCCCACAAAATGTAAGAGTGGCAAGATGCTTTATTTGAAGAAAAATCCCTAATTGAGATTGAGAAGAATAATGTTTCACTGAAAAATCTGAATATAATACTAATATTGAAAAACTAAAAGCCTTTTATTAATTGGCCTTTAGCAATATGTCCTATTCTTAATTAGCACAAAACAGTACATAATTGAAAGAAATGCTTAACATGGGTTTTAATTTGTTTTTCTGGGTGATGAAATGTTTTAAAATGTTTCAAACTTACGATAATAACTGCCCAAATTGAAAATTCCCAAAATTCCCGGAAAGTTTCCACCCCTTTGCAACCCTACCCAGCGCAACCACAATGCATGATATTGCTAGGTTAGTGACCATCGGTTGTACACTACTTTTCACGATGCACTGTGGGATCCTATGAGTCCACTATATAGGGTGTAATGATACACTACCGTTCAAAAGTTTGGGGTCACTTTGAAATGTCCTTATTTTTGAAAGAAAAGCACTGTTCTTTTCAATGAAGATCACTTTAAACTAATCAGAAATCCACTCTATACATTGCTAATGTGGTAAATGACTATTCTAGGTGCAAATGTCTGGGTTTTGGTGCAATATCTCCATAGGTGTATAGAGGCCCATTTCCAGCAACTCTCACTCCAGTGTTCTAATGGTACAATGTGTTTGCTCATTGCCTCAGAAGGCTAATGGATGATTAGAAAACCCTTGTACAATCATGTTAGCACAGCTGAAAACAGTTGAGCTCTTTAGAGAAGCTATAAAACTGACCTTCCTTTGAGCAGATTGAGTTTCTGGAGCATCACATTTGTGGGGTCGATTAAATGCTCAAAATGGCCAGAAAAATGTCTTGACTATATTTTCTATTCATTTTACAACTTATGGTGGTAAATAAAAGTGTGACTTTTCATGGAAAACACAAAATTGTCTGGGTGACCCCAAACTTTTGAACGGTAGTGTAGTTCTCACTATACATTCAGACAGCACTACAAAATGGCCAACTCGCTGTGTCGTCCACTACATGGTGAGCAGTGAGTGATTTCGGACCCGGGGAATGAAATGCCTTTTTATGTTGCAGCCGATGCTGGACCCAGTCATCCACAAGATGATCACATATGTGCAGAATCTTGAAGAGAAGGACCTAAAGGACAAGGTACAGTTCACATCAACACTAACACAGCACGGCCTTTTTCACTCTTTGTAAAACTCTTTCAACATTTAATGTTCGTCATCTCCCCTTGCGTAGAGGTTGGTGAGTATTCCAGACCTTCTGTCCGCCATTAAACTGCTGTGCATGCGGTTCCAGAGGGAGCTGGTCAATGTGGTGGATGACCTGAGACTGGATATCCTCCTGAGGATGCTCAAGACCCCTCACTTCAGCGCCAAGATGAACTCGCTCAAAGAGGTCACATTTGGGTCTTCGGCAGACTTTTTCTCTTATTTTTTTAGTAATGCCTCCCCTTAGCCCTGCATTCCTGACTTGAAATGAAGCTTTCTCAAGGGCACAGCGCTGGAGGCTTTCTGGCCACTCTGTGGATTACATAAATACTGTAGAACTCCCCTCCAAACACTCAAATGAAGGATTACTGTACAGTCGTTAGTTTTTCAAGGAAAGTCGCAGTATTAATGGGCCATTTATAAACAGGCAGGCTAGTTAAAGGACAAGTTTATTGCAAGGCACGTCTTTTTATATGTAACAAAATGGAAACGGGAAAACAGGTTGTTCACAGATTGTTCAGCTTTCTTAGAAGGATATATCTGAGAATTAATTTTCCATGAAATCTGTCCTAGTCAGCGTTTCAGCTGAAGGCGAGAGAGGAAAGGAAAGGTGGCATGCTGAGCTGAAAAAACAAACTACTGTCGCTTGGTGGCGAACAGCGCTACTTAGCCATAGATAGATAGATAGATAGTTTGGTTTACAACCCCGATTCCAAAAAAGTCGGGACAAAGTACAAATTGTAAATAAAAACGGAATGCAATAATTTACAAATCTCAAAAACTGATATTGTATTCACAATAGAACATGGACAACATATCAAATGTCGAAAGTGAGACATTTTAAAATTTCGTGCCAAATATTGGCTCATTTGAAATTTCATGACAGCAACACATCTCAAAAAAGTTGGGACAGGGGCAATAAGAGGCTGGAAAAGTTAAAGGTACAAAAAAGGAACAGCTGGAGGACCAAACTGCAACTCATTAGGTCAATTGGCAATAGGTCATTAACATGACTGGGTATAAAAAGAGCATCTTGGAGTGGCAGCGGCTCTCAGAAGTAAAGATGGGAAGAGGATCACCAATCCCCCTAATTCTGCGCCGACAAATAGTGGAGCAATATCAGAAAGGAGTTCGACAGTGTAAAATTGCAAAGAGTTTGAACATATCATCATCTACAGTGCATAATATCATCAAAAGATTCAGAGAATCTGGAAGAATCTCTGTGCGTAAGGGTCAAGGCCGGAAAACCATACTGGGTGCCCGTGATCTTCGGGCCCTTAGACGGCACTGCATCACATACAGGCATGCTTCTGTATTGGAAATCACAAAATGGGCTCAGGAATATTTCCAGAGAACATTATCTGTGAACACAATTCACCGTGCCATCCGCCGTTGCCAGCTAAAACTCTATAGTTCAAAGAAGAAGCCGTATCTAAACATGATCCAGAAGCGCAGACGTCTTCTCTGGGCCAAGGCTCATTTAAAATGGACTGTGGCAAAGTGGAAAACTGTTCTGTGGTCAGATGAATCAAAATTTGAAGTTCTTTATGGAAATCAGGGACGCCGTGTCATTCGGACTAAAGAGGAGAAGGACGACCCAAGTTATCAGCGCTCAGTTCAGAAGCCTGCATCTCTGATGGTATGGGGTTGCATTAGTGCGTGTGGCATGGGCAGCTTACACATCTGGAAAGACACCATCAATGCTGAAAGGTATATCCAGGTTCTAGAGCAACATATGCTCCCATCCAGACGACGTCTCTTTCAGGGAAGACCTTGCATTTTCCAACATGACAATGCCAAACCACATACTGCATCAATTACAGCATCATGGCTGCGTAGAAGAAGGGTCCGGGTACTGAACTGGCCAGCCTGCAGTCCAGATCTTTCACCCATAGAAAACATTTGGCGCATCATAAAACGGAAGATACGACAAAAAAGACCTAAGACAGTTGAGCAACTAGAATCCTACATTAGACAAGAATGGGTTAACATTCCTATCCCTAAACTTGAGCAACTTGTCTCCTCAGTCCCCAGACGTTTACAGACTGTTGTAAAGAGAAAAGGGGATGTCTCACAGTGGTAAACATGGCCTTGTCCCAACTTTTTTGAGCTGTGTTGTTGTCATGAAATTTAAAATCACCTAATTTTTCTCTTTAAATGATACATTTTCTCAGTTTAAACATTTGATATGTCATCTATGTTCTATTCTGAATAAAATATGGAATTTTGAAACTTCCACATCATTGCATTCTGTTTTTTACAATTTGTACTTTGTCCCAACTTTTTTGGAATCGGGGTTGTATTTCTGGACAGCAGTGTTCTTCTTCTGTGGCTTTGATGGCTGTCTTGTATAAGAAAGTTAGGCCTTGGTCACACTACAGCTTCACCACCGATCGTGCGATGCACGGCAAATGTTCTCCGAGCTCCAGGAGTTGTTTTTTGATGCGTCTCTGCTTCGTGAGTGGTCAAAAACATCATAAAAAATTTCAGTGCATGCACTGAAATTTGCTGCGGTGTTTTCATCAGCAAACTACGCGGCGAATCCTCACAGATGGGTTTGGGAATGCTTCCTGAAGCTTGGGGAACCGCTTGATTGTGTTTGTTTCGAATCCATGTCCCTGATGCTCGCGGGAACCTCATCAACACAGCGGCTCGGCACAGCCTAACCTTCCCCCGAGACTAGAGAAGTGCATTTACGTTTGGGGATCCTTCAGAGCGCGTTTTGCGTGCACTTGGGACCCAGCCGTCATGGGAAACACCTGATGCTGATTTGAGTGCAATCAGCACGCATATATAAGGACGCTGTTTTCACAGATTTTTTGACACATGCGGTGGTAGACGGATGTACGTCCAGGAAGAATGTTGTGTGTGTTAGCAGGCGTAATATTTATACACACCAAAAATAAAAAATAAAAAAAACGTGAGGCAAGGTCAGACAAACGAAACGGAAAGCAGAGTATTTAACCGGAGTCATAAGTGTGACCGTGACAATACTTCGCAAAGTCTCTGTGAAATCAGCATCATGTGTTTCCCATAACGACTGGGTCCCAACATGCGCCAGGCTCAAGTGCGTGAAGGCGTGACAGTCGAGTGTTCACCTGCTATGTGACCCCAACTTTTAGCTCACCTGTATATTGCCATGCACCATCACCAAAACGCCTCTTTTTCATCAATAAAGCATCGCGAGCTGTAGTGTGACCGTAGCGTCACAGAAATGCTCGACAGAAAACCAGCAGGTAAATATTAATAGATCAAACTACATTTTAATCTGCGTTTTGAAAAGTGCACACGACTGAAACGCATAACAGCCTGCATGCCTCGCTGATTTGGTTACAGTTTCCAAGTAAGGTAATTATTTAAACTCTGTACTTTTCTGTCATGTATCAGTTCCAAGTTTGAAATGATTTGAATAAGCCTTGCTCACCCACCAGTCAAGTGAAAGCTCCAGCATTCTTCCCTGGATGTCCAATTACCTATTCTAAAAAAAAAAAAAACAGCAGTGAAAAATATAATTTAAGTCAAACATATGATGAGCCAATGACGGATGTTAATACAGTTTCAGGAAAATAAACCAGTACTCGAATCCTGAGGTGGGGACCACTTTACGTAGCCGTAATATTTATTCGGTCTTGATTGCTGGTGATGAAGTTTCACGTTTCTGTCCTTTTGAGAAAAAGACAAAAAGTCTTTGGATAACATTTCAGCTGTGAGCTGTCTCGAACAGCTGTGAATAATTAACCGATAGCTTGGACTCGTCCTCGGAGTCCGCGTTAGCGATCTGTCCACCTCTGCACTTGAGGATAACATGTACATTGCTTTACTTCGAGTTGCAAAATAAAACTGTGCCGAAAATAGAAAATACTGAGAATACAGTGCTTTTGAAATGCTGATTTGGCTCAATATGGTCTGGCTGACTGCCGTGTTCTGTTCCAGGTCACCAAGTTAATCGAGGAGAGCACGGTGTCCAAGACCGTGAAGAACGCCATAGACACGGACCGGCTCCTCGACTGGCTGGTGGAGAACTCGGTCCTCTCGATAGCACTGGAAGGTCAGCCCCTCTCTCTCTCTCTCTCTCTCTCTCTCTCACTCTCTCACATGGCCCGATTCTCGCAGGCTTAACTGATCACAAAATGCAGTCAGTTTACAGTGAAGATATAGAATATAAAATATTTTTAATTGTAATTTTATACTTGAAAATATTTTGAAAAGAAAGCAGGTGAAATTTACAACAACAACGAAAAAATCTGCACAGTATCGCTAAGTCATGAAGGTGTAATTACCTTAAAACCTTACCTGTTGTATAACAGGTGATGTACTGATGTCCTGTATGTCTCCAGAAGGAAGGGGGGGGGATTTCAATCTTAATTATCTGGCAGTCTGCAAATATGTGTGTCCCAAGTTGCGAAACAGACACCAGGGTTCCCACGGTCATGGAATTTCTGGAATTTTAAAAAGTCTGTTTCAGGCATACAAAGTCAAGGGATCTGATCATTATTTTGGACGACATCATGGAATATCGGATCATCCATCCATCCAGTAGACGAAAGTCCTTCCCGTGCCATGCCCTGGTCTTCCCAGGCAGTCTCCCGTCCCAGTACTAACCAGGCGCATTGGGCGGTGCCGATCTCCGTTTCCGTAGCCCTCGGCTTCTCGCTAGGGTTACAGTGGGGGGCTAGTTCTCTGGTAACCGCGAGAGTTTGACTTCCCCATGCACATCTGTATCGCAGCGTGCCTTGTCAGACGGCAGTAGGTACCATTTTGTATGATGGTCGGGTCATACCAAAGACCACGAGTAGAACTCATGACTTCCCGATTGAAAGACGGACATGCTAACCACTAGGCCAGTACTTTTATTTGTTTGTTTGTTTGTTTGTTTATTTGTAGCATGTTTAAATTTTAGCTGCCACTTATCACATTGTAATATTTTTCCATACAATATTTAAATAATATTGGCGACTCGTTCAGTATCATGCTAGCTGAATGGAACATATCTGATATACCATGAAAAAAGCCAGCATTATTATTATTATTATTATTATACAGAGACACACTCTTTTCCAGTTTTTCGATGTCCATTGGTCTGTTTTTCTCTTGCGAAGGATATCTAAAGAAGTTTTGGTAGCCTTTTGGGTGTTCAGCACATCTTTTTCTTTCCCAGCGAACAAAGAAACGCTTCTGCACATGCGCAGCAGAAAACTTTTCTCATTGGATATTCGCATCAGCTCTGATGTGTGACGTCATGTTGTCTTGACAACCATGCAATATCGTAAGCCATATTCAACGCTCATTCTCCATTGGGTAGAGTGACGTAATACACGGAGGATAAGCGATATGCTAATAATATTGCATGCTGTCAAACCAAATGAACGGAACCCACTGGGGGGTGGGGGGTGGGTTGTTGTTTTTTGTTCCAACACTCGCTAAAAACTGCCCCGTCAACTCTCACGACTTTGCTGTGAGACTCGTGATTTTTGTTGCATTGAGCCATGCAGTGAAAGGACATCCATGATTTGTTGACTGCAGGAAGTCGACCAGTGAAATCACGTCTTACTTTGTCTTCATCATCTCCACGTTACCGGCAGGAAAGACACACTTGGCGAAAACAAGTGACCGCGATTCTGGATCAGCGAGCCCTCCAAGTTCTAAAAAAAACCCAGATTTAGTGCAGCTAAGTCTGATACGAAATTTAATTCCAACTGGACCAAAATCTATCCATGCTGCATTATCACTGATTCAGCGAGCAACACCATTTCCGATGTGCTGTTTGCAACAGGAGGATCAGTTGTAAACACCAAGACCTTTTGAGATGTTGAACTTCACATGTAAAGAAAGTCTCACAAAGATCTTGAAAAAGCGAGATCGTCATCAGGATCACTCTTGACCGCGTTTACAGCCCAGACTTCCGTCAGTGAGAAGGAATATTTTAACATTTTATCGTGTTGGAAAAGAGTTAAACGTGCCTTGTTTCAGCTCATCTAAGCTCAACGAGATGTATTTGCAAAGTTCATTATCATTATCTGTAGCCGCTTTATCCTGTCCTACAGGGTCGCAGGCAAGCTGGAGCCTATCCCAGCTGACTACGGGCGAAAGGCGGGGTACACCCTGGACAAGTCGCCAGGTCATCACAGGGCTGACACACAGACACAGACAACCATTCACATTCACACCTACGGTCAATTTAGAGTCACCAGTTAACTTAACCTGCATGTCTTTGGACTGTGGGGGAAACCGGAGCACCCGGAGGAAACCCACGCGGACACGGGGAGAACATGCAAACTCTACACAGAAAGGCCCTCGCCGGCCACGGGGCTCGAACCCAGACCTTCTTGCTGTGAGGCGACAGCGCTAACCACTACACCACCGTGCCGCCTATTTGCAAAGTTGTGACGTAAATAATAGCTTATTTTGAACTGTCCCACAGATATGTTCTCATAAATGTAGAGCCAAATATTATTTTTTTCAACAGGAACTCTACATGCTGTGTTTGTGTTTATTATTGTTACAGTAGTAGCCAAGCAAGTCTGTGTCGGTGACGGGAAGTGTAAAAAAAAAAAAGCACATTAATGTATAAACCTATAACTACATAATTGGAAGTTGTTAACATATCATTGTCATAATGGGTTTGGGATTTTTGGTGATGGTATTACTTTGAGTAATTCACTAATTTTATATTCCTTTAATATTATCTTTCTAAGTTATTTAACATTATTAACAAATGAATAAATATTTTATAAATGATATTTAATACATCGGACAGAATATTACATTTACTCAGCTTGTACTGTTCTATTCAGATAATATTTTATCACCCGCTGGCCGAAAGGCCCGAAGGGGATTATGTCGTGGCGATTTCCGTCCCGGGAAGTGTACTCATCTTCTGAAATCAACTCCTCGCACGGTTTTTGGAGGAATTTTACGAAACTTGGCAGGATTCTTTGTTATATGTTGGTAGTATGCCTGTTGTAATTTTGTTAAATTCTCATCTCATTATCTCTAGCCGCTTTATCCTGTTCTACAGGGTCGCAGGCAAGCTGGAGCCTATCCCAGCTGACTACGGGCGAAAGGTGGGGTACACCCTGGACAAGTCGCCAGGTCATCACAGGGCTGACACACAGACAACCATTCACACTCACATTCACACCTACGGTCAATTTAGAGTCACCAGTTAACCTAACCTGCATGTCTTTGGACTGTGGGGGAACCCGGAGCACCCGGAGGAAACCCACACGGACACGGGGAGAACATGCAAACTCCACACAGAAAGGCCCTCGACGGCCACGGGGCTCGAACCCAGACCTTCTTGCTGTGATGCGACAGCGCTAACCACTACACCACCGTGCCGCCCTAATTTTGTTAAATTGAGTCACATTTTACCAGAGTTACAGCCCTTGATTAACAAGCTTGTACTTTGAGAATTTCATGAAGGTGTGCTCGCCTTCTGACATCAACTCCTCTCACAATTTTTGGACGAATTTCTCGAAGCTTGGCAAAACGCCATGTTATATGACAGTAATACGCATATTGCGATTTCATTTCGCTTGTGAAAATTTTCCCAGAGTTTTGACCCTTGATTAAATAACTTGTTTGACAATTTCATGAGGGTGTACGTTCTTCTGAAATCAACTGCTCTCACAATGTGTGGAGGAATTTCACCAAACTTGGCAAAAGGCTTTGTTATATGACAGTTATATACGCATATTGAAATTTCGTTTAATTTGGGCAAATTTTACCAGAGTTCTGCCCTTGATTATTAACAAACTTGTACTTTGGCAATTTCATCAAGGTGTGCTTGCTTTCTGAAATCAACTTCCCTCAGAATTATTATTATCCCCTGCTGGCCAAAAGGCCCGAAGTGGGGTTACAGTATGTCGTGGCGATGTCCGTCCGTCCCAGGAAGGGTACTCACCTTCTGAAATCAACTCCTCTCACAATTTTTGGAGGGATTTCACGCAACTTGACAGGATTCTTTGTTCTATGTCAGTAGAACTGCAATTTCGTTCAGTTCAGTCGCATTTTACCAGAGTTATGGCACAGTTGCCAGCGGCGGATATTGTGCTCTCGGAGCATGCTTGTTTGTAATGATGATAAAATTATGTATTTATGCTTTCATTTAATAAAGGGCAAAATAATCCTCAGACTCTGTTGCAGTAAATTGCAGACACGTGCACTTTTACTGAGTTAAAACCTTGGTTTAGAAATGACTTTGTGGCAACACAAATTGCGTTTCCTGTTTTCCAATGAAGCGACACACAGTTTTGTGGTGAAATCTTATTGAAATGTGCTCATTTACATCTTTAATGTCATGATCATGTTGAAATGTGTTCTTGTTTCCCTGGCATTGGTTTGTTCATACATGTGGCGTCCTCGTGAAGCCATTTTTTTTTCTTTAATAATAACAGCAAGAAGGTGAAAACTATTACCGCTTTTCCACTACCAACGCGGCTGAGCCGTGCCGTGCTGAGTTGGGCTGAGTCGAGCTGAGTGGGGCTGTTGGAGTTGCATTTCGACTACAACCATGCTGAACCGTGCTGGCTGGAAGTGGGTGGGCACATTGGGTGGAGTTAGCGAAAGTGGGTGGACGTCACGTGATGTCGTTAGGCGGCGCAAACAGTGACATCAGTGATCTTTTAAGCGGTAGTCTCACGACCCGGATAGTAAACAATAAACATGGAGGACATGGAGTCGTTAGTGTTGCTGGTCTTGGTGCTGTGGCTTGTTGTCACCGACAACGCCAACAGATACTGGCAAGAGCGTATAGATGAGGCGAGGCGCATAAGGCTCCAGAAATTCTTGTAATTCTTCTTCTTCCGGGTTTATGGTGTTTACAGATCCCAGCGTGCTCGCGGGGCGTGTGTGGGCATGTGAGGACACTCCTCCTCACCAATCAGTGCACATGGGAGTGTCTCCTCACGCCCCTAGCCTCACTCAGCTTGGTTTGGCTCGCTTCAGCCCTACTCCAAAACCGTGCGAGTTTTGGGTGCTAAGCAGGGCTGAAGCGAGCTGAGTCGTGCTGCTCTTAGATAGTCGAAACGCGAGCCATGTCGGGCTGAAGTGAGCTGAAGCGAGCTGAAGTGAGCTGAAAAAGGGTAGTGGAAAAGGGCCATAAATATTCATCCTAAGGCCACCAATCCCTTCTTAAAGTTGGCAAAATCTTTTTCGGATGGGGGTCTTCACCCCCCCTTGACCCCCCACCAGGGCTTTGCCCTGGACCTGACCGGGGCCTGCAGCCCCTGGATCCCGGCTTTCTCACTTCTTTTTTTGTTTTGGGGTTGATAGCTATGTTCAACCATGTTAACAATAAAAAGTGACCGTGTCAGTACCAACATAAAATGCTCCTAAAAGTCACCAGATGCCACCAAATGGACTTTTTTTTTTTCTCCTTCAAAATTTTCCAGGGGAGGCCAGTTTTCCCTTCATCGAGAGTGTGGGGGGGACCCCCTTCTCATTACTCTCCTCCCGCGTGCCTTTGGTGTGGCACATGGCCCTGCGGGCCCCCAAAAGTTAGGGCTTTATTTTGATCCTGAGGAGAACACTGCATTTGACATAAGGTCTTTACACACACAGTGCGACGGAGATAAACTGCAAAAAACAAACAAACGATTGACGTATTTAAAAGCAGCGTTAATATTCTCAATAAACGAGACATAAGTTTGTTTTTGTGGAATGCTGACATAGTCATGTTATGATGGAGTTAACAAGTAATGATCCTGGTGCTTATTCTCTCACAAAAAAAGGGGAAAACGGAACATTTTGGGGTCAGCCTATCCTGAGAAGTAGGTGACAGGGCGGAGAGTTTCACTCAGTGCGTTTACATGCACATCCAAATCGAGCTACTGTCGGTAATCGAGCTAAGGGTCCCAGCAGGGGTGCCAGAGAAATCCAATCCTACATGCACACAAGGAAATCGAGCTATTGTGTGAGGTACATTGTGCACCCGAGCCACAGGTGGCGCTACACACCCCATCGTGTTGGTACACTTCCGGTTGTCGTCATGAAGAAGAGGAGTGATTTCCACTTTACATTCACACCACATGTCATTGCCACCTGTTGGCTACAAACTGTCCTGCGCAGACCACTGTTTTGTAAGACAACTTATTTTGCACAATTGTATATTTTTCTAAAGTCCGTTTTTTGCTTACAATTTAACTTGTGTCTTAATAAACACACAAAAAGTTCAATTGTTTTTTGTTTTTTTGTCTCCTTGTTCCTCCTGACCTCTTCTGCTGCTCGCTACTACTACTGTTGTCATGCCGACCGAGGCTGTTGTGTTTCCCTCTTGTGGTCTCGTCCCTCGTCACTTCCGGAAGGGAAGTAAGTAGCTCGACTACGTAGCTCGATAGGGTTTACATGCACTAAGTAGCTCGGCTACAATCGCATAATCTAGGTCGCGTAGCTCGATTGCGAGGAATCAAGTTCGGTTCAATTTCAGCCGAGCTAAGGTGTTTCCATGGCATTTAGAACTTCGATTTCAGTCGAGCAACGGCAGAAATTCGATTTTCTCTATGTGCATGTAAACGCACTGACTGAGACTGATAGTAAGCTTCACCACATCACAAAGTAGGTTACTGACCTACTGACTGTACACCCACTGTTTTTGTTGTTGAACACCTCACTTTTTTTTTTTTTTTTTAAATACCCCTGCTCCGAAGGAGGGGCTTGTACTGGTTTACCTCTGTCCATTTGTCCGTATCGCCGTCTGTCCGAAACACCCTTTTTCTCAGCAACTACAAATCATAGCCACTTGGCACCAAACTTCAGCTTAGGGTTCTATACCATGTCTACCGGTTTCTGGTCTGTCCCACATTGACTTCCTGTTTACCAACTGAATGTATTTACGAACCATATAGGGTGGATTTACAAAATTTTCCCAACCCTTTTTTTTCTCAGCAACTACAAATCACAACTGGTTGATATTTGGTACCGAGCTTCAGCTTGGGGTTCGATACCATGCATACCGTTTTCAGGACTGTCCCACATCGACGTCCTGTTTACTGACTGAATGTATTTACGAAGCATCTAGCATGGATTTTGACGCTGTTTCAAGAAGCAAAACGACAGTTTACCAGGATGCTGTTTGAAATCCCTGGAGAGAATACTGCTCTTTACTTACTTGTTTCAGGGTTCATTATTTGTTGACGTCAGCATTCATAATAAGTGTCCTATTCCTTCGATCGCTTGCATTCTGATATCAGCGAGAGCGGGGGCGGGGGGGATACGTAAGTGAGCTAAGTAAGCCCATGTTTACTTTAGACCGTATCAGCGGATCATCAGATTAACGTTTTTAAAACGATTAGTGTGCACACAGCAACACCAATACACGATTTGCGTGCACACAGCAACGCCAATACATGGATACGCTCGGCTCCGCAGGCATCCTGCGCTCCAAATCACTCCGCCCTGAACAGCGAGTGCCCTCTGGAGGGTGCGCACTCTGGCCCTGCGCAGCTCACAGAGCGCGCGAGTGAAGTGCACAAGCCACGATTCGGGACTGAGCCGCTGTGTGTGTGATCCCAGCGCATATCACTTACTACTTGCAAGTGGAAGGATGGCAAGCCTAAAGACAATCATAACTACACAATGGGCAGTATTTGCATCAGTATTTGCAGTGTTTTCATACTTTTATACTCTTTAATGAAAGGTGATACAAGGCGGAAGTCCGCGCCGTTTTTCAGCAGTCGCGTCACATGACCAACGCCAGCGAATCAGGAAGGTGGATGTCACAGTGACGTTGTCCAATGAGATGCCAGCTAGAGCTCAGCTCAGCGTATCCGCGTATTCTCAATGTTTACACAGCACTGGAGCTGACACGATCTGGACTGAATACGTGGACGCTCGCGGATTCCCGTTTCGTGGCGTTTCCAGGCGGTTTAATGTAAACGGACAGTGCATCCGCGAAGAAAACGAGACAGATACGGTCTAATGTAAACGTAGCCTAAGTGAGCTAAGTAAGTGAGCTAACAGTTGAGCTTGTTCCCCCCCAGATATTATCTTTAAAGTCGTTATCTTTTATCATTTTTTGTTTCCCTTGTCAACTAACACTGGGTTTTGAGACACAAAGGGTACAGTTTGACTATTAAATGCTTACTGAGTGTCCAGACACCCTACATAGTGCTTTTTGTATACTAATAGTATAGAGGTGTGTGTATTCAAATGCAGCCAAACTGAATGAGACACTCCACCAAGCCTGCAGCAGTTGAATACGTTCCTTTCACGGACAAAATATTAGAAAACTTGAAGCTGTCACCAAAATAAGTCACTTTTCACACATGAGCATTTGCCTTTGATGTGAAAGTGTTCAGTTATAGTCGTTCAAAAAATATATTTTCGGCTGAAAAAATTGCTACCGTACGACAAATCACACTGTGTGTAAAGTCGTTTTGAGTGGGAACCCTGACCGTGATCAGTTTTGACCGTAACTGTTAATCTGTTTCACCAAAATAATTAGGAATTGGTTTTGTTTTGCTTACTTCGTATCCATGCCTTGATCGTCTCTGCCAAATGATCACCAAATGATCCAGTTTAACAAAAGGGGTGTTCACACGGCACATATTTGCATCGATGCTGCACCGATGTATTTTGTTGCGATATATCTCACACCGGTGTCAATTTTGTGGAGCGTTCACACGTCACAAACCTGCTTACTAGAGAGAAGCGTGTTAGCACCGGTGCAGCCCCACTTGCGTTCACACGGCAGTTTTTGCGACTGTGCTATACGATAGTAATAATGCGGAAATGAAATATGCGCATGCGTGAAAATGTACTTCCTTTTCCCGCCTTGTTTGTGATTAATATATCGAAAAACCCTGGTTTATACTTCTCCAGACAAACTTTCTACGTTGTGGTCTATCAGACACCGTAAAAGGGTAAAAGAGAGAAAGGAAAGGTTGTGCAAGTACAAGAGAGCACGAAAACAACGCATTCTACAATTCATTCGGCAACAAATCGACGACTTCGTGTCGTTCATGGACGGTTGTCATGGCATCACCAAGCGCCGGGAAAACAACGTGGATGATGACACGCAGTTCTGTTGTTGTTGATATTCACAATTTTGGAAGCGCAAAATACCAGGATGCAAATTATGCAATGCCTGTATGTAATCAACTCTCCTTACGTGTAGCGAGTCTACCCCTGTAGCGTTCAGACGTCCCGTTTTATATCGGTGCTGCCCCGCAAACTAGCATTTACTCCGGAGTAAATTTCTTAAACCACCTCCCGAGCAGGGTTAGATTTGCACCGGTTTAAGCAGCTTTCAGGGGCGACACCGGTATAACTTGGTACCGTGTGAATGCTCTACCGGGGCAGCCCCGGTGCTACACCGGAGTAAAAGTTGCCGTGTGAACACCCCTAAAGATGGAAGTAAATGCAGCCGGTCTGCTTAAAGCTGTCTGATCTTGCTAGCTCAGTGCGCTTTTCTCTTTCTTTTCTCAATAGAAATGTGCTTGTGGATAGCTGCACGCTGTAGTGAAATGGACGTACAGTAAACCTAATCAATTCAGTTTGTAATCAGATACTGGCTGCCCAAATGTCCATGATGCATCGGCACCGTTACATCATCATCAGAGAAGAAAGAGCTACTGTACACGCTCTGTACAGACGACTGGAGGTGATGTTTAAAAAAAAAAAATGCTCAAAAGAGTGAAAATAAACAGACATGAATAACAGTAACGGTTAAAAAGGAGGGGGTGTGAATAACTGGTAACTTATTAATTCCTCATGCTGAGAGGTGTGTGTGTGTGTGTGTTGTCCTGTTTACTGAGCAGACGGACACCACACTACTCTTTCATTGTTATTTCCTGCTTGAAATCACCTTCCCTTTAGCTCGACTCCCACTCTTTATTTTCCCCTCTTACTCCGTCTACTCTTTCTCTGTCTCTCATCCTCTACAGATCCCCTTGCTTCTCAGCTTGCCCACTCCCCCCTTCTCTCTCTTTCACATTTGTCTGCTGTTGACGTTCACATTTGTGTCCTCTTTCTCTTTTTATTTAGTGCTTGCCACGTTCATTTTGTTTTCATTCTCTGTAACCGTGCTTTGGCAACTTTTGCTTTCTGTTTTTACCCTTCATGCATTTTTGTTTCATTTTCTGTTCATGTCATGGCATACTTCTGCATCATAACAGTATTGGGGGTAGGATATAGGAGTCTAGGGCAGTGATTCCCAACCACTGTGCCGTGGCACATTAGTGTGCCGTGAGAGATCATCAGGTGTACCGTGGGACATTATCCAATTTCACTTAATTGTTCCGAAAATTATTTATTTACTGCAAATAATTTGTCTTCGTTCATCTATGCCAGCGACGTATAGTGACCGGCAGAACAATTAAATACTCTTCCAATAGATGGCAGCAGGTAGCTAATTAACCTGTGTATCTACCTGTTGCCATTCAAACAATAGAATTAGTAATGCTTTGGGTGTGACAGCGGTGATAGCGATGGATGAATATTTGAAAAAGTACACAATCCAAACTGGGCCCTGGAGAGAATTCTGACCCAGATGAAGGCCCTAGTATGAGTAGAGGTCAGAAGAAAGCAAAAAAGGTGATTTTCCACAACCTATCTATGCGAGCTGGGCTTTTCAAGCATGACTGCTGTAAAAACTAAAAAAGGAGAGTGACTCAGAGCTGTTGAAGATCTTCGTGTGTGTCTTTCTTCAATTCCTACGAGTATATCAGCTTTGTGTTCAACTAAACAGGCCCAGGTTTCACACTAAGGAAATTGTGAGTAAATTGAGACTAGATTATCATTTATTTATTTATATATATATATATATATATATATATATATATATATATATATATATATATAAAAATGTATACACACACACACTTTTGTGATATTTTTGTTTGGTGGTGTGCTGTGGGATTTTTCAAATGTAAAATATGTGCCGTGGCTCAAGAAAGGTTGGGAAACCCTGGTTAAACAAATCATGAAATGATGCATCAATAAATAATCCACAATGTTCATCCGTTAAAACAAAGGCTGGGATGAAGTGTTGAGAGAAAAGGTCTCGAAGAAAACAAGAGCAAGAATTCATGTTTAGATCAAGAAGCTTCACAAAACTGAAAGACAGCACGTGGGGTTTCACAATTATGATGAATTTGTATAATTATAGTTTTCATGATTAATTTTAAAGAGTTACTTTTAATACCCCCTGCAAAGAAAGTTTTGGGGGGTATATAGGAATCACCCTGTCTGTCCATGTGTCTTGTAAGCGCAACTCCTCCTTAAACGGTTTGATGGATTTTGATGAAACTTTGCACGGTTGCAGTTTACCACCTGAAGATGTGCATGAAGGAAAACAAGTGTTGCCAGGCAAAACAAACCTCGCCCGGCAGCACTTTTATTTTCTACCTATATGTTGATAACGGTAATATTTCTCAGTCATCAGCTGCCAGGTTATAATCTTATGAAAATCTGTGACCTTGAGTTTGACATTTCAGAGTCATTCAAGGTCATTGGTGCCAAATGAAAGCCCATATGGGACTTCTTATATGTTGATAATGGTAACTATCTGGCTATCATGAAGCATTTTCAAGTTACAGCCCTTTGAAAACCCATGACCTTCAGTTTGACCTTTCAAGGTCACTCAAGGCCAAAGGTCATGGTGCCAAATGAAAGCCCATATGGCACTTCCTATAAGTTGATAACGGTAAATATCTGTCGACCATCAACCGCTTTCAAGTTACAGCCCTCTGAAAATCCGTGACCTTGAGTTTGACCTTTCAGGGTCACTCGAGGTCAGAGATAACGGTGCCAAATGAAAGGCCATATGGGAGTTCCTATATGCTCATAATCAGTGTTGGGCACGTTACTTTCAAAAAGTAATTAGTTATAGTTACTAGTTACTTTTCCCAAAAAGTAACTGAGTTAGTAACGGAGTTACTTTGTCATAAAAGTAACTAATTACCAGGGAAAGTAATTATTCCGTTACATTTTGTTCCCCCTCAAAAAAATCAAATTCAATTAGTGTAATCATAATAAAAGTGAATGTTAAATGTGTTTAATGACTGAAATGGACACTTAACAGAACCAATTAGTAATGTTATCTACACTATAATAATATTTTTGTGGGACAATGTGAGATAAGACATCTATCAAATGTAATATATTTTTGTAGTTATTAAAATTATGTTACTAATTACTGGCCACTGACGAGGACAAACGCTTTGTTCCTCGACATAATGTGCATTGCACGTAAACACTCTTGCCTTTTATTTCAAGTAATGAAAAGTCCTGGCTGTATTTCCAGTGTGAAAGCGCAGTGCTGGGCTGACCGCTCGCCATCGCTGGCTCTTCTGATTGAAAGAGCGCACAGTAGTGCAGTAGGCGTGGCCTACCTACGTATGTTGTCCAAATCTACTCTGATTGGCTTACTGTGCCGTTGTCTCGCGTCTCCCCGCCCCACACGAAAGCAGAGTAAAGAAAGGCTGAACGAGCAGCGTGCCAGATGAGAACAGCTTTAATAAAGTAACACATAGTATTTTATTGTAAGTAACGGGAACGGCGTTATAACGATGTAAAAAGTAATTAGTTAGATTACTCGTTACTAAAAAAAGTAACGCCGTTAGTAACGCCGTTTATTTCTAACGCCGTTATTCCCATCACTGCTCATAATAGTAAACATCTGTCTATCGGCAACTGTTTTTGAGTTAGAATGGAAAATGTTATTTTGACCGAAAGGTTGACCTTTCCGGCGACCTTCACTTTGACCTGATTATGCCCAAAATGTAATCAGGTAATCTACGGACCATTGCCCACCTACCCTGAAAATTTGAAGTCAATCGGTGCCACCATCTGGACGCTGGATTGTTAACAGACAGACAAACGAACAAGCCGCACTGATTACAATACTTCGCTTCACTTACTCCGTAGCGGGCCAGGAAATAATCCCGGCCCGATGTTTCAAAGGGGAGATTATTCAACGTATTCCCTTACATATGGCAATATCTGATGACAGGCTCGTAAGCACAACTCTTCCTAAATGGTTTGAGTTTCGAGTTTTTTATTTTATTTTATTTTTTTTAAACTGTCCATGCTACAGTATTTTCATGCATTAACACTTGGACCTAGAAAAGTCAAGTCTAGAAGAGTGTAGATGAATAAAGGCAGTCTGTATGCATGTGTGTGATGGATATCATCCCCCCCCCCCGATGTGATGTGATGTGATATATATTAGCCACTGATTATTTCTGATGATACTACAGTTGGTTCCAGTCCACTAATTTGATTGGTCAAGCAGCGTTCCAAAAGTGCTGGTATTTCGCATAACGGCACTGGAAAGTTTGTGTGCGTGCGTCATGCCACTCATCTACATCCTGCAAGTGCAATTCCACTTCCTAGTTTGACATGGTTACGACAGTAATTTTAGCGACATCAGCTGACACGGCAAATGAGGAAGATGAAAAGGAAAAAGGGACGCCAATTCTATCAGAAGCACCTTTAACAGGAATATACACATCATTGTGAGGTGACTAGCAAGATAGCCGACGTGCTATCAAGCAGTGTTGTCGTCGAGTCACTAAACCTCGAGTCCAAGTCCAGTCTCGAGTCCCCACTGTACAAGTCAAAGTCATTAAAGAAAATTCCGACTCGAGTCCACTATTGATCCAAGTCGAGTCTGGCACAAGCCCCGCCCACTATCAACAGGGCGAATAACATGAGAGAGAGGGTTAACACTCGCTAGTTCATCAGTCAGCAAGCCCCGCTATCAACAGAGCAATGAACATAGCGTGTCACTTCCTTCTCTGGGTGGAGTCTTGCCAAATGACAATTGAAGTTCGAGGTTGTCCCCGTCGTCTCCTCGATAGTTTTTCTACATATGGACCACATAGCAGTGCATTTTTAAAAAATTTTTTCCCCACCACTGCATGAGAAGTCTGTCTAAGCAAAGCTGACAATCCTAGGGGCGTCTCTCCAGGCATTTTAGCGCCGTTAACGTTAGTTTGTTCCTGAACATGACGTATGAACAGGTGAATGTGCATTCTCTTGCACAAAATTAGCGTAAAAATGTATGTAAATATAAATATTTTATGCCAAATTATTTTGGCATGTTCCAAAAAAAACATGCTCAAGTCCAAGTCAAGTCACGAGTCTTTAAAGTGCATATCACGAGTAAATTCAGGAGCGAGATCAATGTAATTCTCCTGTTTGATATTAAACTTTGGTCAAATATCTGTCACATTTTGCATTTTGTGCAATTTTTTTTTTTACCTTGTGCAATACCAGAAAAATTCAGTTGAAATCAAGCCATTTGAGGCGAATTGGTCCACCTCTGAAAAAACTTGGCGTTTGGATTTCCCGGGAAACATCGATTTTCGTGACGTCGCGTGCGGGACGCCTCCCTCTGAATCCTACGTCAGCGCTGGTTTGTTTATGAGAAAACGACCTGGTGGTTTTCTGCAAATTTCTTCAACGTTATCGCGTAATTATTAAAACGGTTAACAGACGTATCGTAGGAGGGTGTAGCAACACCAATCTTGATGGGATTAGTACTCATCGTTTCCCAAAAGACTGGACAATGAGAGAGAAATGGGAGCGCTTGGTCTACACAGGCTGTGCACTGAAACCGTGCAAAGCTCGCGCAGCCTGCTGGCGCTTCCGCAGATAACGTCACGAATCTGGCTCCAGACTCCCTTGGGATTTTTCCAGACGCGTTTTGTTATTTTATTTTTTTCTGCTGTAGACAGATGGCCTTGTGCAAAATTACCCTTCTGGATGAGTGTGTAAAGGGACGTACTTTCATAAAAAAAAAACGAAATTGGTCCAGAATATGCCCTTTAACACTTTATGCCAGAATATGCCCTTTAATGAGTCGGACTCAAGTCCTCCAAGCCTGCTATAAAGTGACCGTGGCTTCTTTGGGATCTATTTCTACTTGCAGTGAAAAATAAACAAACGGGATATTTGGCCATATTGTGTCCGAAATGTCACTCACTCAGTGTTAATTTCTTGTTTATAGAACCGTTGTGTAAAAGCACTGTCGCACTCGAGGCCGTGTTGTTGTACTGTAGATGAGCACAGCTGTGATTCGGGATGCGTCGCTAATCACTGATGTTCGGTTCAACAGCACGACCTCGAGTGTGATGTTGCTCAATTGTATTGCATTCTATTACCAGAGCTGCCAGCTGTTGCGTATAATGAGTGAGAGCTCTCCAAAAGCAGCAGAGTACACAAGTGCAAGCGATTTACTCAAAAACACACCATAAGAGCAGTCTTTTTCTTCTCAAGTAAACGAGAAACGATTTGCGCAGGTGTTTTTAACTCTCCAGTATTAACAGCTCCCTCTCGTCACACATGGAGCCGTTTGCACGGCCGCTCTCGCTTTGTGTCAGGGTAAATGGAGAGTGGTGCAAGTTCATGAATGTATAAATCCTATTAGGATGTATTTAACATCAGTTTACGGTATTAAAAAGCTATATCACAAAAAAAACATTAGGAACCGAAAACACGAAGATTTTGATCTAAGAATATTAAATAAGCCTCTGGTGAAGTGGCAGACCTGAGCAGCATCAACAGAGAAAACGTCAGCCATGTGGACATTCGACAACTGATTTCTAAAAGGATTTTATTGAAATCTAATGTTATATGTTTGTTTTTTTTAAACTGTTTACTGCAGAAGTAAAAATCCTCCACCGTCCAGCTGAGTCGCGATCGCCCGAGTTGCCAATTGCACAGCTGGTAATATTATTACGCCTCCTCTACTGTCCTTCCAACTGAAATGGTGGGAATGCTTTCTTCCTTCTGTCGTGGTTCTGGACGATTCACTAGTTTATCACAAGATTTTGAAATGGAAAACGGTGAGCAGGGAAAAATCGATATCGCACAAGCCAAGCACTTTCAAAAAGCGTTTTATTCTGTAGCGTTATAAAACCAGAGCGAAATGGATACTTTGGGGTCGTTTGCTATTTGGTTTGCTTTGGTGTCCGATTGCATCTAATCTGCAGTCCATGTGTCTGCAAATGTACTTGTAAAGCTCCAGTGATGGGGAAGGTAAGCGTGACGCTCCCTCAGGTTCCACAGGAGATGAGGAGACGGGAGGCAGGCTCGGGACAGCTCAAAAGGGTGCACTGTGAAAAACAGTTTGTTTTCTGAATTCAACCTTGTGTGTGTGTGTGTGTGTGTGTGTGTGTGTGTGTGTGTGTGTGTGTGTGTTGGCTGTGGGTTTACAAAAAAAACAGCATTTTCTTTTGACTGTTTGCTACGATCGAGCTTTGTAAAAGAAGCGCATCAAAAGGGAAAACACATGAGGGTTCGATTCAGACAGTGTATGTGAAAAGCACCTCAAGTGTTAGAGGCGCCAGCATCAGTAGAGAAAAGCATGGTGGATTATTTTAACTCTCCATATCTCTCTCTCTCTCTCTCTCTCTCTCTCTGTCTGCTCTTGTGTGCTCTCTGTGCTCTTCTCTCTGTCTGCTCTCCTCTCTCTCTGTCTGTCTGCCCTTGCACTCTGTGCTCTTTCTCTGTGCTCTCTCTCTCTGTCTGTGCTCTCTCTGTCTGTGTCTCTGTGCTCTCTCTGTCTGTGCGCTCTCTCTCTCTCTCTCTCTCTCGCTCTCTCTGTGTGTGTGCTCTCCCTGTCTGTGCTCTCTCTCTCTCTCTCTGTCTGTGCTCGTGCTCTCTCTCTCTCTCTCTCTCTCTCTCTCTCTCTCTGTGTGTGTGCTCTCCCTGTCTGTGTTCTCTCTCTCTCTCTCTCTCTGTCTGTGCTCGTGCTCTCTCTCGCTCTCTCTCTCGCTCTCTCTGTGTGTGTGCTCTCCCTGTCTGTGCTCGCTCTCTGTCTGTGCTCGTGCTCTCTCTCTCTCTCTCTCTCTCTCTCTCTCTGTGCTCTCCCTCTCTCTCTCTGTCTGTGCTCTCTCTGTCTGTGTCTCTGTGCCCTCTCTCTCTCTGTCTGTGCTCTCTCTCTCTGTCCTCTCTCTCTCTCTCTCTCTGTCTGTGCTCTCCCTGTCTGTGCTCTCTCTCTCCCTGTCTGTGCTATCTCTCTCTGTGCTGTCCCTCTCTCTCTCTTTCTCTCTGTCTGTGCTCTCTCTCTGTGCTCTCTGTCTGTGTCTCTGTGCGCTCTCTCTCTCTCTCTCTGTCTGTGCTTGTGCTCTCCCTGTCTGTGCTCTCCCTGTCTGTGCTCTCTCTCTCCCTGTCTGTGCTCTCTCTCTCTCTCTCTCTCTCTCTCTCTCTCCCTGTCTGTGCTCTCTCTCTCTCTCTCTCTCCCTGTCTGTGCTCTCTCTCTCTCTCCCTGTCTGTGCTCTCTCTCTCTCTCTCTCTCTCTCTCTCTGTGTGCTCTCTCTCTCTCTCTCTCTCTCTCTCTCTCTCTCTCTCTCTCTCTCATATTGTGTGTGTCTTATAGGAAACATTGACCAGGCGCAGTATTGTGACAGGATAAAGGGAATCATTGAGCTGTTGGGCAGCAAACTCTCTCTGGATGAGCTTTCAAAGATCTGGAAAATACAAGTGAGTGACTATAAGAAGAAGAAATATGTTTAAAAGAAAACAAAAGTTTAGTTTTATGCTTGCTGTTTATATATAATACCAGGAGATGTTGTCCATAATGTGTAGTTTACTACTCAAACCATTCAGACTTTCATCTGTTCCTCTGTCTGCAGTCTGGCCAGTCCTCCACCGTCATAGAGAACATCCACACCATCATCGCCGCAGCAGCCGTCAAGTTCAACTGCGAGCAGCTGAACCACCTCTTTGTGCTCATACAAAAAGTGTGTATGAATTTTGTGCTTTGCTATTTATGCCTTGTTTTTGTGGATTTTCCTCATTGTTGTTGTCCGTATGGGGTAGATAACTCCTAGTTTAGAAATGTACGAGAACTACACTGATGTGCTTGTGTGTTTTGGTGTTTTTTAGAGCTGGGAAGTTGAGACTGATCGAGTCAGGCAGAAGCTCTTGAGTCTGATCGGGAAGATTGGCAGAGAGGCACGCTCGGAAACAACAACAGGAAAGGTGTGCGAGTGAAAGGGATTCATCGACTAATTAGAAGACTGGTCATCTCGTACATTAAATAATTAATTCAGTAAATTACTGTAGTTAACCAATTACACCACTTTTCTGATGTGCAATTTAGTGGGTTTTTTTAACTTTTAAAAGAATATAACATTCATAACAAACATACCACATGATATAAAAATATATGAAAGTATTTCACAAACGGCATACAGTGTCTTGCAAAAGTATTCATCCCCCTTGGTGTTTGTCCTATTTTGTCGCATTACAAGCTGGAATTAAAATGGATTTTTGGGGGTTAGCACCATTTGATTTACACAACATGTCTATCACTTTAAAGGGGAAAATTGTTGTTTTATTGTGACACAAACAATAATTAAGATGAAAAACAGAAATCTGGAGTGTGCATAGGTATTCACCCCCCGAAGTCGATACTTTGTAGAGCCACCTTTTGCTGCAATTACAGCTGCAAGTCTCTTGGGGTATGTCTCTATTAGCTTAGCACATCTAGCCACTGGGATTTTTGCCCATTCCTCAAGGCAAAACTGCTCCAACTCCTTCAAGTTAGATGGGTTGTGTTGGTGTACAGCAATCTTCAAGTTATGCCACAGATTCTCAATTGGATTGAGGTCTGGGCTTTGACTAGGCCATTCCAAGACATTTAAATTTTTCCCTTTAAACCACTCGAGTGTCACTTTAGCAGTATGTTTAGGGTCATTGTCCTGCTGGAACGTGAACCTTTGTCCCAGTCTCAAACCTCTGGCCGACTCAAACAGGTTTTCCTCCAGGATTGCCCTGTATTTAGTGCCATCCATCTTTCCTTCAGTCCTGACCAGCTTTCCTGTCATTGCAGATGAAAAATATCCCCACAGCATGATACTGCCCCCACCATGCTTCACTGTAGGATTGGTGTTCTCAGGGTGTTGGGTTTGCACCACACGTGGCATTTCCCATGATGGACAAAAAGTTCAGTTTTCGTCTCATTTGACCAGAGAATCTTCTTCCATGTGTTTGGGGAGTCTGCCACATGCTGTTGGGCAAACTCCAAAAGTGTTTTTTCCTTCTTATTTTTTTCTTAAGCAGTGGCTTTTTTCTGGCCACTCTTCCATAAAGCCCCACTCTGTGGAGTGTACGGCTTAAAGTGGTCCTATGGACAGATACTCCCATCTCCGTTGTGGATCTTTGCAGCTCCTTCAGTGTTATCTTTGGTGTCTTTGTTGCATCTCTGATTAATGCCCTCCTTGCCCGGTCTGTGAGTTTTGGTGGGCGGCCTTCTCTTGTCAGGTTTGTAGTGGTGCCATGTTCCTTCCATTTTGCTATAATGGATTTAATGGTGCTCCCTGGGATATTTACAGTTTGGGATTTTTTTTTTTTATAACCCAACCCTGATCTATACTTCTCCACAACTTTGTCTCTGACCTAGTTGGAAGCTCCTTGGTTTTCATGTTGTTTGCTTAGTAGTGTTGCAGAGTCAGGGTCCTTCCAGAACAGGTTGATTTATACAGACATCATGTGACAGATCATGTGACACTTTGATTGCACACACAGGTGGATCTTAATCAAGTAATTATGTGACTTATGAAGTGAATTGGTTGGAGCAGCTCTTATTTGGGGGTTTCATACGAAAGGGGATGAATACCTACGCACACTCCAGATTTCTGTTTTTTCATCTTAATTATTGTTTGTGTCACAATAAAACAACAATATTCACCTTTAAAGTGGTAGACATGTTGTGTAAATCAAATGGTGCTAACCCTCCAAAAATCCTTTTTAATTCCAGCTTGTAATGCGACAAAACAGGACAAACACCAAGGGGGATGAATACTTTTGAAAGACAGTGTTTATTGAGAGCAGGGTGTTTTTGGTTGTTTTTTAAAATATATAAACGGTAATCAATATGCGTGACTTGGCATGAAAGATTTACGTAATTTATATTTTAATAGACTTTCTGTTCTGCAGACATAAATTCAGCCTCCTGGGGTGTTATTTATTTATTTTTTCTCCTCTAAGAGCAACATGTGGTCTTACTGGGTGGGTGGCATTATAATGCAATAATTAGAAATCCAAAGTCAACATATAGAGTGTTGATTATGATCATTAAAACGTAGCACTTTGTGGTAAACACTATGCTAATGATGTGCTGCATTTGTGCTCAGTAGTGCATATAAGCGAACCTCCGCTAAACGTGAGAATTTCAACGTGCGTCCTCGACCCTCATCCGCGAGTTCGGACAGATTGAATTTCACCACTTGGTCTCGATTTCAGTTCTCAGCATATTGTATTAGGTTTCTCATGTCCTCACTCGAATCTGAAGCTATTGCATTTAATTGTAATGCAGTACTGCAGCAAGGAGTGTACCACATTAATCCTCGTCCCAGTGCTGCTGGGAAGCACGTCCTTAGTAAGCATCCTTTATTATCGTATGCAGTGTTGGGCACGTTACTTTCAAAAAGTAATTAGTTATAGTTACTAGTTACTTTTCCCAAAAAGTAACTGAGTTAGTAACGGAGTTACTTTGTCATGAAAGTAACTAATTACCAGGGAAAGTAATTATTCCGTTACATTTTGTTCCCCCTCAAAAAAAATCAAATTCAATTAGTGTAATCATAATAAAAGTGAATGTTAAATGTGTTTAATGACTGAAATGGACACTTAACAGAACCAATTAGTAACGTTATCTACACTATATTAATATTTTTGTGGTACAATGTGAGATAAGACATCTATCAAATGTAATATATTTTTGTAGTTATTAAAATTATGTTACTAATTACTGGCCACTGACGAGGACAAACGCTTTGTTCCTCGACATAATGTGCATTGCACGTAAACACTCTTGCCTTTTATTTCAAGTAATGAAAAGTAATGGCTGTATTTCCAATGTGAAAGCGCAGTGCTGGGCTGACCGCTCGCCATCGCTGTGTCTTCCGGTTGAAAGAGCGCGCAGTAGTGCAGTAGGCGTGGCCTACCTACGTATGTTGTCCAAATCTACTCTGATTGGCTTACTGTGCCGTTGTCTCGCGTCTCCCCGCCCCACACGAAAGCAGAGTAAAGAAAGGCTGAACGAGCAGCGTGCCAGATGAGAACAGCTTTAATAAAGTAACGCATAGTATTTTATTGTAAGTAACGGGAACGGCGTTATAACGATGTAAAAAGTAATTAGTTAGATTACTCGTTACTAAAAAAAGTAACGCCGTTGGTAACGCCGTTTATTTCTAACGCCGTTATTCCCATCACTGATCGTATGTGTGGTGTCTCACACGCAGTTTATCCCCAAAAATGAAAACGGTGAAAATTTTGCATTTAAAAATTCTTGTGGTGTAACAGAAAAGTATTCAAGCGAAGGGAGCAAAATTGTCACACTGTCAAACATACTGATGCTAGTCATTCTCCGTCTCTGAGCTCATGTAAGTGGAAGAGGGTCAATAGCCCTTTCTTCCAAGTGTGTTGCATTGCCTTGTGACGCAGCAGTTTGAAAAGATCAGGACGGCCGGCTTCACATATCTCAGAGGAAGCATGCTAGCTTGCTCCCTTCCCCAGTTGTCGAGGTTGTATGATCGGGGAGATCTGGCGAATGGAAATGGGAATCGGCAGCTGAACAAATTTGTAACGCTTACTGCCAAATTGGAAAGAATTGAAAGTCGACAAGGAGAAATAATTTATCACTTTCACCCACATCTGTCTCTAGCTCATCACCGGAGTTAACCGTCTCTTGCGCTATTTAAGCACAGGCCTCGTCGTCTGGTCGCTCCACTGTAGCCTGGGCCCGCCCATCCTAAGCGTGACGCAACACGAGGGCCTGTTGCGAGCTTAGTCTGGCCAGGCAGGCTATCTACAGCATTTCCAAGCTCCCGAAAAATCGGGAACCAATCAACTTTGAGCATCTCCAACGGCCCTGGGTAGAGGCGTGTTCAAGGCAGTGACGTAGTAGAACTGCTACCGGAAGCCATAGATTGTTTACAGAATCTATGCCGGAAGCGCTTCATTCACATCACGAACATGGAGCAGCGGCAAGCCTTTAACACAGCGGTAGATGCTGTATTGAAAGCATTCAACGGGAAGTTCTCATTGAAAACGGAGCAAAGAGCAGCCCTGGAGGTATTTATTGAAAGGAAGGACGTTTTCGCCTTGCTCCCGACCGGCTTCGGTAAGAGTTTAATCTACCAGTTAGCCCCGTCGCGTCGCATACGTCAGAGGAAAGAGTGATGTGATTGGTTTAAGCTTCGTCACAGCCTTTTCTGGCTTCGACCAGTAGCAAACTGAGGCATTTCAGGGAGGCGGGTCAACCACGGGCTCTGGGAAACGGTTTGGCTTAATAGCTTGGCCAGACCAATAGCTCGGAGAGCTTTGAAGTCGCGTTAGCCAGGCTAGCTCCACTGATCTCTGTCCATGCGAACGTTAGTGATCACGTATTCATTTTGTGAGTTGTGGTGTTGATGCTTTTTATCCCCCGCTGGCCGAAAGGCCGGAAGGGGGGGGATTAGGTCATGGTGATTTCCGTCTGTCCGTCCTTGGAAGGGTGCTCACCTTCTGAAATCAACTCCTCTCTCAATTTTTGGAGGAATTTCACAGAACTTGACAGGATTCTTTATTATATGTCAGTAATATGCCTATTGTAATTTTGTTAAATTCGGTCACATATTTTCCCAGAGTTCCAGCCCTTGATTAATAAAATCATACTTTGATAATTTCATGGCCATGTGTTTTCCTTCTGAAATCAACTCCTTTCACAATTTGTGGAGTAATTTCGCCAAACTTGGCAAAAGGCATCGTTATATGTCGTTAATACCCATATTGTTATTTTGTTCAGTTTGGTCGCATTTTACCAGAGTTACGGCCCTTGATTAACAAGCTTGTACTTTGAGAATTTCATGAAGGTGCGCTCGCCTTCTGACATTAACTCCTCTCACAGTTTTCGGACGAATTTCTCGAAGCTTGGCAAAACGCCGTGTTATATAACGGTAATATGCATATTGCGATTTCATTTCGTTTGTGAAAATTTTACCAGAGTTTTGAGCCTTGATTAAATAACTTGTACTTTGACAATTTCATGAGGGTGTACGTGCTTCTGAAATCAACTGCTCTCACAATTTATGGAGGAATTTCACCAAACTTGGCAAAAGGCTTTGTTATATGACAGTTATATATGCATATTGAAATTTCATTTAACCTCCTAGGGCAGG
The DNA here is from genome assembly GCF_027579695.1 of Neoarius graeffei. Taxonomy (NCBI): domain Eukaryota; kingdom Metazoa; phylum Chordata; class Actinopteri; order Siluriformes; family Ariidae; genus Neoarius; species Neoarius graeffei. The sequence continues at coordinate 87,672,902 of NC_083571.1, forward strand.
GGTGTCCAAACTGATCCATAAAGGGCCGTGTGGCTGCAGGTTTTCATTCCAGCCATGCAGCAGCACACCTGACTTGGCTCATTCAATCAACTGAACCGTCTTCACACAGTCAAATACTTGCAGCCACGCCCACCCTTGATTAAAGGGTGGGTGTGTCAGTTGATTGAATAAGCCAAATTAGGTGTGCTGCTGCATGGCTGGAATGAAAACCTGCAGCCACACGGCCCTTTATGGATCAGTTTGGACACCCCTGTCCTAGGGCTTAGCGGTCGCATGCGTGGACAGCACTTTATGGAAATTCGGAACAAGAATCCACATATGTGGACATACTTTTTCTCTAAAAGTACATCTTATCAAAAGATGATGCTTAGTTTTTATTCTAATCAGGTTCTACTAAGCCCAAATAGCAAAGAGAAATAAAAAATGCATGTAAAAAAAACAGCTTGGGCCTTAGGAGGTTAATTTGGGCAAATTTTACCAGAGTTCTGCCCTTGATTATTAACAAACTTGTACTTGGGCAATTTCATCAAGGTGTGCTTGCTTTCTGAAATCAACTTCCCTCAGAATTATTATTATCCCTCGCTGGCCAAAAGGCCCGAAGTGGGATTATGTCGTGACGATTTCTGTCCGTCCCGGGAAGGGTGCTCACCTTCTGAAATCAACTCCTCTCACAATTTTTGGAGGAATTTCACGCAACTTGGCAAGATTCTTTGTTCTATGTTGGTAAGACGCGTATTGCAATTTCATTCAATTCCGTTGCATTTTGCCAGAGTTATGGCACAGTTGCCAGCAGGGGATATTGTGCTCTCGGAGCACTGTTGTTTTTTATCGGGTAATTTAAAGATTTTAAATCTTTGTCATCTGTACAGTGTGAAGCCATTTTCTGTGTTTTGAATGATTTTGTGAAGTCACTGGAGCATCAGCGATATTTTGAGGTCTGTTTTCTGATTCAACGCTGAATTGATTAAGCTCATTCGGTTATATGGCACGTAGCATTTACCTGCGTGTGTGTTCAACATGCTGCTTACTCGGCATGATCTTTGCAGGCAGCCAGCCAAGGCCAGGTTAGACACGAGCCTAAAAAAACACACTTCCACATCTTTTTGGTAAAATATGTAACTGGCAGAACAACTCCGTTTTGGTCAAATGCTGACATTTCCCAGAAGTGAGAGGTTTTCACCTCACACGTATGTTTTGTCACCTGTGGTCAGGTGTTGGAGGTGCTTTGGGAGTTGGCCCATCTCCCTACTCTTCCCACCACTCTGGTCCAGCAGGCTCTGGAGGAACACCTGACCATCCTGAGCGATGCCTACGCTGTCAAAGAAACCGTTAAGAAAAGCTACATCATCAAGTGTATCGAAGACATCAAGAAGGTGAGATGTCAAAATGCCAAGTTTGAATTTTTTTTTTCTTTTCCACATGAAGAGTCCTCGTAGCTTGTGTTCAGCAATCATATCACATGAACGTCTGGTAAGATACAAACTTGTGAGTAGAGCTTTTCAGGCAGCTGTTGATATGATTTGTGACTATCGACATATTTAAAGCGATAGAAAAAGCATTCTTTTTCTTCACCCTCATACAGAATTTGCATATTTTTTTATGATGCGTTTCCTGTCTGTTGCCTTTTGCCTTTTCGTTGGCTTGCTGCTCGTGAACGTGTTTGAAAAAGGGAGAGGTCTCTCGCTCTTTCAGACACGTCCTCAATCTTCCTCCTTCCTGCACTGTTGTACTTCATTATATTTTTAGAGGAAACTGCAAAGTAACCTCACAGCAGAAAGCAGGCGCGTACACCGTCCCTGCGCAAAGGCTAATGTTTTGCAGTGAGCTAAGATCTATATAAAGAGCTGAGCCGAGTGTCCAAAGGTGTCATCCTATCTCTGATGCCAGACAGATATTTGGCTCATCTCTCGTCTTCCCACATACTCAGTCACATTTGCACACTCCTCCTTCCAGCTCCCATTCTGTGCTTCAGGCTCAATTCCAGGGTGATTGGGTTGCTGCATAACTGAAGGATTCTGAAGTCTCATAAACTCCTAGCCGAGCTCATTGAATGCAACTGCAGTTTATGTCTTTAGATACAAATACAGGAGGACTCAAAGTCTACCAGCGAGATACAGGTGTCTTTTTTTACTGGCTCCTGGGGCAAGAAGAAACCAGCCTGGGCTAAAGTAAGAGAAGCAGCAGGGCCTGCAAAGACCCTACTCTTATTTTTACTGACAAATCACAACTTGCTTTCAATCTGATTGCAGTCTTTCACAGTCCATGGAGATGGGGTTTGGTGGCACGAAGGGGATGAAAATTTCTGAAATAATGATTCTGACTTGATTCTTAAGGGAAAAGTCATGATTGTTGGTGAAACTTTGTTGATGTACATTGTTTACCTGCATTTAATTTGATTTAACAAGTCATTTATCAGACCAGAGATCATTTGAAACCAAAGGCTTATTGGCCTTCTTGGGAGTTTAAGGACTGGGTGATTTTTATTTCATTGTTAATTTAAAAAAAAAAAAACTACGGTCAGGCGTTTTTAATTCCTTTTATATATTTTTAAACGCGCCATCATTTTAAGCCTTTTAATCAGCATTTCTTTGTGAACGTAACTTGTCTGTAAACTGATGGAAACAAGTAATAGTGCTCTTATTAGAGATGCGTTTCATATGGAATACCATTTGTGCTGAAACGTGGGGGGGAAAGGGCAGTTAGGAACAAATCAGCGGTACATCACATCTAAATATTTTAGTAAGTTGTAAAATTAAAGAAATGGTGCAGATTTAAATTAGCAGTCCAGTTATTCTGAAATCTACTTCCTTCGTTAAGTTTTTTTAAATAGTAAAGGAAAAAAAATACTTCTCCCAACAGTACTTTTCCCAGTGGTTCCTTTAGTCGTTTCCCGTTTTATCCCCCGCTGGCTGAAAGGCCCGAAGGGGGATTATGTCGTGGCGATTTCCATCGGTCCATCCCAGGAAGGGTGCTCAACTTCTGAAATCAACTCCTCTTACAATTTTTGGAGGAATTTCATGAAACTTGGCAGGATTCTTTATTATATGTCGGTAATACGCATATATTTTAATTTTGTTAAATTGGGTCACATTTTCCCAGAGTTCCAGCCCTTGATTAACAAAATTGTAATTTGACAATTTCATGAGAGTGTGTTTTCCTTCTGAAATCAACTCCTCTCACAATTTTTGGAGGAATTTCACCAAACTTGGCAAAAGGCATCGTTATGCAGTATGTTGGTCGTACGCCTGTTGTAATTTTGTTCAATTCGGTCACATTTTACCAGAGTTACAGCCCTTGATTTACAAGCTTGTACTTTCAGAATTTCATGACGGTGTGCTCGCCTTCTGACTTCAACTCCTCTCACAATTTTTGGACGAATTTCTCGAAGCTTGGCAAAATGCCGTGTTGTATGACGGTAATACGCATATTGCGATTTCATTTCGCTTGTGAAAATTTTATCAGAGTTTTGACCCTTGATTAAATAACGTGTACTTTGACAATTTCATGAGGGCGTACGTGCTTCTGGAATCAACTGCTCTCACAAATTGTGGGGGAATTTCACCAAACTTGGCAAAAGGCTTTGTTATATGACAGTTATATATGCATATTGAAATTTCATTTAATTTGGGCAAATTTTACCAGAGTTCTGCCCTTGATTATTAACAAACTTGTACTTTGGCAATTTCATCAAGGTGTGCTTGCTTTCTGAAATTAACTTCCCTCACAATTATTATTATCCCCCGCTGGCCGAAAGGCCCGAAGTGGGATTATGTCGTAGCGATGTCCGTCCGTCCGTCCGTCCGTCCCAGGAAGGGTACTCACCTTCTGGAATCAACTCCTCTCACAATTTTTGGAGGAATTTCACAAAACTTGGCAAAAGCCATTGTTATATGTTGGTAGTACGCCTGTTGTAATTTTGTTCAATTCGGTCACATTTTACCAGAGTTACAGCCCTTGATTAACAAGCTTGTGCTTTCAGAATTTCATGAAGGTGTGCTCATCTTCTGACATCAACTCCTCTCACAATTTTTGGAGGAATTTCACCAAACTTGGCAGGATTCTTTGTTATATGTCGGTAATGTGCATATTACAATTTTGTTCAATTCAGTCACATTTTACCCGAGTTATGGCACAGTTGCCAGCTGGGGATATTGTGCTCTCGGAGCACTCTTGTTCGTTTTTTTTTTTTAAATACAGAAGACAGAGTAAACAACTACATTTTTTCCTTAGCAGTCAGTGAATGAGTCTCTTTGTTTTGGTGAATATCCAGTTTCAGCAAATAAGTTAATGTTGTCACTGATTCTTTACCAATATCGTAGGCTCAAAGTATTACATACATGACTGTTCATCATTTTTGGCCAATACCAAGGTAGATTTGCGTGTTTTGTCTTTAAGTGCGATCATAGTCTCAGTTTTGCTAATTGTCCACCAAACACATGTTACCGTTAAAGCCAGCACTGTTTATGGTGGTTTCATCACTTGTCAATCGAGACCAGTCAGTGGTGTCCAGCATGATCGCTGATTGATCACACATTTAATCCGAAGCGAAAGCACAGGAGCCCATGTCTTTCACAGGCGCTCTGCAACATTAAATGTATCTGTAAATGGATAAAAAAATGTGCTTTAATTTATGAAAAATTGTTAGCATTGTTAAATTGCTGTGGCGTGAGAGGAATAAAACACTTTGGGACATTGTATTATTGGAAATGATCAGCTTTGGAGTGGTTGTTGATTTTATTTTTGTTTTTTCTTTATTTTTATAACCACATGTCCTGTCATGTTTTATTCCCTACTTATAACAGTTTAGAATGCTGCTGGAAAATACATTCAGTTGCCAAGTCACTGACTGTATTTTGCACTTTGAGGACAAGTCCTCTGCTTTTTTGAGGTCAGGATAAGGTCCCACACTAAAAAACCTAGGCAGCTACTGCAAAAGTAAGAGGTAAATAAGTTTGGTCCATTTGTCTTGATTGTCAGGTGATGAAACCATCCTGATTAGGAAGTATTACGAAATACTTTGCTGCACCTAATTTTGTGATTATTTCTGAATTGCGTTTTTTATTCATGTAACTTGAGCACAGATGGTATTCCAGAGTTTCTGTAAAAGCGAGACGGCCTTTCGATTTCATAAAATCGGTGAAATTTAGTTATTGTGATGTATGCTTATTTCTGTAATATCTCTCAAAATATCAGGCCATTCTGTGGCTGGGAAGTTATTTAATTTGAGGGGATTCACTCGCAAATAATGTGCATGAAATCGCTCGCTTCGCGCAGACAGAGGAAGTCCATGTGCGCATGCGCAGGTTTGCCTTTGACCGTGCACTGACAGTTCCATCATTCTGACGCTAAATGAACAGCTGATCACACCGAGGTGCTTGCTGACCGCCGATATTTATTAGTTTGGTCTTGCGTTTCCTTTCCTTCACAACATAACGTCTTTTCTCGCTTTCCGTTACTATAGTCGGTCTTTGACGTTTCATTCGCACACACGCGTCCTCCTTTTTTCTCTCCTGTTTCAGATTTGTATCCCACAATGCCTTGCACGATCGGGGAAAGCCCACCACGTGATGCATGACATATAGTATCTTGAATTGGGTCATGGTGAAGCAGGAAAAAATAGCGGAGAATTTGGGGCCATGTGGCCTTAAATTCATTAATTGTTCTACTTAAACAAACAAACAAATTAAAAAAACTAATAAAATTGAAAGTCTGTGATTCGAATTCAGTAGCTTTCGTTCCACTAAACAAAAATAACTTGGTGTCGGGGAAAATTCTTTTTATGACCTACACTTGAAAAACCTGAAAGGCAGTCCAGCTTTAAGTGCCTCTGGTATTATTTCTCGTATTAAAATAAATAGCATTATTGAACTAATCACAGAATAACGAGGCATATCATTTTATATACCATACCATGTCACCCATCCTTAAAGCTGGTAAAGGTGTGTTCAGTGTTCATAGATGCGAAGCACCTCATGAACCCTCCCTGTGTAAGTTACTGCCCTTCCAACAATTTCCATTTGTAATTGGCCAGCCTTCAGATCGCAACCGGGGTGCAACCCTATTGTATCTGTTCTCTCTCGAAACGCTCGAAAACACGAAAGCAAATGCATCAGCAGTGTAGGCCATTAGGTTCTCGATAATACACAGTGTGTCTTTTCTTCAGTGTGAGCACCAACAGAGTGTCTGAAAATTCAGGAGCCGTTGAAAGGAAGATGACATGCTGTATACTTAAGTTTGTATGTATTACTGACAGCATATTGTCGACATGTTCACTCTAATGCTCTGTACATTTTCTCAGCTGCTGTCTCCCACTGGTTCCTAACTTTTTCAAACGCTGTGAAGTTACTCCTACAGTGGTGCTTGAAAGTTTGTGAACCCTTTAGAATTTTCTCTATTTCTGCATAAATATGAGGGACATTCCACCGAATGGGTGCCATTTGCTTGTTGTACCACTCCCAAATTAAACTTAATTTGTTATATCTTTTCAACACTGATTATAATAACACATATTTAACTATTCAAAATGTATATTGGTCAACCTCAGGCTACGTTACAAGGTTTGGAAGTCAAAGATGGCTGCATTTTTTTTTTTCAGTCCTGTTACCAAAACTCTGAAAGTAACAGGACTGAGTTTTTAGCCTTGGATTAGCTAATATATGGAATTAAGCCACATGGCGTCATCGCTAATAGCATGACCACACTTGGCACATTCTAGTGATTTACCAAAAATCTGTATTTTTAAAATAAACAAATATCATCTAAGAAATAATTTAAGTAACAGGACAGTATGTTGACATTGACCTTACCAGTCAAAGTTAAAAAATCATCAAATGTACAGAAAAGTAAATGAGGGAACTAATTTTTGGTCTTCCCATGGCCTTCAGAAGACACAACTGATGTAACTTCCTGTGGAGCATGTGATTTATGGAATGGTCCAAATTTTGTCAGATGGGGTAATATGTTTGGGTAACAGGACTGAGTGAAAACCCAGGGACACGACTAAAATGTGTATTTTAGCTAAGATATTGTGGATTTCTTATGAAAAAAAAATTTAAACCATGGATAGGATATGGAGTCACACAACAGTGCAAAAGAAATACTGTTTCTGAAGGATTTTAATCATAATATTTCATAGTTAAGTATAAAGTTAGAGTGCGGGGACAGGTAACACATGCTATTTTTCAGTGTTTTAGGTAGTTTTTATTTAATCCTTACAATTATATATCTTAAATTTGAAGTCAGATCAATGTGCAGGACATTCTACGTAATAAGGAAATGTATTTTAAAGTACATTTTTATGTGCATGTATACATATAATTTTCTAGGGACGGAAATGGCACCGATTCGGTGGAATGGCTCATGACCTAAAACATCATCAGATTTTCACACAAGTCCTAAAAGTAGATAAAGAGAACCCAGTTAAACAAATGAGACAAAAATATTATACTTGGTCATTTATTTATTGAGGAAAATGATCCAATATTACATATCTGTGAGTGGCAAAAGTATGTGAACCTCTAGGATTAGCACTTAATTTGAAGATGAAATTAGAGTCAGGTGTTTTCAATCAATGGGACGACAGTCAGGTGTGAGTGGGCACCCTGTTTTATTTAAAGAACAGGGATCTGTCAAAGTCTTGTCTTCACAACACACGTTTGTGGAAGTGTATCATGGCACAAACAAAGGAGATTTCTGAGGACCTCAGAAAAAGCGTTGTTGATGCTCATCAGGCTGGAAAAGGTTACAAAACCATCTCTAAAAAGTTTGGACTCCACCAAGCCACAGTCAGACAGATTGTGTACGAATGGAAGAAATTCAAGACCATAGTTACCCTCCCCAGGAGTGGTCGACCAACAAAGATCACTCCAAGAGCAAGGCGTGTAATAGTCGGCGAGGTCACAAAGGACCCCAGGGTAACTTCTAAGCAACTGAAGGCCTCTCTCACATTGGCTAATGTTCATGAGTCCACCGTCAGGAGAACACTGAACAACAATGGTGTGCATGGCACGGTTGCAAGGAGAAAGCTACTGCTCTCCAAAAAGAACATTGCTGCTCGTCTGCAGTTTGCTAAAGATCATGAGGACAAGCCAGAAGGCTATTGGAAAAATGTTTTGTGGACAGATGAGGCCAAAATAGAACTTTTTGGTTTAAATGAGAAGCGTTATGTTTGGAGAAAGGAGAACACTGCAGTGTAAGAACCTTATCCCATCTGTGAAACATGGTGGTGGTAGTATCATGGTTTGGGCCTGTTTTGCTGCATCTGGGCCAGGACGGCTTGCCATCATTGATGGAACAATGAATTCTGAATTATATCAGCGAATTCTAAAGGAAAATGTCAGGACATCTGTCCATGAACTGAATCTCAAGAGAAGGTGGGTCATGCAGCAAGACAGCGACCCTAAGCACACAAGTCGTTCTACCAAAGAATGGTTAAAGAAGAATAAAGTTAATGTTTTGGAATGGCCAAGTCAAAGTCCTGACCTTAATCCAATGGAAATGTTGTGGAAGGACCTGAAGCGTGCAGTTCATGTGAGGAAACCCACCAACATCCCAGAGTTGAAGCTGTTCTGTATGGAGGAATGGGCTAAAATTCCTCCAAGCCGGTGTGCAGGACTGATCAACAGTTACCGGAAACGTTTAGTTGCAGTTATTGCTGCACAAAGGGGTCACACCAGATACTGAAAGCAAAGGTTCATATACTTTTGCCACTCACACACGTAATATTGGATCATTTTCCTCAATAAATAAATGACCAAGTATAATATTTTTGTCTCATTTGTTTAACTGGGTTCTCTTTATCTACTTTTAGGACTTGTGTGAAAATCTGATGTTGTTTTAGGTCATATTTATGCAGAAATATAGAAAATTCTAAAGGGTTCACAAACTTTCAAGCATCACTGTACATGCACCAGATTTGCTAGGCATATTTGTCTTCTTAAGACAGGCACATTTCACAATCACATCCCCCGTCTCCACCCAACAGGAAGTCAGCCATTTTGACAGGTTTTCACAAGTATGGCGTGTTCCTGATGTACATCATACACATTCCGGAAGTGTTGTGTAGTTCTGCGGTACACAATGCAGTGTGACTCAAGGTTAAATTGTATCTTCAGTGATACGCAGATGTCATTATGTCACGTGTCAGTCCTGGCTCAAGTAATAAACATTGCTGTTCTCTTGGTGCTTGGACCTGCAATTCCCTCTTTTCCTGTGGAGAAAATTTGAATGAGAAATCCGAAACTGCTCCCCGTCAACATCAGTGATGTACACTACCGTTCAAAAGTTTGGGGTCACCCAGACAATTTTGTGGTTTCCATGAAAAGTCACACTTTTATTTACCACCATAAGTTGTAAAATGAATAGAAAATATAGTCAAGACATTTTTCTGGCCATTTTGAGCATTTAATCGACCCCACAAATGTGATGCTCCAGAAACTCAACCTGCTCAAAGGAAGGTCAGTTTTATTGAGGTATTTCACCTGACGTCACAGGGTCACGTGATGCCCCGGTGTCCGCCATTTTGAACGTCAAGCTACATACTAACGCTGCAGACAGAGAGGGAGAACCAGCTTGAAAAAAAAAACGTGTTACAGACACCTAGAATAGATTAATTTGTCAGTAAGCACTCTATAAATAACCATGGTGTTTGCTTGTTGTGCTGTGGGCTGCCACAACAGACAGGGACAGCGTGCAGGACGCTCCTTTTACCGGTTTCTAGTGATGGGAATTTCGGCTCATTCTCGGGAGCCGGCTCTTTTGGCTCTTCTTACTATAAGGAGCCGGCTCTTTCGGCTCCCAAACGGCTCCTGAGATTTTATTTTTTATTTAATTGCTGCAATTAACTAGTTAATTAATTACATTATTATTTATATTTTATCAATAGGATGTTTTCCATTTTATTTTTTAGTTTTTGTAGCCATTGTAAAGCTTTGTAAACTATAGCAGTGTAACAGTGTTCTAGCTATAGAAATAAAACTTACTTACCAATTAATAAATTATTTTCTCACAAACATAATGCAAAACTGTGTTATATCACCAATATAAAATGCACAGCTGATTTTCCCCTCCTCAGGTGCCTCACAGACTCCTCTCCCCTGCGCTCCACAGCTTTAAGCATTACACCAATTTTTGTATTTTCGCAGTTGACATCAACCCCCCCAACCAAAAAAAGTAGGCGTACACCATGCTACTTTTTTCCTTTGAATGGTAATAGACAACACAAAGACGCAATCGGACAGCAACTTTTTTTGTGAAAGTCTCTCTCTCTCTGAGGCACCTAAGGACAAAAAACTAATTTGGCTCCCCAACTCGGCTCCCACCGAAAAGCCGGCTCCCGTCGTTCACTTCAAAGAGCCGGCTCTTTGAACCGGATCGTTCGCGACCGACACATCACTACCGGTTTCCTACTGACCCAGACAAGAGGGATTACAGCTGTGAAGAGACAGGATTGGGAGCCAACAGAGTACTCCAGACTTTGCAGTGATCATTTCATTTCAGGTTAGTTTATCAGTTAACGCAATTTTGATAAAATATGTAGCAAAAAGTAAATGGGTCAGTGTTTGTTAACCCATCTGAGCAGTGAAACAAGGCAGTGTTAATTTGTCTAGGGTTGCATGTAGCAGACATCAGACATAAAACGCAGTAACAAAGGCTAGAAAGAAACGGGACACAGAAATAAATAAACAGAGCTCCATACCAAGGCTGGGTACAGTGTTTGTGATAAAGGACAGATCCAATTTAACACGAATCACAGCTTACTTTCTTGTTAAAATGTGCAAAGGTCTCCACCATCTCATACCGCCTTGCACTGAAGGACTTAAGCGTGCCGTCCAAAATGGCTGCGTCACGTGACTTGGTCACGTGGGTGAAATACCTCAATAGCTTCTCTAAAGGGCTAAACTGTTTTCAGCTGCGCTAACATGATTGTACAAGGGTTTTCTAATCATCCATTAGCCTTCTGAGGCAATGAGCAAACACATTGTACCATTAGAACACTGGAGTGAGAGTTGCTGGAAATGGGCCTCTATACACCTATGTTGCACCAAAAACCAGATATTTGCAGCTAGAATAGTCATTTACCACATTAGCAATGTATAGAGTGGATTTCTGATTAGTTTAACGTGATCTTCATTGAAAAGAACAGTGCTTTTCTTTCAAAAATAAGGACATTTCAAAGTGACCCCAAACTTTTGAACGGTAGTGTAGAACCTGAGGAAGCAAGTCGTTTTGATCTGCTTTTATTTAGTTTTTCATTTTCTGCCAACTAGTGGACTCATTCATGCTATGCGCAGGTGCAGGTATGAAGGCAGACTGCCTACACACAACGCCTTCACGTTCACAAATGCGGGCACAACCAGGCGTTACTTGAGTGTAAGGTTAAGAAAATGAAAACCAGTGATGTTCAAACGCTTCTGTATGGAATGTTGAAACGCAAAATCCCCTTCCCAGCCCATTAGTATTCAGTCCAAAATGTGTTCAAGCCGCACTGGTAGAGGTACCCTGAATGAGTCGTGCTTCACATCTATGACCATGTTTTGTTTCTTAAGACTTTTTTTTTAAATTATGTTTATTCACTAGTTCTTCCTTCCAGGCTCTGTGTTGTTTATGTAAAACTTTACAAGGTGTTGTGAACTTGATTAGGTTCACTGTTATTCTTTGTTTCTTTGTGTTTGTGCTTGTGTGTGTATGTTGCAGTCATCCCAGCAGAGTAACCCCCAGTCAGTATGGGTTGTTCCAGCCCTCCGGCAGCTCCATGAAATTACTCGCTCCTTCATCAAGCAGACGTACCAGAAACAGGACAAGGTAACACACATCTACGTAGACACACACAAACGCACCCACACACTCGGTACGATCAATATCGATGGTCAGTTTGACCACAAGAACCTGAGGGTTTTCAAATCATGCTTTGTTTTTAATTACTGTACATCGCAGTAGTTGCGATCTGTTGTCATATCTCTGTATTTCCGTCTGTCCAAAACACCCCTTTTTCTCAGCAACCACAAATCATAGCCACTTGGTACCGAACTTCAGCTTGGGGTTCTATACCATGCATACAGTTTGAAGGTCTGTCCTACGTCAACTTCCTGTTTACCGACTGAATGTATTTACGAAACGCACAGCGTGGTTTTACAAAATTTTCCTAACACTTTTCTCAGCAACTACAAATCACAACTGCTTGATATTTGGTACCGAGCTTCAGCTTGGGGTTCTATACCGTGTATACCATTTTCAGCTCTGTCCCAGATCAACTGCCAAGTCTCAACGCCAGGCACTGCCCGATTTGCCCAACCAAGACGCTCGGGCAGAAATATTTTAGCGAGTTCGGCCCGTTCAGGCACACCTACGGTCGGCTTCTTTAAGCACAAAAATAATTTTCGAGTGAGTACATTACAAAAAACAAGACGTATTAACCAGCATCCTCGCCTCTCCCATGATCACCGTTTTGTTTTTTTCGTCCCAATTTGTAACAGCAATTCTGATTGGCTCGCTTCAGGCATGCGTGCGCATTTGTGCTTTTCATCACTACGAGTGATCGCTGGTGCCCTCTACATTTTCCCAAGTTGGCTTCAGGACGTTCTCCCCGTGTCCGCGTGGGTTTCCTCCGGGTGCTCCGGTTTCCCCCACAGTCCAAAGACATGCAGGTTAGGTTAACTGGTGACTCTAAATTGAGCGTAGGTGTGAATGTGAGTGTGAATGGTTGTCTGTGTCTATGTGTCAGCCCTGTGATGACCTGGCGACTTGTCCAGGGTGTACCCCGCCTTTCGCCCGTAGTCAGCTGGGATAGGCTCCAGCTTGCCTGCAACCCTGTAGAACAGGATAAAGCGGCTAGAGATAATGAGACGAGATGAGACTTCAGGACGTCCACATATAGTAGACCCCTTGCACTGACATCAGATTTACCTGAGCAACCGTCACTACCCGATGCCTAGGGGGGCAAGCGAATTTTGTTCACATACTGAAGTCAAGCGAAAATGTTCTGTTCTGGCATCTATTGCTGCTGTTCGATGAAAATTACAGCTACAAAAGCTCTACTACCGGATTACTTGGAAAATCTTAGTCAGAAAGATATACAAGTATAGATATACATGGAAATTAGAGTTTATTAGCGGTTATGATCCGTACAAAATTCCTCAAAATGACTGGAGTGACGGTGCAGGTTTGTGGCCTGGCGTTAGCATTAGCTACATGTTGGAATATACCTTCTTTTTCTTGAAGAGTCCCGACATGGAAGAATGTTTAAAAAAAAAAAAAAAAACTACAAAACCAAGAACCCCCTTGTGCAGCAATAACTGCAACTAAACGTTTCCGGTAACTGTTGATTAGTCCTGCACACCGGCTTGGAGGAATTTTAGCCCATTCCTCCGTACAGAACAGCTTCAACTCTGGGATGTTGGTGGGTTTCCTCACATGAACTGCTCGCTTCACGTCCTTCCACAACATTTCCATTGGATTAAGGTCAGGACTTTGACTTGGCCATTCCAAAACATTAACTTTATTCTTCTTTAACCATTCTTTGGTAGAACGACTTGTGTGCTTAGGGTCGCTGTCTTACTGCATGACCCACCTTCTCTTGAGATTCAGCTCATGGACAGATGTCCTGACATATTTTCTTTTTGTAAAGACTTTTTCCTGACATCAGCTGTTGGGAACGGGATGTTGCAAAAGCCAAAGCATTTACTCTCAAAGGGCTCCGACCTGAACTGTGGGCTGGATGGTATTCCCACTCCTCCGTGTCTCAGCAACCCCAAGCACATCTAGTTACACAGCTATCTGCACTCTATCACTTATATTGATGCTTATTATTGTTAAAACAATATCTGAAGTGTTATTTGTGAAATAAAATATCTTGCTCTAGACTTTCAACAACATTGTAAGATTTTATTTTAATTTTATCTAATAGTGGATGGTACAGTAATTACCAACGTTAACAGAATCCGCACATTCCAGTTGTTGCTGTAGTAACTATAATCATTCTTGGAATAATAAAAGCTTATAAGTACATTTAATGAATGGAAAGACATGTTTTTGTGACTCAAATAGTAAACCACACCCTCTACAGTAAATATATATCATTTATATAGTGAATTATCCCATAGATAAATGGGTCCGTCTCAGAAACTGGTCTCTCATTTGGGACATTGTGGTCAAAAAATAAATTTTCTAATTTTACTTTTTTTTTTTGCATTTACCCAAACACTTAATGTTTCTTTTGTCGTGTTTAATAAGAATAAAGATAGTATCTTGCTTTATCTGGCCTCCACTGTGGAAAATTTTTTTTGATTACAATTCAAATGCTTTTGTAAAATTGATTTTCATATAAAATAACTACATCATGAAGAATTAAAGCCCGTCCTTCACAGAGGAGTGAAAATATTGAATAAATTTCCTCTTTTTGATTGCTTGGGTTAAAAATGCCAAGTTATGATGACTGAATTGATTATTCACTTAAATATGAATATGATGATACATTTTGGGTATTTGATATGGCGAAATAGGACACAATGGAAAAATCAAGAACGCACCGGAAAGATGAGAATAATGGTGGTGGTAAAAGAACAGCAACTGTACCGGCTGAAGGTCGCGCGGGTCTCTGCTGCAGCGCGTGAGCAACGGGACATCACGACCGGACGGAGCGGGGGCGGGGCAAAAGACTGGTCGTAGATTCTATCAAAAGTTCAATCTAAATTGACCATGGTTGCAAAATATTGGCCAAAAATACGCAACCACTACGAAATATGAAAGTAAGATGAAAAAGAAGCATTCTATTACCTTAGACTGCAAGACTAAAACAAAATAAAACTGTCAAAACTCACCTTTTCAGTGATAACCTCCGAACAGATCACCCGTGTAACAGAAAGACCGCAAATGGAAACACGATCAACTTCTAACTGTCAGAGTGGAAAATTCCATTCTACACATGCAAATTGTTAATGTGTGTCCTTCCCCGCACACAAATAACACGCTACGGTAAAAAATAGACCACAACTCATTTTATAGCTCAGAAATTCATACAAGACCAGCTACTATCGTAACATATTCTGTAAGAAACATATTCTATACCTAACTTTCAGCTTTCATTTTAAAAAACTAAATCGCAGATTTATAACTAAATTTTTATATGGCGTAGTGATTTTAAGTTACTACTTTTGGTGAGGTCGTGACCTCGACCCTGAGGCTTTCCGTTTAGATCAAAACACACGATCGTATTGGTTTTGGGTATGTGGAAAACGGAGTTACAACGGTGATCAAATATTTTGCATGATGTTTAATTACGGTTATGATTGTTCTGTGAGCACACCAATCCTTAGGTGTATAAAGTAACAACTTAAAATACAATGAGTGATAACTGTAGACTTTTCAGTGGACTACAACCTTTTTTAAGGGAATGCGATGTCGTCAACCATTTATCATGTCCCAGATCAAGCCGCCATTTTTCCACAAATTTTGCAGAATTTTTGCCAAATTCTGAATATTCACATCAAAGATTTAGTTTTATCTGTATTATTTCTATCATTTTATTTCAAATTAAAACCATCACCACCATTCAAAACTATATAGTTTATTGACTGCGAGTATATTTAGTGGGGTACCCCCACAGTACCCAGTTTCTGAGACAGACCCATATATATCTTATTATTTGACATTGGCCCATCATGCTTGTGAAGATGAGGAGGACAGGTTGTTTAATTTCCTCCTAAATGCAATGATGAGTCTGTACTGCAGTAATGTCTTCTGTTTTATAATGTTTTTAGGTTTATAATTCATCTTTGCAATATTGCTAGTCTTGTCTTGTGTCCTAAATTCTATATAAAAAGATGTATTACGTCCTAGTACCGTACGTAAGTCTTACATGCATGATTATGTTTTATGTTTTCAGGGCTTGTCTTATTCTTCTGTTGCAACAAGAAATGTTGTTTTTAAAAATAAATGTTTTTTAAAAAACGTACTTTTTGTCTAAATAACTCAGTTATACCCCTAGAAAGCATATCAGTATTGCCTTGAACTGTGTACTTGCTGAAATGCTGCAAAAGGAAATTCAAGGGGGCAAATTTTTTTTTTTTAGGCCATCTGAAGGTGTCAAAAGTTAACACAGAGGCCTGACTTCCTGTTTACTGACTGAATGTATTTTAGAAACACACAGGGTGGATTTTGTCACTATTTCAAGAAACAAAACGACAGTTTACAACCCCGATTCCAAAAAAGTTGGGACAAAGTACAAATTGTAAATAAAAACGGAATGCAATAATTTACAAATCTCAAAAACTGATATTGTATTCACAATAGAACATAGACAACATATCAAATGTCGAAAGTGAGACATTTTGAAATTTCGTGCCAAATATTGGCTCATTTGAAATTTCATGACAGCAACACATCTCAAAAAAGTTGGGACAGGGGCAATAAGAGGCTGGAAAAGTTAAAGGTACAAAAAAGGAACAGCTGGAGGACCAAATTGCAACTCATTAGGTCAATTGGCAATAGGTCATTAACATGACTGGGGATAAAAAGAGCATCTTGGAGTGGCAGCGGCTCTCAGAAGTAAAGATGGGAAGAGGATCACCAATCCCCCTAATTCTGCACCGACAAATAGTGGAGCAATATCAGAAAGGAGTTCGACAGTGTAAAACTGCAAAGAGTTTGAAGATATCATCATCTACAGTGCATAATATCATCAAAAGATTCAGAGAATCTGGAAGAATCTCTGTGCGTAAGGGTCAAGGCCGGAAAACCATACTGGGTGCCCGTGATCTTCGGGCCCTTAGACAGCACTGCATCACATACAGGCATGCTTCTGTATTGGAAATCACAAAATGGGCTCAGGAATATTTCCAGAGAACATTATCTGTGAACACAGTTCACCGTGCCATCTGCCGTTGCCAGCTAAAACTCTATAGTTCAAAGAAGAAGCCGTATCTAAACATGATCCAGAAGCGCAGACGTCTTCTCTGGGCCAAGGCTCATTTAAAATGGACTGTGGCAAAGTGGAAAACTGTTCTGTGGTCAGACGAATCAAAATTTGAAGTTCTTTATGGAAATCAGGGACGCCGTGTGATTTGGACTAAAGAGGAGAAGGACGACCCAAGTTGCTATCGGCGCTCTGTTCAGAAGCCTGCATCTCTGATGGTATGGGGTTGCATTAGTGCGTGTGGCATGGGCAGCTTACACATCTGGAAAGACACCATCAATGCTGAAAGGTATATCCAGGTTCTAGAGCAACATATGCTCCCATCCAGACGACGTCTCTTTCAGGGAAGACCTTGCATTTTCCAACATGACAATGCCAAACCACATACTGCATCAATTACAGCATCATGGCTGCATAGAAGAAGGGTCCGGGTACTGAACTGGCCAGCCTGCAGTCCAGATCTTTCACCCATAGAAAACATTTGGCGCATCATAAACCGGAAGATACGACAAAAAAGACCTAAGACAGTTGAGCAACTAGAATCCTACATTAGACAAGAATGGGTTAACATTCCTATCCCTAAACTTGAGCAACTTGTCTCCTCAGTCCCCAGACGTTTACAGACTGTTGTAAAGAGAAAAGGGGATGTCTCACAGTGGTAAACATGGCCTTGTCCCAACTTTTTTGAGATGTGTTGTTGTCATGAAATTTAAAATCACCTAATTTTTCTCTTTAAATGATACATTTTCTCAGTTTAAACATTTGATATGTCATCTATGTTCTATTCTGAATAAAATATGGAATTTTGAAACTTCCACATCATTGCATTCCGTTTTTATTTACAATTTGTACTTTGTCCCAACTTTTTTGGAATCGGGGTTGTACCAGGATGCTACGTATTTGAAATCCCTGGGGAGAACACTGCTGTTTATTTACTTGTTTCAGGGTTCATTATTTGTTGAAGTCAACATTCATAATAAGTGTCCTATTCCTTTGATCGCTTGCATTCTGATATAAGCGAGAGCGGGGGGGATACGTAAACGAGCACTAGCTCACAGTTGATCTTGTTTTTCAGAGTATCATCCAGGACCTGAAGAAGAATTTTGAGATCGTGAAGCTGATCACAGGCTCTCTAGTAGCATGTCATCGTCTGGCTGTGACAGCTGCTGGCCCCAGTGGTCTCTCAGGGTCCACTCTGGTGGATGGACGATACTCTTATCAAGAGGTAGAGCACTGATTGATAAAATGGGAATTATTTATTTATTTATTTATTTATTTTGTGCTGTTCCAGGAAATTTCATGCCCATAAAATTAAATGCAGTTAGTCATCGGGGTGTAACGACGCATCGTGACACAAAAATGTGACAACGTACAGTACTGTGCAGAAGTCTTAGGCACATGTCAAGAAATGCTTTAGACCAAAAATGGCTAAAAAAAATGAAATTAAATGTTTCGACATTAAAAAAAAAAATACTATAAACAGCAGTAAGCCATAATAAATGAAACAAAGTCAATATTTGAGTGCAGTTTTAGAAGGAAATGAGCTGTAGGTTCTACTGAGCATCTTGCAGAACCAGCCACAGTTCTTCTGGACACTTTGACTGTCACACTCGCTTCTCAATTTTGCACCAAAACTCGGTAGCCTTCATTATGTTTTCTTTATTAATCTGAAAAGTGCTCTCTTATGTAATTTGCTGCTCAGATACAAACTTTTTTTTTTTTTAATGTAACATTTAATTTTGTGCCAGAAAATGAATGTTTGGAACTCTAAAATATTTTTGTACTGACTCGATAATGTAGAAGTCATAAAATAGAAATCTGTAACAAAGTTTGTATGAAGAAAAAAAAAGGGGGGGCTCTAAGACTTTTTCACGGTATTGTACTGTACATTGTAGAAATGTGCATTATCCGTGCATTTCTCTTAATTACGCATCTAATGCCGTTCCACTGTTTGAGCACCAGAGATCCCAGTCTGCACAAGTTAAGATGGATAGAGAGCATGCTGTTCACACGATTGTGTGCTTTCATGGAGAACCTGCACTATTACCGAGACGGGAATCGTCTGTACTTCTAAAGTGTCCGATAAGCTTGTAAGCTCTGGATCGCAACGACTGATGCACATAATAGGTTATATGGTTCCACAGCCATGTTATAATACCCAAAAAGATCTCTTCTGTAACTTTCAAATGGCCCCAGTTCCATGCCGCTGTAATCTACAATGCCTGATAAAGAGGTTTTGGAACTCGGTCATTTTAGCCGACTTTGGAGCTCTATTTCTGGTTAAAACTACACCTCAGGCCCTGCTACGGATATTTTAGTTCATCGTTTTCCATGGGTCGAAGGCTTTATTTATTCAATCAAAAATTTGGGGAGAATTTATCAATGGACTTATTTATTTTTAAGATATGGTGAGCAGTTTTGTTTTCATTATTAAACCTTTGTTCATAGCGATTTCCGATTCGCATTAATTTTATGGAGAGAAAAATGCACACTTTACATTTGTTCATGATTCAGAAATAAAAAGGAGTCTTTTTTTTTTCTTTTAAAGCAATTTTTCTTCATTCAGATTTTGTTCAGAATGTTCTGAGAATAACGGATTCAGGTGAATCTGATAAAATTGTTTATCGTTTCGGCCTGGTGTCCACACGGCACCGGCGTTTTGGGTGCCCCAAAACGAAATCTTTTGAGAACGGGTTCCAGAGTGAAAAAAGTCTGGCAACGGTGCCGTTGCGAAGTCGTCTGGATGAGTAGAACGAATTTGTTTACAATGACGTCACAACCACATGACTGTCAGTGCTTCACGCCAGGTAGAAGTGTAACGAACTCGATGCGAGTTGTCAACAAAACCTATAACTTGGTTCATGAAACACGCTTACAAAATATTTTCACTGTGAATATTTATTGTGTAATGGTGCAAAGTGAGAGAATAGCCCTTAGGGCAGAGTCTTTAGTCCAAACACTACGGAAGCAGTACCAAACCGTGCACCGCCCGTGCGCTTTCCAAAAACAAAAACAATCCCGCCAGCAAACATAGGAAAAAAAAAAGGAGCGATCTCACCTCTTCAGATGTTGGTTTAAGTCCGACAATACATTCCTCAAAAAGGGTGTAGAAGAACAAAGTAATCCATCAACGTGTAGCATTCAATTTATTCCGGACCATTAAATAATTCTGGCGGATATCAGAATATTGGCGTACCGGCTTCCATCTACCCCCATTCATTCCTCTTTCTGCGTCTTTTGTTTTACCCTACTGATTAATAATCAAAACTTTATGTGGCTAATGCTACAGAAGAAGGGGTTTATGCGCATGCGTCTACTTCTATTGTTCTGGTGTCTCCGATGGGACCGTCTTACAGCGGACGTAGTGGTGTGGCATGTGTATTGCATCGTTTTCAGCAAGCGTTGCGTTGCCATATGTATTTGAAATTTTACTGATCCATTGCCCATGTGGACGCGATATTTAAAAAAAAAAAAAAAATCTCGTTGCCATGTGGATGTAGCCTAAATTAATCGGATCGTGAAGCAAATCAAATTGTGAACAGAGTGTATCGTTACATCTCTCGTTAGTACAGTGTCGTTATATAATCCTGTCATTAATTTTTGAAACCCGTGTGTCTGTGCAGTACTTGGAAGGGCATCTGAAGTTTTTGGCCTTCTTTCTACAAGAAGCCAGTCTGTACTTGGTGTGGAACAGAGCCAAAGAGATCTGGGAATGCTTGGTGTCTGGCATGGACGTGTGTGAGCTGGACCGGGAGGTAAATGCGAGACTCCACCTTTTTATTAGCGGGTTGGGACAATTAACGTGACATGGTAGTTACTTTGTTTTCCCGTCTCTGCAGATGTGTTTTGAATGGTTCACTAAAGGACAACACGACCTGGAAAGTGATGTTCAGCAACAACTCTTCAAAGAGAAGATCCTTAAACTTGAGCCTTATGAGATTACGATGAACGGTATAGTTGTGACTAGACCACAGCAGCACCATGTAGTTATATTATCATGTACACTCTCAAATCTGGAGCTAACTACACTGTATCTGTGTTTTAATCAGCAAATAGAAAATATAGCATTATCAAATGCGTCCCCATCGTATAGTAATCAAATATACCATGCACTGAGAGGCTCCGGTTGAAATTATAGATTCTCTGAGGTGACAAATAGTACTATGCCAGTCACCGAAGAGAATCCATAATTCCCAGTGCCACTCGGTGCATGGTATATTTGATTTATATCCCTCGTCAAAAAATTCCAAACTAAGTGTTCACTACAAAAATTATATACATTTCTAATTCTTTTTTTTTTTTAAAGAGGTCTTATTAGAGATTGAATCTCGGCATAAACTCACTGGAGGCAGCCATGTTTGTTGTTTATATCGGAGTGACCTTCGACCTGCGCATGTGCAATGTCCCATGCTGTCGCCTGCCTCACTAGGCATGATCATGATATGTAGCTCTACAGTGGTGCTTGAAAGTTTGTGAATTTTGTAGAATTTTCTATATTTCTGCATAAATATGATCTAAAACATCATCAGATTTTCACACAAGTCCTAAAAGTAGATAAAGAGAACCCAGTTAAACAAATGAGACAAAAATATTCTACTTGGTCATTTATTTATTGAGGAAAATGATCCAATATTGCAAAAGTATGTGAACATCTAGGATTAGCAGTTAATTTGAAGGTGAAATTAGAGTCAGGTGTTTTCAATCAATGGGATGACAATCAGGTGTGAGTGGGCACCCTGTTTTATTTAAAGAACAGGGATCTATCAAAGTCTGATCTTCACAACACATGTTTTTGGAAGTGTATCATGGCACGAACAAAGGAGATTCCTGAGGACCTCAGAAAAAGCGTTGTTGATGCTCATCAGGCTGGAAAAGGTTACAAAACCATCTCTAAAGAGTTTGGACTCCACCAATCCACAGTCAGACAGATTGTGTACAAATGGAGGAAATTCAAGACCATTGTTACCCTCTCCAGAAGTGGTTGACCAACAAAGATCACTCCAAGAGCAAGGCATGTAATAGTCGATGATTACAAAGGACCCCAGGGTAACTTCTAAGCAACTGAAGGCCTCTCTCACATTGGCTAATGTTAATGTTCATGAGTCCACCATCAGGAGAACACTGAACAACAATGGTGTGCATGGCAGGGTTGCAAGGAGAAAGTCACTGCTCTCCAAAAAGAACATTGCTGCTCGTCTGCAGTTTGCTAAAGATCACATGGACAAGCCAGAAGGCTATTGGACAAATGTTTTGTGGACGGATGAGACCAAAATAGAACTTTTTGGTTTAAAATATTAATATTTTTGGTTAATATCTTTCTCATTTGTTTAACTGGGTTCTCTTTATCTACTTGTGTGAAAATCTGGTGATGTTTTAGGTCGTATTTATGCAGAAATATAGAAAATTCTAAAGGGTTCACAAACTTTCAAGCACCACTGTACACACAGAAATGCTCGTGGAGCCACAGCTGTGACCTTGAGTCGGCGGTACAGCTTGCAGTTGTGACATCAATTAAAGGAGTACGCCACCCCCAGGTGAAATTGAGTCAGTCCCTGTAGTCCCTAGAGTTGGATGAGTGAGCCAAAGCGTTTTGTAGCCGACCCAGCCATTGCCCTGATCTAGAAACGCCCCGGTTAGCTTTAGCTTAGTCGCTGTAATCCGGCGTGTCCAGCTAGCATGTCGTTGCAAAAGTGAATCAAATAACTCAAGATTTTTTATAATTATTTCTCATGACCTGTACATTCACATTGAGTACACATATCAATGCAAATTAACACGAAGGGATTTACTAGACCGATTTATATCTGGAACTATTTTCAGCCACAGCACAGGCAAAGCACCGCTGCAGGCGCAAAGACACCACGCAGCACCTGAAAACCCTCAACTTCCGGAAGTTGTGGTGCTGCGTGGTGTCTTTGCGCCTGCAGCGGTGCTTTGCCTGTGCTGTGGCTGAAAATAGTTCCAGATATAAATCGGTCTAGTAAATCCCTTCGTGTTAATTTGCATTGATATGTGTACTCGATGTGAATGTACAGGTCATGAGAAATAATTATAAAAAATCTTGAGTTATTTGATTCACTTTTGCAACGACATGCTAGCTGGACACGCCGGATTACAGCGACTAAGCTAAAGCTAACCGGGGCGTTTCTAGATCAGGGCAATGGCTGGGTCGGCTACAAAACGCTTTGGCTCACTCATCCAACTCTAGGGACTACAGGGACTGACTCAATTTCACCTGGGGGTGGCGTACTCCTTTAATGGTATATCCAGGATATACCATGACTGACTTACACCATATCCTTTTTTTTCCCCAGTTTATTACATTTAATCATTACATTAATCAATGGTGGAACTATTTTATGTCATGTGAGCCATCCTTGGCCAATCCCTGCATGGGAATTTTTTTTGATGAGGGATGTAATATAAACGATCTTATGATGGAAAGGACACTTGATTGTTCTGACAATGCATTTTTTGTTTGTTTCTTTTTTAGGGTTTAATCTTTTTAAGACCTTCTTTGAGAACGTGAATCTCTGTGATCATCGTCTCAAACGGCAGGGAACTCAACTGGTAAAACTGGCGGTTTTCATCTAATTAGCATTTTCGTCTCTTCAGGCAGATATGGCCAGCACAGACTAGTTTCTGTTCAGATCTGTATCTTCAACTCTAACACCACTCAAGCATGTCTTTTAGTTCAATCCTTAGTTGAACTTGATTTAGTGCCCAGCTGTTAAAAGGACAGAAGGACAAATTGCTGAATTTGCTGTTACGCTGTTATTTTTGCAGTGTGTGGAGCGTTTAGACCTCATCGGAATGGACTTCATCTGGAGAATTGCCATGGAGTCTCCTGACGAGGACATCGCCAACGAGGCCATTCAGCTCATCATCACCTACAGTTACATTAACCTCAACCCCAAAATGAAGAAGGTCAGTGCACACTTGCGGACACCCTCACCGTCATCGTCCTTTTCCTTTCTCCTTTGCTCTCACTCACTCAGACGCAGGAATACAAAATTCTGTGTTCTTTCCCGCGATACAGGATTCAGTGTCCTTACATAAGAAGTTCATAGCTGATTGTTATAAGAGGTTGGAGGTAAGGGTCACCATCTTGAGGAATAATCAAAGATTTTTTTGCATTTTTATCTTTTTCCTCATCACCGATCTCTCTCTGTTTTAGGCTGCCAGCTCTGCTCTGGGTGGCCCAACCTTAACTCATGCTGTTACACGAGCAACCAAGATGCTGACAGCTACTGCCATGCCAACTGTCGCCACATCAGTGCAATCACCCTCCAGGTGGAGCAGAAAAGCATATTTGTGTTTCACAATTTTGGACCGTGTGTGTGTGCATGGCATTTTTATCCCCCGCTGGCTGAAAGGCCCGAAGAGGGATTATGTCATGGCGATGTCCGTCTGTCCGTCCCAGGAAGGGTGCTCACCTTCTGAAATCAACTCCTCTTACAATTTTTGGAGGAATTTCACAAAACTTGGCAGGATTCTTTACGTCAGTAATACGCATATTGTAACTGCGTTAAATTGGGTCACATTTTCCCAGAGTTCCAGCCCTTGATTAACAAAATTATACTTTTGACAATTTTATGAGTGTGTTTTCTTCTGAAATCAACTCCTCTCACAATTTTTGGAGGAAGTTTCACCAAACTTGGTAAAAGGCATCGTTATATGTTGGTAGCATGTCTGTTGTAATTTTGTTCAATTCGGTCACATTTTACCAGAGTCACAGCCCTTGATTAACAAGCTTGTACTTTGAGAATTTCATGAAGGTGTGCTCGCCTTCTGACTTCAACTCCTCTCACAATTTTTGGACGAATTTCTCGAAGCTTGGCAAAATGCCGTGTTATATGACGGTAATACGCATATTGCGATTTCATTTCATTTGTGAAAATTTTACCAGAGTTTTGACCCTTGATTAAATAACTTGTACTTTGACAATTTCATGAGGGTGTACGTGCTTCTGGAATCAACTGCTCTCACAATGTGTGGAGGAATTTCACCAAACTTGGCAAAAGGCTTTGTTATATGACCGTTATATACGCATATTGAAATTTCGTTTAATTTGGGCAAATTTTACCAGAGTTCTGCCCTTGATTATTAACAAACTTGTACTTTGGCAATTTCATCAAGGTGTGCTTGCTTTCTGAAATCAACTTCCCTCAGAATTTTTATTATCCCCCGCTGGCCGAAAGGCCCGAAGGGGGATTATGTCGTGGCAATGTCCGTCTGTCCGTCCCAGGAAGGGTACTCACCTTCTGAAATCAACTCCTCTCACAATTTTTGGAGGAATTTCACGAAACTTGGCAGGATTCTTTGTTCTATATCAGTAATACGCATATTACAATTTCGTTCAATTCAGTCACATTTTACCAAGGTTATGGCACAGTTGCCAGCGGGGGATATTGTGCTCTCAGAGCACTCTCTTGTCTCTACTTATCGTTGTGTGTTGACTTTTTCCTTTTCTTACAGGTCTACTAAGCTAGTAATTATTGAAAGGCTGCTGTTACTGGCTGAGAGATACGTCATTACTATCGAGGTGAGGCCAGAATTCAGTTCAGACTTACTCATTTGTGTAGTTTTACTCTCACACTCCTGGAAGACGTACACTACCGTTCAAAAGTTTGGGGTCACCCAGACAATTTTGTGTTTTCCATGAAAAGTCACACTTTTATTTACCACCATAAGTTGTAAAATGAATAGAAAATATAGTCAAGCCATTTTTCTGGCCATTTTGAGCATTTAATCGACCCCACAAATGTGATGCTGCAGAAACTCAATCTGCTCAAAGGAAGGTCAGTTTTATAGCTTCTCTAAAGAGCTCAACTGTTTTCAGCTGTGCTAACATGATTGTACAAGGGTTTTCTAATCATCCATTAGCCTTCTGAGGCAATGAGCAAACACATTGTACCATTAGAACACTGGAGTGAGAGTTGCTGGAAATGGGCCTCTATGGAGATATTGCACCAAAAAACAGACATTTGCAGCTAGAATAGTCATTTACCACATTAGCAATGTATGGAGTGTATTTCTGATTAGTTTAAAGTGATCTTCATTGAAAAGAACAGTGCTTTTCTTTCATAAATAAGGACATTTCAAAGTGACCCCAAACTTTTGAATGGTAGTGTATTCTCTGGCACACATTATTGCCTAAAGCAGGGGTTATTGGGTGGTTGTTGTTTGTTTGTTTGCTTTTTCCCAGCCAGAGATCCTTCTAACACTGTAAAAATGTCTGCAAACACCTTGTGATTTACATATACTCCAGCAAACACTATTTTTAACTCCAGGAGTATTGGCACCCTTGTTGCACATGGATTTACAAATATCTGTCAGTAATTTGCTTAATCTCAAACTGATATCAGAAAAATTTGCTTTTAATCACGATGTTTTGCACATTATTATTATTATTATTATTGTTATTATTATTATTATTATTGCCACTTTCATTCAGTAACCTGCATTTGCCAAGCACCGAGTCTTCTGAAGAAGAGTAAGCATAATCATAAGTTTGTGTAGAGTTAGGTGTAAGTTTTGGATCATTATCCGGCAGGAAGATCTAACTACATCCCAGTTGTAGCTGTTTTGCAGAGGCAGACAGATTTTCATTTCAAATCTCCTGGTACCATGATATCATGTACCTTCAGTTTCCCAGGGCCATTGAAAGAAAAACAGCCCACACCTTTGCAGATCCACCATCATATTTAACAGCAGGGATTAGGCACCTTTTTCTGTATGACCGTCCTTCTTTTATGCCAAACCCAACTGGATTATTGTGAAAAAAAAAAAACCTCTCTTTTTGTCTTATCTGGCCAGAGAGCCCAGTTCTAGTAGCGTAGCATCCGGTAAGCACCGGACACATGCAGTACCGGTCACAAGTTTGGATATACTCATTCATACAGTAGCAATGAGTATGTGTGTCCAAACTTTTGACTGGTACTGTACATTTGTGTTTAGATGGAGGAAAAGGCTTTCTTCTAGCATGCCTTCCAGATTTGCAGTGTTTTGGCCTGGAGGTGGCGTCTAATTGTAGATTTAGAGACTTGATGAACCTAAAATGCTACCGTATTTTGCAGATCTCCAACACGGATCCTTAAAGGACATGGGACATGGATTTTTTTCTGGGTATAATTATGTATAAAGGACATAAGAAATGCCATCTAAATCACTGCAGGGCGTCAAAAATGTGAAAATCATCACATTATTCAACTTTTTTAATACATCAGCGTAAAACAATGATTTGTTAATTAGCTAGGTGGTCACGTGACCCGTGACGTCACAAAAACTTTCCAAGGAGCCAGCACTTGGGAATCTAATGTAAACAGGTTACCGAAATGGACACCATCGACAGTGACATTCCCGATGTTTCACAGAGATGTGAAGTTAGACCCTATCAATTCGAACCGATAGCTGGAAATTCACATGAACATAGATCTTGTCTTTACTCTGACGGGTCAGATGATTCTGAGAGTGAGAGTTCATTCAATCCCCATGAAACTGAAAGCGGTCGGCTCGATAACACTTCCTGGTAAGTTAAAAACAATTCTGCTCAAAGGCTAATGATCTGTTGAAAGAAGTATTATTTTTGTATCATACATTGAAAGTTCATCATAGATCTAGCTGAAGTCCGTTGCAAGCTAGTTTTTTTTTTTTTTGCTGATATTTTTCGAGATTGATTGAGATACAATGCTTCCAGAGTCCGAGATGAAAACATTCAAAATGACGAAACGCCATCACACAGCCAACAACACTACGCCATTTGGCAAAAGAGATGAAAATTAAGAAAAGTTAAACAAACTTACCAACATAACTTAACATTTATTTAAATGTCCATTAATGTTACAGGATTTCTTGACTGTCTCTGCAGTTGTAGGAATGTTAGGCCCTGTATATTATGGCGCCATCACTGCCTCCATGAACCCGGCTATACGGCCTCTTAAATTTGGCTTGGCAATTAATATCGCTCAGTACCCGAGTATTAATGTTGAAAGAATCCTCAGTGAAATGGTCCGAACACAGTTTGTGGGAAACAGTAGGTGCAAAGTTTTTTTCTACGGCAGTAGTGAGCCTACACTTTCCTCAGCTTCGGGTCCTTGGGGAATGCAAAAAAACTTACTCCAGGGCATTTCCCATTGGAATTATTGCAACCATAAGCAGCACAATACACCATGATGTTCAATGTACGTTAAAAGCCTATAAAAACAATTTTCTTGTCATTCACTTCTCCATTCATCTACCCGCTTGTGCTGTGCCCGAAAGTTTTTGTGACGTATGATCACGTGACAGCGGCTCTTCCGGTTGTAAAATATGCATATCGGAGCTCGAGCAGAAATGCCATATAATCATCACGAATATAACGATTTTGCTGAATTTAATAGATGATTTTGTATTTGTTGATGCAATTAATTCATATTTTTAATGGAAAGAAACTGATATACTGTAGCGTGCATTTATGTTTCATGTCCCATATCCTTCAAAGAAATTCTTCTCCTCACTGTGTGTGGGGGACAAAATACACTCGTGTCCTCTTTTTGGCATATTCACTACAGCGCAGATTGTTTTCAACTTCATTATTGCCTGAAGAGTGGATTTGGACATTTTTAGGTGTGCAAGAATTTGGCCTCTGTGTCACCTTGGATTTCTCTTTCGAGTGAAACAGGAAGTCCTAGATGAGTGCTTAGTAATCTTGGTGTTTTCATTGACAGCGAGCTAAACTTTGACAGTCACATGAAAGCAATCACTAAAACGGCATTCTATCACCTAAAAAACATTTCCAAACTAAGAGGACTTGTGTCAAAAAATGATCTGGAAAAACTAATACATGCCTTCATCTCTAGTAGGGTTGATTACTGCAATGGCCTTTTCACAGGGCTGCCAAAAAAGACCATCAAACGACTTCAGCTGGTTCAAAATGCAGCGGCTAGGGTTCTCACACGAACAAAAAGAACAGAGCACATTACTCCAATTCTAAGGTCCCTTCACTGGCTTCCAGTAAGCTACAGAATTGACTTTAAAGCATTGCTGCTGGTGTACAAATCTCTAAATGGTACAGGGCCCAATTACCTCTCTGATATGTTGCAGCGGCCTAACCCAATCAGATCTACCAGATCAAAACAGAAAAATTTACTATTAAAACCAGTTGTTAAAACAAAGTATGGTGAAGCAGCTTTTAGCTACTATGCAGTACAGCTATGGAACCAACTGCCAGAGGACATTAAAAATGCTCCTGCTGTTGGCAGCTTCAAATCTAGACTAAAGACCAAGCTGTTCTCAGATGCTTTCTGTTAAATAATTAATATTGTCTTCTTTACATTTTTTATAATCTTTACTTTCTCTGCATGTTTTAAATTTACTTTAATTTTAACTTTATTCTATTTTATTCTTTATTCTATTCTGCTGGTTTCTTTTTTTCTCCTCCTATTTGAACTTCTACTTCATTTTATTATTTTATTTCTACTATTGTTTAATTCTTATTTTCTTTTAATTCTTTTAATTCTTTTAATTAATTGTTTTAGAATAAAAATAAAATTATTTTATGTAATTTTATTTCTCTATTGTTTACTGTTTTTGTTTTTACTTCTGTAAAGCACATTGAGCTGCCATTGTGTATGAAATGTGCTATATAAATAAACTTGCCTTGCCTTAGGAGTTTCTGAACACTGGAGTAAATGTTTAAAAAAGAAAAAAAAAACATGTGATTGACATAAATACTGGTCATAAGACATTCTAAACAAGTCAGTGATTGTGTGTGTACGTACATGTATAGAGATCTGAAATATACACCTCTGTCTGTGTCTGATGTATTGATGAGCCTTAGAAAGCCTTGAATTGGATATTGAGACCGATCATACGTACACTCATTGCTGACGTTTAGTGAATGAAGTATATAGATACTGTTTAGAACTAGCAACTCTCAGGTCATTGGAATAGATAAATGTATTCTTGTTTTGTGTTTTTCTTAGGATCTGTATTCCGTTCCTCGGACTATTCTACCTCATGGGGCTTCTTTCAACGGCCACCCTGTAACGCTTCACATAACCTATGAATCTACCAAAGACACTTTTAGCCTGGAGGTACAATCACTAACTTGTAATGTCCCTCGCACACACAGAGAGCAGGATCAAACCATTACCCTATATGCACACACACCTTTCTGTCCATAAATAGAAAGGTGAACTGTGCTGGCAGTTGGAAAGTACCCTTTGCCTTATATGAAAAAATACTGTGTGTGTGTGTAGGCTCACAGTAACGAGACAGTTGGGAGCATCAGGTGGAAGATCGCAGAGCAGCTTAGCTGTCCGGTGGACAATGTTCAGATATTCGCCAACGACAGCATGGTGAGACAATCGCACAGTAATCCACAACGGTCACGTCTGGGTTACACTCACCGGCCACTTTATTTGGAACAACTGTACACCTGTTCACTCATGCAGTTCTCCACTCAGCCATGTGGCAGTTGTGCAGTGCATACAATCGTGCAAACGCAAGTCAGGCTTCAGTTCATGTTCACAGGAAACACCAGAATGGGATAAAATGTGATCTGAAGGACTTTGATCATGGCATAAGGGGTGTTCACACGGCAACTTTTACTCCGGTGTAGCACCGGGGCTGCCCCGGTAGAGCGTTCACACGGTACAAAGTTATACCGGTGTCGCCCCTGAAAGCTGCTTAAACCGGTGCAAATCTAACCCTGCTCGGGAGGGGGTTTAAGAAATTTACTCCGGAGTAAATGCTAGTTTGCGGGGCAGCACCGATATAAAAT
The DNA here is from genome assembly GCF_027579695.1 of Neoarius graeffei. NCBI lineage: Eukaryota > Metazoa > Chordata > Actinopteri > Siluriformes > Ariidae > Neoarius > Neoarius graeffei. Next base: position 87,703,576 of record NC_083571.1, read on the forward strand.
GGGACGTCCGAACGCTACAGGGGTAGACTCGCTACTCATGAGGAGAGTTGATTACATGCAGGCATTGCATAATTTGCATCCTGGTATTTTGCGCTTCCAAAATGGCGAATATCAACAACAACAGAACTGCGTGTCTTCATCCACGTTGTTTTCCCGGCGCTTGGTGATGCCATGACAACCGGGAAAAGGAAGTACATTTTCACGCATGCGCATATTTCATTTCCGCACTATTACTATCGTATAGCACGGTCGCAAAAACTGCCGTGTGAACGCAAGCGGGGCTGCACCGGTGCTAACACGTTTCTCTCTAGTAAGCAGGTTTGTGACGTGTGAACGCTCCACAAAATTGACACCGGTGTAAGATATATCGCAACAAAATACATCGGTGCAGCATCAATGCAAATATGTGCCGTGTGAACACCCCATAGTTGTTTGCGTATTTCCGAAACTGGGGTAGTTCTTCAGTAACAGAATTACGTTTCGCAGCTAAATGTGGTTTCTTCCCCCCCATCCCCCAGTGCTCAAGAGAATGGTATTTCAAGATTCACCGTACAGTACAGTGAAATCGAAGCAAGCAATCCAGTCGGTGTATCCATACAAACATTTAGTATTAAGGAGGAAAAAAAAAACATTCAAGCAAAAAGATAAACAAATCTGTACAAGATAGATAAGTCAAAAAAGATAAACATATCTATACAAGAACTGCTTAAAAAAATAAATGTAATTCTGTGTATCTAGGGTATGACCTATGATCCAGCATGATGATTAGTCAGTGGGTTATTGCACAGTGATAAGTGAATTTTTATTTTTTTCGCGGTCCGGTTTCCATCAAATCATGCGCTCTGATTGGCTCGCGAGCGGTCTGGAATCCTACAGTCTGGACCTTTTAGCGTCTCGCTCGTTCACAGCAACAAACATAGTAGCAATTTTTTGTCAACATTTATTTTTGCATTTCTCAGTATAATAGCATTAATTTTACAGCATGGATCGCAAAAGCGAGCTTTACTACCCCGATGAAGACGAAATAAAAGAGAACGTTTCGGGAGAAAGCCGAAAACCTGTAACTGTTGCTAACGCCGAGCAAATCCAGCAGTTTATTTAGGAGCAAAAGGCAGAAAATGCAATAAAAAAGACGATCTACGACCTCAATGTCTTTGGGAAGTTCTGTCGAAAGCTGAATGGAAAATTCTGAGCTGACGTAGCTTGTCAAACAGGTTTTTGACAAGCTTGTAGCAGGTTTGTTCTAAATATGGGTTCCCTTTCGGGCACTCTCATTTTCTGTTAGAATTTGGTAAAGAAAAAAATAAATATATCATTTACCAGCTTAAGATCGGTCCGTATCGTCGCGATACGGACCGACCTTAAGCTGGTAAATAATATATATTTATTGCACAATTAGGTGTGATAATTGCACATTTGCCCATGTTGACCGAGTGCAGTTGAGCAGGAGCAATATAAATAAAGGTGATCGAGAGAATAAGGTGCACGTGGTTGTAAAAACATATACTGTATACCAGGGCTTTTCAAAGTGTGGGGCGCGCCTCCCCTAGGGGGCGCCAGAGTTCTTCGGGGGGGCACAACGTGAGGAAAAATAAACCAGAATAAGTTACTATTGCGGACATTTAGCGAACTTCAGCTAGCCTTTGCCAGAGACAAAATGGATCGATTTTTAGTACCTAAAGCTACGGTGAGTGAGGAGACAGAGTCTGGGCCAAGCAAAAAAAGAAGGAAGTATGACCACGATTATTTAAAGTTTGGATTTTCATGGACTGGATCTGAAGATGCTCCACTGCCACAGTGTGTCGTCTGCCAAGAGGTGCTAGCTAACGATGCTATGAGATTTTTAAAATGTGTAAAACAAGATGTTTTTTTAAAAAAAAGCACAGATGTTTAAAATGTGTAAAAGAAAAAAATAAAAATGTGTACAACAACCATTTTTTTTTAAATACAAATGGAACATTATGTATAGCCTACAACAAAAATTGTAAGGGGGGGCGCTGTTGTTTATTTGCTCTCTGAGGGGGGGCTGACTCTCCCACACTTTGAAAACCCCTGCTGTATACTATTTAGAAGAGGTAGGCAAGTAGAGGTGTAGACAGTTTGTGTTACAGTTCAGTCCTGTTTCTGTCCGTACCGCTGGCATCTGTGTAGGTGACTGGCTTTGTTCAGTTCGGATATGACACTCGGGTAAAAGTTGTTCTTTAGTCTTTTTGTCCGTGATGCAGTGGACCTGAACCGTCTACCAGAGGGCAGTGTAAAAATTTTCACACTAAAAATAAAAAAACCAGAAAAATTGGCTATGTTTAACTGTGAACGCAAAATCTTTCACGAGGAAAGAAAAGTCAGTAACGGAATTACGTCAGGAAAAAACCCTGAACTTTCATTTCTTAAAAGTCAAACCAAGATTTTTCTGAAGCGACATTGCTATAATTGGGGTGATGATTTTTAACGATGGCCTTCAGTGCATTTTGCCTTGGATTCCATACTTTAGCAATATCACGGAGCTGACAAATTAAAGCAATCTTAATAATTTCATAATTTTGGTCTCTCTGCTGAATTGCCCAATGGTGTAGAATGTTGAATGTCAAGGTAGATGGGCTACAGTAGTCGAAGGCTACATCAACTTTCTCTCATCAGCCAAGAACTGGATTTGTGGGCACAAGCTCATCAAAACTGAACAGCTGAAAATTGGGGAAAAATGGCAGTTGATCCGATTAATCGTGTACTTCGTTTACACGTAGCCGGGTATTTATGAAAACGGGTATATTCTCCTCCCCCGTACTAGAAAATAATTCCGTTTTAAACAATTCCGTAATACACAATGCTCAAAAACAGCCAGGGAAGGCTGTCAAAAACATGTCAAACAAATAGAAAGCCAAGGAGGAGGGACCGTCAGATCACAGTGCTAAAACTCTGTTTTCCCCATAACACAGAGAAAACTCCGTTTTCCACTATTTACACACAGGCACGAAAACGGAGTTTTCACAAATCTCCACTTTGCCCGGAGTTTTCGAAAGCAGCCGTTTTCAGTGACTGGAACCTCCGTTTACGTGTAAATGATGGATGGGTGCAACCGCATAAATAAATATCCGTTTTTATAGATACCCGGCTACGTGTAAACGGGGTCGTAATTTCTGCTGCAACATGCAGATGGTTGGATCAGAATTTGGTGCAATCTATGGATCCAACCTGCCTTGTGTCGTCAGTTCATACTGGTGGTGGCGTTATAATGGTGTGGGGAATGTTTTCTTGGGACACATTGATCATTGTTTGTTTGAGTGCCACAGCCTGCCTGAGTATCATTTGAATCAATTTATGGCCATAAGCTACCCATCTTAGAATGGTGAGTTCCAGCATGCTCCTGTCCCTCAAAAGTCATCTCCGACTGGTTCCATGAACAGGTCCGTGAGTTCAGTGCATTTCAGTGGTCTCACAATCGAGAATAGAGTACCTTTGGGATGTAAGAGAACAGAAGATTCACAGCATGAACAGATCCGTGCAGGTCTATGCGATGCAGTCACATAAACGTGGGCTAGAATCTCAAAGAAATGTTTGTCACCTTGTAGAATTCTGAGAGCAAATGCAGGGGTGATAGCGTTCCGGCGCCGCGCCGGATTTCCGGCGTACCGTGGCTGGGGAAAAAAAAAAAAAAAATCTAGTTCGCCCATTGTCCTGTGTCATTCTGAGATGCGCAGATAGACAGTAAATTCCCTTTACTGTCTATCTGCGCATCTCAGAATGACACAGGACAATGGGCGAACTAGATTTTTTTTTTCCCCCCAGCCACGGTACGCCGGAAATCCGGCGCGGCGCCGGAACGCTATCACCCCTGTAAATGGTGTCCTAGCTCGTATTAGGACAGTGTTTCAATGATTTTGTATGTTTATTAAAAATGTTATCGTCTTATGTTGGTGAGTGAAAGCAAATGATTGGTTTGTCCACCAATGAAACACTAAATACTGGGGATTTAATTTTTTTCTTTAAATGTCTAGCTTAAAAAAAAAAGCTAGAACGATTTTCTTCTAATCAGACGTGCCACTGTCATTTGCTAATATTTACACTCTGTTTTTCTTGTCATGGTCTAATTCCTGAAATGTGTGTGTGTTTAGCTGACCATGAACAGGGACCAGAAGCTGTTGAATCAGCTGGGTTTCTCTGATGAGCAGAGTCTGACAGTGAAGAGTTCAGTCACTGGCACTCCATCTGGCAGCTCGGCAGACAGCTCGGCCTCCGCCAGCTCCAGCAGCAGCGGAGTCTTCAACTCAGCATATGCACTGGAGCAGGTACACACACACACGCGCACACACTGCTGTGTCAGCTATTACCCGAGTTCTCTGAAAATGGCCTTGTTGAACTGATTCTGTTTCTGCTGCATAACCTAGTTTTCACCAACTACACACACGCACACACGTTTGTTTCACTATCCTTGTGAGGACCTTCCATTGACATAATTATTATTGCAGTTAATTAATGCTGTGCCTGCACCTAGACCTAACCTTAACCTCAGTAATGAAAAGGAAACTTTTTGGCTCTTTTTTAATTTTTTTTTTAAACACAACGAGAGCAGTTTCCTTGTGGGGACCATCCATACGTCCCCCGTAAGGTCGAAATTCAGATTTTGCTATCCTTGTGGAGACATTTGGTCCTCAGTAGTATATAAAAACACACGCGTGCACGTGCGCGCACACACTACCGTTCAAAAGTTTGGGGTCACCCAGACAATTTTGTGTTTTCCATGAAAAGTCACACTTTTATTTACCACCATAAGTTGTAAAATGAATAGAAAATATAGTCAAGACATTTTTCTGGCCATTTTGAGCATTTAATCGACCCCACAACTGTGATGCTCCAGAAACTCAATCTGCTCAAAGGAAGGTCAGTTTTATAGCTTCTCTAAAGAGCTCAACTGTTTTCAGCTGTGCTAACATGATTGTACAAGGGTTTTCTAATCATCCATTAGCCTTCTGAGGCAATGAGCAAACACATTGTACCATTAGAACACTGGAGTGAGAGTTGCTGGAAATGGGCCTCTATACACCTATGGAGATATTGCACCAAAAACCAGACATCTGCAGCTAGAATAGTCATTTACCACATTAGCAATGTATAGAGTGCATTTCTGATTAGTTTAAAGTAGTGCTGTCAAAAATGTCGCGTTATTATCGCGTTAACTTGACTCAATTTTAACGGCGATAATTTTTTTTATCGCGAGATTAACGCTCTGTGACATGATGTAGGTTTTTCATAAGCTTTTGAAACTACCAGGAACTTGGAACAGAGACTTTGCTGAGAAAAACGATAGCAGCTAGACTGTAATGCCACGCCCCGCACAGCCAGAGTCCTCTGCCCTCCCCCCAAAGAACCAGCGCGGGCAGGGCGCGCCAGCCCCGCGCCTCTGGACGAAGAGCCACGGTGCTCGGCTTAGGTTTCGTTTTCCCATCGGCAGCTCCAGCCCGACTTTGCAGTGGCTGTGACAAGACGTGTTATGCTCTGCAATAAAAAAAATAAAAAAAAACATTGGTACAAAGCAAGCCCATTCACTTTTTTATGCTGATAAGAGAATTACAATGGTTTTTCATGTGACAAAAATGTGCGATTAATTTGCAATTAATCGCGAGTTAACTATGACAGTCGCGACATTAATCGCGATTAAATATTTTAATCACTTGACAGCACTAGTTTAAAGTGATCTTCATTGAAAAGAACAGTGCTTTTCTTTCAAAAATAAGGAAATTTCAAAGTGACCCCAAACTTTGGAACGGTAGGTGTGTGTGTGTGTGTGTGTGTGTGTGTGTGTGTGTGTGTGTGTGTGTATATATATATATATATATATATATATATATATATATATACACACACACACTTGTGTACCTGTGTGCTCATTTCGAATACCTTTTATACTGTATATAACTTGGACTTGTGTATGTGTGTTATAGGAAAAGTCTCTGCCTGGCGTCGTGATGGCATTAGTGTGTAACGTGTTCGAGATGCTGTATCAGTTGGCTAACCTTGAGGAGCCGAGGTAAGGCCGCAACCCCAAACTGAAATCGTCATAACCCAGAAATATATGACTATCCTTTCTAAGAAAAGGATTTTCACTTGTGATTTGGTTTCATTGTATCCTAGAATAACTTTACGTGTGCGGATGTTGTTGCTGCTCATCCCAACTGATCCAGAGGTGCAGGATGCCCTGGATAACTTTGTGCCAAAAGAGTCCAGTGTGTGGAGCCACCAGGTGCCAAAGATGATTCAGAACTTATTATCCACTCCAGTTATATTCACGAGCAATGGGAATCTTTAACCACCTGATGGTGATTTCGACTGGAAATGAAATCTTAATGAAGACTGATGATGATTTTATTTTATATTTTTGAAAACGTTATACTTTTATCCATCATGGCTTTTATTTTCCATTCGAGCCAATAAGAACAAATTTCACCATCTGAATGGTTTTCAGATTTGTTTTCTCATGTTCTAATTTTAATTAGATGATATTTATTGGAAATGTATGTTTATCTAAACTTTTTGGCCGTAGGATATTTGTTAGGAGGGGAAAAACTGATAAATACACCTCATTTATGTCTGTCTCTTAAGCCTTAAAGGAGATGCGCAGAACCTTTATTTTTAAATAAATTTCTGAGTGGATAGTATCTCCATCCTTGACTCTTGTATGTTGCATAAATGGGAATAAAAATATATATATTTTTAAGAGTTAAACTCAACCGCAAAGTTGGCATTTGAGCTGAGCCAGCCAGCCCTGAGTGCGTGACGTCACAGCGGTAACCGGTTTTAATGCTGAGGCCTTTGACAGCTATAGACCAAAGTCATATAAATAAAAATTTATTGAGAAAGTAAGAAATACCGTTAACGACTTGCTCAACTAAGACTGATTTGACTTCATTGATTGTGGGTTGACTCTCATTAAAACAGGATAGGTGTTTATAACTTATGCAACATACATGTACATGCATGCGTTTTCACTGATAAAACGTAAAAGGCTAATTAAATAATCAGATGAACTGAGACAATCACATTCTGAAGCAAATTAAATAATCTGATACCACTAACTTAAACACACAATACAAGTCACATGTATTAATCTAAATGCAGGTCAACGACGAGCGGTGTTGTTTTGTATCCAAATGAGTCGGAGCTTACCCGTCTGTGTTCTCGCTTCTTGAAGGCCGATCTTGTGGCCGATTGTTTTTGAAACAATCTGACTTTCAGTTGTTCGTTCAGTTCTCCGTTCATTCGCTTCTTCCACATAAGGGCGAGATATTGTTGCTGAGGCAAGCATGTCCAGTGGAGAAATCAGACTGCTGGTCCACTCATTCTCCATTTTCCCCATACTGAGTACTCCGCCATTACTGCTCGGCTCAGGCAATTACTAAAACCCGGGACGGGACGTCACCGGTTTTAGCAACAACCACGGGGAGGTCACTGCCCGAGCGATAATATGGTCCCATTCCGTCCCGGGTTTTAGTAACAACCCTTGGCTCACACTCCAGGAGAACTGGTGCAACTGAACTTGCTTTCCTTTTCTTGTAGTTTTCTTTTCCTTTAATTGTTGATACTGCACCCTCTTTCAATCCGGGCTTATAGCCAACGCTCCTCAACAGATCAGAGGTCTCGTACGAGTCTTCAGTAAAATGCGCAGAGCAGAGGAGAGACCACTTCATAGCCGCCCAATGTGCCCGTGAACTTCTCGCAAAACGCGTCCAAATCTTTGCAGTTTGAACATTCTTGGGCCATGAATGCAACGTAAATCCACCTTCTGTTGTGTTGCTGCACCCGCCAGCAACACATCTACGTGGCATGGTGATAAATTAGCTCAGAATGGAGGATCGGAGTTGCAGTCAGCTCTGTGTTTTAGTATAGCGGAAATGGTGATGAGACCGATAGACTTCCTGCTGTGACGTCACGGACATCAAGGTCATTCACTCAGACAGCTATCTATATAAATCACTTTAATTGTAAAAATTACTATATTAGATTTATTGTTAACACTTAAAACTATTCCTGTGCCATTCTTGAGGTCTCAAGGCATTTCTAAACAAAAAGTGAGTCCATGGTTCTGCATATATGCTTTAAGGTTTTTTTTTTTTTTTTAAAAGAGCCATCACATCAGTGATAGGAATCTGTTTTTCCATCTCTAATTTACGCACAGTAGTGTACAAAAGACACCCTACAGGAACACGAAAGGATTTTAGGAGTGTTTGAGTCAAGTTGTCCTGCAATGCTAAACTGACGTGTGAGATGAGTCATTATGTGAAGAGCTGAAACAAAGCCATGTGACTCACACGACATTTTGAGAAGCTCAGATTGTTTATCCCTTGGCTAAATTACAGTATGTGAGAGAACAGTATATTCTTAACATCATGTTCGCTTTTGTCATCATCCCCCCCCCCCCCCCCCCCTCCCTTTCTCTGTTAATAGAAAACTCTGTTCACTTTGGGTTCTGGATCTCAGGCCTCCAAGTCTCCATCTCTGTCCAGCAAGCAGCAGCATCAACAGAGCGCAGCGTCCATCCTGGAGTCATTGTTCCGCTCCTCTGCCCCGGGCATGTCCACTTTCCGAGTGCTCTATAATCTTGAGGTAATTTAGAAATCTGAACGACTGTGGTAGAGAGTGTATATGTAGTTCCAGAACAAACCTGAAACATGTTTGCTCCTGGTCTTGCACCTTTTCTCAGGTGCTGAGCTCAAAATTGATGCCTACCTCAGATGATGAGATGGCAAAGACTAGCGTGAAGTCCTTCTGTGAGAATTTTCTCAAAGCTGGAGGTCTTAGGTACGTAACAACCTGCTCTCGCTGATTTCTAACTGTGACTTGAGCAAAGAAAGCAAAAGCATATTCAAAATGCACATTGTGTGTGTGTGTGTGCGCAGTCTGGTGGTTAATGTCATGCAGAGGGACTCCATCCCCTCTGAAGTGGACTATGAGACCAGACAGGGCGTCTACTCAATCTGCCTGCAACTTGCAAGGTACGTTTGTTTGGGGTTTTTTTTTCCCCTCTCCTTATATCTGTTTGTTCTCCAGTTACGTCAAAGGAAGCTTAATTGACTTGACTTCATAAAACACCATATTTGTACCTGACTCTTTCTGCAGATTCTTACTAGTAGGCCAAACAATGCCAAGCCTTCTGGATGAAGAGCTGAGTAAAGAGGGCGTGGACACCCTGTCGTCCCGGCCGTTCCGTAACGCAGGCAGGCAGAGCGGACGGCAGCTCTCACTCTGTGGGACGCCAGAGAAATCCTCCTACAGACAGATGTCCATGTCCGATAGGTCCTCCATTAGAGTGGAGGAGATTATACCGGCAGCACGTGTTGCCATTCAGGTGTGGGTCTGGGTTTGATGCATCTGTGTGGATTTGTGGGCAGATCGTTAACAAGAGATTATAGACATTTCAGCAAATTCGGAGTAATGTGCTGTCTTATGATGTTTCTCCTGTCGTTGCGGCCATAGACGATGGAGGTGGGGGACTTTACTTCCACAGTGGCCTGCTTCATGCGCCTCACTTGGGCTGCGGCCGCTGGCCGATTGGACCTCGTGGGCAGCAGCCAGCCAATCCGAGAGAGCACCAATTCTCTGCTGCCTCTGGGAGTTCGTGGCAGGGTTAGCAGCACAGGTAAACCAAAGACCCACATGGTCGCTGTTGTGAGCAAGTAAAGCAGCTAGATGAACGTAAGCCATGTCACATTTTGAATCTTTTGATTTAAAAACACTGCTGAGGGAAACAGATTTGCTTTCCACTCAAACACCCATTTTTATTGAATTCAGTTGCCAATGTTTTCTTAACTCTCATCCGGAGCACACTGACTTATAGTAATACAGACACCTAAATAAATTCACTCTTCCCTGTACCTCCTGTGAAAATAAAGATAGTTATGATCATTTTCACCCACAATGCGATTGTGAATAATCAGCCTTTGATCATAAAAAAAGTGGGGGGAAACCCTACCAAAGCGGCACGATCAATCAGACACGATCTGCAGCGCCTTGTGATGTAGATCGGGGAATCTGCAGAAACCGGAAGTGCGTGCACAGCGTCTGAAGCCTGGACTTTTAAACATCGTTTTCCGTCACTGCCAAAGGAACGGAGACACGCCCAGTCACTTATACCCCTTTTCCACCAAATCAGTTCCAGGGCTGGTTCGGGGCCGGTGCTGGTTCACAACTCGTTCAACTTGCGAGCCAGCTGAGAACCAGTTTGCTTTTCCATAGCTCGCGGTGCTAAGGGAAGCCACGTCAGTTACGTCGTTGTATACGTCATTACGTCGCTGTATACGTCAGTTACATCGCTACGTTTGCATAAACCTTGGCGCGAATATCGAAGCAAAAACAACACGGAAGAAGCAGCAACAGCAACAACAACAATAATAATAATAATGGCTGACTTCGCGTTTGTACAGCTGCTGCTTCTCGCCGCTTAAAAATGGCGATCTTTCGCGGTCTTGTTATTGTTGTTGGGCTTAACAACTCCGCCCCCCCCGCTGACGTAAGCGGTTCTTTCCTCTGGCCCAGCAGAGAGTTGGCGCTAGCCTGGAACCGGTTTTTCTGGCCCCAGAGCCAGTTCTTTGTCAGTGGAAACAGAAAACCCGGTTCCAAACTAAGCACTGGCCCCGAACCAGCCCTGGAACTGCTTTGGTGGAAAAGGGGCATTTATAACATGGGAGGTGATTTCGAAATATTATGGTATTAATGCAGTGTTCCTGTGTGGTACGTTACAATACTGAAAAGGTTTTAAACGGACACTTAAATAAATTCACTCTTCTCTGTGAAAATAAAGCAATCTGGCAGACAGATGGCGCACTCTATTGTACACACCAGGCCTGGAATTTCGTCATTTTAGGGGCAAGGCCGCTTGGCCTTTTGTGCTGCCAATTTTTTGAGGGCACGAAGGCCAAAAGCCAGGGCACCAAGGCCATAAAATAAAACAATGATTTTAAGTTCACGTTTATAATGAATTGAATTTAAGGACTAATGACTCTTCTGAGGAAGATTGGAGTCTCAGTCGAAACTATCAAGCAGGTAAAGAAACATCTACTACACTATTATGTCTGAAGATAAGAAAATATTGAACACATCTAAACTTATCAATCCATCACTCACTTCAAAAATTGTAAAACTTATTAAACCTGTTAAAAAGTTAGTTAAAAGTCCTTCCTGCGCCGTGTGGCACATCAGGCAGCGACGATCTCCGTTTCCGCAGCCCTCGGCCTCTCACCTATTACATAGCTAGGGTTACAGTGGGGAGCTAGTCCTCCGGTAACCACGAGAGTTTAACTCCCCCTCGCATCTGTATTGCAGCGTGCCTTGCCAGATGGTAGTAGGGACCATTTTTATGATGGTCTTTGGTATGACCCGACCGTGAGTAGAACTCTCAATCTTTCGATCGAGAGGCGGACACGCTAACCACTAGGCCACAAGGCAGACTACAAAACCGCAGGGCATCAAGGCCACTGTGGCCTTACGGCAGATATTTTTTTCCAAGGGCACAAGGCCAAATTGAGACCCTCGTGAAATTCCTGCCCTGGTACACACACTCCATTACTCCAGAGTGTTGAAAATGCTTCAACAATGACAAACACAGGCTTGAACAGTGAGTAGGTACTCTTAGGTAGCTGAGAAAGTATTTTATTTTAGCCTTCAGGTAATAAAATGAGTAGAGTAGATCTAAACTAGCAGGCTGCACTCGAGTGACTATTTTCCACTACGGTTGTCTACACTAAGTGACACATCTCTGTGCCACGCTGTGCTTTTGGGAGGTCGGTATTCATCGGCAATTGCCGAATTGGAACAAAAACAATTATTTTATCGTGGCCCGAGTTATAACTTATTGACAGGAATTACTATTATACCAACAATTACCTCAGTAAAAGATTCTAACAGCTGGTATTGGCAATTATTAATGTAAACAAAAACAGGTGGTCTGTTCCAATCATCCCTCCACCATGTCCACTTGCCGAGATCTGAGTGGCAGTCACTCACCTCATTGTGGTTGTCAGTGTGACAGTCCTGGTACGGCTCGAACCGGTAGGGCTCTATCCTGAACCCTACGTTCTCCCTCTCCTGCTCTTCCCCAACTAACTCCTCTTCATCCCCATTATACAAGACATGCATGCGCTGTGTCCGAAATCACTCACTACTCACTATAAAGTGGACTACGTGGTGAGTTTGCCATTTTGTAGTGCTGTCCGAATGTATAGTGAGAATTATTATGACAAAGAGGAGCACCCAGTGCAGCAATGAGAGAATATTTAGTTAAAAATAGTAAGACAATAGAAAATAAGCTAAAATGGAATAAGACCACGGGCGATTGCTCTAAGACAACGAGGGAGGCTCAGCCTCCTCTAAAAATGCCCTTATAACTTTAATGTGTGCGTGAGTTTCTCCCCCTCGTGACAGCGCGATGCAGTGCAGCCTCAGTGGGCTTCAATGGCATTTGGGAGCTATGCGCTTTCAATCTCAAAATGCAAGACGATTATTGGACAAATACTGCGAAAATGCCCGCCTACAGAGTCTCACGGACTCCCAGCCTCAGTGGACTTCAACGGCATTTGGGAGCTATGCGCTTTTCAATCTCAAAATGCAAGACGATTATTGGACAAATACTGCGAAAATGCCCGCCCACGGACTCCCAGCCTCACATGGGAGGGACATGGCAGTTTCCGCGAGGAGACTGGTGATTGGTGAAAGTGGACGGATATTTTCTTTGATTGACAGTTCGTTTCAAATATAGACAGGCAGCGGTGAATCTCAGTTCAGTCCCATGTGGATTCGCAAGTGCTGTGGTGTATTGTAAGAGATCAGCTTACATTTCGATTTCATTCATTACATACGGTTTCTACCAGCTTTTTTAGTTTGTATATATTTTCATTGTAAATAAAGTGTAAATATAATGTTGTCAAGTTTGCTATCTTAGTTCCAGAAATTTCGTTTATTTGAGTGACTGAACTTGAACTTGAGGGGGCTAGTCAGCTAGCAAGAAAGCTGCGCACGGATGCCAAGCATTGCTGATTTAATTTTGGCGAAGCCATTTGCCAGTCTTCCTTTCGAGGAAAAAATTAAAATTAAAGCGCAGGGTAGACCAACGCCTCAAATTGACTTGGTGAAAAAGGTAGGGAATAATACTCGTTCCTTTCAGCTCTCCTGGTACGAGAAAGTGAATTGGCTAACAGCAAGTGACCCACATCAACAACAGTAAATAGGCTACTTTAGTAATATGTCATGGATGGACCAAAAATATAGAATCTATTTAAAATGTTTATGCTGAGTATATTATATTGGAATATATGTTTTTCTGGATATGAATTAAACACAGCTACAATTTGGAAAACATTTTAAAACAAAAACACAGCCGAGAACATTTCACACTACAGACCTGGATTAAAAGTGAAGGGTTATCAAAATTGTCAATAAAACATTTCTCAGTCAAAATAAGTAAAATATAGGGAAAGTGTCATTGAATGAAATGTGTGGCACCCAGCTCTATGTTTGGCTCCCCAAGGTCAGTGCTTGTGCCTATTCCAGAACACTCTGCTGTTACTGCTGAGGTTCCTGACAAAGAGCTGCTTTCAATAATGATCAATTTTTAAACAACATGCCATAATTTTAAAATATAAAATGTTAAAATATACCCCCCCCCAACACCACCATCATGTATATTGGACAGTAGGCTAATGGGCCAAAAGAACCTGTTATTTCACAGTTTGTGACGCTGCCAACAATCAGCCAGATCAGAGGCAAGAGTATGGGCAAAATTGATGTTTTTTCTTTTAAAATCTGGAAATATCGTAACCGACCAGCCTCCCCTGTTTGAAAGACTACCAGCCGCCACTGAATAAGACAGATAAAATACAAGAACAAAAGTTACAGTGCAGAGCGAGGAATGAACCAAACGCCTCGAATTTGATTTAATAAAAGGCAGCGGCAAAGAAGAAAACATTCAGCCTTGATTTAAAAGAACTGAAAGATGCAGCAGACACAAAGTACTTTGTATTTATTAATGTGAGAAATACGCTCAGTATAATATGGATTTATCGCAAAAATGCATGCATGTATTTATTATTTTTGAAAACCCAACAGCCGACTGATCTCATTGTTTTAATTGTGCAACAATAATGACGTAAATACCAGTGTGGCGGACTAGTGTCCGAAAGCGGGGTTTTTTTTTTTCATTTTACCAATGAGCTCACTATATAGGCCTCTATATAGAATTCCCTAGAGAGTGAGTAGGGAGTAGTGAATGAGCGAGTGATTTCGGACATAGCTCACAGCTCATGTTCTATCGGCGCGCCTTCCAGGTAGGTGTCCACCGATCTACGTCATTTCTGGTTTGTGCCATTCTCAGCAGAAGGGAAGGGAATTCCAGGCATCACTTTGTGACTGGAGGTTTAAATGTTTTATTTTGTCGAGTTTTCATCTCCACACCTTGCAATTCCATCAAAAATCAAAAGTGTATGTTAAAATCTATCAAATGACACCGAGGAGACCTGTTCATGTCAGTATCACTTTAAAGAATATGATGTTCTTCCAAATGCGGATATGTGTCTGGAGTTTAAAAAAAAAAAAAACACGGCTCTGTGTGAAGGTCTCATCTCATTATCTCTAGCCGCTTTATCCTTCTACAGGGTCGCAGGCAAGCTGGAGCCTATCCCAGCTGACTACGGGCGAAAGGCGGGGTACACCCTGGACAAGTCGCCAGGTCATCACAGGGCTGACACATAGACACAGACAACCATTCACACTCACATTCACACCTACGGTCAATTTAGAGTCACCAGTTAACCTAACCTGCATGTCTTTGGACAGTGGGGGAAACCGGAGCACCCGGAGGAAACCCACGCGGACACGGGGAGAACATGCAAACTCCACACAGAAAGGCCCTCGCCGGCCACGGGGCTCGAACCCGGACCTTCTTGCTGTGAGGCGACAGCGCTAACCACTACACCACCGTGCCGCCCCCCTGTGTGAAGGTGACCCTTATTTATCAAAGCGGCATAGCAGTGGACACATGGTTGAACAATTCTGCATCTAATTCATGAACGGTCCGACGACAACATATATGAGCTGACAAAGAGCCAAGTCTGACTATTCTGAGTCACATTTACAAATGATAAGAAACCACGTTACCTATATTTTAGTATGAGTTTCCCCTCTATGTAATTGTGACTATCAATATTATTTGCTTTTTTCTTTTTTTTTTATTACTACTTACTGTTTTTATGCCTCCGCCACCTTAAGGTGCAGGAGGCATTATGTTTTCGGGTTGTCCGTGCGTGCGTGCGTCTGTGCCGAAACCTTGTGAACGCGATCTCTCAAAGGCTAATGAAAGGAATTTCACCAAACTTTCACCATTTGTGCGCTTTGGGACAAACATGAACCGATTAGATTTTGAGGTTAAAAGGTCATGGGTCAGGATTACTGTGAGGTCAAATGTCCATCCCCAAACTTTGTGAACACCATATCTCAAAGACTAATGAAAGGAATTTCACCAAACTTTCACCATTTGTGCATTTGGGGACAAAGATAAACTGATTAGATTCTGAGATCAAAGGGTCTAAGGTCAAGGTCACTGTGAGGTCAGATGTCTGTCCGAAACCCTTGTGAACACAGTATCTCCAAGGCAAATGAAAGGAATTTCACCAAACTTTCACCATTTGTGCGCTTTGGGACAAACATGAACTGATTAGATTTTGAGGTTAAAAGGTCACAGGTCAAGATTACAGTGAGGTCAAATGTCTATCCCCAAATCCCAACTTAATAAGGCGTGTAGTCTACCAGGCGGAGGCATCCCCATCGACGCCGTTGGCGTCGAGTTCTATCTAGTTTCTTACTGCAGCCTACTTGTTATTGATGATACCAGAGGTGGACAAAGTACCCAACTTCATTACTTAAGTCAAAGTACAAATCCCACTGGTCAAGTGTTACTCCGATACAAGTGAAAGTTGTCCAGTCAAATTTTTACTTAAGTTAAAGTACTGAAGTACGAACTTTTAAAAATACTTATACTACCGTTCAAAAGTTTGGGGTCACTTTGAAATGTCCTTATTTTTGAAAGAAAAGCACTGTTCTTTTCAATGAAGATCACTTTAAACTAATCAGAAATCCACTCTATACATTGCTAATGTGGTAAATGACTATTCTAGCTGCAAATGTCTGGGTTTTGGTGCAACATAGGTGTATAGAGGCCCATTTCCAGCAACTCTCACTCCAGTGTTCTAATGGTACAATGTGTTTGCTCATTGCCTCAGAAGGCTAATGGATGATTAGAAAACCCTTGTACAATCATGTTAGCACAGCTGAAAACAGTTGAGCTCTTTAGAGAAGCTATAAAACTGACCTTCCTTTGAGCAGATTGAGTTTCTGGAGCATCACATTTGTGGGGTCGATTAAATGCTCAAAATGGCCAGAAAAATGTCTTGACGATATTTTCTATTCATTTTACAACTTATGGTGGGAAATAAAAGTGTGACTTTTCATGGAAAACACAAAATTGTCTGGGTGACCCCAAACTTTTGAACGGTAATGTAAGTATTAAAAGTACATTTTCTGTCAATGCATTGTTGTATTATTGCCACAACGTTTACAAAATCTAATGCCTCTGAAGCAACCAACTGGCTTTACTGACTAGCGTGTAGAACCTGTCGAATAAACGCCTTTAAACATACATTTCTACATTCTGTTTATTTGGCAAGATTATGCTGAAACAGATTTCTGAAAGGACTTTAGATAAGTTAACGTTATTTATGTTAGCGTAACTCCATTTTTACATGCTAACTAACGGTGTCCAAGTTAACTAGCTATGTGTTAACATTAGCCATGGACAAGGCGATGGCAACTTGGCAGGTAAATCCATTAAAGTCATGTGACTAACCAGACTGCATAACTACGTTTGCAACGTTATCGCTCGCTCTAAAAGCACAGACAACTTCATTACAAGCTTTCTTTTGGAATAAAACGTTTATATACCTCAATATGCTTCCGCAGGTCGGACGGCGAGTTTTTGTAGGCCGTGATGTGGTTCGTTTTTGGCAAACATTTAAAACGAAATGAATCAGTATTCCTTTCAGAAAACTGAAACATGGGTTCATGGGCCATGAGTGCGTACATTCTGCAGAAGAACCGCTTCCTTCCATTCTGCCATCAACTGATCGTGTTTAAATAATGCTGCTGAGAAATCATTGAACTTGATGTTATACAGGCTATGAATGTGACGTGAGCCTAGTGATTACTGATAGGCTCTCAGTGTCACCTGCGGAAAAAAAACCAATCACGTTTTAAAAAGAAAAGAAAAAAAATCCACTTTCAAAGCTGCTTCATAGGAACGAGGAACGAGGACCTTGATAGAAATGTAGTGGAGTAAAAAGTACGATATTTGTCTTTCAAATGTAGTGAAGTTGAAGTCATAAGTTTCCAAAAAAATATAATACTCAAAGTACAGTACTCAAGTAAATGTACTTCGTTACTGTCCACCTCTGGATGATACCATCCAGGTACCATTTAGAGTACCAGATACCATTTAGGGCAGCACGGTGGTCAGGGCGGCACGGTGGTGTAGTGGTTAGCACTGTTGCCTCACAGCAAGAAGGTTCCGGGTTCGAACCTCACGGCCGACAGGGGCCTTTCTGTGCGGAGTTTGCATGTTCTCCCCGTGTCCGCGTGGGTTTCCTCCGGGTGCTCCGGTTTCCCCCACAGTTTAAAGACATGCAGATTCGGTACAATGGGGCCACTGTAATTGGCGCAAGCTGTTGTGGTTTCCCATGCCATGATGTATGTACACATATATATATATATATATATATATATATATATCTCTTCCTATGGCAAAAGCTAAATAAATTAAATTTAAAAAAAAATTTAAATTAAAATAAATAAATTAAAATACCAATGTTGATTTTGAACATTTATAAATATTGTCCTCGAATTCATACCCAGTTTGCACGAATGTGGGTTTAATCGTACAGATATACCAAAGATCAAATGGTTTAATTGGGAAATTTATGCTGAAAATGGATGTGTATGGGTTTGTTTGTTTTTGGGTGGGGGGATCCTGATCACGTTTGACCATATGCAATATCTCTCTCTCTCTGTGTGTCACAGGCAGTAACTGTAGCTCCAGCAGTGAAGGAGAGGCCACCACATTGCAGGCCGGCATCTGTGTCAAACAACAGTGCGTGTCCATTAAAGATACAATCATCGCTAGAGAAGCGCTTTCACTATTGGTCACCTGCCTGCAGCTTCGATGTCAGCAGCTTTGTAAGAATGCACACCAATTAATGAATAATCTCTCACAGATATTAGCTCAGTTTCTCTTGAATTCATGTGTGTAATGCAAGCACTATAATTTAAAGTGCAACTTCAGCCCCAGCTCTGAGCCAAACTCCACCCACTGCATAATTTTTAAACATGCTAAAAAGTGAGGGGGCGTAAACTTCTGTGAATGATGAATCTCGATCAGCATGCATTTGAAAATGAGTACAGATTCTCACGAAAGGGTGGGAGTTTTATTATTATTTTTTAAATTATTATTTATTTTTTAATTATAAAAATTACATGACTGAGAAGTACCAAATGGTTGACTCTGTCAGCATTGGTTTTGCAAGGTTCAGGATGATTTAAACTAGTAGATTTTGAGCCTTTTTCAACCCATAAATTGATAATTTTTAATAAAAATGGTCAGTATTGACACCAGCGTTGATGTGTTTGATCGCAGTAAAGTCATTTTGTTTGCAGCTCCAAAAACAAAGTGTGCAGTACCTCTTTAAGCCCCTTTTTAACCCTCTGGGGTCGAGAGCTTCGCCGGTGAAGCTCGATAGGTTTAGAATGAGTAGGTCATGTATTTTGGATAAATATCTTTTCAAGTTTTTAGCATATAAGCATGATAAATATACTAACAGAACGTTTATACTTTACACTTTCCTTTGTACCCACTGCCAAATAATATTATATTAAATTACCTAAATTAGATGAAACATAAAACTTGTCACCTTACTCAGGCTACATCCACACGACAACGGCAACGAGATGTTATTTAAAAAAATATCGCGTCCAAATGGGCAACGATCAGTAAAATATCAGGTCCATATGGCAACGCAACACTTGCTGAAAACGATGCAATACACATGCCACACCTCTAGGGGCGCTGTAAGACGGTCCCTTCGGTGACACCGGAACAATAGAAGAAGTAAGGACACATGCGCATAAACTATTATGCGCGAGACTTCATATTAGCCACAAAGTCAGAAAAATCTGTTCGTAAAATTACATTATAATGACCAAATACAATGAAAAGTATTTTTCCAGTCTCACCTGTGAAAGGTAATCCCATGTGATCTCGTTTGGACGGTAAACCTGTTGGTACAGTTAAACGCAGCACATGAATGAGGCATCTTTATTCTCCGCTTTGACCCATCCAATATGGCGGCGAGGATGACGTATGATTCTACGCGGAAGGCGGCGTCTTTAATGGTCCGGAATAAATTGAATGCTACACGTTGATGGATTAATTTGTTCTTCTACGCCCTTTTTGAGGAATGTATTGTAGGACTTAAACCAACATCTGAAGAGGTGAGATCGCTCCTTTTTTTCCCTATTTTTGCTGGCGGGATTGACTCTGCCTTAAGGGCTATTCTCTCTCTCTCTCACTCAGTACCATTACACAATAAATATTCACAGTGAAAATATTTTGTAAGCGCGTTTCATGAACCAAGTTATAGGATTTGTTGACAACTCGCATCGAGTTCGTTACACTTCTACCCGGCGTGAAGCACTCACAGTCATGTGGTTGTGACGTCATCGTAAACAAATCCGTTCTACTCATCCAGACAACTTCACAACGGCAACGTTGCCAGATCTTTCCACTCTGGAACCCGTTCCAGAACACGGGTTTCTGTTTTAGCTGTTTTGGGTGCTGTTTTAGCACCCAAAACGCCGGTGCCGTGTGGACGCCAGGCCGAAACGATAAACAATTGTATTGGATTCACCTGAATCCGTTGCCGTGTGGACAGGGCCTCAGTCACACCAGAGTCGGAGCGCTGAGAGCCCGTTTACACATTCATAGAAAAGACAATTCACATGGTAATGGCAGGATAATCATTTTCACTCTTTCGGTTTCGATTGGTTTCTCTTTTGTGGTGGGAGCACCCACTGTAAACAGGATAAAATGTCAGTTTAGGCTACCTGTTTGGAGGTCAAACTTATTGAGAGATGGCATGCGGATTTTATGCGCTTAGGATGATTCAGGACAGCGATTCAATTTGTGATTCAGGATAGCGGTTCAGTTCCATCTTGAGAACTGTGACACTGATGATGAGCAGTGCCTTTTTTTTTTCTTTTTTTTAAACTTTGACTCAATCCAGCCGAAGATCAACTCGAGTAAGTGTAAATATTTCTCCTATTTATTATGAGCAGATCGGTTAATATGCATGCAATGTAGTACATACACAGGAAAAATGACTGAGCAGTTTTTCCAGAGTTAAAACTATTTTCCTCAAAAATAGTTAATTTTGCTCTATTTTGAGTTTAGAGAGTAAAAGTTGGAGTGGGAGAAAAATTAGAGTAATTGTGTAACCCATTGTGATGAACTGTTTTGGTCACTTGACGTGATGGGATGAAGAGTTGGCAGTGGGATGGGTTTTCACTCTTCTCATTGAATGGAGTGGAAACTTTTCTCATTGAATACCCTTCCCACTGCCAACCCTTTATCCCAAAACAATGGAACATAAATCTTTTGATGGCCAGTTAATTATCCAAGTCAGTGGAGCAGATTTAGCCCATGTTTACATTAGACCGTATCAGCGGATCATCAGATTAACGTTTTTAAAACGATTAGTGTGCACACAGCAACACCAATACACGATTTGCGTGCACACAGCAACACCAATACACGGATACGCTCGGCTCCGCAGGCATCCTGCGCTCCAAATCACTCCGCCCTGAACAGCGAGTGCCCTCTGGAGGGTGCGCACTCCGGCCCTGCGCAGCTCACAGAGCGCGCAAGTGAAGTGCACAACCACTGATTCGGGACTGAGCCGCTGTGTGTGTGATCCCAGCGCATATCACTTACCACTTGCAAGTGGAAGGATGGCAAGCCTAAAGACAATCATAACTACACAATGGGCAGTATTTGCATCAGTATTTGCATCAGTATTTTCATACTTTTATACTCTTTAATGAAAGGTGATACAAGGCGGAAGTCCGCGCCGTTTTTCAGCAGTCGCGTCACATGACCAACGCCAGCGAATCAGGAAGGTGGATGTCACAGTGACGTTGTCCAATGAAGACGCCAGCTAGAGCTCAGCACAGTGTATCTGCGTATCTCAATGTTTACACAGCACCGGAGCTGACACGATCTGGATTGAATACGTGGACCCTGGCGGATTCCCGTTTCCCGGCGTTTCCAGGCGGTTTAATGTAAACGGGCAGTGCATCCGCGAAGAAAACGAGACAGATACGGTCTAATGTAAACTTGGCCGTAGGTTTTTGTGCTTGATACATTCCTAAGACTGAACAGAATCACCTCAAGTGACCAGAACGGTTCGACACAATGGGTAAGGTCATGTTCCCCACACACACATTCCAACACAGTTCTAAAACTGCTTTTTACAGCATCTTCATTTATCTGTTTGGTGTTTTTAAGTACAATCCTGACATACATACTACATGGATATGATTGTAGCTGAACTTGTGCTGAATACAAAAGTCATATGACTTTGAAAATACTGCTTAGATCTGTTGAAATTGACAACAAAATCAGAGCATACCAAAATCATTAGTGCCAGAAAATACCCTCTGACTCCAGAGGGTTAAATCAGAAACTTTGTGTCCATGACTGGTTTCTGTCTAATTAACATTTTTTGCAATTTCATGTAATGATGACCGTTCCATCAAAAATTTTGTTTTCTCATCAAAAATCTTAAGTGCGAATCAGTGCGTTTGCGTTTTGTTTTGCTTCCCTGATTTTTTTTTAATCAAGAAAAATCAGATGAATAGAATGTACAGACATGTACATTATATGTATAAATAATAGATGATAATGTAGTTTTTTTTTTTTCTCAGCTGATCTTCAGTTATCAAAATCACAATATGGTTAAAGTGCTGTTTCCAAATCATGACTGAGAGGTTGTTATTTCCTATAATTAACCTCAGATTCTTGTCGTCTCCTCAGTCCAGCTGTAGCTATAGGGAGGGTGGCACATAACAAACGTTTTCCGTTCTCAGCATGTAATCTCTGAGCTGGAAATCTGCCTGCAGTTTTCTGATGATCTGGTACATTTGAATGCTGCAGTGAATGTTTGCTTTTGCCCCACAGCTTCTTTCTATGACCTTCCCTGTGTGAATGATTTTATCATCGATATCCTGCTGGGATCACCCAGTGGAGAGGTCAGTGGAGTCTTTCCTCTCTGCCTTTACAGGAGCTTCAGCTGTGTAATAAATAAAATTAATCTTTCTCTTCACTTTTTCTTGTCCCCCTTTCGTACAGATCCGGCGGGTAGCATGTGATCAGCTGTACACTTTGAGTCAGAGTGACACATCGGCTTATCCAGAGCTGCAAAAACCCAATCTGTTCCTGCTAAAGGTAGTGTTGAATGCCCAGCTCCCACTCTGGTCTCCCACCAGTGTCATGAGGGGCATCAACCAAAGGTACGCAGACATGCATGATGCGTATGTACAGTACTGTGCAAAAGTCTTAGGCACCCTATCGATATCTGTCTAGGTATGAACTCTGTTATAGATTTTTATTTTATGACTTCTACATTATCAAGTTAGTATGAAAACATTTTAGAGTTGAAAACATCATTAATTTTCCAGCACATTTACAGTGGTGCATGAAAGTTTGTGAACCCTTTAGAATTTTCTATATTTCTGCATAAATATGACCTAAAACATCATCAGATTTTCACACAAGTCCTAAAAGTAGATAAAGAGAGCCCAGTTAAACAAATGAGACAAAAATATTATACTTGCTCATTTATTTATTGAGGAAAATGATCCAATATTACATATCTGTGGGGGCAAAAGTATGTGAACCTTTGCCTTCAGTATCTGGTGTGACCCCCTTGTGCAGCAATAACTGCAAGTAAATGTTTCCGGTAAACTGCTGATCAGTCCTGCACACCGGCTTGGAGGAATTTTAGCCCATTCCTCCGTACAGAACAGCTTCAACTCTGGGATGTTGGTGGGTTTCCTCGCATGAACTGCTCGCTTCAGGTCCTTCCACAACATTTCCATTGGATTAAGGTCAGGACTTTGACTTGGCCATTCCAAAACATTAGCTTTATTCTTCTTTAACCATTCTTTGGTAGAATGACTTGTGTGCTTAGGGTCGCTGTTTTGCTGCACGACCCACCTTCTCTTGAGATTCAGTTCATGGACAGATGTCCTGACATTTTCTTTTAGAATTCGCTGGTATAATTCAGAATTAATTGTTCCTTGTTCCATCAATGATGGCAAGCCATCCTGGCCCAGATGCAGCAAAACAGGCCCAAACCATGATACTACCACCACCATGTTTCACAGATGGGATAAAGTTCTTATGCTGGAATGCAGTGTTTTCCTTTCTCTAAACATAACGCTTCTCATTTAAACCAAAAAGTTCTATTTTGGTCTCATCTGTCCACAAAACATTTGTCCAATAGCCTTCTGGCTTGTCCACGTGATCTTTAGCAAACTGCAGATGAGCAGCAATGTTCTTTTTGGAGAGCAGTGGCTTTCTCCTTGCAACCCTGCCATGCACACCATTGTTGTTCAGTGTTCTCCTGATGGTGGACTCATGAACATGAACATTAGCCAATGTGAGAGAGGCCTTCAGTTGCTTAGAAGTTACCCTGGGGTCCTTTGTGACCTCGTCGACTATTACACGCCTTGCTCTTGGAGTGATCTTTGTTGGTCGACCACTCCTGGGGAGGGTAACAATGGTCTTGAATTTCCTCCATTTGTACACAATCTGTCTGACTGTGGATTAGTGGAGTCCAAACTCTTTAGAGATGGTTTTGTAACCTTTTCCAGCCTGATGAGCATCAACAACGCTTTTTCTGAGGTCCTCAGAAATCTCCTTTGTTCGTGCCATGATACACTTCCACAAACATGTGTTGTGAAGATCAGACTTTGATAGATCCCTGTTCTTTAAATAAAACAGGGTGCCCACTCACACCTGATTGTCATCCCATTGATTGAAAGCACCTGACTCTAATTTCACCTTCAAATTAACTGCTAATCCTAGAGGTTCACATACTTTTGCCCCTCACGGATATGTAATATTGGATCATTTTCCTCAATAAATAAATGAGCAAGTATAATATTTTTGTCTCATTTGTTTTACTGGGTTCTCTTTATCTACTTTTAGGACTTGTGTGAAAATCTGATGATGTTTTAGGTCATATTTATGCAGAAATATAGAAAATTCTAAAGGGTTCACAAACTTTCATGCACCCCTGTAATTAAATTTGACAGAAAAATGTAATGTCAGTAAAGAAAACAGCATATTACATGAGACTACTTTTCAGACAAAAAAAAAAAGAAGAAGCCGGGTGCCTATGTTGATTTTTCACGTTCATAATTATGTGATTTGTATCTAACTGTGAATGCATCTGTCCTCCGAAACAGTACACATTGATATGTTTTTGCTTGAGTTATCTGTGTCACCAGGGGGAAAAAAAATCATAATTGTGAGACAACTCGTAGTATTAAAATCTCGTGTCAAAGTCCCTCCCATGCCGAGGCCTGGTCTTTCCAGGCAATCTCCCATCCCAGTACTAACCAGGCTTACTAGCTTGTAGTAAAAACCTAACGTATGCATCACATCTTGTGCTGGAGGATGGCAAACAGTTCATCACCTGTACACGATCAAGTCAAGAAGGGGCGGACCCAGACGGTTAGCTTTTTGCTG
The DNA here is from genome assembly GCF_027579695.1 of Neoarius graeffei. Lineage (NCBI taxonomy): Eukaryota > Metazoa > Chordata > Actinopteri > Siluriformes > Ariidae > Neoarius > Neoarius graeffei. The sequence goes on from NC_083571.1 coordinate 87,728,468, forward strand.
TTTTCCCAGCTATTTATTTTCATTGTTGTTTTGCTGGTGCTGGCTGATGAAGCCGCGCATGCGTATAGGCAAAAAAGCCACACGAATTCCCATCTGACCGTTCCCATTCATGTTACAAGGCCACGGATCAGATACATATCTGATTTAAGCCCACGTATGAAAGTGACTCAAATCTGAATTGAAAAAAAAATCAGCTTTCTGTGTCCACGCAGCCCGGAAAACATCAGCTCTGCCACATGATTTTCCTGTTTTCACAGTTACACTTTGTGACTACTATATTTAGGACACAGTTATAGACGCGAGTTATTTATGATCACGCTATCTGTTAACACCCAGATGAGGATGGGTTCCCTTTTGAGTCTGGTTCCTCTCGAGGTTTCTTCCTCATGTCGTCTGAGGGAGTTTTTCCTTGCTGCCGTCGCCGCAGGCTTGCTCATCAGGGATAAATTAGGGATAAAATTAGCTCATTGTTTAAAGTCTTTAATTTTCTGTAAAGCTGCTTTGCGACAATGTCTATTGTTAAAAGCGCTGTACGAATAAACTTGAATTGACATTAAAGTGCCATTCCACCATTGGATGTATTCTTTGGCATAAAATACAATATAAATAATATTGTATTTTATATTGTATTTTAATAATAAAATATATAATACAAATATATTTTATGACAACATGACTAGACAGAGAAATCTTTTAGCTTCAAAATGATATATCAAACATAATTTTTTGACAACGACAAGTATATTAATTTTGCGACCAAAGTCACCTACCCTTTTAATTTCCGCGCGGTAGTGAAACGTGATGTCATCGGCAGGTTCCCCTTCTTGTGTACGACGTGGCACAGATTATCAGCAATGGCGGATAGAACGCGATTTCCACTTGTCGATTGCTGTGCCGATATTCACCATCGACCGTCTCCTTTGGGCATCACTTGCTATTTTCCTTGGCTTCTTTTCCGAAGCTGACAATCGCGTTCTATCCGCCATTGCTGATAATCTGTGCCGCGTCACACGTGACGTGGTACACAAGAAGGGGAACCTGCCGATGACATCACGTTTCACTACCGCGCGGAAATTAAAAGGGTAGGTGACTTTGGTCGCAAAATTAATATACTTGTCGTTGTCAAAAAAATTATGTTTGATATATCATTTTGAAGCTAAAAGATTTCTCTGTCTAGTCATGTTGTCATAAAATATGTTGTATTTTATGCCAAAAAAATACATCCAATGGTGGAATGGCACTTTAAGGCAAAAAATCTAATTTGAGTCACTTCAGCCTGGTAATGTGAACACAGCCTATGGCAGGCCATAGAACCGTATGGTAAAAAGTTGCCACACTGGTTGTGAACAAATCCCAAAATTGATTGTCACCAAGTTTTATGTTTGCACCTTGGGTGCTCTAGCGCCACCAGGGAGTCAAATTTGGCTGTGCATTTATGCATGTAACTTTAGAACTGGATTTAATGTGTCTGGTGATTCTGGGGGGGATCCCAAGGGGAAGACATGCCAATTTGTCATGTCAAACTAATTGATGTGGCCGCCATATTGGATTTTATGGCAAGGATTAAAACATGCCACAAATTTTGTCCAATCTTCACCAAAAATGGCACAGATTATCTTCAGAAAAAGTCTCATGAAAGTTTTCAGACAGAAATTTTTATTGGTTAAATTTTTATTTAATTTCGCATGCTGTCAAACCAAATTAATGAAACCTGCTAGAAGGGAATAAAATACATATTTGTCATTTACCAGCTGGGAGGTCCCTATGGTGAAATACCGTGACCGAGGTCTTGAAAGTACTGAGCGAGGCCCTCTGGGCCGAGGTCAGTATTCAAGGCCGAGGTCACGGTATTTCACCATACGGACCGACCTTAAGCTGGTAAATAATATATTTATTTTTTTCTTTACCAAATTCTAACAGTAAACGAGAGCGCCTGAAAGGGAAAACCGAGCCGCCATTTTGAATCCTCGTTCACGGCTGTAATGCAAATTGCTTCCTCCTCGGTATACAAGTGCACTTCCATGGCAGGAAAAAACTACATTTTGCCGCCTATGTAGTCCCCTATTTATACAAAATTGAGTCATTCAGGATTCAGCCATGTTTTTGCTCGGCGTTAGCAGCAGTTACAGGTTTTTAGCTTTCTCCTGAAATGTTTTCTTTTATTTCTTCTTCCTCAGGGTAGTAAAACTCGCTTTCGCTGTGAACACTGTCGTTATCGCTATCCATGCTGTAAAATTAATGCTATTCTCTTGAGAAATGCTGGCAAAAATTTATGATTTTTGATAATCTTATAAATAAATCTTATTAAAAAAAAGATATAAATGTTGACAAAAAATGCTACTATGTTTGTTGTTGCTGTGAACGAGCAAGTCACCAGAGGTCCATAACCGGGGTCCGTGTCGTAGGATACGGACCCGCTTGCCAGCCAATCAGAGCGCAGGATTTGATGGAAACTGGACCGCGAAAAAAATGTTTTTATTCCATGGAAAAAGTGGCCTGTATGTATAATAATACATTATATTACAGGCATTTAGGAGACGCTCTTATCCAGAGCAATGTACAACAGACCCAGAGCAGCCTGTGGAACAATTGGAGGTTAGATGCCTTGCTCAAAGGCACTTCAGCCATTCCTGCTGGTCCAGGGAATCGAACCAGTGACCTTTTGGTCCCAAAGCTGCTTCTCTAACCATGACCTTGAGCAAGTCACCTAACTGCTCCCTAGGCTCCTCTGGGTATGTTGTACGTCGCTCTGGATAAGAGTGTCTGCTAAATGCTGTTAATGTAAAAATATAGTCACCACTCGAAGATGAACTTCCTGTCTTCGCGTCTATCTCTGTGTGTGTTCTGAAGTAGTGTGTGTGTGTGTATATATACTCCAGATGAAGCAGTGGTTGTTTGTTTCTTTAGGTTGCTTTCACAGTGCACAGAGTATTTTGACCTGCGATGTCAACTCCTGGATGATCTGACGAGTAAGTGTGCTAATCCACAATCATGTTTGTGCGGTTTTGTTTTTTTTTATCTTGTGAAAGCAGAAGAGAGTGAGAAAACGATGGTGGATTTTACTGGTAGGTTTGTCATGTAGCACCATTGCGTCGCTAATCACGACGCACTTGACAATATATAAATATCACAAATACCAGAGACTGTCTCGACTGACTGTGATTCTGAGGAATCAGTTGAAATGAGTTCAATTCCCATGTAAATTACTGCTTTGTTTTTCGAAAGACACGGAGATGGAGCAACTGGAGATCAGCCCGGCACTTATGTTGGAGGATGAGATCAGTTGGCTGGATAACTTTGAGCCAACGTGGACCAGTGAGCTGGAGACCAGCGAGGCTGACAACATCCTGCAGGCCAGCCATCTGCGCCTCATTAAGACCCTGCTCTCACTGTGTGGCAATGAGAAAGAGCAGTTTGGTTCGTCTGTTTCATTCAAACACAATATTCAATTGACCGGTCATTCGCATGCACTCTGACAAACGTTAATTAGCAGTATGTTGCCTGTGCCTTTGAGCACACATGTATGTTTTGGCTTTTCGGTGAAAGCTGTAAATGACTTGCTTTGTCTTTTGCGTTCAGGTCCGTCCCTTATCCAGCAGCTGTTGGATGACTTCCTGTTTCGGGCATCACGCATTATCCTGAATAGCAACAACCCTTCCAGCAGCACCGCTCCTCTCCATGACTTCCACCCAAAGTGAGTACATACACACCACTTCCAACAACCAGTCCCCCTCCCCCGCTGCACACAGGACTCGCATCACCTGGCTGCATACGAGACACGAGTCATTTTGAGGACACAATTTGACACATTTGATTTGAGATGACATTATCGTTAACATTATCGGATCCACTGCAGCTGTCCACTAATCCAAACACAATCAGTGTAAGACAGCAAACAGATAACTTCAGTGCAGATGTTATCATTGGTACTTAACGTTAATTAGATTAGATTAGATTAGATTAGATTAGATTAGATTAGATTCACTTTATTCATACCACATCGGGGAAATTCACGTGTTACAGTAGCAAGAAAATGTCAAACAGATAACAAAACTGAAATAAAAATTAGACAAACGAAGGATTAAATACAGAAGGCTATTTGCATTATCTACCGTGAAAAAGTATAGAAAAATTGCCTAATTGAGAGGCTCAGAAAAAATTGCACATTATAAGTAGCCTGGCAAGCCAGACTAAATGTGAATATTTAGTCTGGCCTCGATCCGTAGACATTTCCGACGGGTGTGGGAGGAACAACCCGCTGTCTTTCAAACTGTCTCTGTGCGTATAGGCCAACGCTCTGACCAATCAGCGCAACAGTGACTGTGACGTAGTCAGAGCGACAGAAAGCAGTGGGGGAGGCCTTGAAATAAATAATTTTTCAAAATGCGTATTAATTAATAAACAGGTTCTAGATATTAAGAAGTTTGGAGATAATGACCACAAGTTTGGAGTCTGTACCACATAACTCTTATTTTTTTTCAAGTGTTTTTCAAGGGTTTGCTTAAACTGTTTTTGAGAGTTTTTATTTAGTGGTGTTTGGTGAAATAATTTCCCTTAAATTTAAAATAACGGGAAAATAAGAAACAATCAAAAAGTAATGCTTCAAAGCCGTTTATTAATTCTTCGTACTGCACAAACTAGCCCCATCCTTTTGGCTACGAGCGGAGCCAGCTGGTAGATCAGACTTTTGCCATAGATGGTCGGCAAAACAGCGAAAATGTCCTTCTTGAAAAGGAATGAGCGGAGAGCCTCTTCCTGCTCATGTTTCAACGAAAACTCCAAGTCTAATTCTTTTAAAACTGATTCCAAAGCGGAGTCAAATGCGCGCTGTTCACTAGCCGTAGCCATCTTTCCTGTTGTGCTTTCTCCAGCGTCGCGCAGCTTTGTCGTCACTCCTGCAAAAGCCCGCCCAAAGAATTCAAACAAAAACCTTGCGTTGTGATTGGCGGGCACGATTTGATGCCCGGGGTGTTTTTGTTTATACGGTGCGAGGCTAGACCCACTCGCTACGCAAAAATATTTTTGGCCGCTAGGCGGGTGGGTCTAGTTTACTAGGCTACATTATAAGTAGACTCTGTATATATACACACATACATAAATAATATTTATATATACATATAAGTATGCATAAAAATAGTTTAGGGCCTATATTATTACACATAATAATTGCATCGATGAGAGATGGCAGAGGTAGTAGTGGTGAAGTAGTGCAAATATAACGACAAACAGGTTATTGGTGCTACGTTACAAGTTGTGGATGTTATACAGTCTGACAGCAGTAGGTATGAATGACCTGTGGTATCTCTCCTTCTTACACCGTGGGTGTAGCAGTCTACTACTAAAAGAGCTGCTTGAAGCCCCCACAGCCTCATGTAGGGGGTGAGAGGGGTTCTCCATGATTGAGGTCAGCTTGGCTAACATCCTCCTCTCACCCACTACCTCAGTGGAGTCCAGAGGACAGTTCAAGACTGAGCCTGCCCTTCTGACCAGTTTATCAAGTTTCTTCCTGTCCCTCTCTGAACTTCCACAGCCCCAGCAGACCACAGCGTAGAAAATCGCTGATGCTACCACAGAGTCATAAAAAGTCCTAAGCAGTGTCCTGCACACACCAAAAGACCTCAGTCTTCTCAAGAGGTGGAGACGACTTTGGCCCTTCTTGTACAGGACATCTGTGTTGTTAGTCCAGTCCAGTTTGTTGTTAAGGTGAACACCCAGGTATTTGTACTCCTCCACGATCTCAATGTCCAAACTCTGGATGTTCACTGGTGCAATTTGGGAAACCGTCCTTCTGAAATCGATCACCATCTCCTTTGTCTTGCTGGCGTTGATGCGCAGGTGCTTCACTTCGCACCAGGCGACAAAGTTGGTGATGACCTCTCTGTACTCCAGATCGTCCCCCTCTGACACACGTCCAACGATGGCTGTATCATCAGAGAACTTCTGGAGGTGGCAGCTGTCCGTGTTGTAGCTGAAGTCAGATGTGTAAAGAGTAAAGGAGAGAGCACTGTACCCTGTGGAGCCCCCGTGCTGCAGACTACCACATCAGACACACAGTCGCGGAGCCCCAATCTAACTTTGGCTTAGTTAGCGACCGTTAACGCCGTTGTGTCCGACTTACTTTTCCTCCCTTAAAATAGTGCTCTGTTGAATTTAAGGAGATTTAGCTTGTTTGTGTTGACGTCAACACTGCTAAGACATCCAGTAGTGTATTTCCGTCCTTCAAAACACGACTGCATGCTCTAACCAGAGCGACTGTGATGTTTCAGCAAGTTCTGAGGTCTTTGCTGCGGCCACTCCGGCAGCAAACATACAGGTCATGCACTTGCTCTGACAAGGTGACTATTTTCAGCATCCGAGGAGCAAGTTGGCTCTTCATGTAACGTTTGGGTACTTGTAATATTAACTAATCAAGTTGGAGTAGCGGTAATTAATCAAGTATTAAGTTTAAAATGGGTCTATTTTTGGCTCAAGTTCTGTATATTATTCTGTATCTTCTCTAATATTTCCGTAAGTAAGTAAATGTCAGTTGAATATGGGTAAGCACTCCTGCTTCATTTCTTTGACAGATTAATATTTTTTTTGACGATTCATAAACCGTTAAACTCTTTTACATGCTTTGTGGTTGTGACCTTTTTTGCTGTGTCCTCACCATTCATACCTATACAACCAGTGTGTTTTTGATTAACTTACTAAAGCACAAAATTGTTCAGAGCACAGAGTTCTTCACAGATCAAAACTCTCTTAATTTTGCTCTCAGAGAGCACCAGATTGATGCATTTAACTTGTACAAACTTTTCTTTCAAGGAAGCATGTCCCCGGCCCCCTAGAGCGGTGATTCCCAACCACTGTGTCGCGGCACATTAGTGTGCCGTGAGAGATGATCAGGTGTACCGTGGGAAATTATCTAATTTCACTCAATTGTTCCAAAAATTATTATTTATTTACTGCAAATAATTCGTCTCTGTTCGTCTATGCCAGCGACATATAGTGACAGGCAGAACAATTAAATACTCTTCCACTAGATGGCAGCAGGTAGCTAATTAACCTGTGTATCTATCTGTTGCCATTCAAACAATAGAATTAGTAATGCTTTGGGTGTGATAGCGATGGATGAATATTTGAAAAAGTACACAATCCAAACTGGGCCCTGGAGAGCATTCTGACCCAGATGAAGGCCCTAGTATGAGTAGAGGTCAGAAGAAAGCAAAAAAAGGTGATTTTCTTCAACCTATCTATGCGAGCTGGGCTTTTCAAGCATGACTGCTGTAAAAACTAAAAAAAGGAGAGTGACTCAGAGCTGTTGAAGATCTTCGTGTGTGTCTTTCTTCAATTCCTGTGAGTATGTCAGCTTTGTGTTCAACTAAACAGGCCCAGGTTTCACACCGAGTAAGTAAATTGCGAGTAAATTGAGACTAGATGATCATTATATTTCATTATCTATACTTTTTTGTGACATTTTTATTTGGTGGTGTGCCGTGGGATTTTTCGAATGTAAAATATGTGCCGTGGCTCAAGAAAGGTTGGGAAACACTGCCCTAGAGGGTCCAAGTGACGTTCATCTACCATAGTCTTACAACATCCTGCGGGAAACATTATACACAAACACACCCTTACCAAGCACTTACAACCTTGACTCCATTCATAAATGTTAAAATAAACATCTAAAAAAATAACGCAACCATTTTTTTAAAATCTGCTTTTTGTTAGTTTTAGATTACGTGGAGCAGCTGGCATTATATATAAAAAAGAAGGAGCACAATAATCTAAACATGTCATTCAGGTTTCAGCCAGAATGACTGTCCGAACCATGCTGTTATATTAAAATTATACACACGTCGTGCGTGACACAGGACACATCTTTCTTTTTTTAAATAAACGGGCTCGTGCATATTTTGTTCCCTAGACTGTGTAACTATTATAAAGGTTTGAATACTATTCCCGCAGTGGAATTTGTTCTGATTGTACATTAGCAATCACACTCGCCCACATAGTCACACGCTTTCTCACACTCGCTCCCTTTTTGTCTTCTTCCCAGGTGCAGTACAGTCAGCAGTCGGTTAGCAGCGTATGAGGTGTTGGTGATGTTGGCTGACAGCTCCATCACCAATTTGCAGCTCATCACTCGAGAGCTGCTCTCTATGCACCACCAGTCCGACCCCTCTCTTTCTAAGGAGTTTGATGTAAGTTTTTAATCCTTTTTTTCGACTAAAAACATCGAATTATACTCACTGGCCACGTTATTCGATCCTGTTCATTCATGCAGTTATCCAAACAGCCAGTAATGTGACAGCAGTATAATGCATAAAATCATGTCGATACAGAGCTTGAGTTAATCAGAATGGGGGGGGATGTGATATCTGAATTTTTTTTTTTTTTTTTTTAAATCACCTCATGTGTAGACTCTAGAGACTGTTGTGCAGTGTTGCCACATGATTGGATAATTGTGTAAACGTGCAGGTGTTCTTAGTCTAATGGACAGTGGTTGTGTATATAAGGTGTGTTGTCACACTTGAAGTTAAAAGGCAAGTAAGATGCACTGTGACCTTTGTGTTTGCCGCCTCAGTACCTCCCACCGGTGGATGGCCGCTCCATATCGGGGTTTGTGGGACTGAAGAACGGTGGGGCAACCTGCTACATGAACGCTGTCTTTCAGCAACTCTATATGCAGCCTGGCTTACCTGAGGTGTGTGCACCATCTCATCTCATTATCTCTAGCCGCTTTATCCTGTTCTACAGGGTCGCAGGCAAGCTGGAGCCTATCCCAGCTGACTACGGGCGAAAGGCGGGGTACACCAGTGCCATCAAATTCACTATCACGATCAAATTCACCATCAGACTCCTGAACAGCTGACAGGAGTCTATAACCATGGACTCTCTCCCTGTAAACTGTTCTTGACTGTTTACATTTGTTTGCACATATTTGCACATTACTGCCTTTTTTTTTTTTTTTTTTTACATTTTTTACATTTACCTTTATTTTCTACAATACTGGGTTTGTTTGGGGTTTTTTTGGCTTTTATTTTACACTACATTGCCTTTACTTGGTATTATTTCTTCCTGCCTATTTATTTATTTTTATTTTTTTCTCGGTCCAAATCCTGCGCTCCTGATTGGCTGGCGAGCAGGTTCGTATCCTACAATACGGACCCCGGTTACAGACCTCTGGCGACTCGCTCATTCACAACAGCAACAAACGTAGTAGCATTTTTTTTGTCAACATTTATCTTTTTTTTTAAATAAGATTTATTTATAAGATTATCAAAAATCTTGTAAATTTTTGCCAGCATTTCTCAGGAGAATAGCATTAATTTTACAGCATGGATAGCGATAACAACAGTGTTCACACAGCGAAAGCGAGTTTTACTACCCTGAGGAAGAAGAAATAAAATAAAACATTTCAGGAGAAAGCTAAAAACCTGTAACTTGCTAACGCTGAGCAAAAACATGGCTGAATCCTGAATAACTCCCATTTGTATAAATAGGGGACTACATAGGCGGCAAAATGTAGGTTTTTTTTTTTTTTCCTGCCATGGAAGTGCACCTGGATACCGAGGAGGAAGCAATTTGCATTACAGCCGTGAATGAGGATTCAAAATGGCATTAATTTTACAGCATGGATGGCGATAACGACAGTGTTCACAGTGAAAGCGAGTTTTGCTACCCTGAGGAAGAAGAAATAAAAGAAAACATTTCAGGAGAAAGCTAAAAACCTGTAACTTGCTAACACCGAGCAAAAACATGGCTGAATCCTGAATAACTCCCATTTGTATAAATAGGGGACTGCATAGGCGGCAAAATGTAGTTTGTTTTTTTTGTTTTTTTCCTGCCATGGAAGTGCACTTGTATACCGAGGAGGAAGCAATTTGCATTACAGCCGTGAATGAGGATTCAAAATGGCGGCTTGGCTCGGTTTTCCCTTTTGGGCACTCTCATTTTCTGTTAGAATTTAGTAAAGAAAAAAATAAATATATTATTTACCAGCTCGGCCCAGAGGGCCTCGATCAGTACTTTCAAGACCTCGGTCACGGTATTTCACGATACGGACCTCCCAGCTGGTAAATAACATGTATGTATTTGTAATTGACATTCATGGTGGACAGCAAACTAAATTTTCATTGTGCAAGAGGACATGTCCTTACTGTGCATATGACAAACACTGAACTTGAACTATCAAAATAAATGTTCGTTTCTGATCAGAAATGTGGTAATCGCTTCATTCTGGCCATCAGTTCATATGTCTGGTCCATTTTATAGTATATACACATCACTAAAATGATATTCACAAATTATTGATGGTGTCCGTTTGGTATGAGCTTAGTCCTCTTAACACTCTATTTCCACAAGATGGCGCTAGTTACTACAGTAATGGGTTTTGTTTGTGTTTTTTTTTAATCATTATTGTTAATCTTTTTTTTTTTTTAATTTGAGAAATAATTCTTGTATGCTGCAAGTGTCTCAGCATTGTCTAATAGGACATTTTTAAATGTTTGTGCCAGGCTATCCTGTCGATAGAAGATGACACCGAGAACCCAGAGGAGAGTGTGTTCTGTCAAGTGCAGTCCCTTTTTGGCCATCTGATGGAGAGCAAGTTGCAGTACTATGTGCCTGAGAACTTCTGGAAGGTGAACAGTGTTGACCAACTTGTATTCGGTTAACAGAAAATGGTCACGTCATGCTCAATAAAAATACTGATTTTGGGGATGGTGTTAATGTTAAAATGCTAAATGTATCTGTGCAGATCTTTAAGATGTGGAACAAGGAGCTGTATGTGCGAGAGCAGCAGGATGCCTACGAGTTCTTCACCAGCCTGGTGGACCAGTTGGATGAGCACCTGAAGGTAAGTAGTTAGCTTACTAGCTCGTTATTTGTAAACTGGCAAAGCAACGTGAAATAAAATCCTCAGTAGTTTCTCTGAAAGTCTTATACATATTTAAAAGGGTTTTTCCATCAAACATAAATGTTTTCTATACCCTCATTATCCTAACGATGATGTAAATCGTTTTAAATTCATCACGGAGCAAGCTCAGTAGCAGACAGCACGTTTGCAAGTCTGACCTTCGATCAGATCAGAATCTTTGTCATCGTAAAAGAATTTACAATGAAATTTTGTTTGGCAGCAGCAGCATCCCAATGCAGCTCAAAACACCTATAAATATAATGCTCTGGAATATATGACTGTTAAAGTATTGTACCATTAAACACGGGTATAAATGTAATGCTATAAAACATAAAATTAGCAGAAAGTGTTAAAATATTGCGCCATCACCCTTAAAGGAACAGTCCACCGTACTTCCATAATGAAATATGTTCTTCTCTGAATTGAGACGAGCTGAGCCGTACCTCTCCGAGCTTTGCACGACCTCCCAGTCAGTCAGACGCGCTGTCACTCCTGTTAGCAATGTAGCTAGGCTCAGCATGGCCAATGGTAGTTTTTGGGGCTGTAGTTAGATGCGACCAAACTCTTCCGCGTTTTTCCTGTTTACATAGGTTTATATGACCAGTGATATGAAACAAGTTCAGTTACACAAATTGAAACGTAGCGATTTTCTATGCTATGGAAAGTCGGCACTATAATGACAGGCATACTAACACCTTCTGCGCGCTTCAGCAGTGCATTGATACCTTCACTCCTGTTTTCCCCCTCTCCCCCGCCCTCCTGACTAGACTGTGTTCCAAGGAGTGCAGGCTACTTGTCTTGGTGGTCACGTTGGTTGTATTGATGGAAGTTAGGGGGGGCGGGGGAGAGAAAAAAAAACAGGAGTGAAGGTATCAATGCGCTGTCGAAGCGCGCAGAAGGTGTTAGTACGCCTGTCATTATAGTGCGGACTTTCCATAGCATAGAAAATCGCCACGTTTCAATTTGTGTAACTGAACTTGTTTCATGTCACTGGTCATATAAACCTATGTAAACAGGAAAAACGTGGAAGAGTTTGGTCGCATCTAACTACAGCCCCAAAAAAATACCATTGGCCATGCTGAGCCTAGCTACATTGCTAACAGGAGTGACAGCGCGTCTGACTGACTGGGAGGTCGCGCAAAGCTCGGAGAGGTACGGAGCAGCTTGTCTCAATTCAGATAAGAGCATATTTCATTATGGAAGCACGGTGGACTGTTCCTTTAATCCCAGTGCTTTTGTGCAACAGTGTGAATCATCATTCAACAATATATAAGGGAGAATAAAAGTTAACTAAAATTTGACGCATTCAGAATATATAGAAGTGTATGAAAAGCATTGAAACATCAGTGCGAAATTAAAATTATGTGCAAAATTGGCTCCGTTATGAGACCAGCAGTTAATAGTCGTCAAAAAACAAAATCACATTCTGTTCCATAAAATGGAAGACTGAGATTATGACTGGGTGTGGTAACATTTTCCCAGCTCTGGGGTAAATGTTACTTTTATGCAACAGTTCTCTTGACATTTCAGACACAATGAGGCCAAATATTGTTTATTTGTGCTCCGTCAGTGAAAGAGCATGGGAAAATGATGGTTCCCAAGAAGCTGCAACTGGATACGAACGTGCTGCATGTTGCCATATATCTCTCAGACTTACTGACCACCCATAGTCCGTCTAGAAGTGGAATTTTATGGAGTGGGCACAGACAAGTGGAGTGATGCAAATAGTGAAATGTCTCAATGCTGTTGCGTAACATCGTCGCTCCAGTCACATTAGTTGGTAGTTATCTGTAGCCACTTTATCCTGTTCTACAGGGTCGCAGGCAAGCTGGAGCCTATCCCAGCTGACTACGGGCGAAAGGCGGGGTACACCCTGGACAAGTCGCCAGGTCATCACAGGGCTGACACATAGACACAGACAACCATTCACATTCACACCTACGGTCAATTTAGAGTCACCAGTTAACCTAACCTGCATGTCTTTGGACTGTGGGGGAAACCGGAGCACCCGGAGGAAACCCACGCGGACACGGGGAGAACATGCAAACTCCGCACAGAAAGGCCCTCGCTGGCCACGGGGCTCGAACCCAGGACCTTCTTGCTGTGAGGCGACAGCGCTAACCACTACATCACCGTGCTGCCTAGTTGGTAGTTACTGTTGTATAATTAAATAATGTTGGCTGGCTTTGAGTGGTATATCAGATATATTCCATTCTGCTAGCATGATATTGAACAAGTTGAAGACGAGTTCAGTATCATGCTAGCTGAATGGAATATATCTGATATACCATGGGGGGAAAAAGCCATTATTGTTATTTATTATTATTATTGGTGGCACGGTGGTGTAGTGGTTAGCGCTGTCGCCTCACAGCAAGAAGGTCCGGGTTCGACCCCCGTGGCCAGCGAGGGCCTTTCTGTGTGGAGTTTGCATGTTCTCCCCGTGTCCGCGTGGGTTTCCTCCGGGTGATCCGGTTTCCCCCACAGTCCAAAGACATGCAGGTTAGGTTAACTGGTGACTCTAAATTGACCGTAGGTGTGAATGTGAGTGTGAATGGTTGTCTGTGTCTATGTGTCAGCCCTGTGATGACCTGGCGACTTGTCCAGGGTGTACCCCGCCTTTCGCCCGTTAGTCAGCTGGGATAGGCTCCAGCTTGCCTGCGACCCTGTAGAACAGGATAAAGCTGCTAGAGATAATGAGATAAGATTATTATTATTATTATTATTATTGTACATACACACACTCCATATCAACATTCTCGTAGGCCAATGCAAGCTTACCTGTAACTCAGTGCTGTTCGTGCGACAGTCCACTTGCTTTCTAGCCGGTGTAACATTGAATAGGAGCGTTAGCATAGGCCAACGCAAGCTTATCCGCGACTCGGTGCTGTTAGCGTGGCAGTCCAGTTACTTTCTAGCCAGTGTAGCATTGAGTAGGAACATTAGCGTAGGCCAACGCAAGCTTATCCGCGACTCGGTGCTGTTAGCACAGCAGTCCAGTTACTTTCTAGCCGGTGTAGAATTGAGTAGGAGCATTAGCATAGGCCAACGCAAGCTTACCCGCGACTCTGTGCTGTTAGTATGGCGGTCCAGTTACTTTCTAGCCGGTGTAGCATTGAGTAGGAGCGTTAGCCTAGGCCAACACAAGCTTATCTGCGACTCGGTGCTGTTAGTGCGGCAGTCCAGTTACTTTCTAGCCGGTGTAGCATTGAATAGGAGTGTTAGCGTAGGCCAACGCAAGCTTATCTGCGACTCGGTGCTGTTAGCACAGTGGTCCAGTTACTTTCTAGCCAGTGTAGCATTGAGTAGGAGCATTAGCATAGGCCAACGCAAGCTTACCCACGACTCAGTGCTGTTAGCGCGGCAGTCCAGTTACCATCCAGCCAGTGTAGTGTTCACGAAGGCCGACGCCAGTGCAGTCAAGCTGAATATTATCATTATTATTATTACTTTCCCTGTGTAATTTACTTAGTTAATTTTAAAATCAACATGGACAGCTCCACACAACGGAGTGGCTTGGCACCCAAAATTCTCTCAAAATCTTCCGTTTTTAATGACACAAACCTGACGGTCATGTTTGTTTACAAATTGTTAGCCGCTTGCTAGCGCGGAAGTTTTCTGTGTTGTTTTGACAACGTGCAATATTGTAGCAATATTGCACGCTCGTTCTCCATTGCATACATGTCAACCTTTAGTTCCCCATGCCCTTACAAAATCTGTACTTTTCCCTTACATACACCCATGAGCTCTTATACATGAGAAAAAATTCCAATATATAATCCAAAGCACCGATGGTTTTATTCCACATTATACACTCCTATTGTAATAGGCGTATTTATCACACTGCATCAAGTTAACGGGATCACATGCATGTACTGAATAAAAAGACATTTTAGATCCCAGAGAAAACAACTGAATTAAAAAGGACTCTATGTCCAGTCAAGTAAACAATTATCTACTAACGAGAATGACTGACTGACTGAACTATAAACTTAATTATTTAATATACACTGTATCAGTAATACCAGAATTATCGATGTAAATTGTGCAAATAAGATGTATTAATATTAAATAGTTCATAAAAACTACACAAAGTTCTATTTGACAAGTGTTGACATCACCTACAATATTACACTCCACCAAAGAAAATTACTAGAAATATAACAGCAGTACTTAAGTAGGTATGTTAATTAAAATAGTAGGTTACATGTAATAAATTTTATATATAATTATGTCAAACAGTAAATGAAGGTTAGTAAAAGTTCCATTTGAGGAAAAAGCAGTGTTCGATCCAACTAAAGATGACGGAACCACATCAAGTATATTATGTAAACAAGGATAAGTGAAAATATTAAGTTATGAAGTTAAATTGAAAATCTTCCCAGTCATTTATAACAAGAATTTACACTACCGTTCAAAAGTTTGGGGTCACCCAGACAATTTTGTGTTTTTCCATGAAAAGTCACACTTTTATTTACCACCATAAGTCGTAAAATGAATAGAAAATATCGTCAAGCCATTTTTCTGGCCATTTTGAGCATTTAATCGACCCCACAAATGTGATGCTCCAGAAACTCAATCTGCTCAAAGGAAGGTCAGTTTTATAGCTTCTCTAAAGAGCTCAACTGTTTTCAGCTGTGCTAACATGATTGTACAAGGGTTTTCTAATCATCCATTAGCCTTCTGAGGCAATGAGCAAACACATTGTACCATTAGAACACTGGAGTGAGAGTTGCTGGAAATGGGCCTCTATACACCTATGGAGATATTGCACCAAAAACCAGACATTTGCAGCTAGAATAGTCATTTACCACATTAGCAATGTATAGAGTGGATTTCTGATTAGTTTAAAGTGATCTTCATTGAAAAGAACAGTGCTTTTCTTTCAAAAATAAGGACATTTCAAAGTGACCCCAAACTTTTGAACGGTAGTGTAAATCTTATTCCTTTACGGAGTGTTCTTTGCTGTACAAAGATGTTGCAGATTTGGCACTAGCTATAATATCACTGCTTGGGTAGCAGTTGTAGCTCCTCGTCACAGTTCATTTTAATTTGCAGATATGCAGTTCATGTGTCTGCAGCCATATTTTTTCTGTACTCAGGATGAATTTTCCTAACAAATGAAAGCCCTCTCACTATCTGCATTGCTATGGTATGTGGGAGGCACAGCAAAGCAGGAAAGTTGTTTCGGCATTGGAAACCTGGCAACACCCAGAGCAGTCATTACCACCATTACTCTTCATTCAGTACTTTTCCAGTTTACTGAAGACTGATGGTAGTAACGGGTGTTGGTCATCTGTGTCTACATATAATGTCTATCAGCAATTAAAATGTTTAGGGATGCGAAACCATAAATCGCCGGGTAACTACAGTTGCCGTTGTATAAACGGCAACTCCCAGTATTGCCTCCCTAAATTATCATCATAATGGAGGAAGCTTTCCTACATGCGAACAGTAAAAACTTTTTTTTTTAAACAAAAAAAACAAATGCTTACCTGTGCAGTCTTTGAATCGGGAAAAGTTTTTTTTTTTTTTGCTAGCTGCGATAAATGGTCTGCCACAGTCGGGGGGATATTGTGTTCCACGAGAACTTGGCAGAAAATAACTTCTGCAGTCATCACAGAAGTCTGGACGGTCCGAGCCGATGTACTTAAATGACCGAGAAAACCATGTGCAACTATAAAACGACATAAATCGAAAATAGTTCCGTTTCATTGTAGCCTAGTAAACTAGACCCACCCACCTAGCGGCCAAAAATGTTTTTGCCTAGCGAGTGGGTCTAGCCTCGCACCATATCAACAAAACACCCCGGGCATCAAATTGTGCCCGCCAATCACAACGCAAGGTTTTTGTTTGGATTCTTTGGGCGGGCTTTTGCAGGAGTGACGGCAAAGCTGCGCGACGCTGGAGAAAGCACAGCAGGAAAGATGGCTACGGCTAGTGAACAGTGCTCGTTTGACTCCGCTTTGGAATCAGTTTTAGAAGAATTAGACTTGGAGTTTTCGTTGAAACATGAGCAGGAAGAGGCTCTCCGCTCATTCCTTTTTAAGAAGGACGTTTTCGCTGTTTTGCCGACCGGCTATGGCAAAAGTCTGATCTACCAGCTAGCTCCGCTCGTAGCCAAAAGGATGGGGCTAGTTTGTGCAGTACGAAGAATTAATAAACAGCTTTGAAACATTACTTTTTGATTGTTTCTTATTTTCCCGTTATTTTAAATTTAAGGGAAATTATTTCACCAAACACCACTAAATAAAAACTCTCAAACAGTTTAAGCAAACACTTGAAAAACACTTGAAAAAAAAATGAGTGTATGTTAAGTATGTGGTACAGACTCCAAACTTGTGGTCATTATCTCCAAACTTCTTAATATCTAGAACCTGTTTATTAATTAATACGCATTTTGAAAAATTCTTTATTTCAAGGCCTCCCCCACTGCTTTCTGTCGCTCTGACTACGTCACAGTCACTGTTGCGCTGATTGGTCAGAGCGTTGGCCTATACGCACAGAGACAGTTTGAAAGACAACGGGTTGTTCCTCCCACACCCTTCGGAAATGTCTACGACCGAGACCAGACTAAATATTCACATTTAGTCTGGCTTGCCAGGCTAGTTTCATTGGGCATACGTGTTTTGAAAAAATAAATGGTGGATACTAAGAAAATTTTCTCGGAGTAACAGAAAAAAACCTCTGATACAAAACGTAATTTTCCCGTATGAAAATCAGTGTACGCCGTATTAGCCAAAAAATTGCATTTTCCCGTACAAAGTACGGGGAAACCGTATAACTTGGCATGTATGCCATTGGGTAGAGTGGCGTAATACACAGAGGATAAGCGATGTTATAATAATATTGCATGCCATCAGTAAACCCGCTAGAAGGGAATAGAACCCATGTTTTTATTCCATGGAAAAAGTGTTCTGTATGTATCGTAATTGGCAATATATAATGATTATTTTTTTTTTTTTTTTTTTTGCCTTCAGAAAATTGGAAGAGAGCAGATCTTCAAAAATACATTCCAGGGCATTTTCTCTGACCAGAAAATATGCAAAGACTGCCCACACAGGTCAGTAATATTGTCCGAGCCGACTTTCTTACCGATGCAGTAAATATTAGGAATTAAGATGCATAGTACAGTTAAACGAGTGCAGCTCTGACATGTCATTGACTTGAGTTTAAGTTTGGTGCACTACTGATGCATGACTGAGTTGAGGAAGTGCTCTTGCTGTTTCTCTCTCTCTCTCTCTCTCTCTCTCTCTCTCTCTCTCTCTCTCTCCCCCCCAATATCCTCTTCCCACCCACCCCTCATATACAGGTATGAGCGTGAGGAAACCTTCATGGCACTGAACCTCGGGGTGACATCATGTCAGAGTTTGGAGATTTCTCTCGATCAGTTTGTCAGAGGAGAGGTGCTGGAGGGCAGCAATGCTTACTATTGTGAGAAATGCAAAGAGAAGGTGAAGACCTATGCAGACCTGTGTAGCCTTTTGCTTGCAGTGCTAACTGATGAGTTTATTATACTAATACGTGTAGGCTAAATGTGTGTGTGTGTGTGTGTGTGTTGATAATGTGTTTTTTAGAGGACTACAGTGAAGCGCACATGTATTAAGTCATTGCCCAGTGTGCTGGTTATCCATCTCATGCGTTTTGGCTTCGACTGGGAGAGTGGACGCTCCATTAAATACGACGAACAGATCAGAGTAAGACATTTTTATTGCTGTTGACTACTAAAAGATGTTATGGCATTCTTGGGCATGTAGCTGATTTTACAGGATCCAGCAGTGATCCCATTTGTGGAGCAGCCTGGGAAAACCCTTCACGTGGACAAAGTCTGATTATTTTCTGCGATTATATAAATATATAGTTCTCTAAACTACATGCTTTCCTGTACTTTAACTGGTGTTGCAGCATTTTAAAATAGAAAAGGACCAAAGCGTAGATTCTGATTATTTCATTAAAGTGAAGGATGTCCTGCATTTGTAACATAATCTACAAAACTAGTGCACAGTTTTAAAGGGTTATACATTGATAATGGGAAAGCAGTTACCATTTTGATTGCCAGCATCATGTACTGTATATCAGTCTCCGTTTGATCACCCAAAGTACAAGTGACCACCTTTATTTCTTTGTTTTGATGATGTCATGCGTTGCAGACCCTTTGACAGCCGGTATAGGATTACAAACTGAACTGATTAAGCTTTTATCCGTTTCACTGCGTCACATAACTTTCGTGGTCGCAGCAGGACAGTCACTGCGTAAGTAAATCACACCGAACTAGCAAGGTTTTAGACATCTTTAGGCCAGGGAGACTGGCTGTATTTACCACCGTGTTTGGTAAACTGACTCTTTAATCAACATGATCTTTTCACAAGCAGTCAGTCAAAGCGATGGTTTTGTTTTCCCAGACCACCACACACTTCTCTTACATGATCCGAAAACTATAACGGTGATCAATTTGTCTCACTAGTTCCCGTGGGTGCTGAACATGGAGCCGTACACAGTGTCCGGCATGGCGCGACAAGACTCCAGTTCAGATCACGGAGAGAACAACAGAGGGGGAGACGCTGGGCCTGGAGGCTCCCCACGCAAGAAAGTCACCATATCTGAGAACTATGAACTTGTTGGAGTGGTGGTACACAGCGGCCAGGCACACGCAGGACACTACTACTCCTTTATCAAAGACCGCAGGTAAGCATGGATTCAGCGTAGGCACCACTGTTCATTTTAGGTGGCCTTTTTCCTTAAAATAGGAAAGTATTACTCTTCTTTAGCAACTATTAATCAGCTTCACAGCCCATATATACGCCACATGTGCAACTTTTCTCACAACCACATCTTAAACATTTGGCCGGAATGTGAGGTATTGGAGGATTTGAAAAAGTAAAGACTTTTGCACCTTTGCTCTCTCTCTCTGTGTGTGTGTGTTTTTATATACTACTGAGGACCAAATGTCCCCACAAGGATTGTAATTTCTGACAAGTTCAACCTTGTGGGGACATTCGGATGGTCCCCCACAAAGAAATTGCTGGGTTTTTTGTTTTGTTTTGTTTTCAACAAAAATTTAAAAAAATAAGAGCCAAAAAGTTTCCTTTTCATGACTGAAGTTACAATTAGGTTTAGGTGCAGGCACAACATGAATTAACTACAATAATAATTGTCAATGGAAGGTCCTCACAAAGATAGTGAGACAAACGTGTGTGTGTGTGTTTGCGTTTTTATATACTACTGAGGACCAAATGTCCCCACAAGGATTGTAAAATCTGACAAGTTCAACCTTGTGGGGGCATTCGGATGGTCCCCACAAAGAAATTGCTGGGGGGTTTTTTTGTTTGTTTTGTTTTCAACAAAAATTAAAAAAAAAATAAGAGCCAAAAAGTTTCCTTTTCATGACTGAAGTTACAGTTAGGTTTAGGTGCAGGCACAACATGAATTAACTACAATAATACTTGTCAATGGAAGGTCCTCACAAAGATAGTGAGACAAACGTGTGTGTGTGTTTGCGTTTTTATATACTACTGAGGACCAAATGTCCCCACAAGGATTGTTAAATCTGACAAGTTCAACCTTGTGGGGGCATTCGGATGGTCCCCACAAAGAAATTGCTGGGGTTTTCTTTTGTTTTGTTTGAAACAAAAATTTAAAAAAATAAGAGCCAAAAAGTTTCCTTTTCATGACTGAAGTTACAATTAGGTTTAGGTGCAGGCACAACATGAATTAACTACAATAATAATTGTCAATGGAAGGTCCTCACAAAGATAGTGAGGCAAATGTGTGTGTGTGTGTGTGTGTGTGTGTGTGTGTGTGTGTGTGTGTGTGTTTTTATATACTACTGAGGAACAAATGTCCCCACAAGGATTGTAAAATCTGACAAGTTCAACCTTGTGGGGACATTCGGATGGTCCCCACAAAGAAATTGCTGGGGGTGTCGTTTTGTTTTGTTTTCAACAAAAAAAATAAAAAATAAGAGCCAAAAAGTTTCCTTTTCATGACTGAAGTTACAGTTAGGTTTAGGTGCAGGCACAACATTAATTAACTACAATAATAATTGTCAATGGAAGGTCCTCACAAAGATAGTGAGGCAAACGTGTGTGCGCGCGTGCGCACACTAGTTTATTTCTTGTATGTGTGTATTGGGGGCTGTTACTGATTTGGCCCAGTGCCTTTTACAAGTGGTTTTGCATCTAATTGCTTAAGCAGGTCCAGATGCTTGGGAGTCATACTTTTTTTTCTTAAACTGGAACAGCTACCCAGGGACTATAGGAATGCAGGCATGACCTGAATACAATAAGCTAAGCTAATGTTCTATTCTTTTTTTTTTCCCCCCTTCCTCTCTCTCTCTCTCTCTCTCTCTCTCTCTCTCTCTCTCTCTCTCTCTCTCGCTACAATTCTCTCTTCTGGGCCTCTCATCTAGGGGAGGTTCGCGAAGCCGGTGGTACAAGTTTAACGATAACGTTGTTGAGGAGTTCGACATGAACGACGAAACCCTGGAGTACGAGTGTTTTGGTGGAGAGTACAGACCCAAAGTCTACGATCAGTGTATGTTACCCTTTCTCCAGATCCATTTGTCCAGACACCCATCTGACCACCCAGCACCTGCACAAGAAATCACCTCACCAGATACCCATGAATGTAAACTGTATCATTAGTAAATCCTTTGCTGAAGATCTCATGCCCTGTTTTCCTGTAGCTAACCCGTATCCAGATGTGCGGCGACGCTACTGGAATGCTTATATGCTGTTCTACCAGCGCATCAGTGAGCAGAACTCGCCTGTCCTCCCCAAAAAGAGCCGCGTCAGCGTCATGAGACAGGAAGCCGAGGACCTGTCTCTGTGAGTTACATACCTTACCAGTAACGAATCGCGTATTAATGGATTTTTTTTTTTAAAGGCTAATATTTAGCCGTGTTTTTCTCTCAGGTCTGCCCCTTCGTCTCCCGACATTTCCCCTCAGTCATCCCCGCGACCTCCCAGAGCCAATAACGACCGGCTCACTCTACTCACCCGGCTGGTCAGGAAAGGAGAGAAAAAGGGCCTGTTTGTGGAGAAGATGCCTGCCAGGATCTTCCAGGTCCTGTTATTTTACATCCGACATCAAACTGTCTGTCTCGGAGGAAGAATACAGATCGAAGCTCAGCTCCATCTATCTGTCTATAGTAATCCTGGTGAAAGCTTATTGACGAGGCTATAACTGGTAGCTCACATCATGTAATAACATACAGCGAGCAGGTTAACTAGTTAAGTTCACGAATACAAAAAGGAAATGAATGCAGGACATCATGTTTTTGTGCCCTCAACGAAAAGACACCAAATCATTGGGTAATGTTTTGGCTGTTGTCAAAAAAAATCTTCAAGTTTGGCTAATGAATTTATTTTCTGTAAGCGTGTTTATCCGCCAGGTTGAGTGCACCTAGTAAACAGGAGAGTTATGTGGCTCTGCGCTATATTTTACTCAGTTGATTCAGGCCCACTTTACACGGGGACGGTCTGAAACAAAAACGCAAAAGTCCGTTTTCGTTCTCACTTTTTTCCGCGTCTACACGACCGCTTTCAAGGGGGAAATCTGCATCTATACAGTGACGCATAAATGTGTGGAATTCAATTGGATGTGCATGCCAGGCGGCTAGGTGGTGCTGTGAAAGACCTCCGCTATGTCTGCACGCATGCGCAACGTCTTCCGTCTTGTCTGATCTGCACATCTGCGCCGCCAAAACTTTGACTACTTTGGCTATGGACTCCTGGACGTTTATTAAAGCTGCCAGAGCAGCTTGAAGGTCCGTTGAATCGATGTAATCAGACATGCTCTTAGTTTTTTACTTACTTTCTTACTTCCCGGGCTGGCATGTACAGTATATGACATGTATGACGTAAACGTGTACCCGACGTGAGCAGATCCGAGCAGAGTTTCGCGTATTGGGTAGTTTAGACGGATATGCAACGGGGGCTGTTTTTAACTTATCCACTCTGGAAGGCGTTTTCAATTTTTTCCCTTTTTCAGCCTCGGAAACACTGTCCCCGTGTAGACGAAAGGCACTTCCAATAAAATATTTAGTCGTTTTTACCCGACAGCGTCCTCGTGTAAACGGGCCCTCAGTGTTTCCATGTACCTGTGTGTTCCTGATTCTAAAAAGACCATTTGTCATCTCTCACTCCAATTAATACGTTCGCTAAAAAGCCGAATCTCACTTCAGCCAATGTGTGTAGCGCAGCAGATGGAAAGATTTGGAAGTTAAACAGAGCCAACATACACTACCGTTCAAAAGTTTGGGGTCACTTTGAAATGTCCTTATTTTTGAAAGAAAAGCACTGTTCTTTTCAATGAAGATCACTTTAAACTAATCAGAAATCCACTCTATACATTGCTAATGTGCTAAATGACTATTCTAGCTGCAAATGTCTGGTTTTTGGTGCAATATCTCCATAGGTGTATAGAGGCCCATTTCCAGCAACTCTCACTCCAGTGTTCTAATGGTACAATGTGTTTGCTCATTGCCTCAGAAGGCTAATGGATGATTAGAAAACCCTTGTACAATCATGTTAGCACAGCTGAAAACAGTTGAGCTCTTTAGAGAAGCTATAAAACTGACCTTCCTTTGAGCAGATTGAGTTTCTGGAGCATCACATTTGTGGGGTCGATTAAATGCTCAAAATGGCCAGAAAAATGTCTCGACTATATTTTCTATTCATTTTACAACTTATGGTGGTAAATAAAAGTGTGACTTTTCATGGAAAACACAAAATTGTCTGGGTGACCCCAAACTTTTGAAAGGTAGTGTACCAGATGAAGCCTTTGTATTGCCAGGCACCTGGCAATACAAAAAAAAAAAAGAATATCCTTTACACAGAATGTGCTTTGTCTCGGGTATGTAGTGCATTGATTTGTTCACCCCTCTGGTAGATCTTGTGTTTAACAGCCAGATGTTTGTCTTTACAGATGGTGAGGGATGAGAACCTAAAGTTCATGAAGAACAGAGATGTGTACAATAGTGATTACTTTAACTTCACCTTGTCACTGGCCTCCGTCAATTCGGTAAGACTTCACCGCACGATTTTTTTTATTCCCCCCCTTCTGGATAAATATCTAAATGCTTTGCAGATTAAAAAGTAAATAAAACATGAAGGCTGTTCTTTTTACAATGTACACAGACAAAGTTGAAACATCAATCCTATCAGGCCATGGCGAAGACCAGCCTGCAGCTGGCGGTGCAGTTCCTGTTCCATACGTACCTGCGCACCAAGAAGAAGCTTCGGTATGGGAGCTCACTCGATCAAGTTATCTCATAATTTATAAAATGCTCCAAGCAGCTCCAAGCTTTTTTTTTTTTTTTAAGTTACTTGGTGAATCATGGTACGACTGTGTCTCATGTCTTCTTTATTGCTCTTGTTCAACACGAGACACAATGCATACATGTCAACCTATACGGAATGTCCGTATTTTATACGGATTTGATTCAATAAACATAGTATACGGGCGTATAAATAAAGTTATACGGATTCTTTAAAAAAACTTCAATATTTATTTAGAGCTATAATCAATTCCCACGATGATAAGAGCGCATAACATTTACAAACGTACTGTACAGCACAGACAGCCAGTAAAGAGTCTTATGAAATCGCGCGTTATCTTGTGGTAGCAAGACTTCGTTCCACTTTTGATCATGCGCACACCGCATTGCGAGAATCCCGCCAATCGTGAAGTCATAGACATATAAACATAGACGCCGCCTTCTGCGTAGAATCATGCGTCATCCTCGCCGCCATATTGGATGTGGCAAAGTGGAGATTCTTCAACCGTCTCGGCGTCTAGACAGTAGCCGAGAATAAAGATGCCTCATTCATGTGCTGCGTTTAACTGTACCAACAGGTTTACCGTCCAAACGAGATCACATGGGATTACCTTTCACAGGTGAGACTGGAAAAATACTTTTCATTGTATTTGGTCATTATAACGTAATTTTGCGAACAGATTTTTCTGACTTTGTGGCTAATATAAAGTCTCGTGCATAATAGCCGCTCGGTGAAACCTGTCTCCAAACAACGAAGTATTTCCTTCGTAACTATGCTGATAACACTTTGTGTTTTTGTCAAACATTGGAGCTTTGTATTCATTCTGAAGGTTTATTGTTATTAGTATTGAATAAAAAGTAACTGGGATATATCATTGTTAATTATCATTCAAATTTTAGGTGAATTATTTTAATTTGCATCTTATACGGATTTTATAAGGGAAATACAGATTTTGGAGGTTGGTTATATGGGTTTGATTGACCAAAGGTTGACCTGTATGACAATGAGTAATTCAGCACATTTTGGACAAACCCAGGCGCAGCACAGATTTTCATCTTCGTGACAACCGAGTCTACTGGAAACAAATTTTCTATTTAGTTTGTGCTACAAGTGAGTTAGTCACTTAGAGGTGTGATATTTTTGTCTGACTGCTACATGAATCTCAAATAGTAATCATTTGGGGATGTAGTGCACAAGAACACTTGTGTTTTACCCTGTGTAGTGAGCATACAGCGTGAGGAGTGGGGAAAAGAACGTAACGTCAGCTTAGCGAGACAACAGGTTTTGTCTGTCCTGTTTATTTATGTACTAAAGGGTTATTTATTAAGTAGAAGTCTTGTAGGTAAATATAAGCATACCATTCCTGTGTCCATAAAATTTCAAACTAATCTCCGCTGTGAGAATGTGTTACTGTATAGAAATGAATGTGTGTGTGTTTCCCTGCTAGGGTTGATACAGAGGAGTGGATAGCTACAGTGGAGATGTTGCTGTCGAAGAGCAGTGAGGCATGTCGGTGGATGGTGCAGTACCTGGTAGCCGCTGAGGGACGGGAGATCATCAAGTGAGTAGGAATATAGTCGTGATATACAGTATATAGCAGTGGCGGCTGCTGGTTTTTAAAACAGGGGAAGCCCATTTTACGCATTCATCGTAAAACCTGTAGGCCGGATATCAAAGCATAGAAAGGTGTGCCCCATTAGCATAGTGAACTAGACAACCCTACCTAGTGGCAGAAAGTATTTTTGCTTGTACATTTCATGTTATAGTCTGGCTTGCCAGGCTAGTGCCTCATATCCTTAATCAAAAATATCAAACATCCAAAAATCACTGGCTATTCAACGAAGAGCCTTGAACATCATACCCTGATATGCAACACAGAGTCTTTAACACAACACCCAGCTGTGCAACACATCTTTGAACATCATCTGCAACACGGTCTGGAAATTCATAACCAGGTAGGCTATGCAACACACAGAACCTTGAATATTATACCCAGGTATAACCTACAACACAGAGCCCACCATTCTCTTAACATTACTGAACAATATACACACTTCAGATTCATGAACATGAACACTATTTATACACAAATTCTGCCCTCCGCTCCTTTTCCAGAAAATGGTCTGTGACCCTGTCATACCAGCTGGTTGTGTTTTCCAGAGACTTCACCAATTTCTGTTAGCAGCTAGCACTGCAGATCTCAATAAGGCTCAAGCTAGCCTACAACCAGATTGAACTACAAATGAAATAAACAAGTGAATTCGCGAATGATCAAACTGATAGAATGGATGAAAGTTAACGGAGCACAACGAGTAATATTTACATTTATTTACAGAGTAATGTACAGAGACATCAATGAGAAGAAACGTTTATATGAAAAGAAATTCAGACAGCACTTTGGCACACGACTACACTTTCTCGACATCCGCTGGGGACTGACTGATCATACTTCCGTATTCCTCGCCGACGCCGAAGTACAGAGCCCGCCCTCCTCATGTCTTTCAAACACTACCTCCAATAATCCTTCATCAGCCCGGCTTCTTGTCCCTCCCACTGTCTCGTTTAGTCCCAGAGAAGCCCGGCTTCCCTGGAAGTGACGATTTTGTTGATTTTAACCAATAACAACTAGCTGAAATTGGCTGTTCAGAGCCCTCTCATAGACTGCAACGGATACCCGGCTGCCAGCCATAGAGCCCATTGAAATAAGAAAGGTTACAGTCAGTGTTGCCAGATTGGGCGGTTTTAAGTGGATTTTGGCGGGTTTTGAACATATTTTGGCTGGAAAACGTCAGCAGTATCTGGCAACGCTGGTTACAGCCTGGCAGCAACGGTGATTCTCGTAGCGAACTGCAAGTTCATCAGACATCACTCAAATAAGTTACAGGATAGTTATGAACGTAAATACAATCTTGGGCATATATTATGTTATGCAAGTTATTGTTTTAATGAGAATTCAACGTCGTAGATGCCGCAGTTTGGGGAGAGAATTTTAGGGGAAGCTCGGCTTCCCTTGTTGTCTCTGAGAAATCGCCCCTGGTATATAGAGGATATTACATGATCGCGCGAAGATATGAAGTTTTATCTTCGAATGGTGAACATATTCATGAGTGAGTGAAGCACAAGAAGATAAACTTCATATCTTCATGCCACCGTGTAATGTTCTCCACGTTATATGGACACATTCACCAAAAAAATATGCGAGTTAATCAAAAGAATTTTAATTTTGAACTAGTTCGCCATTTTGAGAGCGTGCATCAAGTCAGTGGGAAAACACTGGGAGTGACTTCATCGGCGTGAAATATCAGGAATTATTTTTTTCGCGGTGCGTTTTCTATCAAATACTGCGCTCTGATTGGCTGGCGAGCGGGTCCGTATCCTACGATATGGACCCCGGTTATGGACCTCTGGCGACGCGCTCGTTCACAACAACAAACATAGTAGAATTTTTTGCCAACATTTATCTTTTTTATAAGATTTATTTCTAAGATTATCAAAAATCTTATACATTTTTGCCAGCATTTCTCAGGAGAATAGCATTAATTTTACAGCATGGATAGCGATAACGACAGTGTTCACAGCGAAAGCGAGTTTTACTACCCTGAGGAAGAAGAAATAAAAGAAAACATTTCAGGAGAAAGCTAAAAACCTGTAACTTGCTAACGCCGAGCAAAAACATGGCTGAATCCTGAATGACTCCTATTTGTATAAATAGGGGACTGCATAGGCGGCAAAATGTTTTTTTTTTCCTGCCATGGAAGTGCACTTGTATACCGAGGAGGAAGCAATTTGCATTACAGCCGTGAATGAGGATTCAAAATGGCAGCTCGGCTCGGTTTTCCCTTTCGGGCGCTCTCGTTTTCTGTTAGAATTTCTCATCTCATCTCATTATCTCTAGCCGCTTTATCCTGTTCTACAGGGTCGCAGGCAAGCTGGAGCCTATCCCAGCTGACTACGGGTGAAAGGTGGGGTACACCCTGGACAAGTCGCCAGGTCATCGCAGGGCTGACACATAGACACAGACAACCATTCACACTCACATTCACACCTACGGTCAATTTAGAGTCACCAGTTAACCTAACCTGCATGTCTTTGGACTGTGGGGGAAACCGGAACACCCGGAGGAAACCCACGCGGACACGGGGAGAACATGCAAACTCCGCACAGAAAGGCCCTCGCCGGCCCCGGGGCTCGAACCCAGGACCTTCTTGCTGTGAGGCGACAGTGCTAACCACTACATCACCGTGCCGCCCCCTGTTAGAATTTGGTAAAGAAAAAAATAAATATATTATTTACCAGCTTAAGGTCGGTCCGTATGGTGAAATACTGTGACCTCGGCCTTAAATACTGACCTCGGCCCAGAGGGCCTCGATCAGTACTTTCAAGACCTCGGTCACGGTGTTTCACCATACGGACCTCCCAGCTGGTAAATAGCATATATTTATTCTGTCCACGCTCACTGGATATGAGCAATCGTCTGCTTGGATTGGTTACTCTGCTACGAGGATATCGGCTCCTATACCGTGAGGAGAGAAAAAGAAAATGGTGGAGCGTGTTACTGAACCAACCGGGGACGAAATAAAAACTCTACTCGAAAACAAAACCTCAAATACAAAAAAAAGCAACAAAATATGGAATAAAAGTATTTGATGGTAAGAACTTTTTTTTTTTTTTTTTTACCCCCCAAGAATTATCGCATTTTTCACAAATTGCTACCGTCATTTCGCCGGTTTGTTTACATTCTCAGCGGAAATGATTTGGTCAGATGTTTTGAATAAAGTTTCCATTTATCGAAACCGCAAAAAAAAAATGCTCAGTTTCTCAAAATCCAGTGAACATGGACAGAGTAAAACCGTTATTCCACTCAATCTCGTCGTACATGGCTTATAGCCAACTCAGTGCGCCATGCCTCGTTAGCTATCCGCTCATGTACAACTTGATTTCGTGAAATAACTGTTAATTATTATACATACAGGACACTTTTTCGATGGAATAAAAACGTGTTCTGTTCCCTTTTAGCGGGTTTCATTCATTTGGTTTGATAGCATGCAATATTGTTAGCATATCGCTTATTCTACATGTATTACGTCACTCTACCCAAAGGAGAACTAGCACTGAATATGGTTTGCGATTATTGCATGGTTGTCAAGACATGACGTCACATGTCCGAGACGTAAAACTTCCGCGCTAGCGAGCGACTGTGATAATTTGTAAACAAACATGGCCGCCAGGTTTGCTTCATTAAATACGGAACATTTTGAGAGAATTTTGAAATAGAAAGAACACCCAAAAGGAGTGTGTATGTCTAATCATAATACTGGCTGGCTTTTTTTTTTTTTTTTTTTTGTATGTTCCCATACATGTCAACCTTTGGTCAATCAAACCTGTATAACCAACCTCCAAAATCCGTATTTCCCTTATAAAATCCGTATAAGATGCAAATTAAAATAATTTACCTAAAATTTGAATGATAATTAACAATGATATATCCCAGTTACTTTTTATTCAATATTAATAACAACAAACCGTCAGAATGAATACAAAGTTCCAATGTTTGACAAAAACACAAAGTGTTATCAGCATAGTTACGAAGGAAATACTTCGTTGTTTGGAGACAGGTTTCACCGAGCGGCTATTATGCACGAGACTTTATATTAGCCACAAAGTCAGAAAAATCTGTTCGCAAAATTACGTTATAATGACCAAATACAATGAAAAGTATTTTTCCAGTCTCACCTGTGAAAGGTAATCCCATGTGATCTCGTTTGGACGGTAAACCTGTTGGTACAGTTAAACGCAGCACATGAATGAGGCATCTTTATTCTCGGCTACTGTCTAGACGCCGAGACGGTTGAAGAATCTCCACTTTGCCACATCCAATATGGCGGCGAGGATGATGTATGATTCTATCCAGAAGGCGGCGTCTATGTTTATATGTCTATGACTTCCCGGTTGGCGGGATTCTCGCAATGCGGTGTGCGCATGATCAAAAGTGGAACGAAGTCTCGCTACCACAAGATAACGCGCGATTTCATAAGACTCTTTACTGGCTGTCTGTGCTGTACAGTACGTTTGTAAATGTCATGCGCTCTTTTATCATCGTGGGAATTGATTATAGCTCTAAATAAATATTGAAGTTTTTTTAAAGAATCCGTACAACTTTATTTATACGCCCGTATACTACGTTTATTGAATCAAATCCGTATAAAATACGGACATTCCGTATAGGTTGACATGTATGTGTTCCATTCAGCTAGCATGATATTGAACTCGTCTTCGACTCGTCCAGTATCATGCTAGCTGAATGGAATATATCTGATATACCATGAAAAAAAGCCAGCCAATATTATTTAAATGTGTCACTCAGATCCACAGTGGATTTTGGGTGAAAAATGTGAGTTTTTCAACACGAGAAGATAAACTTCATATCTTCAAGCAATATTTTTATTATATAGACACATTCACAAAAAAGTACCCAAATTTATCAAAATTAATCGATTTCTTCACAATTGACGTATCGAGATTTATATCATGGTTTTGAATCGCCATGTCCCAGATGTAGCTTGTATGAAAAATACGAGTGGTGTATTTTCCAGTAAACCGTGTGTGTATAATAAAAAAAAAAAAAAAAAACACTGTCCTCTGTGCTTGCTACTAGTCAAAACATCCTGATAAATGCCAGTATAACTGTAGCTTTATCCAGGGTTATCTGTGCAGTTTTGGCTTGGGCCTGACTGTCGGCACGTCACGCGCAACATATTCCTGAACTCATGTGTTTTGTGTTCATTCTCATGCATGTGGGATTTTGCCAGGAGCAACCCATAAGAGTAAATTGCTTGCATCTGTTAGTTGTGGGTGTGAATGCATTCTGTAGCCTTATTGGCGAAGAGACCTCAGAAAGTAGGCCTTGGCCAGAGAATACGAACACATGAAGCCAGTGGCATGCACATAAGACGCCAACAGTGTCCAGGATGGAATGTATGCATGTGTGTTTGGTGAAACACTGGGGAGGATGGGTGGGTTGTCGTGCGCTCCTGTATGATTGGCCAGTTTATACTGAAAGTTAGCACTGCCCTAATATCACACCATGACACGTCAAGGCCAGAGAATGTTGAAGAACTGGTTTACAATCGAAACGGCTCGACTCACCCACTCAGCTCTATCCTCCAGCATTTCCCCAGTGGTTTACTGGCATGTGTACAAACCAAAAACAAGGCATTTATCTCATAAGTCTAATTCACAACATACAAGCAAAGTGTTTATCCAATTGAGTGAATAACTGACTCCCTTCCAAAACCTGACGGAAAACCCCCAATTTTTATTCCCCTCTGGCTGAAAGGCCCGTAGGGGAATTATGTCATAGCGATATCTGTCCCGGGAAGGGTGCTCATCTTCTGAAACCAACTCTTCACACAGTTTTCGGAGGAATTTCACGAAACTTGGCAGGATTCTTTGTTATATGTCGGTAATACGCATATTGTAATTTTGTTCAACTGGGTCACATTTTCCCAGAGTTCCAGCAACTTGATTAACAAAATTATACTTTGACAATTTCGAGAGTGTGTTTTCCTTTTGAAATCAACTCCTCTCACAATTTTTGGAGGAATTTCACCAAACTTGGTAAAAGGCATCGTTATACAGTATGTTGGTAGTACGCCTGTTGTAATTTTGTTCAATTCGGTCACATTTTACCAGAGTTACAGCCCTTGATTAACAAGCTTGTACTTTGAGAATTTCATGAAGGTGTGCTCGCCTTCTGACATCAGCTCCTCTCACAATTTTTGGACGAATTTCTCGAAGCTTGGCAAAACGCCGTGTTATATGACGGTAATACGCATATCGCGATTTCATTTCGCTTGTGAAAATTTTACCAGAGTTTTGAGCCTTGATTAAATAACTTGTACTTTGACAATTTCATGAGGGCGTACGTTCTTCTGGAATCAACTCCTCTCACAATTTATGGAGGAATTTCACCAAAATTGGTAAAAGGCTTTGTTATATGACAGTTAGATACGCATATTGAAATTTCGTTTAATTTGGGCAAATTTTACCAGAGTTCTGCCCTTGATTATTAACAAACTTGTACTTTGGCAATTTCATCAAGGTGTGCTTGCTTTCTGAAATCAACTTCCCTCAGAATTTTTATTATCCCTTGCTGGCTGAAAGGCCCGAAGGGGGATTATGTCGTGGCGATGTCCGTCTGTCCGTCCCAGGAAGGGTACTCACCTTCTGGAATCAACTCCTCTCATGATTTTAGGAGGAATTTCATGAAATTTGGCAGGATTCTTTGTGATATGTCGGTAATTGTAATTTCGTTCAATTCAGTCGCATTTTACCGGAGTTATGGTGGTTGCCAGCGGAGGATATTGTGCTCTCAGAGCACTCTTGTTGTAGAACTAATGATGTAAAACATACCCTCCATCACTGTGTCCAAAATGGTGGTCTTTGGGTCTGGTTCAAATTTTCTCTCTCTCTCTCTCGGTAGGAACTGCCTATTGGAGTGTAACGTGCGGGAGGTGCGTGTCGTGGTGGCCTCCATCCTTGAGAAAACTCTGGAGAGTGCACTATGTTTCCAGGACGCAGGGTTGGACTGCCTTTTAGATATGCTGCTCTCTTTGCTTGACAAGGACGTACCAGAGAACTGCAAAAACTGCTCACAGTACTTCAGCCTATTTAGTAACTTTGCCCAGAGGGTAAGAAAGCAGGAGAAATAAGTGTTGCTCAGTTTAAAAAAAAAATTGTCTAAATAATCTGCAACAAATCTGTACGCTGTACAGTAACTTTTTTTTTTTTTTCCAAATAATAATAGTAATAAGACACTTACTGGGTATGCATAACATTCATCCAGTTTAATGCTGAACATTTTTTTTGTATGTGTTTTATTATTCAAATGATCAGATTTGACCAATCAAGGCTTCCTTCTGTTCACTCAAAATCAAGGTCCATCTGCATTTTGGCCTTCTGTTTATTTGTTTAATTCCTCATGGCCATATATTTGTGTGTTCACTTTCAGGGATTCAGGCCTTGTCAACTGCTATTAAAGCACGCTGCTTATCGAAGGATGCTTATCTTTCTTTTGGGTCCTAATAGACAGAACAATCAGGTATTACCGGTACCATCTGAACTCCCAACAGGAGGCAAAATGTAGTTTTTTACTAATTTTTTTTTTAAAACTATTTCTCACTCTGTCCTCTTTAGAACCGCCGGTGGAGTTCAGCTCAGGCACGAGAGTTCCTCCACTTGCATAACACCCTTGCACTGGTGGTGCTACACACAGACCTCACATCTCAGAGAACAGAAAGTAAGCAACTTCACACACATACAGTGGAGCAAAAAGTATTTAGTCAGCCACCAATTGTGCAAGTTCTCCCACTTAAAAAGATGAGAGAGGCCTGTAATTTTCATCATAGGTACACTTCAACTATGAGAGACAGAATGGGGGGAAAGATTCCAGGAAATCACATTGTAGGATTTTTAATGAATTAATTGGTAAATTCCTCGGTAAAATAAGTATTTGGTCGCCTACAAACAAGCAAGATTTCTGGCTCTCACAGACCTGTAACAACTTCTTTAAGAGGCTCCTCTGTCCTCCACTCGTTACCTGTATTAATGGCACCTGTTTGAACTCGTTATCAGTATAAAAGACACCTGTCCACAACCTCAAACAGTCACACTCCAAACTCCACTATGGCCAAGACCAAAGAGCCGTCAAAGGACACCAGAAACAAAACTGTAGACCTGCACCAGGCTGGGAAGACTGAATCTGCAATAGGTAAGCAGCTTGGTGTGAAGAAATCAACTGTGGGAGCAATTGTTAGAAAATGGAAGACATACAAGACCACTGATAATCTCCCTCGATCTGGGGCTCCACACAAGATCTCACCCCGTGGGGTCAAAATGATCACAAGAACGGTGAGCAAAAATCCCAGAACCACACGGGGGGACCTAGTGAATAACCTGCAGAGAGCTGGGACCAAAGTAATAAAGGCTACCATCAGTAACACACTACGCCACCAGGGACTCAAATCCTGCAGTGCCAGACGTGTCCCCCTGCTTAAGCCAGTACATGTCCAGGCCCGTCTGAAGTTTGCTAGAGAGCATTTGGATGATCCAGAAGAGGACTGGGAGAATGTCATATGGTCAGATGAAACCAAAATAGAACTTTTTGGTAAAAACTCAACTTGTCGTGTTTGGAGGAGAAAGAATGCCGAGTTGCATCCAGAGAACACCATACCTACTGTGAAGCATGGGGGTGGAAACATCATGCTTTGGGGCTGTTTTTCTGCAAAGGGACCAGGACGACTGATCCGTGTAAAGGAAAGAATGAATGGGGCCATGTATCATGAGATTTTGAGTGAAAACCTCCTTCCATCAGCAAGGGCATTGAAGATGAAATGTTGCTGGGTCTTTCAGCATGACAATGATCCCAAACACACCGCCCGGGCAACGAAGGAGTGGCTTCGTAAGAAGCATTTCAAGGTCCTGGAGTGGCCTAGCCAGTCTCCAGATCTCAACCCCATAGAAAATCTTTGGAGGGAGTAGAAAGTCCATGTTGCCCAGCGACAGCCCCAAACCATCACTGCTCTAGAGGAGATCTGCATGGAGGAATGGGCCAAAATACCAGCAACAGTGTGTGAAAACCTTGTGAAGACTTACAGAAAACGTTCGACCTCTGTCATTGCCAACAAAGGGTATATAACAAAGTATTGAGAGGAACTTTTGTTATTGACCAAATACTTATTTTCCACCATAATTTGCAAATAAATTCTTTAAAAATCAGACAATGTGATTTTCTGGATTTTTTTTCCTCATTCTGTCTCTCATAGTTGAAGTGTACCTATGATGAAAATTACAGGCCTCTCTCATCTTTTTAAGTGGGAGAACTTGCACAATTGGTGACTGACTAAATACTTTTTTGCCCCACTGTACACACTGCTCACTGTATGACATGCACAAATAATGAATTCATTACCACGCTTGGTGATCAGTGCATAGATTGGGCTGTGAATCTGAGACTCTCATCATGTGTGTGCAGCTCCTGGAGCGTTCAAACATAGCTCCTCTGGCTTAGTGTCTTCAACCTCACTCCTGCCACTGCACACAGACGTCAACACACTGCTGTTCAAACCCGAAGGACAGCCTTACCTTATGGAGGTGTCGCGCACGCACACTCACTCCGACATCTTTTTTCATTTGTTATAGACACCGTATTTGTGATGCAGGATATTTATCCAAGCTGTTTGCTTTGTAGGTAATGTTTGCCATGCGTGAGCTGTCTGGACCACTGTCCTTCCTCATAGAGATGGTGACTTACTGCTGCTTTTGTAACGAGCCTTTCTCTCTGGGAGTGCTACATCTGCTTAAGGTAGGATGGTCCAGGACAATATATACCCTCATACTGGCAACACAAAACTACACTTCATCCTGGGATTTACACATCCCCGGTCACAAAAGCGTCATTTTATTCCCTTCTTATAGAGCGCAATGCTAACATGTTCTGCGTCTGTATGGTTTGTAGAATCAGCTAGAGACCGCTCCTGCTCACGAGCTCAAGAATGTCTTCCAAATGCTTCTGGAGATTCTGGTGAGTGACATTAAGTAGAACTGCAGACAAGAAATGTTAAATACACGCAGTCAAGTCTGTAATCAGACTGGTCCTGTGTTTGTATAATTTGAACATGGGTCTCGTGAAGTAAGCTGAATAATGTGCGGTTTTGGATAAATCCACGTGTTGATACGGTGGAAAACGTTGCATATGACCGTTTAAAGGAACAGTCCACCGTACTTCCATAATGAAATATGCTCTTATCTGAATTGAGACGAGCTGCTCCGTACCTCTCCGAGCTTTGCGCGACCTCCCAGTCAGTCAGACGCGCTGTCACTCCTGTTAGCAATGTAGCTAGGCTCAGCATGGCCAATGGTATTTTTTGGGGCTGTAGTTAGATGTGACCAAACTCTTCCGCGTTTTTCCTGTTTACATAGGTTTATATGACCAGTGATATGAAACAAGTTCAGTTACACAAATTGAAACGTAGCGATTTTCTATGCTATGGAAAGTCCGCACTATAATGACAGGCGTACTAACACCTTCTGCGCGCTTCGGCAGCGCATTGATACGGAGCTCAGATATCAATGCGCTGCCGAAGGTGTTAGTACGCCTGTCATTATAGTGCCGACTTTCCATAGCATAGAAAATCGCTACGTTTCAATTTGTGTAACTGAACTTGTTTCATGTCACTGGTCATATAAACCTATGTAAACAGGAAAAACACGGAAGAGTTTGGTCGCATCTAACTACAGCCCCAAAAAATACCATTGGCCATACTGAGCCTAGCTACATTGCTAACAGGAGTGACAGCGCGTCTGACTGACTGGGAGGTCGCGCAAAGCTCGGAGAGGTACGGAGCAGCTCGTCTCAATTCAGATAAGAGCATATTTCATTATGGAAGTACGGTGGACTGTTCCTTTAAGAGAGCCAGAAGAATTTGTTTCTTGAAAAGATTTAGCACAGACATCTTATTGCTCTTTTTTTTTTTTTTTCCTTTTTACCTTTAGATGTTAGAGGACCCTCTGCAGTCCCAGAGACTCAAATATGCATTCGAGTCTGAGAAAGGGCTTCTGGGTAGGTATCATTCTGCCCTGTTCCTATCATGAAATATCTACCTGATGTCATGTGACCAAGTAGCCTGTTTTTTGTTTTTTTTTTTTTCCCCTCCCCTTTTCAGCTTTGATGCATCAGAGCAACAATGTGGACAGCAGTCGCTGCTACCAGTGCGTCAAATTCCTCGTCACTTTAGCTCAGAAGTGAGTGAATTGCAGACATTCTATCTTGGCTCTCCTCTGATAACCTTCAACTGTTTTTATCCCCCGCTGGCCGAAAGGCCCGAAGGGGGATTACTGTATGTCGTGGCGATGTCTGTCCGTCCCAGGAAGGGTACTCACCTTCTGAAATCAACTCCTCTCGTAATTTTTGGAGGAATTTCATGAAACTTGGCAGGATTCTTTGTTGTATGTCGCTAATACGAATATTGTAATTTTGTTAAATCCGGTCACATTTTTCCAGAGTTCCAGCCCTTGATTAACAAAATTATACTTTGACAATTTCATGAGTGTGTTTTTCTCCTTCTGAAATCAACTCCTCTCACAATTTGTGGAGGAATTTCATGAAACTTGGTAAAAGGCATTGTTGTATGTCGGTAATACGCATGTTGTTATTTTGTTAAATTCGGTACTTTCAGAATTTTATGAAGGTGTGCTCACCTTCTGACAACTCCTCTCATGGTTTTTGGACGAATTTCTTGAAGCTTGGCAAAACGCCGTGTTATATGACGGTAATACGCATATTGCAATTTCATTTCGTTTGTAAAAATTTTACCAGAGTTTTGACCCATTGATTAAGTAACTTGTACTTTGACAGTTTCATGAGGGTGTACGTGCTTCTGAAATCAACTGCTCTCACAATGTGTGGAGGAATTTCACCAAACTTGGCAAAAGGCTTTGTTATATGACAGTTACACGCATATTGAAATTTTATTTAATTTGGGCAAATTTTACCAGAGTTCTGCCCTTGATTATTAACAAACTTGTACTCTGGCAATTTCATCAAGGTGTGCTTGCTTTCTGAAATCAACTTCCCTCAGAATTATTATTATCCCTCGCTGTCCGAAAGGCCCCAAGTGGGATTATGTCGTGGCGATGTCCGTCCTGGGAAGGGTACTCGCCTTCTGAAATCAACTCTCATAATTTTTGGAGGAATTTCACGAAACTTGACAGGATTCTTGTATGCAGGGATGAGAGTTTTCTGCTTTTCGGCAGATTTCCGCTTTTTCTGAGTAAAAATCGGCCTTTTTATATTATGCCAAATCCATTGAGATTTTTTTTTTTTCATTTATTGAGGGGGTTGGGGTATGTTCCTTCGTGATACTCAAGCATAATTCAGTCCTACGACGATGTTACATGTTTACGTTTTCGCCATCTTTAGTCTCGCTAAGTCTCGCGGTAGAATACGTGTTATCTACAATGTAATTGGCCAAAACATCGATGGCAAGAGCATGATCGCCAATCATAACAGTTCTTACAGAAGTACCCACATCCGTTCTATTTTATTGAAACTTGCAACTTGCACATGCTCATCGTCGCTACTGTTCAAAAATACGTTTCTCTTTCGTATCGGCTTTTTTACTCAAAATGCCTCAGTTTACTCAATTAATACATTGAACATTATGATAGTCAGTAAATCTGAATTAATGCTGACAGTTTTGAAAACTTAAATATTTCAAAAGACTTTTTGAAGAAATCATATGCAACTAATGAGGACATAGGGAGAAAAGGTCAGTCACCCTAAGAAATTTTATTTAATATATGAACATTTTGATAATTAATAGAACTTAAGTTTAATGTGACTTTAGCTTGTCATCTTTGTTGATCATGAATTATCACCATACCCTTGAATGTAGAATGTGATTTTATTTTGAATTCAAACAATACTCCTATTGATTTGAAACATATTTTCATGTAAATATATAAAAAAGACAACAGATATATTTTTTTTTAATCTACTACAGCTCAGATTGCAGGAAAAGTGGTTTGTAAGGCCTTATTTTTCAAAATTTTCCTGGGGGGGTATTCAAGAGCACTCTTGTTGCTGTTTTTTTATTGGAAAATTCTCTGGTACGCAGTCCATTGGTAGAATGTCTTGTGTGCTGTTGCACAAAACTAAATCGTTGTTTGTTTTGGCCAGGTGTGCGCCTGCTAAAGACTACTTCAAGGAGCTGTCGGGGCATTGGAGCTGG
The DNA here is from genome assembly GCF_027579695.1 of Neoarius graeffei. Lineage (NCBI taxonomy): Eukaryota > Metazoa > Chordata > Actinopteri > Siluriformes > Ariidae > Neoarius > Neoarius graeffei. The sequence goes on from NC_083571.1 coordinate 87,767,431, forward strand.
GCAGTGCAGTGGCTGCAGAAAAAGGTAAGATACTGACAAAGTTATACCATTTGAACAATCCCATTTTCTCCCAAGCACTACGTCTTTTAGGTGTTCATCAGTGCATTTTTCTCCAATTTTCACAGATGTCGGAGCATTACTGGACACCTCAGAGCAACGTGTCCAATGAGACATCCACGGCTAAGACCTTCCAACGGACCATCTCAGCACAGGCATGAAGTTTCTCATTTATACATTGACGTGCCCTTAGTGTTTCCTTCCACCTTGTGTAGGCTGTCACTGTGTTTGTGTGTGTAGGATACACTGGCCTATGCCACAGCTCTACTGAATGAGAAGGACCAGTCTGGCAGCAGTAATGGCTCTGATGGCAGCCCAGCTAATGAGAACTCAGACCGCAGCCTCAGACAGGTAACACCTGAATATCCCACACACTCTTTTTGATGAATACATGTGAACACATAATCATGATGTATATGTGTGTGTGTGTGTATGATGAGCAAAGATTGCTCATTAGGTTTTTGACTGTTGAAGGAATAATCTTCTATTTCCCTGTATGTACTGAAAAGACTAGAAAGCACATTGAATCAAACATATGAATTATAATAAATAGAATGTAAGCCTAAGAACAGTTGTTCCATCAATAAACATTTAATCTATAATTGTATAACCTAAATTCAGTGAAGGTCTTTGGATGCTACAGATCTGAGAAAATGCTCTGCTAAAGCTGTTCTAGTTTCACCCAGCCTTCAAAGACCGGATGACGGTAAAATGCAAATTATAGAGATTTAACGCGTAATATATTTCTGATCTTAAAGCTATACTGCCTTTCAGATTTTTCAGGTTTAGGTCATACAAAGAATTTTCCCTGACATCCAATTATTTTTGTTTCGTGGACCGAAAGCTACTGAATTTGAATCACAGACTTAAACTAATAAAATTGTTGTTGTTGTTGTTGTTTTTAAATAGAACAATTAATGAATTTAAGGCCACATGGCCCGAAATTCTCCGCTATTTTTTCCTGCTTCACCATGACCCAATTCAAGATACTATGTCATGCATCACGTGGTGGGCTTTCCCCGTTCGCACAAGGCATTGTAGGATACAAATTTGATACGGAGAGAAAAATGGCAGACGTGAGTGTGCGAATGAAACATGAAAGACCGACTACAGTAACGGAAAGAGAAGAAAAGACGTTATGTTGTGAAGGAAAAGAAACAGGACCAAACTAATAAATATCGACGGTCAGCAAGCACCTCGGTGTGATCAGCTGTTCGTTTAGCGACAGAATGATGTAACAGTCAGTGCACGGTCAAAGGTAAACCTGTAGATGGCAGTAATGCAACGCTGTGGATGCCAGCTGCCGTAAAACCCAAAAGATGAAGAAGACGAAAGTTGAGCGTAATTCCCTTAAATTAAATAACTTCCCAGCCACAGAATGACCTTTTTTTTTTTTATAGATATTACAGAAATATACATACATCACAATGACCAAATTTCAGAGGGAACGAAATTTCACCGATATTATCAAATCGAAACGCTGTCTACTTTTAAGCTTTCATTTCAGGTGCCTCCAGAATGAGTATTCAGTTACTGCCAGACATGATGTGTTGTGGAGATTTGACTTTCTCCTGTGTTATAACCCATGACACAATGTCCTCTGTTGAGTCTAAAACCTTTTCTTGCTTTCGGAAGCATCACTCAGGCAACAAGCACAACTGGCAGCTTAGCTAAACTGTTAGCAGAGCGAGCCAGCCATGCAGTCAGAGAGCACTCGCCTTTGCTGCCATCACATTATCTTGCAAAGGAATGTTTCTGTTCTTGGCTAGCCTGTCCCCAAACGGTAGGCTTAGCCAGCTAGCTGAACCACAATACGCTGAGCTCCAAAGAGCAGTGGTCATTTATAACAAGAATTTACACTACCGTTCAAAAGTTTGGGGTCACCCAGACAATTTTGTGTTTTCCATGAAAAGTCACACTTTTATTTACCACCATAAGTTGTAAAATGAATAGAAAATATAGTCAAGACATTTTTCTGGCCATTTTGAGCATTTAATCGACCCCACAAATGTGATGCTCCAGAAAGTCAATCTGCTCAAAGGAAGGTCAGTTTTATAGCTTCTCTAAAGAGCTCAACTGTTTTCAGCTGTGCTAACATGATTGTACAAGGGTTTTCTAATCATCCATTAGCCTTCTGAGGCAATGAGCAAACACATTGTACCATTAGAACACTGGAGTGAGAGTTGCTGGAAATGGGCCTCTATACACCTATGGAGATATTGCACCAAAAACCAGACATTTGCAGCTAGAATAGTCATTTACCACATTAGCAATGTATAGAGTGGATTTCTGATTAGTTTAAAGTGATCTTCATTGAAAAGAACAGTGCTTTTCTTTCAAAAATAAGGACATTTCAGAGTGACCCCAAACTTTTGAACGGTAGTGTATGTACAGTCCAATGTTGGCAGGATAGCGGGGATTGGGACAGCTGTTTGTGTCGTGGCCTGTGCATCACTTGGGTAAACCAGTCATGAAATTTTCACAGTCGGAACAATACTGAAGGTATTGTTTTCGCTTATTCCAGCAGAGGGCTGCAGCCTCCCACAGGGTTGCAAGTAAAATGGATATGTCCTGGGCCTTGTTCCAGGGAATATTGATTGAGGGTATTTGCACCTTCTGGAGGTCTTATAAATTTGATGCAGTTGGTCCCATGCTTGCACTTAGTGCGAGCTCACAAACATTGATCAGATTCATTCGCTAACCGTCTTTGAGAGAATCTTGGTGGAAAATCAGGAGTCACAATATCATGATACAACCAGGGCATTAGTAAGGTACTCTGTATGGCTAAAAGTATGTGGACTCTGCAGCATCGCACCATGATGTGCATTTTGAACATCCCATTCCATATTTAGTCCCAATTTGCTGTTATAATAACAAAAGGGGTGTTCACACGGCACATATTTGCATCGATGCTGCACCGATGTATTTTGTTGCGATATATCTTACACCGGTGTCAATTTTGTGGAGCGTTCACACGTCACAAACCTGCTTACTAGAGAGAAGCGTGTTAGCATCGGTGCAGCCCCACTTGCGTTCACACGGCAGTTTTTGCGACCGTGCTATACGATAGTAATAATGCGGAAATGAAATATGCGCATGTGTGAAAATGTGCTTCCTTTTTCCGGTTGTCATGGCATCACCAAGCGCCGGGAAAACAACGTGGATGAAGACACCAGTGTTGCCAGATACTGCTGACATTTTCCAGCCCAAAATATGTTCAAATCTGCCAAAGTGCACTTAAAACCGCCCAATCTGGCAACACTGGAAGACACGCAGTTCTCTTGTTGTTGATATTCGCCATTTTGGAAGTGCAAAATACCAGGATGCAAATTATGCAATGCCCGTATGTAATCAACTCTCCTCACGCGTAGCGAGTCTACCCCTGTAGCGTTCAGACGTCCCATTTTCTGTGCTACCCCGCAAACTAGCATTTACTCCAGAGTAAAGTTCTTAAACCACCTCCCGAGCAGGGTTAGATTTGCACCGGTTTAAGCAGCTTTCAGGGGCTACACCGGTATAACTTTGTACCGTGTGAACGCTCTACCGGGGCAGCCCCGGTGCTACACCCGAGTAAAAGTTGCCGTGTGAACACCCCTTAACACTCTTCTGGGAAGGCTTTCCACTATATTTTGGAGCGTGGCTCTGGGGATTTGTGTTCATTCAGCCACAAGAGCATTAGTGAGGTCAGGTACTGATGTCTGGCGAGAGGACCTGGGGCACAGTCCATACCAAAGTTGGCAAACCATGTCTTCATGGATCTCTCTTTGTGCGCAGAGACATCGTCATGCTGGAATGCCTTTGGGTCCCTTAGTTCCACTGAAGGGAAAGTGTAATTCAACAGCACACAAAGGCATTCTATACAGTTGTGTGCTTCCAACTTTGTGGCAACGTTTTCAGGAAGAGCAACATATGGGTGTGATGGGCAGGTGTCCAAACTTTTGCTCATATAGTGTACCTTAAAACCACCCTCCATCTATAGAGGTCTTTCACTGACGTCACGGGTTTGTTTTTCACGCAGCGTCCACCATATTGCCGGGCAAACAAAGAAACAGCAGCGACAGTGAATAATAAAAATCGATACGATTGCAGTCAGTGCAATCTCTCTGAAATGATTAAAAATGTACATTATATCAGCAGATCACGTTACATTCAAAAGCTGAAACATGCAGGCATCACAGATCCATATAATTTACCCATAAATGTATTTATTTATTCTGCCCACTTTTTGTGCGTGCGTGTGTGCGCGTCTCTGTGCACGCTTACTGCTTCAGAGGGGTTAAATGCAGAGGAGGAATTTTGCTGTGCTTGAATGTACATGTGACAAAAATAAAGGCTTCTTCTTAATTTACCCACAAATGTATTTATTCCACTTGAAAAGTGTTCAGCAAATCAGCTACCGAATTTGGGACACCACAACATCCTGAACTATTTAGTATTTGGGACTTCTAAATACACTGGCGATGCTAAAGGCTTACAAAAGTACAGATGCCTACAAATATTTTGAGGCAGGTTTCATTCCAGCATGTTATGGGAAATTCCCAATAAAGAAAAATACCATATTGTGACAAAGGTAGGCTCAAATGTGGACTTCTAATAGTAATAAACAATCCAGGGCCTAGAGCTAGCATAGTTTATGGTGTTTAACCTCATCTACATTATCAGTACATAACAAACATGCTGCTAGTTGAGCCAAGCATTAGGTCTAAAAAATATATACACACACACACAGTGGGGCAAAAAAGTATTTAGTCAGCCAATAATTGTGCAAGTTCTCCCACTTAAAAAGATGAGAGAGGCCTGTAATTTTCATCATAGGTACACTTCAACTATGAGAGACAGAATGGGGGGAAAGAATCCAGGAAATCACATTGTAGGATTTTTAATGAATTAATTGGTAAATTCCTCGGTAAAATAAGTATTTGGTCACCTACAAACAAGCAAGATTTCTGGCTCTCACAGACCTGTAACAACTTCTTTAAGAGGCTCCTCTGTCCTCCACTCGTTACCTGTATTAATGGCACCTGTTTGAACTCGTTATCAGTATAAGAGACACCTGTCCACAACCTCAAACAGTCACACTTCAAACTCCACTATGGCCAAGACCAAAGAGCCGTCAAAGGACACCAGAAACAAAATTGTAGACCTGCACCAGACTGGGAAGACTGAATCTGCAATAGGTAAGCAGCTTGGTGTGAAGAAATCAACTGTGGGAGCAATTATTAGAAAATGGAAGCCATACAAGACCACTGATAATCTCCCTCGATCTGGGGCTCCACACAAGATCTCACCCTGTGGGGTCAAAATGATCACAAGAACGGTGAGCAAAAATCCCAGAACCACACGGGGGGACCTAGTGAATGACCTGCAGAGAGCTGGGACCAAAGTAACAAAGGCTACCATCAGTAACACACTACGCCGCCAGGGACTCAAATCCTGCAGTGCCAGACGTGTCCCCCTGCTTAAGCCAGTACATGTCCAGGCCCGTCTGAAGTTTGCTAGAGAGCATTTGGATGATCCAGAAGAGGACTGGGAGAATGTCATATGGTCAGATGAAACCAAAATAGAACTTTTTGGTAAAAACTCAACTTGTCATGTTTGGAGGAGAAAGAATGCTGAGTTGCATCCAAAGAACACCATACCTACTGTGAAGCTTGGGGGTGGAAACATGCTTTGGGGCTGTTTTTCTGCAAAGGGACCAGGACGACTGATCCGTGTAAAGGAAAGAATGAATGGGGCCATGTATCGTGAGATTTTGAGTGAAAACCTCCTTCCATCAGCAAGGGCATTGAAGATGAAACGTGGCTGGGTCTTTCAGCATGACAATGATCCCAAACACACCGCCCAGGCAACGAAGGAGTGGCTTCGTAAGAAGCATTTCAAGGTCCTGGAGTGGCCTAGCCAGTCTCCAGATCTCAACCCCATAGAAAATATTTGGAGGGAGTTGAAAGTCCATGTTGCCCAGCGACAGCCCCAAAACATCACTGCTCTAGAGGAGATCTGCATGGAGGAATGGGCCAAAATACCAGCAACAGTGTGTGAAAACCTTGTGAAGACTTACAGAAAACGTTTGACCTCTGTCATTGCCAACAAAGGGTATATAACAAAGTATTGAGATGAACTTTTGTTATTGACCAAATACTTATTTTCCACCATAATTTGCAAATAAATTCTTTAAAAATCAGACAATGTGATTTTCTGGATTATTTTTTCTCATTTTGTCTCTCATAGTTGAAGTGTACCTATGATGAAAATTACAGGCCTCTCATCTTTTTAAGTGGGAGAACTTGCACAATTGGTGACTGACTAAATACTTTTTTGCCCCACTGTGTGGTTTTATATATATATATATATATATATATATCGCATCCAACGCCCACATCCAGATATACATTTTAACGTTGCACAGAGCTTTCACACTAATCTGATATAAAATGTTCTCCACACACACAGGAATGTTTTGTTGGCATCCCATTTAACTGCAACTCACCATTTTTTCTCATCTTTCTGGGTACTCTGGGAAGTGGTGAAAAGTTAAACCAGGCTTAACTTCCACATCTGTTATTACATCCAAAATCACTACAAGTCTCTGGCATTCTTTTGGCTGTAACTTTTTAGAGATGTGCAAGTTTATCTGTAGATGTTTACTGAATTTGGCGTACGATCACTTGCGCAAACACAAAGCTCGCCCAGCAACATGGCTGGATAGACAAATCCACAGTTGCGATGACGTCATGTGAAAATCCTCCATAGAGTTATCAACATGATTATCAAAAATGAATAGACATCACATCATTGCAGGTTATAAGGCAGAACATCCCGCCTCACTTCTGCCACTCAGCTGCAGCTTGCATGATGGAATATTGATTCTTGGCGGAAGCACAAGAGCGCGTGTTGTAGCCTCAGGTTTTCATTCTTTTCTCAGTTCAGGGAATTGTCTAAATTGTTCTGCATTATAACGTCTCTTTCATTTTCTGTGTTTTTCTTCAGGGATCGGAGTCTCCGATGATGTTGGGCGATTCTAAGAGTGATTTAGAAGATGTTGACCCCTAACTCTCATCAGCAGCAATAGGGGCACTTTTTTACACAAGCAAAAAACAAGATTCCCTCCAATGGAGAGATATTGTAGCTCCAAGCAGCCAATCAAAAGACTGCATTTGGCTTCCTGGGGGACAGGAAACGGATAATCAGGAAACAAGAGGCACAAACCCAGCCAATGAGAGTTCTCACTGCAAGTTGCTCTGAAGTGAAGAAATGGGACGGGGGGGGGCGGGGAATGGTTGTGGCTGGTCAAGGCTGAGGTTGAGGAGACTGGAGCTTAACTCTCACTGGATATTGTGTGTTTACTGAGATCCCATCATGTAGCCCAAGCTCAGTAGAATATGGAGGAGGTTTTTGTTTTGTGTCACTTTTCATACACATGCAGGATTTAGTGGTGCTGAGGAAGGGTGTTTTAAACAAAAAAAAAAGGAAAGAAAAAGAACACTGGTTGTGGATATTTGCCAATATAATAAGAGATGCATTCATGAAAAATTTGAAGCTGTGTTCCATAGGTGTAATTTCAAATGTAAAAATAATATTTTTAAGAATTCTATACTTTTTTTCCCTTTTGTTTGAGCAGTGCCTCGTAATCAACTCTAAAAGGAACTTGTTCTTCTTAGACGAGTTCTCTCTCTCTTTCTCTCTCTCTCTCTCTCTCTCTCTCTCTCTCGCTGGTATTTTTTTAAATGCACTTTATATATGACTTCAGTTTGTCAGGTCTGAGAAGGTGACATTTGACAGGCGATTGAGTGGCCATGTTCTTTGCTGCTTTGCTTTCTCTTTTTTTTTTTTTTTTTTTTTCCTTTTCGTTTTGGCACTGTCAAGACGGGGGCATGAAATCAGATTGAATTGTGTGTTTCATAGAATTCATAACAACTGTGATAGCTGATACAACGTCCTTGGAAATTAAGAACCTGTTTCCAAACCTTATGGAGTTTGGCCAAACTTGTGGAGTTCATTCAGAGCACTTCAGCTCACTGCATATAGCTTACACACACACACACACACACACACACACACCAGGAGAAGAAAAAAAACCCATACAAGTCCGACTACTTGACCAGATAACAGTGGACACAGGGAACTTGTATGTAAAAAGAAAGCGTTGGAAAACGTGTGGAAATTTTCCTTTCAGAATGACAAGTGCCAGAACGAACCACCTGGCGTCTTATTATAGAGGTGAAATTTCAATCTTGCTCTATTTGCTATTTTTCTTTCTTTCTTTCTTTCTTTTTTTTCCTCTTTGGTCCTGTATTTGTCTCAGGCTTGCTGCAGTGGGTCCGCCACTGCAGCCTGTTAGTTTTCATGTGGATGTCAATATAAATGACACGTGCACACAGACACACACACTCACTCACACTCTCTCGCTCTCTCTCTCTCGCTCTCTCTCTCTGTCTGTCTCTCGCTCACTCCTGGATCACTCTAGGCTCTTGTGTTACTGTGTGTGTTTCGAGATGGCTGTGTAGACAGAGAAATTGTGTCTGTAACGTGCATCTGTCCAGAACACTTACTCACCAAATCACATACACATCATCAAACATCTAATGCCTACGAGACCGGGGTAAGCTCGTCAGATCACACAGTCAACCTCATACTCGCTTTGAGCTTTAACTTGGATGCTTGTTCAGGGGTTTTCTTTGCCAAGAGCTATTTTCTAGTTATTTGCCTGTATTTGTTTGTCCATGTCTGTTTGCCTTATACCATGTGCATACACGGTACACACACACACAAGAACAACAATGGCACTGTTGCCAAAAGAAAGTAAAGGGGTGTAGAGGAGGAACTTGAGTGCCAAGGACTATTTGGTGCTTGTCATGATCCCTGGCCTTTCATTATGCTGATACACTCTCTCTCTCTCTCTCTCTCTCGCCAGGATCTCAGCAAAGTGTCAAGGACAGTTGCTGCTTATTTTGTATTTAGTCTAGTCCACTTTAGTGACATTCATGCAATGTTTACAAAAGAACTTATCTCAGCACTGCGTTGCATAAAGGCGTTTGTTTTCTAAGAGAAACGGAAAGGGATGCCGCGTGACTCATTTAATAGCCAACTTAAGTGTATTGTCGTCGAGCCTCAAACGAGTGAGGACAATGGAGCAAAAACAAAAAACCGGAGAAGAGAAATGCTGTCGTTTAACCCGGTATCACCAGTCATTGTTGGCGTGCTTCTTTGCTTATGCATGTACGTTTGTGAATGTAATTGTGAAACCTTGACATCAATCTCTTTGGGTAAATGTGATCACAATCACCATGAAACAAATCGAGGGTCTTATTGCTTCCAGTGCCATATGACCCTCTGACTTTTTTTTTCTTCTTCTTTTCTCTAAACAATCAACGGACTACAGTTTTCCTGCCTGTAGTTAAATCACCGTAACAACATGGGTCAGGTGAACTCACTGCTTGGGTGTCCCCCCCCCCCCCCCCCCCAGTTTTTGGATAATCTGATGCTGAAATCCACATGTAGCTATATTTCAATCTCCCATTACACACAGCTTGTCACTCTTCAACGGGCCTGATTTCAGCTTCTGACTTCCTTCATCAGACTCCCATCACAGAAAGAGCTTGCATCAGCCCGGGGATCGGACAGAGGCTTGAATGTCACTCAACACTGGATCCCCCCCCCCCCCCTTTTTTTTTTGGCCAAATAGAAATGAAAACAAAAGGACTACTCCAGGTACAGGCTTGAGTAAAGAAGACACCAAAACGCTTTGAATTCTTATTCTATTGTATTTCCATTCGGTATACTAGTGTTCCCCTCTTTTGAGCCTTTTTTAAAATAATGTTGATTGACTGGAGCTGGACACACTTAAGTGGTTTTATTACTTGCACCTCTACCGAGTGTGTATGGATGGTCAGAATTCAAAAATGCATGTTCAAACCACATTTTAATTTGTAAATCAGAGTTTGATTATGGGAACTATTTGATATAAAAATGAATAAAACTGGAATGCAGAACATTTTATAATTTGTGCAGCTATAATTTTTGCTAAGAGTAAACTCATCTCGATTGTGCAATTGAAGATTTTACTCAAGTGAAGTCATTTTATTCTTATATACTGGTTTTTTTTTTTTTTTAACCACCTCTGTCCGTCCGCATCTCCATCCATCTGAAACACCCTTTTTCTCAGCAACCACAAATCATAGCCACTTGGTACCGAACTTCAGCTTGGGGTTCTCATCTCATCTCATTATCTCTAGCCGCTTTATCCTTCTACAGGGTCGCAGGCAAGCTGGAGCCTATCCCAGCTGACTACGGGCGAAAGGCGGGGTACACCCTGGACAAGTCGCCAGGTCATCACAGGGCTGACACATAGAGACAAACAACCATTCACACTCACATTCACACCTACGGTCAATTTAGAGTCACCAGTTAACCTAACCTGCATGTCTTTGGACTGTGGGGGAAACCGGAGCACCCGGAGGAAACCCACGCGGACACGGGGAGAACATGCAAACTCCACACAGAAAGGCCCTTGCCGGCCCCGGGGCTCGAACCCAGGACCTTCTTGCTGTGAGGCGACAGCGCTAACCACTACACCACCGTGCCGCCCAGCTTGGGGTTCTATTGCTGGATTTCACGTGACGTCACATCCGCCTCATTAGTTCTTCAAAACTTTAGCTGGTGGTCTACCAAAGCTCAGTTGACAAAGCGTTTGTATGAAGAAGGTGCATTGCTCGCATGAAAGATGCCTTACGCTTGCGTTGTTTTAGGTCATTCGACTCGATCAAACCGTGAAACTGATAAAAGTTTCTTCAGGGTTCCCCATGAACTAATAAAAAAGGCGAATGAACACAGGATTTCACAAAAGGATGTCGAGAAAGGTGTCTTTTGAACCTCTCACTGAAATCGAAGGGAGCCGAGTCGAAGCATGCTCGAGTTTGAGGTAATCACTTGGTGAAAGGTTTGTACATCCCTCTCAGCTACGTCCTTAGTGTTTTCCAAGTACTTTTCTTGCGATGTGTCGTTATTTTACGGTACTTTTTTTTTGTCACTTAGTGCTAAAGTCCCCAGCTGTTTCTTTGTTTACTCCTCACTCCTCACAAAGTCCATATGCATGAAGGTCGCGACAAAATTCTTCCCCAGCCGTACAGTTACAATGCACCATGATCACTTCTCCGTCTTGTTTAACTAAGATCCAGGTCTTTAAAGGGGTTTCTGATGATCTTTGTGAATGATTTCCCTGAGAGATAAGAGCCAACACAAGTGAGAATCAAGCGAACTGTTCTTTGTTTACACTTCAACTTGCAGTGCTTCGTTGTAAAGACGCGAACAGAGAGCTTTAAAAAAAAAAACCCACTTACACAGGCAAAAACAATACAGGATTCATTTGGCAGCGACTTGATACCAAGGTTCTTTACCCAGCCACATACAAAAAAGCTGTAAGCCTCCATACTCTTCCACACTTTCATCTGTTTTGCGGTGTAGAAGGACGTCTGCAACACCAGATAGTTTGAGATGTCGGGGAACTCAACTGAAGGGTCGTTTTCGAGATCGTATGACAAATCCTTCTTTCCCAGACTGTATGGGTCGATTCCATTGCACATAGCAATCTTCTGAATATATCTAAAGTGAGCAGTGGCTTCTAGATTATGAGCGTACTCTGATAAGTTATCGCTAGTTGTTTGCACTACAGCAGCCGTTTCGACCACCAGCTATTTCACTTCCAGTAAAACCGCTAAGAAGTCATGTGACTGAAACCCAGCAATACTGTGTGTACTGTTTTCAGGTCTGTCCCACATCAACTTCCTGTTTACCGACTGAATGTATTTATGAAGCATATAGGGTGGATTTACAAAATTTTCCTCACACTTTTCTCAGCAACTACAAATCACAACTGGTTGATATTTGGTACCGAGCTTCAGCTTGGGGTTCTATACCATGCATACCATTTTCAGGACTGTCCCACATCGACTTCCTGTTTACCGACTGAAAGTACTTACGAAACGTATAGGGTGGATTTTGACGCTATTTCAAGAAGCAAAATGCTATTGCAAAATGACAGTTTACCAGGATGCTATTTGAAATCCCTGGGGAGAACACCGCTCTTTACTTACTTACTACATTCAGTGCATTCATGCAAGAATTAAATGTCAGCCTTTTGTTAAGAAATAGGAGGATTTATCAAAATGAAACCAGCATAGTGAACAGTAAAGCAGGAGATTAGCAGTAAGATTAGTAAGTAAGTGCTAACAGTAGTTTAACCCTTATAGTGGTTTGTATTTCAGAGAGAGAAATTGAGCATTAGGGATGGTTAATTCCAAATATGCCACCACTAGGAACTGTACTTTACCCTAACCTTTAGATAAATGTCTGGGTGATTAAACATTTTTCCCCCAATTGTATAAAATGTTCAACTGTTCCGACAGGGAATGCCGAAAGACTGTGTGAACCCGCTGTTGTGGAGTTCTACATATTAGTGTGTTTTCAGTAGAATCCCTCTTGGAAGCAAAAACAAAAACCTCAACTGTACAAAGACCCCTTGAACGGATTTCTCTTAGTGTGTGTATTCATTACTCTTATTTTAAAAGATCTCTATTGAACTGCTCTGAGCCTGAATGAAATGCATAGTGGTTCAATCTACAGAGTAGAACAATATGACAAATAATATCATGATCAGTATAGCATTCGTATTTGAACCTGACCCAAGTGAACAGAACGATAAGCTCTTATTTTGCTAAGTGTCCTGGTTATTGTTGGTGCTCTGCTGAACAAGAGGCCGATATCTGCAGCAGATAGCAATAGCAGCAGCTCCTTTATCTCCTCCAAACATCCGGATCACGCAGGTATTTCCTCGTGTGTATGCTCCATGAGTGACGGAACCACGCGACACGGCATTACACCCTGTAAGTGTCCAGGAGTCCTCACAGGACACCTCCACCTAAGAGAGATGGATCACAAAAAAATTAGAATAGTTTCATGACTAGACACCAAAAGCTATTAGATGTTTCATTTAGTATTGCAGGTACACTATATGGCCAAGAGTTTGTGGACACCTGAACATCTCGTTCCAGATTTATTCCCTATTGACTGCTGTTATAACCCGCTCTTCTGGGAAGACTTTCCACTAGATTTTGGAGCGTGGCTGTGGGGATTTGTGATCATTCAGCATTAGTGAGGTCAGGCACGGAGGCCTGGGGTGCAGTTGGTGTTACAATTCTTCCCATCCCAAAGTTGCTCAGTGGGGTTGAGGTCAGGGATCTGTGCAGGACACTCAAGTTCTTCCACTCCAAACTTAGCAAACCATGTTTTCATGGATCTCACTTTGTGCACAGGTGCATTGTCATGCTGGAACATGTTTGGGCCTGTTAGTTCCAGTGAAGGGAAATTGTAATGCTACAGCATACAAACAAAGATGTCTTATGTTGCTATACTGACTCAGTCATGCAGCTTTTTAATATTATTATTATTATTATTATTATTAAGTTTAACTTGTATAGTGCCTTTTTCACACCCAAGATCTCTTTACAATGGTAAAAAGTCCACCAGAAGACGTCAGGATGTAATTTCAGTGATCGTAGCTGGCCACAGTCCCACCAAATGGTACACGAGGGTAAATCCTGCACAGCTGCCACCGGGCAACGGCATCCGGAACGTCACACAATGGATCCAGAAAGCAAGCACAGAAGCACCACCACATGGAATGCTGGGCAACTCCAATGTTGGAGAACAACGAGCTCATTACAGTCCATAGCAAGCAGAACACGCATCACCCATGGCGGACCAAGGCCTAAAAAAATCCATCCATCTATCTATCCAGCCATCAATTATCTGTAACCACTTATCCTGTGCAGGGTCGCAGGCAAGCTGGAGCCTATCCCAGCTGACTATGGGTGAGAGGCAGGGTACAGCCTGGACAAGTCACCAGATCATCACAGGGCTGACACATAGACACAGACAACCATTCACACTCACATTCACACCTACGGTCAATTTAGAGTCACCAGTTAACCTAACCTGCATGTCTTTGGACTGTGGGGGAAACCGGAGCACCCGGAGGAAACCCACGGGGAGAACATGCAAACTCCACACAGAAAGGCCCTCGCCGGCCACGGGGCTCGAACCCGGACCTTCTTGCTGTGAGGCGACAGCGCTAACCACTCCACCACCCTGCTGTCCGGCCTGAGAAAACCATCACCCAAAACTGGGTTTGGAGCTACGCCACAACCGGTGGACAAAACATTCAAACACGAAGAAACAAAAAGAAAAACCTCTGGCAAGAAGTGGCAGCCAAAACACGCACAGCGTACTCTCAACTGGAAATAGAAGCTTTAAAACATCAGAAGGCTCCGTCCATCTTGAGTCATAGAGGCTACTCAGGTGTTTGTTCAGTCCCTTGTCATGTCAACACTGGACTACTGCAACTTGCTCCTTGTCCAACCCTTGCAACTGAAGGCTCGTTTTCGACCTCCCTAAATTCTCCCACCTGTGGTGTGCTCCTTCCACTGGTTTCCTGTAGCTGCTTCCATCAGATTTAAAACACTGATGCTTGCCTACAAAGCCAAGCGGCTCTTTTGGCTATCCCAGGCACATCTGACCACCAAAACAAAGGCAAAAAAAAACCCCACAGGTAAATCATGAGACTTGGCAGGTATGATCTCTACAATGGTCTGGGGCCTACCTCCTACAGAAATTCTGAACAGAAGAAAGAACACACCCTGTTGACTTTGCTAATGGAGTCTACGCTGTGTCACGATAAGGGTGACCAATCTATCCTTCATGCTATCTCTTTCTCTGCCAATGAAATGAAACATTTTATTTTGTACTGTAGAGCTTTATATATGATCTATCTCATCTATTTATATGAAATTGAATAGTTCTACGATACTATTCAAAACAAAATATAAAATCTTATATTCTGGATACACTGATTCTAAACTTTTGAAAGGAAGTTGTTTTATTTTAAATAAATGCATCACTTAAAAAGTGCCTTGATATTGTGTGTAGTTTTTCACAACATGACTTTGAAATTACCTGTTGTGTAAATTCAGATTGGTGGTGTTCAATCAGACGGCATTCCAGATTCGGGGCATGGCAACAGGACGCGTGTGATGTCCCACCTTCTCCAACAGGACATGTTTTACGGTTGTTATCGAGAGGCCAGGAGGGGTGTGTGACGTATTGGGATCTGATGTAGTGAGAGCTGCATCCTGCAGACAGAAACAGTATTTAAAAGCATAGAAAGATACGGACACAACGATGCAGGCAGCCCAGGATTCAGGTGGAGGTACTTTAACCATGTCTTGAACAAACTTTTTACAATAATTAGACAAATTTCAAAAAAAAGATTCAGGTTATTGATAGATGAAGTCAAACTCAGGGTTTCATTTACTTCCTCTGTGGACATTTTCGAGATGAGAGTGACTGATAGTGGATTGATTGATATAATCCCAAAGCCTTGGCTCCACCACACACACCACAACTCATACCTGTAAGCTGATATGCTTGGCTAGGGCACTCTGCATCCATGCCCACATGGAGACTGGCACTGGCATGGCACTTCACCCTGCTGCCCGTGCAGCAGCGAGCTATGGCATACGCTCCCTGTCCTCCGATGCCGTGATGGGCCTCACACACCTTCTGCCCTCCCCGTATCTGATGACACAATCAAAACAGTGAGGCAGTTACTCTATGAAGAGTCTCAAAAGCAAAACAGGTTGTTTGCAAATCTGCCCCATGATTGAATCAGAGTGGATTCTGAATGGGAAATCAAGTTTTGCATACCCTTAGGACAAAATGAAGAACATAATGAAACTGTATTCTGTGCATTACATTATACACACTCAGTGGCCACTTTATTAGGAAAACCCATACACCTGCTGTTTTATGCAGTTTTCTCATCAGCCAATCCTTGGACAGCAGCACAATGCATGAGCTTCAGTTAATGTTCACGTCACACATCAGAACGGGAAAAATTGTGATCTCAAAGTGTGACTTTCATTGTGGCATGGGTTTTGGTGCCAGATGAACTGGTTTGAGTATTTCAGAAACTGCTGATCTCCTGGGGTTTTCACACACAACAGTCTCTAGAGTTTACACAGAATGGTGCGGAAAAAAACCCATTCATTGAGCGACAGTTCTGTGGGTGGAAACAAACACCTTGTTGATAAGAGACGTCAGAGGAAAATGGCCAGATTGGTTCAAGCTGCCAGGAAGGAGAGAGCAACTCATAGCAACTCTTTACAACCGTGGTGAGCAGAAAAGCATCTCAGCATGCAACAGCAGAACAACACATTGGGTTCCACTCCTGCCAGCCAAAACCAGGAATCTTAGAATCAAGAACAAGTTCCTATGAAAGGGGAACTGAAGGCAAATTTTTATATCATCAAAATTCTATTTATCTCATTTTATTAAATATCGGAATGCATTTTTGAACGCTATTTTGTCACTGCTATAGCAAATTATGAGTGTTTTGAAATATGCTCTGTAATATATCAGTCCATATGTCAAAGCAATGGCCGTAAACGAGATTCACTGAGACCTGTGCGAGACATCGTAGGACAGAAGTAAAATGTACAGCGGAAATCAAAGTGACCAACATCTGCCAACATTGTCAAAAGACGCGCGCGCCCTCTTTCGAATGCTGATGTAATCAAGCTGGAAGTTGGGACTTCCGGTTGCGCGATGTGGTGTTAAGACGTGTGAGCCTGAGCTCCGATACTTTCCAGTTTATAACTTAACGAAAGTGCCTTTACCTTTCACGCCTCTTACATTAGGAGTGATATTGGAATATACTAGTACTTTACAGCTATTTGCAGGACAAAGAGTAATGCGCAAGATGAGGAAAACCAGTGGAAGAACAACGCCGTCCCCGACTGACAAATCTGCTGCTAGCAACATGGCGGATAGTCCTCCGCTAACCACTGAGACACTGGTTGTGGAGCTTGAAAAACTCCGAAAAACAATGACTGACGAACTGACTACTCTGTTGAGCAGCTCGTTGGAGTCTGTGCGTTCTTCTGTGGAGTCGATAGAGTCTACGCTAGTTACTCAGGCTGGTACAATCAGGGAAATGGAGTCTACCCTAACTGACCATAGCGACCGCGTTACGCAGCTCGAGCATGATATGTGCGTGCTTCAATCAACGGTGGAAACATTAATGGAGGAGAATGCTGCGCTCCAAACTAAGGTGGAAGATTTGGAATCTAGATCTAGGCGTCAAAACCTCCGTGTCCTGGGACTACCGGAGGGTACCGAGGGGAAGGACTGCAGAGACTTTATGGCCAAAATGTTCCATACCCTGCTGGGCGGACTGTTGTCTGAACTACCTGTATTGGATCGCGCTCACAGGAGCTTACAGAACCAGCCCAACAAACGAGCAGCCCCGCGCGCTCTGATTGTTAGGTTTCATAGATTCCTTGAAAAGGAAACGGTGCTGAAGTGGGCAAAAGCGCACAAAGATATTTCATACGAGGGCCACCGAATCAGAATTTTCGAGGATTTCAGCGCAGCAGTGGCGAAGAAGCGCTCAGCCTTTAACGATGTCAAAGGGCTCCTCTACAAAAAAGGCGTCAAGTTTGGCATGATCTACCCAGCCCGTCTCCGTCTCACTTACAGGAACAGAGTACACACCTTCGACTCCCCAGCGGACGCAGAGGCATTCTACGAGCGACACATCTCAACCACTGACCGTATACAGCCACTGGTTCCAATTACGGAGGACTCATCTGCCGCGGACCCGTCCGATTAAGCAACGCGCTGACCGCAGGTGATAGCCAGCCTTTGGCTGGCTGGTTTATTTGTTAAGAAAGAACATTTAGGGGCTGAATGTTTACCCTGACATAGTGAACTGCAAAAGACTTTTCAGTTTTTCTCCCCTTTTGTGTTCTTATAATTTTTTAGCAGTCATTTTTCTCTTTGACGCTTAGTTTACTATGTGATCCAGAGGGGTTTATTTTTACTCAGATATCTGGGTTAAAGCAACTGGTGCTGGCAACACTGCACTCTTTGAGGTCGCCTTTAGTGGCTATCTTGCTGTTTGCTTTTCAATGACGTGTTCTCTCTCCTTACAGCTCCATTTATTTCCTCACTTATTGATTATTTGCTGGTTCAATGTATAATGCCTTTTTAGTTCAGGAGCAGGATTAACACAACACAATTAATCGGATGCATGTTTACCATTTCTGGCTACTCGCCGCTCTGGCGGACGAGCTTCAGAATCATTTGTCTGTTATGTTTACTGTTTCAATTTTGGGGTTGTGGGGGTTGTGGGGGTTGGGGGGTTGGGTGGTTTTTCTCTTAGGCCAATTGTCTCTTTTTTGTGTAATTTTTCCTTCTTGTTTTTCTTTCTCTTTTATTTATTTTTTTACCTTCCTTTTAACTTTGTGTCACGAATCCCCATTTTTACTTAAATTGTCTCTGATACAGCTCCCATATGATTCATGTAGAACTAATTATCTCCAAGACTTGATATAGATGTCAACTTCCTCTACAATGCAAGGTGGGTCGAATAGGCACCCCATTAAAATAGTTACCTGGAATGTACGTGGGTTAGGTGGGCCAATTAAACGATGTAAAGTTCTCTCACACTTAAAGAGCCTTTTTACTGGTATAGCTTTTTTGCAGGAGACGCACTTGCGCAGGGAAGATCAGGTGAGACTACGCAAACCTTGGGTTGGTCAGATTTTTCACTCCAATTTTAATAGTAAATCCAGAGGCGTGGCTATTTTAATTCATAAAAGAATTCAGTTTTCTCCTGACCAGATACACTCTGATCCCTGTGGCCGTTATATTATAGTTTCTGGCTTGCTCTTTAAAACTCCTGTGGTTTTAGCGAACTTATACGCACCAAACTGGGATTGCCCAAATTTCATGTCCACTGTTTTTTCTCATTTACCAAATTTGGATACTCATCAGCTAATCCTGGGTGGAGACTTTAACTGTGTCACTAACCCTGCTATTGATCGCTCTCAGTCTAAAACAGTAACACCATCAGCTATGTCTAAGGCGTTAAAAACTTTCATGGAACAAATTGGATGTGTTGACCCCTGGCGCTTTTTCCATCCCAGCGCGAAGGATTTCTCCTACTATTCTCCTGTCCATAAGGTTTACTCACGTATTGACTATTTTTTTATTGATAAATCTCTTCTACCTCTTGTTGGTACTACACAATACTCCGCCATTGTAATTTCTGACCACGCCCCCCACATTCTAGACCTGTGTTTACCATTAAGTTCCCTCAGTCATAAAGGTGGTTGGAGGCTTAATTCCAGCTTGCTTGCTGATTCTGATTTTTGTGATTATGTTTCTACAAACATTAATTTTTTCTTAGATACTAATAGATCTGAGCATGTATCGCCATCACTCTTATGGGAAACATTAAAAGCCTTCATTAGAGGGAGTATTATATCTTTTAGTTCTAATTTAGCTAAAAATAGAAGATTGAAGCAGCAAGAATTAACAGATGCCATTCTAAATATAGATAGGCAACAGGCATTATCAATTAATCCTGATTTAACTGCCAAGCGCTTACAGTTGCAGACTGAGTTTGACCTATTATCCACTGGGAAAGCAGAATACCTATTGCAGCGCACAAGAGCCACATATTATGAGCATGGGGATAGAGCTGGCCGCCTTTTAGCCTCACAGTTGAGACACGAATATGCTTCACGTTTTATTTCACAGATTTATGACACTTCTCATAATCTGACTACAGACCCCGCCTCCATAAATTCCGCCTTTTCCTCTTTCTATTCTACTCTTTACCAATCAGAACCTCCTTCTAATAGCTTTTCCATGGACTCATTTCTAGATAACTTAGAATTTCCAACTTTAAGTGAGGATATGTCGGGAAGTTTAGATGAACCCCTTAAGTTAGAAGAAATCACCTCCTGCATAGCCCAAATGCGGAGTAACAAAGCCCCTGGCCCAGATGGCTATCCAGTGGAGTTTTTTAAGAAGTTTTCTATTCAACTAGCCCCTTTACTACTGGATGTTTATAATGACTCATTGGAGCAGGGAATTTTACCTCCAACTCTCAATCAGGCTTTGATTTCCCTTATATTAAAGAAAGACAAGGACCCAAATCTATGCGGCAGCTACAGACCCATCAGTCTTCTTAACAACGATGTTAAAATTCTGGCGAAGGTGCTAGCACGTAGACTGGAGACATGTCTCCCTAAAATTATTTCAGAAGACCAAACAGGTTTTATCCTGGGCCGTCAACTATCATTTAGTGTACGCAGACTCTTGAACGTGGTTTTATCTCCTTCTGCCTCTCCAACCCCTGAGCTGGTCATTTCCCTTGACGCAGAAAAAGCGTTTGATCGCGTAGAATTTAATTACTTATTTTCTGTATTGCACAGGTTTGGGTTTGGAACTAAATTCATTTCTTGGATTCGTCTTCTGTACTCTGCCCCAACTGCTAGTGTTAAAACCAACTCTGATATATCTCCTGCCTTCCCTCTAACACGTGGCACACGTCAGGGGTGTCCCTTGTCACCTTTATTATTTGCAATAGCCATAGAACCACTTTCAATTGCCTTGAGAACTTCCCCACTATTCTCTGGTATTATTAGAGGAGGCCTTGAACATAGAGTCTCGCTCTATGCCGATGATTTATTGTTATATGTGTGTGACCCTCTTAACTGCACTGAGAAAATAGTGGATTTACTTAAGACATTTGGAACATTCTCAGGTTATAAATTGAACATTGATAAGAGTCTCTGTTTTCCTGTCAATCAATCTGCTAAATTAATCCCTCCAGGTACACTACCCTTTCAGTTATCCCCTAATAGCTTTAAATATTTAGGCGTCAATATCTCTCATTCACTTAGCTCTCTTCATAAAAACAATTTCATAAAACTTGTTGAGAATATAAAAGCAGATCTTCAGAGATGGCATGCTTTACCCCTTTCTCTTGTTGGCCGAATTGAGACAATTAAAATGAATGTGTTACCCCGTATCTTATTTCTGTTTCAGACACTCCCTCTTTTTCTTCCGAAATCTTTTTTTAAGTCACTGGACAGAAGTGTGTCCTCTTTTATTTGGAATGGCAAGATCCCCAGGATTCAGAAAAGAATGTTAGAGAGACCCAAGCTGGTTGGGGGTTTTGCTCTACCAAACATGCTGTTATACTATTGGGCCGCTAACATTCAAATGCTTAAGAAATGGTGTCATTACCCAGACATTAACTGGTGTGTAATAGAAGCAAACTCTTGCATTACATCTTCACTACCAGCCTTGCTTTTTGGTCCTCTCTCTATACGCCCTTCTCAACACACTAATAATCCTTTGGTGCGTTCCTCCTTAAAAATCTGGAAGCAGTTTAGAAATCACTTTGGTTTAAAAGCTCCATCTGTCCTTCTTCCCATCTGCAATAATCACTTGTTCTTACCTTCCAGTATAGATAAGACCTTCATGTTGTGGAGAAATATGGGCCTGGTCTCTTTCAATGACCTATACTCAGTTAATTCTTTTGTAAGCTTTGCTGACCTGGTCAAAAACCGTGGTGTCTCAAATCAAGGTCTTTTTAGATATTTTCAATTAAGAGACTTTGCAAAAACTCATTTCACTTCCTTCCCTACATTGCCAGAAAAAACTCTGTTGGAAGACATTATGTACAATCCAGTTATAAACAGCCGCATTTCCTCAATACACAATCTCCTCCTCTCATCCCAGTTGTCTCCTCTGTTATGGCTTAAGGAGAATTGGGAAAAGGAACTTGGTCTTCCATTGGAAGATGTCTGGTGGATGGATGTCTTGGCCAGGATTAACACCACCTGTATTTGTGCACGAATGAGTCTTATTCAGTTCAAAGTGGTTTTCAGACTTCACTACACCAGGGCCAGGCTGAAAAAACTGTTCCCTGAAGCGGATGATCTCTGCATCAGGTGTTCTCACTCTCCAGCAGATCATACACACACTTTCTACACCTGTACCAAACTTAATGCTTTCTGGTTATCTTTCTTCACCACCCTCTCTGAAGTCCTGAATATTCCTATCTCCCCATGTCCTTTAATTGCAATTTTTGGTGTGTCCCCTGTTTTAGGGAAATTTAACAGTTACCAAGCTGATGTTATTGCATTTGCTGCACTAATAGCCAAACGTCAAATACTTCTTCACTGGAAGAGCCCTAAACCACCTGGCTCTTGTTCCTGGCTTGGAGAGCTTATGTCTTTCCTACACCTAGAGAAAATAAAGCATACTGTTAGAGGATCTTTGAGAACATTCTATAAAACGTGGGAGCCCCTCCTTTCCTATGATCTATTTAACATAAACCAACAATTAGACATTGAAGACTAGTGACACTTTCCCCCTTTTTTTTTTATTTTTATTTATTGTACATATTGTTTTAAATTGTTTGCTTTTTATTAGTAGTAGTATCATTATTTTATGTTTATTATTATTATTTATTTATTTATTTTTCACTCTGCTTCATTTTAATGTCTTTGTTGTCTTTGTGTATATGTATGTATCTTTATGGGTAGATATGCATCTACTAGTTCAGGCCGATTTGCCCTTTCTTTATAATATTTTAAGTTTCATTTTCAGTTCATGGGAATTATTGGGTTGGGGAGGGTGGGTGTTTTGGGTGTTGGGTTCTTGATTTAAAAACAAAAACAAACCCATGTCCTGTAAACATTTTATACTTTGACTGTGATTCTCTTTGTGGTTTGTCCAATAAACATATTAAAAAAAAAAAAAAAATCAAGCTGGAAGTTTTGTTTGTTTTGATATCAATCAGGAAAGTTTGAAAACAGTAGGCAGTAATCGTCACTTAAACTCGTTTTTGTGCAATATTTCATTTGGAAAACAGTTTTCAAAATGGCGGCACTGACACCTGGCTGACACTTCACGTTTCGGAGTCTCGCACAAGTCTCGTGAAGATCGCACGGATAAGTGACGCCTGCCGTGGACCAAACGAACTAAATTTTCATCTCATCTCATCATCTCTAGCCGCTTTATCCTGTTCTACAGGGTCGCAGGCAAGCTGGAGCCTATCCCAGCTGACTACGGGCGAAAGGCGGGGTACACCCTGGACAAGTCGCCAGGTCATCACAGGGCTGACACATAGACACAGACAACCATTCACACTCACATTCACACCTACGGTCAATTTAGAGTCACCAGTTAACCTAACCTGCATGTCTTTGGACTGTGGGGGAAACCGGAGCACCCGGAGGAAACCCACGCGGACACGGGGAGAACATGCAAACTCCACACAGAAAGGCCCTTGCCGGCCACGGGGCTCGAACCCGGACCTTCTTGCTGTGAGGCGACAGCACTAACCACTACACCACCGTGCCGCCCTTGCCATGGACCAAACAAACTAAATTCAACATAGCTAAAAACCAAATAGGCCCATAAGTATAATATTTACTTGCAATTAGTTGGCAGTACGAGCCACGATATAAGGTTACTAAAACCGAAAACGGAATTGAATAACACGTTAATTCAGAAATAAAGCAAGTTTAAAAATGACTTCAGTTCTCCTTTTAAGTGGCCAATGAATGTATATGATTATATAGCCAGTAAGAGATATACAGTACTCAGTTTCACCAATCTCATCTCATTATCTCTAGCCGCTTTATCCTTCTACAGGGTCGCAGGCAAGCTGGAGCCTATCCCAGCTGACTACGGGCGAAAGGCGGGGTACACCCTGGACAAGTCGCCAGGTCATCACAGGGCTGACACATAGACACAGACAACCATTCACACTCACATTCACACCTACGGTCAATTTAGAGTCACCAGTTAACCTAACCTGCATGTCTTTGGACAGTGGGGGAAACCGGAGCACCCGGAGGAAACCCACGCAGACACGGGGAGAACATGCAAACTCCACACAGAAAGGCCCTCGCCGGCCCCGGGGCTCGAACCCAGGACCTTCTTGCTGTGAGGCGACAGCGCTGACCACTACACCACCGTGCCGCCCCAGTTTCACCAATGCTTCTGCATTATCAATTAACAAATAAAATGGTTGTGCGAGTGTGTTAATATTGAGAAAAAAAATCAGTTAAAAGGTTTATTTCAAAGTCCTTTTCCAAATGTGATATTGTAAATATTTTACACCCCACCCTTTGTCTTTCTAATCTGTCCTTATAGTGTGCTTTTAACACAATCATGAAAAAATGTTCACTTACACACTGCAAAACAGTGTTGGGTTAAAAAACAGAACTGATTTATTTGTGTTTCACTGCTAAATCTGCGAAGGAGAAGCACACGTATAATGTTGGTATTCCACCGTTCTGAAATGAAATAATTTACTTTACTGACAGAACGTATACCACCCCTTTGAAATCTTTGATCTTGTGTTGATCGAGACCACATATGCAGAAGAGGGCAGATAGCCCGCTCCTCAGTGTATGTTGCAACATTAGAAGCGCTAAAAATAAAAAGCGCTTCACATGACCGAACTGGAGGGGCAGAAAATGGAGAGGAGGAGAAAATTATATATTCGTGATGATGTGTTCGGTTACCTCTATTCTCTCTCCAGCATGCACTCCATTTGGTGAGTAGCTGGAACAGCTGAACATCTCTTCACCATGGCGACAGTGAGCCGCTGCTGTGTCAAAATGTCCGACCCCTGACCTCTTAGACCAAACAGAGCGACACAGAAGTGTCTCACCTGGGACGACACAAATATGCACATTCAGGCTTTAATACGTATAGGGCAACACTAAAGTAGATTTCTCATGTAAAGTCTTAAGCGTTGATTACTGCCTAAACCAACAGGTGTCACATGATATCAAGTGGCACATTTCAGAATGACTTATATTAGAACATCCTAACAACTGAATTTTTCACCTCGGTGATTTTCAAGTATTTCTGAGCCACATAACGGTGATGTGAACTTGTCAAGTGAGTTCACTTAAACATAGTGTCTTGCAAAAGTATTCATCCCCCTTGGTATTTGTCCTGTTTTGTCGCATTACAAGCTGGAATTAAAATAGATTTTGGAGGGTTAACACCATTTGATTTACACAACATGCCTACCACATTAAAGGTGCAAATGGTTGTTTTATTGTGACACAAACAATAATTAAGATGAAAAAAAACCCAAATCTGGAGTGTGCATAAGTATTCCCCCCCCCCAAAAAAAAAGTCAATACTTTAAAGAGCCACCTTTTGCTGCAATTACAGCTGCAAGTCTCTTGTGGAATGTCTCTATTAGCTTAGCACATCTAACCACTGGGATTTTTGCCCATTCCTCAAGGCAAAATTGCTCCAACTCCTTCAAGTTAGTTGGGTTGTGTTGGTGTACAGCAATCTTCGAGTTATCCCACAGATTCTCAATTGGATTGAGGTCTGGGCTTTGACTAGGCCATTCCAAGACATTTAAATGTTTCCCTTTAAACCACTCAAGGGTAGCTTTAGCAGTATGTTTCGGGTCATTGTCCTGCTGGAACATGAACCTTCATCCCAGTCTCAAACCTCTGGCTGACTCAAACAGGTTTTCCTCCAGAATTGCCCTGTATTTCGTGCCATCCATCTTTCCTTCAGTCCTGACCAGCTTTCCTGTCCCTGCAGATGAAAAATATCCTCACAGCATGATGCTGCCACCACCATGCTTCACTGTAGGAATGGTGTTCTCAGGGTGTCGGGTTTGAGCCACACATGGCATTTCCCATGATGGACAAAAAGATCAATTTTAGTCTCATTTGACCAGAGAATCATCTTCTATGTGTTTGGGGAGTCTGCCACATGCTGCTGGGTAAACTCCAAACGTGTTTTCTTAAGCAATGACTTTTTTTTTCTGGCCACTCTTCCATAAAGCCCCACTCTGTGGAGTGTATGGCTTAAAGTGGTCCTATGGACAGATACTCCCATCTCCGCTGTGGATCTTTGCAGCTCCTTCAGTGTTATCTTTAGTTTCTTTGTTGCATCTCTGATTAATGCCCTCCTTGCCCGGTCTGTGAGTTTTGGTGGGCGGCCTTCTCTTGTCAGATTTGTAGCGGTGCCGTATTCTTTCCATTTCGCTGTAATGGATTTAATGGTGCTCCCTGGGATATTTAAAGTTCGGGATATTTTTTATAACCCAACCCTGATCTATACTTCTCCACAACTTTGACCTGTTTGGAGGCTCCTTGGTTTTCATGTTGCTTGCTTAGTAGTGTTGCAGAGTCAGGGTCCTTCCAGAACAGGTTGATTTATACAGACACCATGTGACAGATCATGTGACACTTTGATTGCACACAGCTGGATCTTAATCAAGTAATTATGTGACTTATGAAGTGAATTGGTTGGAGCAGCTCTTATTTAAGGGTTTCATACGAAAGGGGGTGAATACCTCTGCACACTCCAGATTTCTGTTTTTTCATCTTAATTATTGTTTGTGTCACAATAAAACAACAATTTACACCTTTAAAGTGGTAGGCACCAAGGGGGATGAATACTTTTGCAAGACACTGTAAATATTGAAATTAGACATCAAATTTGCTCAATTGTAAAATGAAAATGGTCAGTTTATTACAGCCAACACTTGTTAGGAAAGCCCTAAAAAAATTTATCGAGGTTTTATACCAGTTGTACATATTATATAACCTTATAAACCCTGTGCTTAATAGGCTACCAAATGAGGTCTGACCAAGAATTGTGGCCAACCATTTTATGATCAGAAACAAGGAAAGAGAGACCATACACAACATGAGCCCTGAACTCTGACCTGTAGCAGCAGACGCAGGCAGTGCAGCCACCATGTCAGGGGTAGTGAGGTAATATTCAGGAGGCAGAGAGTTGGGATTTATCACATGCTGGACTGAATGGTAGCGGAGCAACTGCAGCACCTCAGCAGGACCAGCACTGGGGTAAGTATTCAGAAGCACTGCAGCTATACCTAATTACACACACACGTACATGATAGTATGTAATCAAATCCACAGTCTGATGAAACTGAGTGAGTGTGTATGGATGTATGTGTGCATGTTTCTAACCAGCAACATGTGCAGCTGCCTGTGAAGTTCCGCTCTTAATCGTGAAGCAGGTGGGGCAGTCACTGGAGGCACTGATGATGTCATCACCAGGGGCAAACACATCCACACAGCGGCCTAGGTTGGTGCCTGTGGTTCCTAAACTCAGTGGCTGGTCAGCAGCATTGGTAGCTCCTACTGTGATCACCTGCACATGGTCAGTATCATAATAATAATAATAATAATAATAATAATATCACTATCAAATCTAGGCCACAATGAGTAGTGTCTGTGTTTAGGTTCTGTGCAAATTCTCCCCATTTTCATGTGGGTTTCCTTTGTGTTTCCCTATGGCTACTCTAAATTGCCTATATGTGTGCATGGTGCCCTGCACTGGTGAGTGGCATCCCAAGTTCACTTTTAAGCAGCATTGTGTATCTCATCTCATCTCATTATCTCTAGCCGCTTTATCCTTCTACAGGGTCGTAGGCAAGCTGGAGCCTATCCCAGCTGACTACGGGCGAAAGGCGGGGTACACCCTGGACAAGTTGCCAGGTCATCACAGGGCTGACACATAGACACAGACAACCATTCACACTCACATTCACACCTACGGTCAATTTAGAGTCACCAGTTAACCTAACCTGCATGTCTTTGGACTGTGGGGGAAACCGGAGCACCCGGAGGAAACCCACGCGGACACGGGGAGAACATGCAAACTCCACACAGAAAGGCCCTCGCCGGCCATGGGGCTCGAACCCAGGACCTTCTTGCTGTGAAGCGACAGCGCTAACCACTACACCACCGTGCCGCCCAGCATTGTGTATATGTTTTGTAAATTGTTGAATATGCATCGTGCACTTTTAAGTCTGATTCGTGTAAATATCCATTTTGAACCTGATACTATGTCCCAATCCAAGGGCAAATAAGTGATTCGACTCCTAACTGTGACACTCTGCTGGAAAAGAGGAGCATTTCTGGTCTCCTGCAAAACCTGGCAAGCAAACAGTGAAGAGGAGACTCCCTGCTTTGTTTAGCAGCATGTGAAGGTGCATGGGGCCATATGACAGTGTAGTGGTTAGCACTGTTGCCCCACGATAAGAAGGTTTCAGGTTCGAACCTCACGGCCAACAAAGGCTCTTTCTGTGTGGAGTTTGCATGTTCTCCCCATGTTCATATAGTTTATACAGTTAGGCTAACTGTAACCTAAGGTAGTTCTGTATGACGAGCTGTCCTCCGGCCAATGCAACAGAGGGGCCCTTAAAAAGAGGTACAAGGACCTACTGAAGTCCTCCCTAAATGCCTGCAACATCAGCCCCTCCCACTGGTTAGCCATGGCCTCTGACAGGAACAGCTGGCGTAGGTCTATCAACTCAGCAGTCAAGTCTTTTGAAGACACCCATAGGGCTGACTTGGAAGAAAAAAGGAGCAGACGAAAAAAACCATCGTCCACTGCTCCTGAACCTACCCAGACCTTCAACTGCAGCCACTGTGGCAGAGTCTGTCTATCCCGGATAGGCCTCGTCAGCCATCAGCGTGCCTGCAGCCAACGTGGATGTCCCCCTTCATAAATCTTTCATTTTTCGAAGCAAAGCCATATATAAAATATAGGCTAACTGGCAACTCTAAATTTTCCATCGATCAAGCTTGGAGAGGGATGGGCTCCGCCAAGTTTAAATGTCCTAGACACACCAGTGATGGACTGTTATGTCATCAGTGGTGCCCTTACAGCCTTTGCTGGCTATGGGGAAAAGATGATGATGATGCATGGACTACAGTGTCAAAAATGCCTCCAACCTCAGAATCTGTATTATAATCCCACTGCTTTTAAACAGAACACTGTGGGAAAAGGTGGAACCCCCAAAATTGGGCAGAAAACCTGCTGTCACACTATATAGCTAAAGTTTTGTGGACATCTGAGCAGCACACTCATATCTTCACCAAACTGCTGCCATAAAGTTGGAAGCATGATTGTATAGGATGCCTTTATATGCTACAGTATGCTGTAGCTGTACACATTTGAGTTCACTGGAACTAAAGGACCTAAACCTGTTCCAGTATGACAATGCCCCTGTGCACAAAGTGAGCGCCATGAAGACATGGTTTGCAAATGTTGGTGTGAAAGAAACTTGAGTGTCCTGCACAGAGCCCTGACCTCAACCCTATTGAGCACCTTTGGGATGAATCAGAACACCCAACTGCACCCCAGGCCTCCTCACCAACATCAGTACCTGATCACGCCTGTGCTCTTGTGGCTGAATGACCACAACCCCCCACAGCCACGTTCAAAAATCTAGTGGAAAACCTTCCCAGAAGAGTGCAGGTTATTATAACAGCACAAAAGGATTAAACTTGGAAACGGATGTTCAACAAGCACACATGGATGTAATGGTCAGGTGACCACATACTTTTGGCCATATAGTGTATGAATCTGTGTGATGAGTGTAATACCTCCGGTTCTGAGGCTGGTGAGTACATGCAGGCATCATCCTGGTAATTTCCTGCAGCAGCTATCAGAACTGCACCAGAAAGTACCATATCTCGACAGGCGGTATTTAGAGTGCGACTGAACCCCGCCGCAAATGGTAGTAGTATGATCATAGGACTGACAGGCTGGGCTCGCAGAGACGCACGGATGTATTCCAAACCTGGAGGAAAAAATGGCAGCATACTTGCTTTGTGAAATCTTTAAAACAGCAAGAAAATGCACTGTCACAATGCCTATAAAGTAGACGCCATTTTAAAATATTTTGTGTCATGGCATTAACAAGATATTAATTCTTTTCTGTTTTTTATTGTGTAAACCGATAACTCTGAGTGTTGATTTGTCTTTACCTGCCAGTGCTCCAGACACAGTGCCTCTGCCCTGACAGTTGAGCACCCGCACAGTGTTTACACTAACGCCACGTGCCACACCAGAGTCTCGCCCACTCAACACTCCGGCTATGTGTGTTCCATGACTGTCACACTGACTGGCCTGCCACAAATGCAAAAATAATAGATGAATACCCAGATGCCACTTTTTTTTATTTTGCAGTTAGCAGTAGGAGTCTATTAAGGTTATTACTGTCTGTAAGTATTTATGATACAGTACAGTAATACTACATAGCACTAAATTAATAATAATAATAATAATAATAATAATAATAATAATAATTTAAAAAAAAGAGCTTGATCCTGAGCACTGCTGACTGTCTGGGTGGAGTTTTGCATGTTCTCACCTGTGTCTTCATCTTTTAATTAGAACATATGACTGTGTTTTCTGTTGCCCAGGTCTGCCGTGTCAAACTGACTGTTTGAACAATTATTAACTCTGATTGTCTACTCTTGGTTTGATCCCTGGGTTTTGCCTGTAAAGACTGATTTTGTTGTTAAAAAGGAGAAACCTATACAAAGACCAGAGAGCTATCAATGGGAGAAAAGCAAACCATTTTGAAGCTGAGAAAAGAGGGAGAAATCAATCAGAGCCACTGAACAACCATTGGGCATCGCCAGTACAACAAATTGGAATGTCCTGAAAAAGAAAGAAACCACTGGTGTACTAACAACCAGACATCGAACATGTTGGCCATGGAAAACAGCAGCAGTTGTTTCCAGAAATATTGTGAGAGCTGTGAAGCAAAACCCAAAAACAACAGTCAGTGACATCACCAACAACCTCTACAGGTCAGAGGTGGAGGTATCACAATCCACTGTTTGAAAAAGACTTCAGGAGCAGAAATATAGAGGCCACAGCACGAGATGAGCCAGATAATTTGTGGAAACAAGATTTTTAACCTTTACCAAAATGATGGAAAGGCCATAGTGTAGAGAAAGAAAGGATCTGTTCATGATCCAAGACATACGCGCTCATCGATCAAACTTGGTGGAAGTTGTGTCATGGCTTGGGCTTGCATGGCATCTTCTGGAAAGGACTCACTAATCTTTATTGATGACGTGACCCATGATGGGAGCAGCAGAATGAATTCAGAAATCTATAGAAATATTCTGTCTGCTGATTTACAGAGAAATGCATCCAATCTAATTGGGAGGAACTTCATCATGCAGCAAGACAATGACCCAAAACACACTGCCGACACAAATAAGGACTTCATCAGAGGAAAAGAGTGGAAGGTTTTAGACTGACCAAGTCAATCACCAGATTTTAACCCAACTGAGCAGCACTTCACATCCTGTAGAAGAGACAGAAGGGAGAAACAACCCAAAACAAACAACAAATGAAAGAAGCTGTACTACAAGTCGGCTGTATGGTGGTGTAGTGGTTAGCACTGTCACCTCACAGCAAGAAGGTCCTGGGTTCAAGCCCAGTGGCTGATGAGGGCCTTTCTGTACCGAGTTTGCATGTTCTCCCCGTGTCCGCATGGGTTTCCTCTGGGTGCTCCGGTTTCCCCCACAGTCCAAAGACATGCAGGTTCGGCTAATTGGTGGCTCTAAATTGACCGTAGGTGTGAATGTGAGTGTGAATGGTTGTTTGTCTCTGTGTCCTGTGATGATCTGGTGACTTGTCCAGGGTGTACCCTGCCTCTCGCCCATAGTCAGCTGGGATAGGCTCCAGCTTGCCTGCGACCATGTACAGGAAAAGCGGCTACAGATAATTGATAGTTGGATGGATGCATTACAAGTCTGAAAATGAACAGAAAAGAAGAATAAAACAGTTTGGTGATGCCAGTCAATTGAGTTGCAGGCTTGATGCAGTTATTTGAAGCAAAGGCTATGCATCCAGATCCATAACCAGTTATCCTGTACAGGGTCGCAGGCAAGCTGGAGCCTATCCCAGCTGACTATGGGCGAGAGGCGGGGTACACCCTGGACAAGTCACCAGGTCATCGCAGGGCTGGCACATAGAGACAAACAACCATTCACGCTCACATCTACAGTCAATTTAAAGCCACCAATGAGCCTAACCTGCATGTCCTTGGACTGTGGGGGAAACCAGAGCACCAGGCGGAAACCTATGCAGATACGGGGAGAACATGCAAACTCCACACAGAAAAGCCCTCGTTGACCGCTGGGCTCGAACCCAGAACCTTCTTGCTGTGAGGTGACGGTGCTAACCACTACACCACCGTGCCACCCATGCATCCAGATATAAAATGTTATTTACTTGAACTTACTTTTAGACTGTCTGTTCTTAAACTTCTCTATGTGCTCACCAAAAAATTGGGTGGTCTGCCACTAAGGATGCCATCTTCTAAGTTGTTTAACACATCTCGACGTACAGTGGTGCTTGGAAATTTATGAACCCTTTAGAATGTTCTATTTCTGCATAAATATGACCTAAAACAATATCAGATTCTCACACAAGTCCTAAAAGTAGATAAAGAGAACCGAATTAAACAAATGAGACAACTAACAAATATATAATATTGGATCATTTTCCTTAATATATCAGTGAGTGGGAAAAGTATGTGAATCTTCGCCTTCAGTATCTGGTGTGACCCCTTTGTGCAGCAATAACTGCACCTTAAACGTTTGCGGTAACTGTTGATCAGTCCTGCACACTGGCTTGGAGGAATTTTAACCCATTCCTCTGTACAGAACAGCTTCAACTCTGGAATGTTGGTGGGTTTCCTCATAGGAACTGCTTACACAACATTTTTATTGAATCAAGGTCAGGATATTGACTTGGCCATTCCTAAACATTAATGTAACAACTCTTTAGCTTGTGGGAAACAGAGGAACTGGAAGCAGGCTTCAGAACAGGTGTGTTCTTTTTATGTTTACACTTTACAGTGACAACTAACACATGGACTTTCGTACATAAAAACACACACGTGGGGTGATACAGCTCTCTCTCGTTCCTGGCTGTCTGAAGGACACACAGAGACACAGGTTAATAGACAGCCAGTAATTAGACACAGGTCACGGGCGATTGCTCTAAGACAACGAGGGAAGCTCAGCCTCCTCTAAAAATGACGAACATCATGTAGGATGAATTGCACTAGCTGACCTTATAACATTGCTATTTCAGATCCAGAATCATAGAAATATATGTGCTCAACCCAACTACAGTGCGAAATCATTCCGTTATAACTTTCCCCAGTTCGCCTAATGTGTGCGTGAGTTTTTCCCCCTCGTGACAGCGCGATGCAGCGCAGCCTCAGTGCACTTCAATGGCATTGGGAGCTCTGCGCTTTTCAATCTCAAAATGCAAGACGATTATTGGACAAATACTGCGAAAACGCCTGCCCACAGACTCCCAGCCTCACAGTGGGAGGGACATGGCAAAGCTTTCCGCGAGGAGACTGGTGATTGGTGAAAGCGGCCGGATATTTTCTTTGATTGACAGTTCGTTTCAAATATAGACAGGCAGCGGTGAATTTCAGTTCAGTCCCATGCGGATTCGCAAGTGGTGTGCTGTATTGTAAGAGATCAGCTTACATTTCGATTTCATTCATTACATACGGTTTCTACCAGCTTTTTTAGTTTGTATATATTTTCATTGTAAATAAAGTGCAAATATAGTGCTGTCAAGTTTGCTATCTTAGTTCCAGAAATTTCGTTTATTTGAGTGACTGAACTTGAACTTGAGGGGGCTAGTCAGCTAGCAAGAAAGCTGCGCACGGATGCCAAGCATTGCTGATTTAATTTTGGCGAAGCCATTTGCCAGTCTTCCTTTCGAGGAAAAAATTAAAATTAAAGAGCAGGGTAGACCAACGCCTCAAATTGACTTGGTGAAAAAGGTAGGGAATAATACTCGTTCCT
This sequence comes from Neoarius graeffei, assembly GCF_027579695.1. Classification (NCBI taxonomy): domain Eukaryota; kingdom Metazoa; phylum Chordata; class Actinopteri; order Siluriformes; family Ariidae; genus Neoarius; species Neoarius graeffei. The sequence goes on from NC_083571.1 coordinate 87,801,075, forward strand.
TTCAGCTCTCCTGGTACGAGAAAGTGAATTGGCTAACAGCAAGTGACCCACATCAACAACAGTAAATAGGCTACTTTAGTAATATGTCATGGATGGACCAAAAATATAGAATCTATTTAAAATGTTTATGCTGAGTATATTATATTGGAATATATATTTTTCTGGATATGAATTAAACACAGCTACAATTTGGAAAACACTTTTAAACAAAAACACAGCCGAGAACATTTCACACTACAGACCTGGATTAAAAGTGAAGGGTTATCAAAATTGTCAATAAAACATTTCTCAGTCAAAATAAGTAAAATATAGGGAAAGTGGCACCCAGCTCTATGTTTGGCTCCCCAAGGTCAGTGCTTGTGCCTATTCCAGAACACTCTGCTGTTACTGCCGAGGTTCCTGACAAAGAGCTGCTTTCATCTCATCTCATCTCATTATCTCTAGCCGCTTTATCCTTCTACAGGGTCGCAGGCAAGCTGGAGCCTATCCCATCTGACTATGGGCAAAAGGCGGGGTACACCCTGGACAAGTCGCCAGGTCATCACAGGGCTGACACATAGACACAGACAACCATTCACACTCACACCTACGGTCAATTTAGAGTCACCAGTTAACCTAACCTGCATGTCTTTGGACTGTGGGGGAAACCGGAGCAAACCCACACGGAGAACATGCAAACTCCGCACAGAAAGGCCCTCGCCGGCCCCAGGGCTCGAACCCAGGACCTTCTTGCTGTGAGGCGACAGCGCTAACCACTACACCACCGTGCCGCTGAGCTGCTTTCAATAATGATCAATTTTTAAACAACATGCCATAATTTTAAAATATAAAATGTTAAAATATACCCCCCCCCAACACCACCATCATGTATATTGGACAGTAGGCTAATGGGCCAAAAGAACCTGTTATTTCACAGTTTGTGACCCTGCCAACAATCAGCCAGATCAGAGGCAAGAGTATGGGCAAAATTGATGTGTTTTTTCTTTTTTCTTTTAAAATCTGGAAATATCGTAACCGACCAGCCTCCCCTGTTTGAAAGACTACCAGCCGCCACTGACACAGGTGCACCTCATCGCATGTTACCTACTGGTTCAACCTGCCTCCTCGCCGTTCACAGCTGACGCTCGACCACGCCCACGCTGCCACAGTTAACTTGATTCTTTTTTTAACCATTCTTTGGTAGAATAACTTATGTGCTTAGGGTTGTTGTCTTGTTTCACCACCCACTTCAGATTCAGTTCACAGTTCCATCAACGATGGTAAGCCATCATGTCCCAGATGCATCAAAACAGGCCCAAACCATGATACTACCACCGCCATGTTTCACAGATGGGATAAGGTTCTTATGCTGGACTTTTGCCACTCACTGATATTGGATCATTTTGTGCTCTCTTTATGTACTTTTAGAACTTGTGTCAAAATCTGATGATATTTTAGGTCATATTTATGAAGAAATATAGAAAATTCTGAAGGGTTCCCAAACTTTCAAGCACCGGTGTAAATATCAGAAACTGAAAGCTGAAATTTTGATATATCGTCTCATATTCATCTTTTGATCTCAAACCAAAATGTCTTCAGTGTATAGGGGGAAAAAAGAGAATTGGCCTTGCCAAATAAAGGAAACTAATCAATGAGGTGATGTTGCCCAACACGAAGTGTAGTTAATCTTAAAGTTACAGCTTTACTTTACGGACACTGGAGTGTCCTTCCAAAAATGATAAAGCAATGTCTCCTTAGAGAAAACGTCACCGTATCATCGATTACACATGTCCATAATGTATTAGAATGAGTGTATTAATGTGGACCGTTGATTTGCCTTGCAGCTTGCACTACTGTCAGAGATGCTGTTATAAGAAATGAATTAACATCTTGTGACAAATCAGATTAGAGAATCCAACATCTGTATAAAGTGACAGCTGTCTCTATCCACAGTAAAGGCTCCTTAGGTCTCTGACCTGCCTGTGAACTCGGACTCCATCCTCCTCAGGCACGCTGTTGAAGTCTGTCACCATTACTTTTCCCTCGATTTCACGATGATTCGTCTGAACACTGGTGTCCAGGAGGAAGACAGTCACTTGTGCTCCATCATCTATATGTATACACATGGAATTCTCATTTCACATCTTATACACTTTCTCATTCTCATGTCCATTCTGAATTTCAAAAATACTTCACCTGAATAAAACCATGAAAGGTAAACACCCTACTGTGTGTGTGTGTGTGTGTGTGTGTGTGTGTGTGTGTGTGTATGGGGGAGGATTATGTGTGTGCACGTGTCATGAGTAAGTGCACGCACTGGGTGGTGTGTATTTTCCAGTCTCGTGCTTCGTCTGGATGATGCGCTCCAAGTTCCATGGAATTCCCTGGGCAAAAATGGATGAGTCCTCTTCAATATACGCAACATGGGGCAGCTTCAGAGCCTGTCAGCGGCACACAGAGTGACATGAGAAGAGACCTGCAAGTGGGTTGCTGTACACTGGATGAGCTGTACACTGGAGCTCAGACTTGTAAACGAATAGATTTAGGGAATATCATATTAAAGTTCTATTCAGATACTTTGACACACCAAAAGTGTGATATTCAGTTGTACAGTACAGTTATCACATTGTGTTTTTCTTCCACAAAATTTCTAATACACTTTTCAGACAAGATATACACAGATATACACTTCTAAAATCCTTTCATAAAGCAGCTTTTTTTTTCCCCCAGGCTTTTATGGATAAGTCACATGAAGTTCACATGTAAAATATCCACATTACACTTTTTAAATTTACTGGACTTTGTAGTGCAAATGTATTTTCACCTGTATTTTTTTTCCAAACGATTATTTTTCATGCGATTCTTCCCTAACACACACACACACACACACACACACACACACACACACACACACACACACACACACACACACAATCCATTTACTTTCACATGTAATCTGCTATTATTCACATGATGTCATGTGTGTTTATTTGGATTCACATGTTTAACATTCACAGGAAACCCCTATTAACTACTATCAAATCCTGGGTAATATATGAAATAATTACAGACCAGGAAGAAATAATTTCCAAGAAAACAAGGGTTGTTAGAGTCATTTGAGGGGGACAGGGAGGATCTAGAGACACATTTTGAGGCAGTATTTAACATTATGGCTTAACGTATCTTTATATCATATGCCCATAACTTAAAAACACAGTCCCAGTCAAAAGACTATACACCCCTACTTATTCATAGGGTTTTCTGTATTTTGACTATTTTCTACATTGTAGAACAATACTGAAGACATCAAAACTATGAAATAATATCTAATACGTATATGGAATTATGTGGTAAAAAGTGTTTAAAAAAACAAAATTTGTTTAATATTTTAGATTTTTCAAAGTAGCCAGTGTTTATCTTGATAACCCTTTACACACTATCTTAGACGCGTTATCTTAACCAGCTTCATGAGGTAGTCACCTGGAATGCTTTTCAATTAATAACTATGCCTCATCAAAAGCTAATTAGTGCAATTTCTTGCCTTCTTAATGCGTTTGAGATCAAACAGTAAATAATAAAAATACAGTAAACAGCCCTATTCCACAACTGTAATAATCCATATGTCAACAACCACTCAACAACATCCATCATTACTTTGACATGAAGTGTCTTTTAATTATTAAAAAATAAATAAAAAGCACTGAATGAGAGATGTGGACAAACTTTTGACTGGTACTGCATGTATATTTTTGTGGCCTCAAGGAATATAACGAAACCGTCCCATGCTTTTGAACAATACAATGTGTTTATGATTAACCAGATCGTGACTTACAAGTTGAGGAAAGGTCATAATTATATTCTATGTAAACAAATAATATTGTGCTGATTGTGGTTTTTGCATTTAGAAGTAATTTGGCCACAGTTTGAGATTAAGTAGATTTGAACCCTTGGCACTGGACGCAGGCAATACAATCAGGCAACCTTAATTTCTACATAACTAGAAATTGATCATAGTCAAACAGATGATATAAGACTTATTAGCTCATCCGGCCAATAGGTGATGAGTTTATGCCATTATGTGTTGTCCGTTGTCCATCTGGCATCGTCCACATTTCACAAAAATCACTCCTTCTCTCTCAATTCTTCACTGATTTTTATTCTTTTTGGCAGGAAGATAGGTCTGCCTGGGATGCATATGGCTTCTAGCCAAATTTGCATAATTGCAATTAATAATGAAGATATAGACTAATTAAGCCCTAATGAGCAGTTTCCAGAGAAATCACTTCTTCTCCCTCGATTCTTCACTGATTTTGATTCTTTCTAGCATGAAGGTAGGGGTACCTAGGCACGGGCGATTGCTCTAAGACAACGAGGGAGGCTCAGCCTCCTCTAAAAATGACGAACATCGTGTAGGATGAATTGCGCTAGGCTTATGTTATAGCCGACCTTATAACATTGCTATTTCAGATCCAGAATCATAGAAATATATGTGCTCAACCCAACTACAGTGCAAAATCATTCCATTATAACTTTCCCCAGTTCGCTTAATGTGTGCGTGAGTTTTTCCCCCTCGTGACAGCGCGATGCAGCCCAGCCTCAGTGGACTTCAATGGCATTTGGGAGCTATGCGCTTTTCAATATCAAAATGCAAGACGATTATTGGACAAATACTGCGAAAACGCCCGCCCACGGACTCCCAGCCTCACAGTGGAAGGGACATGGCAAAGCTTTCCACGAGGAGACTGGTGATTGGTGAAAGCGGCCAGATATTTTCTTTGATTGACAGCTCATTTCAAATATAGACAGGCAGCGGTGAATTTCAGTTCAGTCCCATGCGGATTCGCAAGTGCTGTGCTGTATTGTAAGAGATCAGCTTACATTTCGATTTCATTCATTACATACGGTTTCTACCAGCTTTTTTAGTTTGTATATATTTTCATTGTAAATAAAGTGTAAATATAGTGTTGTCAAGTTTGCTATCTTAGTTCCAGAAACTTCATTTATTTGAGTGACTGAACTTGAACTTGAGGGGGCTAGTCAGCTAGCAAGAAAGCTGCGCACGGATGCCAAGCATTGCTGATTTAATTTTGGCGAAGCCATTTGCCAGTCTTCCTTTCGAGGAAAAAATTAAAATTAAAGAGCAGGGTAGACCAACGCCTCAAACTGACTTGGTGAAAAAGGTAGGGAATAATACTCGTTCCTTTCAGCTCTCCTGGTACGAGAAAGTGAATTGGCTAACAGCAAGTGACCCACATCAACAACAGTAAATAGGCTACTTTAGTAATATGTCATGGATGGACCAAAAATATAGAATCTATTTAAAATGTTTATGCTGAGTATATTATATTGGAATATATATTTTTCTGGATATGAATTAAACACAGCTACAATTTGGAAAACATTTTTAAACAAAAACACAGCCGAGAACATTTCACACTACAGATCTGGATTAAAAGTGAAGGGTTATCAAAATTGTCAATAAAACATTTCTCAGTCAAAATAAGTAAAATATAGGGAAAGTGTCATTGAGTGAAATGTGTGGCACCCAGCTCTATGTTTGGCTCCCCAAGGTCAGTGCTTGTGCCTATTCCAGAACACTCTGCTGTTACTGCTGAGGTTCCTGACAAAGAGCTGCTTTCAATAATGATCAATTTTTAAACAACATGCCACAATTTTAAAATATAAAATGTTAAAATATACCCCCCCCAACACCACCATCATGTATATTGGACAGTAGACTAATGGGCCAAAAGAACCTGTTATTTCACAGTTTGTGACCCTGCCAACAATCAGCCAGATCAGAGGCAAGAGTATGGGCAAAATTGATGTTTTTTTTTTTTTTTTAAATCTGGAAATATCGTAACCGACCAGCCTCCCCTGTTTGAAAGACTACCAGCCGCCACTGTACCTACGGTGTATATAACGTCTACCCAGATTTGCTTAATTACAATTATTAATGAAGTTATGGACTAATTAAGCCTTAATGAACAGTTCAACAAAAATCGCTTCTTCTTGGTCAATTCCTTACCGTTTTGGAGGCACAGGGCCTCCACTAACAACTAATGAATTAATTAGATGCGGCCGGAGTGAGCTACACCGTCTTGTTGCTTAGTACTCTTCAATTTTTGCTTGGATCATAATGAACTACCAAACAATCACTTCCTTATTACTTACTGAGTAATTACCCAGTATTCATTAGTAGTTAATTAAATTAACTTTGATGTTAACAGAGAATGACACATTTGTTACTGCTTAGTCACTGCATAGTTAGCTATGAGTTAGTGAACAGTATTATACGTTTTACCATCGAAGGTTCTAAGTGCAACTTTAAGTTTTGCCTTGACAGGAACAACACTAGTTTGTAGAGGACCTGAAGGATAATCAACCCAACAACATAAAGGATGGCTAATTTACCATGGGCAGGACTTCACTGCTCATTTTAATCAGGAATCCGCAGAAGGCTCCAGAGTAAGTGTGCGTGACGTGGATGGTGTGTCCACTCCTGGCAGCCTGTGCATGCAGAGCGTTCACTGTCCGCTGCACGTGACTGTTGTGTGCTCCTTCCCGCAACACCACAAGGTATTGGTCTGGTATGCGCCATACACTCTGTGCACCAAACAACACACACAGTTACGCACAAATTTCACTCGAGCCAGAAACCTTCATAGAACAAATCACTAATGAAGTTTCATCTACATTCATTCTCGCCATGTTGATTTCACTCTTAGTAATTATCTAAAGAATTAATAATGTGTTCATAATAATAATAATAATAATAATAATATGGGGCGGCACGGTGGTGTAGTGGTTAGCGCTGTCGCCTCACAGCAAGAAGGTCCTGGGTTCGAGCCCCGGGGCCGGCGAGGGCCTTTCTGTGTGGAGTTTGCATGTTCTCCCCGTGTCCGCGTGGGTTTCCTCCGGGTGCTCCGGTTTCCCCCACAGTCCAAAGACATGCAGGTTAGGTTAACTGGTGACTCTAAATTGACCGTAGATGTGAGTGTGAATGGTTGTCTGTGTCTATGTGTCAGCCCTGTGATGACCTGGCGACTTGTCCAGGGTGTACCCCGCCTTTCGCCCGTAGTCAGCTGGGATAGGCTCCAGCTTGCCTGCGACCCTGTAGAAGGATAAAGCGGCTAGAGATAATGAGATGAGAATGAGATAATAATATGTTAATTCAACACTGGAAACTTTGCTGTGTTGATGATACATCATCTATGAAGAAATGTCCAAAACATCAATCAGCAAGTGTTTAAACATATACAGTACGTCCACTGAAATGTACCATCTGACTTCATCATAACACATGACGGTGTTCTCTTCCTAAAGAGGTCCTTTATTGATAACATCTCTCAATATTACTATTAGTAAAATGTCACCCCAGGTATGCCCTTGAGTGGTAGTAATTTAATCGGAGGAATACACAAGAGCATTAGTGAGGTCAGGCACCGATCTCAAGCAAGTTGAAATGGTGCGCACCAAGTAAGCTGACATTCCAGTTCATTCCAAAGGTGTTCATTGGGGTTGAGATCAAGGCTGTGTGCAGGCCACTCAGGTTCTTCCATTGCAGCCTTGGCAAACCATGCCTTCATGGATCTCGTTTTGTTCACAGGGACAGGTTTGGCCCCTTCGTTCCAAGGTTAGAAAATTGCAACGCTACTGCGTACAAATACATCCTATACAATTGTGTGCTTCCAAATTTGCATGAAACAGGAAGTTGACCCCCAAAATCTTGAGGTAGGAAAAATACCATGCTTCAGTTTTTATTGTTTGTTTTTACACAAGGTCCTAAAATTGTCATACATTAGACATATAAGCAGTATGATATACAATCAGTGGCCACTTTAATAGGAGTGGAACCCAATGTGGTCTTCTGCTGTTGCATGCTGAGATGCTTTTCTGCTCACCACGGTTGTAAAGAGTTGCTACGAGTTGTTATATCCTTCCTGGCAGCTCGAGTCAATCTGGCCATTTTCCGCTGATCTCTCTTATCAACAAGGCGTTTGTTTCCACCCACAGAACTGTCGCTCACTCAATGTTTTTTGTTTTTTGCACCATTCTGTGTAAACTCTAGAGACTGTTGTGTGTGGAAACCCCAGGAAACTGAATGTCACATAGATCACAATTTTTCCCATTCTGATGTTTGAAGTGGACATTAACTGAAGCTCTTAATTTGTATCTGCATGATTTGAGGCATTGTGCTGCTGTCAAGGGATTGGCCGATTAGAGAACTGCATAAGGCGTATGGGTGTACCTAATAAAGTGGCCGGTGAATGTATACAATGTATTACTATAATAAGATAAGCATTAAGGCAAGATCAAATCAGATGGATTGGTCCCATCTCACCTGTGACCCTGAGTAGGATTAGAGATAAAGTGGATGGATGGATTTTATGATACTATTGAAAGAAAAAGAATTCATAAAGTGTTACACATATGTGATTTACATTTCAGTGCTGTTTTTACTGGGCTTTTTAGTTAATATCTCTCTATGCCCTGTCACCCCTCCTGGAGTATAGGCCGTTGACAGTTGCTCTCCAAGCAACTCTGTCTTCAGCTATCCTTCCAGCTGGGCCCATGTGTGCCTAAGCCTCCTCATGTCTGCGTGAAGGTCCCTACGCCAGCTGTTCTTAGGTCTGCCTCTTATTCTTCTCTTCCCTTGGGGGTTCCATATGGTCTTAGCTGAAAGAAGGGCATTTGGTCTTGAGGTTTCCTTGTGGCTTTTGCCCCTTGACGTCATGGGCCTTCTGATTGAAGGCCCCTTTCATCCAAGACTAAGTATGTTGTCTCCATTTCTGTAGGGCTTTGTGTTTTATGGAGAAGGGTTGCTAGCCCTTCGTCCAACCCTCCTTTCTCATCTGGGCTTGGGACCGGCCATGGCAGAGTTTAGTTAATATGTTAATTTGAATTTTTATAAAAGATTGGTTATGAATTTGGAAATTCATTAAGCACTGCACAGTGCACATTCAAAATTTTGCTAACCACCAACAGAAGAACAACATTCAGAACTGGTTGGAAGATGACTTAAAAAAAAAAAATCCACTACTGTTGAATTTTTTAAGATGAAAACAGATGGTAAGTCATCAACCGTGGGTGTGTATATGTATAGAATGTATCAACAATATAACCTAGCGAATTATGTTGATGCACAGAAACCTCTCCGTGTAGGCTGGTCCTGTTGAATTTACAGCGTAGGGTCTGTATGATTAGCATGCCAGGCTAGCTCTAAAGTTTGAAGGGTTTAATGAATATCTACAGTGGTCTATTTGCCCTGACTAAGTTTATTTAGCAGGTCAACAACAATGTGTGTTCATGCAGACACCAATAGTTGCCCTGACAAAATTTAATCAGCAGAAAATCATTAATATGAGCCATTTTATGTTTGACAATGTTATGCACACATTTCAGAATTATAGAAACAGAATAACTGTAGTGTTTGAGTGTTTTCAGATAAAGTACCGCAAGGACCATCAGATGTCGAAAACCGCACATTGATATCTGCAATAATAAAAATTTGACGGCAATGAATGTGGGTCAAAATTGCTATAATTTCATGGATCTTTTGTCTCATTTTTTCAATGAGGAAAGTTATACATCTTCTGTATTGTAATATAATATTATTTCAACTTATTGGATGCACTATTTGTGCTAGTGTATCATATTTCTTCATCTTTCAGGCTGGAGTACACCATTTTGTTGCAAAATATACATCTTGTTGGACCATGCATGAAATGTCTGCAGTGTGACAGATTTACTGTTGAGATATTTTCTGTCAAATTTATCAAGCTCATGATGTCAAATTTGCATTTAATGTCTAGTTTATAATGAATTTCTCATCAATATCCAGATGGGAAAAAAAACAAACATGTTCACAGTATAACTTCCTAATACTACTGAGGTATGATTCAAAATGGTATGTTAGAAGTTACCCTGGGGTCCTTTGTGACCTCGTCCGCTATTACACGCCTTGCTCTTGGAGTGATCTTTGTCGGTCGACCACTCCTGGGGAGGGTAACAATGGTCTTGAATTTCCTCCATTTGTACACAATCTGTCTGACTGTGGATTGGTGGAGTCCAAACTCTTTAGAGATGGTTTTGTAACCTTTTCCAGCCTGATGAGCATCAACAACGCTTTTTCTGAGGTCCTCAGAAATCTCCTTTGTTCGTGCCATGATACATTTCCACAAACACATGTTGTGAAGATCAGACTTTGATAGATCCCTGTTCTTTAAATAAAACAGGGTGCCCACTTCCACCTGATTGTCATCCCATTGATTGAAAACACCTGACTTTAATTTCACCTTCAAATTAACTGCTAATCCTAGAGGTTCACATACTTTTGCCACTCACAGATTAGATTAGATTAGATTAGATTAGATTAGATTAGATTAGATTAGATAAAACTTTATTGATCCCTTTGGGAGGGTTCCCTCAGGGAAATTAAGATTCCAGCAGCATCATTACAGATAAACAGAGAAAAGAAATAGAGAAAACTTCTAGACAAATTAAAATAAATTAAGTATTTGCATATACAAATATAAAAAGAGTAAGAAGAGAAGGGGGGAAGGGGGGAAGGGGGGCGGCAGGAGAGATATTGCACATTATATTGCACATTGTCCAGTATTGCTTATTGTTAGGCTAGGCTACTGCTTCTTCCCGTCCTCTGCCCTCCTGTTACCCCTCCTCCCACCCAGAGAGGAGTTGTACAGTCTGATGGCATGAGGGACAAAGGAGTTTTTGAGTCTGTTCGTCCTGCACTTGGGAAGGAGCATTCTGTCACTGAACAGGCTCCTCTGGTTGCTGATGCCGGTGTGCAGAGGGTGACTGGCATCGTCCATGATGTTCAATAGTTTGTCCATAGATCTCTTCTCTGCCACCGTCACCAGAGAGTCCAGCTTCATGCCGACCACAGAGCTGGCCCGCCTGATCAGTTTGTCCAGCCTGGATGTGTCCTTCTTGGATGTGCTGCCCCCCCAGCACACCACGGTGTAAAACAGGACACTGGCAACCACAGACTTATAGAACATCCACAGGAGTTTCCTGCAGATGTTAAAGGACCGCAGCCTCCTAAGGAAGTATAGCCTGCTCTGTCCCTTGTAATATTGTAATATGTAATATTGGATCATTTTCCTCAATAAATAAATGACCAAGTAGAATATTTGTGTCTCATTCGTTTAACTGGGTTCTCTTTATCTACTTTTAGGACTTGTATGAAAATCTGATGATGTTTTAGGTCATATTTATGCAGAAATATAGAAAATTCTGAAGGGTTCCCAAACTTCCAAGCACCACTGTATGTACACAATGCTGAGAGACATACAATGAGCTCAGTACAATAACTATGAAGGGTCTTTAGTAACAACACAATATGTCTATCTGGTACTTGGAATGTCTTGCTGAATTACAAAATGCAGGACAATCAACTCACTTGTAGTGTCTGTAGGCCCCATGTTATCTCATACAAAGAGTCAATTATAATAAAAAGTTATAAGCAACTTATTGAAGTAATCAGGAAAAATCATTCATTTTCTCTGTATGTGACACAGAAACAAATACACAAGGAACTTTTTTCATGATATTTGGAAGATGTAATTACAGTTCTAAACACTACATGCCGAGAATTCTGATCTTGCTAGAGCTGAAACAAAGTATTGGGATAGTATTGCTTTTAAAAATTGTAGACCTGAATATTGTTAGTTAATCAGAACATGAATAGCATGTATCACATGTACAAAGTAATATGGCAAAATGTCGTGTCCGTAGGCCCCTGATAGTGCCGTAACTTGAATGTATGTAACTTTTTTGCCGTTGAAGATTAGTGAGAAAAAATTTACAGGTATATATTAGACATAATTTGTGACAATATGCCATAGGTTTCTGCTGGAAAGGACATGGTCAATTTTTGGCCCTCAGTAAGACACATTTGGTACACATTAGTGATTTTCTGCTGACTCATTATGTTTTAATGCTCCTTGTAGCCTACGCAGAACCAACCAGCCTCCATACCATAGCTAGCCTTTGGAAGATTAGTCACATATAGGGATTAAATATTTTTTTGTTTTGTTTGTTTTGTCATGCAATATTAACGTTAACATAATTTTGTGTTGTCCAGACACCATGAACTGCTGCAGTCAACTGAGCCTGGATGCATTGGAGAAAATGGTATTGATGTGTGTGCGTGTATGAGAGAGAAACTTGGAAGACATATTTATATGATCATAGTTTTGTGAGATGGGATGCCATCTGGGATTTTGAATGTTGTAATATAATAATGTAGCTTAGAATTTGTGTCTCTGGGGTCATGTGAGTGAGAAATTATATATTTTTATTAAACTGATGATAAACTTGACTAGTGATATTTAATAGTCAATTGACACGTGCGTCACTTTCCTGAGACATTATGGGTGTTGATGATAACTTCATAATAAGGAGACAGAAACTGAAGTGAACAACATGCATTTAAAAAGAGCAGTGCCAAAAATCACTAATAAAGATGTCATAACCTTTGAATGTGTGTGGGTGATAATATTTCTTGTGGTGTAGTGCTTATGCACAGGGTATGTGTGTGCTGTAGTCATGGCCGTAGCCAGCTATGAGGCCACCGATGTCCAGACCTCGGTCATTTTTAAGAGCTGAAAATACATTTGTACGCTAAATATTCAACTGGATAAAAAAATAAAGAATAACATTAAAACGTCTCCATAAAAAGTGCATTGTTAATTATGTTAAACGTTGATTCTGTCTTCTGTGTCTGTTTTGTGCGTGCGGCACTGAGACCAAGAACACAAAAACGAATGAGTGCACGACTCGGGGGAGGAACGCAGTGCAGTAGACACGTTTTTTTCATGGTAACCATCAGCGCACTTTCATGAAGCTGTTAAATTAACATTTTCGAAGCAGCGCAGTTGTAGCCTACCTTGTTTAGCTAGCCTTTGATGAAAGAGGTTGTTGTTGAGATTTGTAAACCAATTTTCTGTGGTGCCATTTGCACTAATAATCACTTATTTCTGCCTAAATATTCTTTTTATTTTGTCATTTCAGTATGCTGAGCTGAAGAAACCAGGAATCTGGGAATCTCACACACACACACACACACACACACACACTTGATAAGGCAAACTGTTCAACAAGTTTAAAGTTACCCCTACTCTTTATTCAAACATGGTGGTGTATACTGATTTTTTTCCCAGAATTTTTTTTTTTTGTGTAGGTGTGACGGATGCCAGATTGTTAAGGTATCTTGGTTACATAGGCTACATGGTTAGGGTATCTTTTGTCCTCATTGCTTGGGCCAGATCAAACCATTAAACAAGCTTAAATTATTCTTACTCTTGCCACATACATGATTTTTTTTTTCAAAACTGACGATATTCAGTGCAAACACCATTAAAAGTAATTTCAGGAACAGATACCTTGTGTGACGTGTAATTCACCCCCTCATTTAAATATGTCGAAAATTTCTCGGCGTGCGCTTTGCGCATTACGGACCTCGGTGATTTTAAAATGCTGGCTACGGCCCTGGCTGTAGTGCTGCTTCCAGCTGCAGCCACCATCTAGCTCCATGAGCAAAAAGAGAGGCTGAGTGCATAAGCCCTCTCCTGGTGGTTTTACAGCTGCCACACCAAGATTCTCACAGTGCCTCCTCGCTGGCACACAACGGGTAACGCTGAACTGTGAGGGATCTCGGAGCAGGTCTGAGCCCCAGAGGTGCTGTGCGCAGGCCCATCAGCATGTGGGCATGCCTTGACACTCGCCATTCAGCCCCCTGCTGCCTTGTAGGGTAGGCCTTTTCAGGCAAAGGCTAGGAGAAGGGCACTCCGAAATCAAACCAAAGGGCAGGCGAGGCTCATGAGTCAGGGATGGCAGCTTGCCTAGGGGAGGGAAACTCTGACCACAAACCTCCACTGCCTTGCGGCTACACCTCCATGAGGAAAGGCTTCGGGAGTCAACCCTGAAGAAAAATCCAGAGCTGGAGTCCCTAAGGCGGTCCAACATAAACAGAGGTGTTCCTCTGGCAACTCCTGCAGCCAAGCCAACTCCAAGTGTAATGCCTCGCATCCCCTTGGGTTTAGTCAGTGCGGCCGAGAGGGGGGCCCTGCTGACTGGGCAGCATAGGGTCTCCATACAACTTGCCCAGGCTCGTGCCCTGGAGAGGTTACTCCAGTCTCACCGCAAGGTGAGAGCACAACATGGAAGACAGCAGTCAGGGTTATAAATCCCCGCTCAATTGGTATAGAATTGGACACCACGGGTTGTCTTCATCGGTGGGAGGAATCATTGCATTCCACTGGTCAGCTACAGCCCCCGGACATTAAGGTGCTGACTCACCATGGTCTGCCTGCTCTAGTGGGTACCTTGAACTTAGAGCATGTGCTCAACAAGCAGATCATCAAACGTGCACCACACAATCACCACAGACACACAACGAAGACTCCAGCTCTTCGAATTGCAAACTGGAACGTGCATACCATGTGCACTGGACTATCAGACGACCTACAAGACATCAATGACATCCGCAAGACAGCGGTGATCGACATGGAGTTGCACAGATTAAAAGTCGACATCGCAGCCCTTCAAGAAACGCGTCTCCCCGAGAACGGATCACTCAAGGAAGATCACTATATGTTTTTCTGACAAGGGAAAGGCACAGAGGAGCCAAGAGAGCATGGAGTTGGCTTTGCAGTCAAAAACTCTCTACTTCGGATGATTGAACCCCCTACAGATGCTGCACGCATGCACTCACCTTGCGCTTGTCTACGATGGCTGATCCTGTAAACCTCATATGCACCCATGCACCAATGATGCAAGCTACTCCTGAAGCAAAAGACCAGTTCTATGAGCTACTAGACCACATAGTGCACCAGATTCCCTTGTCTGAACACCTCTATCTCCTAGGAGATTTTAGTGCCCAAGTTGGAGCTGATTGCGAGTCTTGGCCGACTGTGCTTGGTCACCACAGCATTGGGAAGATGAATGGGAATGGCCAGAGACTCTGTATAAGAATAAAGGGAACCGGAGTGACTGTAACAGCTACAGAGGTATCTCGCTGCTCAGCATCATTGGCAAAGTCTTCGCCAGAGTCGTACTCAGCCGACTACAAGTTCTTGCAACCCTAATCTACCCTGAGTCTCAGTGTGCCTTCAGAGCTCAGAGATCTACAGTGGATATGATATTCTCAGTACGACAGCTCCAAAAGAAGTGCCGGGAGCAGCAGATGTCACTGTATATCGCATTTATTCACCTCACCAAAGCCTTCGATTTAGTGAGCAGAGACGGTCTCTTCCAGCTCCTGCGCAAGATCGGCTGCCCTCCCCAGTCACTCAGCATCATCGCGTCTTTCCACGACAACATGCTAGGAGTAGTGAGCTACGACGGAGAAACCTCAGAGCCTTTTGCCATCAAGAGCGGCGTAAAACAAGATTGTGTCCTAGCACCAACTCTGTTTGGAATGTTTTTCTCCATGCTGCTAAACTTTGCATTTAAAAACTCCACAGAGGGCATCCACCTGCACACAAAAAATGACAGGAAGCTATTCAACCTGGCCAGACTACGAGCAAGGACAAAGGTCTGCACTGTGCTCATCAGAGGACTGCTCTTCGCGGACGACTTAGCCCTGACCGCCCACTCTGAAGAAGACCTCTAACTCATCAGTCAGTTCTCCACTGCGTGCAAGGATTTTGGTGTCACGATTAGTATAAAAAAGACAAAAGTTATGGGTCAGAATGTTCTATCACTTCCATCCATCTACATCAATGACCAAGTGCTCAAAGTGACCAGCAGCTTCACTTACCTGGGCTCCACTGTCAGCTGTAACCTGTCCCTTGACCACGAGCTGGACAAGCGTATTGCCAAGGCTGCAGGTGTCATGGCCAAACTCAACAAGAGAGTCTGGAGCAACAACCTCCTGACAAGCAACACCAAGGTCAAGGTTTACAAGGCCTGCATCCTGAGCACTCTCCTGTATGGCAGTGAAACGTGGACTATGTATGCCAAGCAAGAAAATCATCTTGAAACCTTTCACCTATGCTGCCTATGGCCCAACACAGGAGAGCCAGCTCCTCAGGCCAGGACTCGGCTGTCTACATTCATCTTAACAACAAAGGACACTCATTTCAGGATTGTAACGTACGCATTTTAGCCAGAGAGGATCGTTGGTATGAGCGAGGAGTTAAAGAAGCCATTTTTGTCAACCTGGAACGGCCATCACTGAACAGAGGTGGGGGTCTAAGACATCATTTGTCAAACATCTACAAGGCGGTCTTGGACACTCTTCCCAGACGGCTGGGTGTACACCAGGACCCAGCTGTTTTCGGTGACTCACAGGAGGACAGAGAGAGTCAGATTGCCATTGATCACCCTAACGGACAATCCTTTGATCACCCTAATGACTCGCCGTTCACACCCAGCCTCCAGTGACCCACACCAACATGATGCCTCAATGACACCTTAGATGAGCTGGTCATCAGAATTCTGATTCTGATTCTGATCCAGGAGAAGATAAATATCTGATACTCCCTATTAGTCAGACAGAACTGAGGAAGCCTTTTGGACGAGAGGTGAAACGTTTTCAAGAATTTTCAAGCAAGTCCAGTTGCCCATTTCTACCACCCACAGTTTACTATGACCTGGATGATTGAGAATCTTCACAGGCACTGATGGTTACATCATCTTGTCGCTAAATGAACAGCTGATCACACCAAGGTGCTCGCTGACTGCCGATATTTATTAGTTTGGTCCTGCGTTTCCTTTCCTTTGCAACGTCTTTTCTTCTCACTTTCTGTTTCAGTCTTTCATGTTTCGTTTGCACACTCACGTCCTCCATTTTTCTCTCCTGTTTCAAATTTGTATCCCACAATGCCTTGCATGAACAGGGAAAGCATGATGTCCATCCATCCATTATCTGTAGCCGCTTATCCTGTTCTACAGGGTCGCAGGCAAGCTGGAGCCTATCCCAGCTGTGGGCAAGAGTCAAGGTACACCCTGGACAAGGCTCCAGGTCATCACAGGGCTGACACAGAGACAAACAACCATTCACACTCATTCACACCTATGGTCAACTTAGAGCCACCAATTAGCCTAAACTGCATATCTTTGGACTGTGGGGGAAAACCGGAGAACCTGGAGAAAACCCATGCAGACACGGGGAGAACATGCAAACTCCACATATAAAGGCCCTCACCAGCCACTGGGCTCAAACCCAGGACCTTCTTGCTGTGAGGCAACAGTGCTAACCACTACACCACCGTGCCACCCTGATGCGTGACGTAATATCTTGTATTGGTGAGAAAAAAGCAGGAAAAAATAATGGAGACTTTAGGGCCACATGGCCGTAAATTCATTAATTCCATCCATCCATTATCTGTAGCTGCTTATCCTGTCCTACAGGGTCGCAGGCAAGCTGCAGGCTATCCCAGCTGACTATGGGTGAGACGTGGGGTACACCCTGGACAAGTCACCAGATCATCGCAGAGCAGAATGGCCCACACAGAAAGGCCCTCGTCAGCCGCTGGGCTCGAACCCAGGACCTTCTTGCTCTGAGGCGACAATGCTAACCACTACACCACCCTGCCGCCCTAGATTCATTAATTGTTCTATTTAAAAAAAAAACGAATAAAATTGGAAGTCTGTGATTCAAATTCAGTAGCTTTCCACTAAACGTTATCCACTTAGGGTTGTTTTACAATCAGGGTACAAAGTTTATGTCACAGGGGTCCAAAATTCAAATTGATTCAAACTGGTTCTTCATTCATTCATTCATTCATTCTTTCTAGCCGCTTTATCCTTCTACAGGGTCACAGGCAAGCTGGAGCCTATCCCAGCTGACTACAGGCAAAAGGCGGGGTACACCCTGGACAAGTCGCCAGGTCATCACAGGGCTGACACATAGACACAGACAACCATTCACACTCACATTCACACCTACGGTCAATTTAGAGTCACCAGTTAACCTAACCTGCATGTCTTTGGACTGTGGGGGAAACCGGAGCACCCGGAGGAAACCCACGCGGACAACATGCAAACTCCGCACAGAAAGGCCCTCGCCGGCCCCGGGGCTCGAACCCAGGACCTTCTTGCTGTGAGGCGACAGCGCTAACCACTACACCATCAAACTGGTTCTTGTACCAGTTTTTAAGTGAAGGACAAGTTAAAGAACAGATAGGCATGTGTAATAGTTTGTATTATAACAAGATTAAGTGTAGCTTTAAGCAGGGCTGGGAGAAACAAATGAAGTGATTCTCGGAGAGGACATTTTTTTTTTTGACAATTCAGAATCCACTACTTCCATAGTGCTTTTAAATATAAGGCTGTAAGCTTTGTGTTAGTTGTCTCTAATATTTATGTCCCAATATCTTGACCACATTTTAGGATGAAAATAATCATTTTAGATATGTTATTTTATATTGAAAAATTAGCTGTCTCGGAGAGGGCATTTTTTTGACACAATTACATACTAATTTGATCAAAATAGTCTGAAAACTTACTGGCATTCAACATTAAAACTTAACTACGGTATGTTTCTAATGATATGGAACCAAATATTTGTTTTATGGTATAAAGAATGATTTAAGTGCATCCCTTTTGGAGCTACCTGTGGTCAAAAAAAGCACTTTTTCTAAATGACACGAGTAATTTTGCTAAATATGACATATATTGCCATACATTCACCAAAAATAACGTTATCACCAATTTTTTTTTTTTTTTTGCATGGTAAATAGAGCTATCACAGGGCTACAATAAACAACCGAGTTTATTTAGTCAAGCCTTTTGATATTGAAGATAATGAGTGTTAAATGTGATTTTTAGCTTGCGTACCCTGATTGTAAAACAACCCCTAAACTAAAATATTTGGGTATCGGAGGAAATTATTTTTATGACCTACACTTGAAAAATCTGAAAGGCAGTATAGCTTTAAGCTATAATTTTTTTAATCATTCCCACACAATTTTCCACATTATTTGTGCTCGTACGAAATGCAAAAAAAAAAAAAAAAAGACTATTGCACCTAAAGTGCAAAAGTGCAGCGCCTCACCTTTGTGCACCTGAGGAACTCAGCCACGCGCTCAGGTTGAGGATCCTGAAGCTCAAGCAGCTCTTTCTCTTCAGAGGAAACCCTCACTGCCAGCGCCGCCACACACAGCACCAGCAAAACACTCATTTCCCCAAAAGTTTCTCGTCTGTTTGGATCCTATAAATCCGCAAAAGTGTTAAAGTGCATGTTATTTCCCAGTGATGCTGCTACAGTGGCTGTGTTTCTCAAATAATTCTCCAGATCCTGCAATAACACGCACCTTTGCAGGTTACTTACTGGTTGCAGTCTCAGGCATGTACCTGCTGTCAGTGGAGGGTGTTTTTTTTCTTTTCCTTTTTTCTTTTATTTAAAGCCGCAGGTCTTTGATAAAGTCAGTTACTTAAGGCGTGGCCTGGTGACGTATGACATGCTCACGCCACCACCTTCAGATCGAACGATGTCTCCTTATGTAAGGATCTTTCAGAAACACAGAGTCAGGTTTCAGTGTGATTTTGGAACCTCCATCAACTTTCCCTCTGACTTACAGTAGATCTACCTATTCATCACTGACATTCTGCATCACCTGTGTTGACCTGTGATCTGATGTTTGTGAAACAGCTGAGTTTAGAATATTAGACTATAATATGGAAGAGAATATTAAAAATTATTTTCCTAATTACCTTGTTTTGTTCAGTCAGGTTCATAATCATGTTCTAATAGTGAAAGGTGAAGCCTTTTTGCAATCACACTACATTTTAGACTAGAGTGTTTTTGTTTTTCTTTACTTTATTAGGCTCACCCTGCACTGATCACCTGAACAACACACAGAATCATATAGATCAGGGGTTTTCAAAGTGTGGGAGAGTCAGCCCCCCCTCAGAGAGCAAATAAACAACAGCCCCCCCCCCCCCCCCCCCTTACAATTTTTGTTGTTGCTATACTTAATGTTCTATTTGTATTTTTAAAAAATGGTTGTTGTACGCATTTTTTTTTCTTTTACACATTTTAAACATCTGTGCTTTTTGAAAACATCTTTTTTTTACACATTTAAAACATATGCGCTTTATTAAAACATCTTTTTTTTTACACATTTTGAACATCTGTGCTTTTTAAAAACATTTTTACACATTTTAAACATCTGTGCTTTTTTAAAACATCTTGTTTTACACATTTTAAACATCTGTGCTTTTTTAAAACCTCTTTTTTACACATTTTAAACATCTGTGCTTTTTAAAACCTCTTTTTTTACACATTTTAAACATCTGTGCTTTTTTAAAACCTTTTTTTTTTTACACATTTTAAACATCTGCTTTTTGAAAACATCTTTTTTACACATTTAAAACATATGAGCTTTATTAAACATCTTTTTTTTTACACATTTTAAACATCTGTGCTTTTTTAAAACCTCTTTTTTACACATTTTAAACATCTGTGCTTTTTTAAAACATCTTTTTACACATTTTAAACATTTGTGCTTTTTTAAAACCTTTTTTTTACACATTTTGATTGATTGATTGATTGATTGATTGATTACTTTATTCAGAACAATAAAGAAGAAAGATATAAAAATAAAAATTTAAATAAAAAATACAATAATCAAAACATCATCATAAACAAACAGAATAGCGTAGCCACAAGGCAATAACATAATGTTCAGAAAGGATTAGGAAGAAGTAATAACTTATCCAATCCTAACCCTCTATACCACCGCTAATCAAATGTCACTTTCCACCATAATAAACTATATATACAAAAGAAAACAAAAGCAATAAACAAAAAAGAAAACATACCAACATATCAAAACATACCGACATGGTATAATATCGACCAAATCAAATCATATATACAGATACTTATGTTATGCATATATACACACATACAATACATATATACAGTACATACATATACACATACCTATAGCTATACACTAAATACAAGAAGACCAGTCACAGACTTACTCTCAATTTCATCATCACCTATATAGTCTGCCTGTCCTCATTCTCATATATTTTTATTAACATGTTTTTATATAATTTTTTAAACAGTTTTATGTTGGTGCTATTTTTGAGCTCATTATCCAGACCATTCCACAATTTCACCCCACAGACTGTTATGCACATACTTTTCATAGTTGTTCTAACATTTACTCTCTTAAAATTCATTTCCCCTCTCAGGTTATACCCACCCTGCCTTTCCATAAACGTATTTTGTACCTCACCCGGAAGAAGGTTATGTCTTGCTTTATACATAATTTGTGCAGTCTTGTGTTTAACCAGATCCGTGAATTTCAGAGTGTGTGCTTTTACGAATAATGCGTTTGTATGCTCAAGATATCCCGTATTATTGACGATTCTTATTGCTCTTTTTTGTAATGTGCATAACGGCTGCAGGTTAGATTTGTAGGTATTACCCCATATCTCCACACAGTAGCTCAAATATGGAAGTATGAGTGCATTATACAGAGTATGTAGTGATTTATAGTCCAGAATGTGTCTTGATTTCCCCAAAACTGCAGTAATCTTTGCTATTTTTGCTTTAACATGATTAATATGCGGTTTCCAGCAGACTTTATGATCAACAATCACACCCAGAAATTTTATTTCATACACTCTTTCTATGGTTATGTTGTCAATTTTCAATTCAACTTGAGGGTTCGACTTATATTTTCCAAATAACATAATCTTTGTTTTACTCAAATTCAATGACAATTTGTTTACGTTAAACCACCTTTTTAATGTATTCATTTCAGTTGTGATTGTTTCCATAAGCTGCTGTGCATTGTCCCCGGCGCAAAAGATGTTTGTATCATCAGCAAATAATATGCATTTCATTATACTTGATACATTACATAAATCATTAATGTACAATATAAACAGTTTAGGACCTAAGACAGACCCTTGCGGTACTCCACATGTTATGGGCAAATACTCAGATGTGTGATCTCCAATTTTTACAAATTGTTGCCTGTTACTTAAGTAGCTCCTCACCCAGTCCAAACCAACCCCTCTGATACCATACCTCTCTAATTTTTTGAATAGAATGTCGTGATTTATTGTATCAAATGCTTTCTTTAGATCTATGAAAATTCCCATAACATGTTTTTTATTGTCTATACCATTTGTGATTTTCTCGATAAGTTCCATTAATGCCAGGGTTGTTGATCTGTCTTTCCGGAATCCGTATTGACTGTCATCTAAAAGTTTATATTTTTCAATGAAATTGTCTAGTTTTGCTGTGAACAGTTTTTCGAGGATCTTGGAGAACTGAGAGAGTAAAGAAACTGGCCTGTAATTTGTGTAATGGTGTCTATCTCCACATTTATATAAAGGTATAACTTTAGCTATTTTCATGTTGTTTGGAAATTTACCAGATTGAAAAGACATATTACATATGTGAGTAAATGGTTCTGCAATTTCTTCAATAACTTTTTTTATTAAACTCATATCAATATCATTCCAGTCAGTGGAGGTTTTACTTTCACTTCTCCTTACAATGTCTATGACCTCTTTTTTGCCAACTGCACCAAGGAATATAGATTTAGGATTTCTCTCCCATCGAGCAGCCTTTTAAACATCTGCTTTTTGAAAACATCTTTTTTACACATTTAAAACATATGAGCTTTATTAAACATCTTTTTTTTACACATTTTAAACATCTGTGCTTTTTTAAAACCTTTTTTTTTTACACATTTTAAACATCTGTGCTTTTCTAAAAACTTTTTTTACACATTTTAAACATCTGTGCTTTTTTAAAACATCTTTTTTACACATTTTAAACATTTGTGCTTTTTTAAAACCTCTTTTTTACACATTTTAAACATCTGTCCTTTTTAAAACCTCTTTTTTTTACACATTTTAAACATCTGTGCTTTTTAAAACCTTTTTTACACATTTTAAACATCTGTTCTTTTTGAAAACATCTTTTTTACACATTTAAAACATATGAGCTTTATTAAAACATCTCCTTTTTTACCCATTTTAAACATCTGTGCTTTTATAAAACCTCTTTTTTTTTACACATTTTAAACATCTGTGCTTTTTTTAAAAAAACATCTTGTTTTACACATTTTAAAAATCTCATAGCATCGTTAGCTAGCACCTCTTGGCAGACAACACACTGTGGCAGTGGAGCATCTTCAGATCCAGTCCATGAAAATCCAAACTTTAAATAATCGTAGTCATACTTCCTTCTTTTTTTGCTTGGCCCACTCTGTCTCCTCACTCACTGTAGCTTTAGGTACTAAAAATCGATCCATTTTGTCTCTGGCAAAGGCTAGCTGAAGTTCGCTAAATGTCCACAATAGTAACTTATTCTGGTTTATTTTTCCTCACGTTGTGCCCCCCCGAAGAACTCTAGCGCCCCCTAGGGGAGGCGGGCTCCACACATTGAAAAGCCCTGATATAGATACAGATCAGAGATCAGAAGCCTCAGTTAATGCTCACATCAGACATCATTCATTCATTTTCAATACCGTTTATCCATTGTGGGCCATGCAATAGACAAAGTCACTAAAATCACATTTTCCCCATTCTGATGTTTGATGTGAACATTTAACTAAAGCGCTTGACCTGCACTTGTAGGATTTAATGCATTTCACTGATGCTATATGACTGACTGATTTGATTAATGCATGAATAAGCAGGCTTACAGGTTCTCCTATTAACTGCTGTGTCAAGCAACAATCACCTGCCCAAAAATACACAGTGCACAGCAGCGCTTTGTTCAAGAACTGATATTGATGAACCTGGACAGTTTGTGCACACTGTACATAGGAAAAAAATATCATTATCCACATACAAGGTAAGTGTTTCAAATGAAATGGTTAGTAAATGTGTGCAGTATTTAAAATCATATCGCTGATGGACTAAAGCCTGTCAACCACAATTTCCTTCTCCATTCATTATGGTTATTGTTAATGTCTAACAGGCTAACATGTGAAGTGGGTTTGCCATTGTCAGTATCTTTAATGTGATTGTATTATAATTGTGAATAATTGGTTTAGGACAATTTTTAAAAATGCTGCTCTTAAATTAAATTAGTCAGTACAATCGGAAACAATAACTTCAAGTCGAAGTTCAGGCAACCATCCTTTACACTGAGGTCTGAGTGCAGTACACACGAGTCAATACTGGCAGTGAACACATTTTCGAACACGTTCCCTTTTTTTATTTTTACTATTATGGACATAACCCTCATAACCTTCTGGGGGAGTCATTAAAGGTGCTGTTCAGAATCCTACAACACAATATCAGAAATGGTTCCTTTTAGTAGTCTGGGTTCCTAAACTGTTAGGAACTCTTAAAGGGTACTATTATCTAAAAGTGCAACATTTGATGTCTTTGAGCTATTACAGCATGTCTCTTTTACTCAGGAAGTACCAAGAAGATACAACTTTTTCATAACTATAACTTTATTAACACAACATACAGTACAGAATAAACATACCTTTTACCAACAACTTGAAATGCCCCAGAACAGGGAGAAATAACCAGAGGTGGACAGTAACAAAGTACATTTACTTGAGTACTGTACTTAAGTACACTTTTTGAGTATCTGTACTTTACTTGAGTATTTTTTTTTAAACTTATGACTTTAACTTCACTACATTTGAAAGACAAATATCGTACTTTTTACTCCACTACATTTCTATCAAGGTCCTTGTTACTCGTTACTATAAAGCGGGTTTGAAAATGGATGTTTTTTTCTTTTCTTTTCTAAAACATGATTGTTTTTTTTCCACAGGTGACACTAAGACAGCCCATCAGTAACCACTAGGGTCACATCATGTCCATAGACTGGATAAAATCAAGTTCAATTATTTCTCAACAACATTATTTGATGGCAGAATGGAAGGAGGCGGTTCTTCTGGGTAATGCACGCACCCATGGTCTATGAACCCATGTTTCAGTTTCCTGAAAGGATTAAAGATACGTTTCATTTTAAATGTCTGCTTTGTTTGTCCAAAACGAACCATACCACGGCCTACAAAAACTCGCCATCCAACCTGCGGAAGCATATTGAGGTATATAAACGTTTATTCCAAGAGAAAGCTTGCAGTGAAGTTGTGTGTGCTTTAAGAGCTAGTGATAACATTGCAAACATAGCTATGCAGTCTGGTTCGTCAAATTACTTTCTTTGGATTTGCCCGCCAAGTTGCCGTAGCCTTGTCCACAGCTAACATTTTCATATTGCTAGTTAACTTGGACACCGTTAATTAGCATGTAAAAATGGAGTTACGCTAACATGAATAATGTTAACTTATCTGAAGTCCTTTCGGAAATATGTTTTAGCATAACCTTGCCAAATAAACAGAATGTAGAAATCTTTCTTTTCTAGTAATGTTAGTTACCCAATATGATTTTGAGTTTGAAAAGAGTTTGCTAGCATCAGGTGGAGCTTCACTGACTAGCTAGCTTAACGTTAAACCACCATGATGGCACAGCATGCATTCATTTTGTGAATTCACATTTCTGTCTTTGGTAACGCTATTAGGTTTTGTAAGTGTTGTGGCAATAATACAACAATGTGTTGACAGAAAATGTACTTTTAAAACTTAAGTATTTTTAAAGGGACTGTACAACTTTCACTTGTATTGGAGTAACATTTGACCAGTGGGATCTGTACTTTGACTTAAGTAATGAAGTTGGGTACTTTGTCCACTTCTGGAAACAACAAACACCTCCCTATCTCTAAATATCCAAAATCCTAATATCCTAACCCTAAAATTTCTACATTTCAACCGCAACATGCAATGCATCAAAATAACACTAACAGATAAAGGGTAGATATAGGCCTAAATTACAATTTACACCAGCAGCATGCTATATTATCTCTATTTTCACTCTCTTCTTGTTAATCTAAGAACAAAACTCAACACACATAATTAAGGGTTGATTAAAGTTTGTTTCTGGCAATAAAAAGTAAACTATGATGTAGGGAATAAGTAAATGTGCAAAATAATGGACATACTCTGTACATTTTCAGCAGTAAATTTTATTTATCTATTTATAGAGTTTTCTTTTTTTGGTTTTCTATTGCCTCCCCAACCATTCATGAGACTTATTAACATCACCAATAGGTGGCAGTACAATGTTTGGAGAAAACCCAACACTACATACCACCAAAATAACCTCATGGCAGCAGTCAAGCATGGTGGTGGGAATGTCGGGATCTGGGGCTGCTTTTCCTCTTCTGGACCAGGACAGCTCCTCATCATTAAAGGAATCATGAGGTGTACCAGCAGATTCCTGAACAGAACGTTATGCCATCTGTTAAAAAGCTAAAACTGGGTCAAACGTGGGTCTTCCAGCATGACAATAACCCAAAGCATTCAAGCAGCTCTACCAAAGACTGGCTCAGGAGAAAGAAGATTTGTGTTTTCAATTGGCCAAGTCAGAGTCTTGATCTGAATCCAATTGAGCTGCTGTGGCAGGAAGTGAAGCAGGTGGTTCATGCAGACACCCCTAAAAGCTCACTCTTAGCTGTGTTTAAACAGGAGGAGTGGGGAAAAATCCCCCGAGACAGATGTCAAAGATGGATTACTGGGTGATGGAGACATTTACTCCAAGTTATCGTTGCTAATGCCAGTGCTGCAAGTTATTGATGGAAGGGGTTGACATATTTTTGCACACATAAAATTAGATTTTGTTTGTTTGTTTGTTTTATTAATCTATTTTGAATCATGAAAATGTTTTGTCTGTTTTGTTTTTGTTATTTATTTAGAATGGCTTGTTCATAAATTGGGGTTTAGGTGACAATTTTAAGTTTATTCTAATGTTGTGTTCTAAAACAATGATCATTTCTTGAGGGTTTGCAAACTTTCAAGTAGATCTATCTATCTATCTATCTATCTATCTATCTATCTATCAATCAATCAATCAATCAATCAATCAATCAATCAATCAATCAATCAATCTATCTATCTATCTATCTATCATCAATAACTGTTAAATGTATCAGCATTTATCTGAATGTGTATTCAGAAGATCAAGGGATTGCAATTCTTTAAAAACAAACAAATAAAAAACTATAAAGCAAAATACCGTATATTGTTATAGTGCAGATGTGTTCACCTCCGTTGAACTTTTCCATATTTTATAGGGTAACAACTGGGGTCAGATCCAGCTCTCAGTAACAGGGTGGGCCAAGAAGTTTTTTTTTTGGCGGGGGGCAATCTTTTATATATATATATATATATATATATATATATATATATATATATATATATATATAGTATATAATATGTATGTGTGTGTGTGTGTGTGTGTATACACACACAGTGGGGCAAAAAAGTATTTAGTCAGTCACCAATTGTGCAAGTTCTCCCACTTAAAAAGATGAGAGAGGCCTGTAATTTTCATCATAGGTACACTTCAACTATGAGAGACAAAATGAGAAAAAAAATCCAGAAAATCACATTGTCTGATTTTTAAAGAATTTATTTGCAAATTATGGTGGAAAATAAGTATTTGGTCAATAACAAAAGTTCATCTCAATACTTTGTTATATACCCTTTGTTGGCAGTGACAGAGGTCAAACGTTTTCTGTAAGTCTTCACAAGGTTTTCACACACTGTTGCTGGTATTTTGGCCCATTCCTCCATGCAGATCTCCTCTAGAGCAGTGATGTTTTGGGGCTGTCGCTGGGCAACATGGACTTTCAACTCCCTCCAAAGATTTTCTATGGGTTTGAGATCTGGAGACTGGCTAGGCCACTCCAGGACCTTGAAATGCTTCTTACGAAGCCACTCCTTCATTGCCCGGGCGGTGTGTTTGGGATCATTGTCATGCTGAAAGACCCAGCCACATTTCATCTTCAATGCCCTTGCTGATGGAAGGAGGTTTTCACTCAAAATCTCACAATTCATGGCCCCATTCATTCTTTCCTTTACACGGATCAGTCATCCTGGTCCCTTTGCAGAAAAACAGCCCCAAAGCATGATATTTCCACCCCCATGCTTCACAGTAGGTATGGTGTTCTTTGGATGCAACTCAGCATTCTTTCTCCTCCAAACACGACAAGTTGAGTTTTTACCAAAAAGTTCTATTTTGGTTTCATCTGACCATATGACATTCTCCCAGTCCTCTTCTGGATCATCCAAATGCTCTCTAGCAAACTTCAGACGGGCCTGGACATGTACTGGCTTAAGCAGGGGGACACGTCTGGCACTGCAGGATTTGACTCCCTGGCGGCGTAGTGTGTTACTGATGGTAGCCTTTGTTACTTTGGTCCCAGCTCTCTGCAGGTTATTCACTAGGTCCCCCCGTGTGGTTCTGGGATTTTTGCTCACCGTTCTTGTGATCATTTTGACCCCACGGGGTGAGATCTTGCGTGGAGCCCCAGATCGAGGGAGATTATCAGTGGTCTTGTATGTCTTCCATTTTCTAATAATTGCTCCCACAGTTGATTTCTTCACACCAAGCTGCTTACCTATTGCAGATTCAGTCTTCCCAGCCTGGTGCAGGTCTACAATTTTGTTTCTGGTGTCCTTTGACAGCTCTTTGGTCTTGGCCATAGTGGAGTTTGGAGTGTGACTGTTTGAGGTTGTGGACAGGTGTCTTTTATACTGATAACGAGTTCAAACAGGTGCCATTAATACAGGTAACGAGTGGAGGACAGAAGAGCCTCTTAAGGAAGTTGTTACAGGTCTGTGAGAGCCAGAAATCTTGCTTGTTTGTAGGTGACCAAATACTTATTTTACCGAGGAATTTACCAATTAATTCATTAACAATCCTACAATGTGATTTCCTGGATTCTTTCCCCCCATTCTGTCTCTCATAGTTGAAGTGTACCTATGATGAAAATTACAGGCCTCTCTCATCTTTTTAAGTGGGAGAACTTGCACAATTGGTAGCTGACTAAATACTTTTTTGCCCCACTGTGTGTATATGTGTATGTATGTGTGTGTATGTGTGTGTGTATGTGTATGTGTGTGTGTGTGTGTGTATATATATATATAAAATATGACTCCCCCCCCCCCTTGGGTGGGTGGGCCAGCCCCGCGACACCCCCTATCCCCCCATCCCCCCCGAGCCAGGCCTGGTAACAACCTAAAACCAGACTGTCCCAATATATGAACTCCCACAATATTGGAGTTCAGGTGATGGGTATCAGTACATTTTGCAAAATTATTTACAAACTGCATAAGTATTCACCGGTGACATGGTGGTGTAGTGGTTAGCACTGTCACCTCACAGTAAGGAGGTTCTGCGTTTGAGCCCAGCAGCCAACGGGGCCCTTTCTGTGTGGAGTTTGCACGTTCTCCCTGTGTCTGCGTGAGTTTCCTCCAGGTGCTCCAGTTTCCCCCACAGTCCAAAGACATGCAGGTTAGGCTAACTGGTGGCTCTGAACTGACTGTAGGTGTGAATGTGAGTGTGAATGGTTGTTTGTCTCTATGTGTCAGCCCTATGATAACCTGGCGACTTGTCCAGGGTGTACCCCGCCTCTTGCCCATAGTCAGCTGGGATAGGCTCCAGCTTGCCTGCAACCCTGCACAGGATAAGTGGTTACGGATAGTGGATGGATGGATAAGTACAACCCCGATTCCAAAAAAGTTGGGACAAAGTACAAATTGTAAATAAAAACGGAATGCAATAATTTACAAATCTCAAAAACTGATATTGTATTCACAATAGAACATAGACAACATATCAAATGTCAAAAGTTTGAGACATTTTGAAATGTCATGCCAAATATTGGCTCATTTGAAATTTCATGGCAGCAACACATCTCAAAAAAGTTGGGACAGGGGCAATAAGAGGCTGGAAATGTTAAAGGTACAAAAAAGGAACAGCTGGAGGACCAAATTGCAACTCATTAGGTCAATTGGCAATAGGTCATTAACATGACTGGGTATAAAAAGAGCATCTTGGGGTGGCAGCGGCTCTCAGAAGTAAAGATGGGAAGAGGATCACCAATCCCCCTAATTCTGCACCGATAAATAGTGGAGCAATATCAGAAAGGAGTTCGACAGTGTAAAATTGCAAAGAGTTTGAACACATCATCATCTACAGTGCATAATATCATCAAAAGATTCAGAGAATCTGGAAGAATCTCTGTGCGTAAGGGTCAAGGCCGGAAAACTATACTGGGTGCCTGTGATCTTCGGGCCCTTAGACGGCCCTGCATCACATACAGGCATGCTTCTGTATTGGAAATCAAAAAATGGGCTCAGGAATATTTCCAGAGAACATTATCTGTGAACACAATTCACTGTGCCATCCGCCGTTGCCAGCTAAAACTCTATAGTTCAAAGAAGAAACCGTATCTAAACATGATCCAGAAGCGCAGACGTCTTCTCTGGGCCAAGGCTCATTTAAAACGGACTGTGGCAAAGTGGAAAACTGTTCTGTGGTCAGACGAATCAAAATTTGAATTTCTTTATGGAAATCAGGGACGCCGTGTCATTCGGACTAAAGAGGAGAAGGATGACCCGAGTTGTTATCAGCGCTCAGTTCAGAAGCCTGCATCTCTGATGGTATGGGGTTGCATTAGTGCGTGGGGCATGGGCAACTTACACATCTGGAAAGACACCATCAATGCTGAAAGGTATATCCAGGTTCTAGAGCAACATATGCTCCCATCCAGATGACGTCTCTTTCAGGGAAGACCTTGCATTTTCCAACATGACAATGCCAAACCACATACTGCATCAATTACAGCATCATGGCTGCGTAGAAGAAGGGTCCGGGTACTGAACTGGCCAGCCTGCAGTCCAGATCTTTCACCCATAGAAAACATTTGGTGCATCATAAAACGGAAAATACCACAAAAAAGACCTAAGACAGTTGAGCAACTAGAATCCTACATTAGACAAGGATGGGTTAACATTCCTATCCCTAAACTTGAGCAACTTGTCTCCTCAGTCCCCAGACGTTTACAGACTGTTGTAAAGAGAAAAGGGGATGTCTCACAGTGGTAAACATGGCCTTGTCCCAACTTTTTTGAGCTGTGTTGTTGTCATGAAATTTAAAATCACCTAATTTTTCTCTTTAAATGATACATTTTCTCAGTTTAAACATTTGATATGTCATCTCTGTTCTATTCTGAATAAAATATGGAGTTTTGAAACTTCCACATCATTGCATTCCATTTTTATTTACAATTTGTACTTTGTCCCAACTTTTTTGGAATCGGGGTTGTATTCTCACACACACACACACACACACACACACACACACACACACACACACACACACACACACACACACCGTTGCGATGAAACGCCTACATTCTTTTGAAACAAACGTCATTTATCATTCCCTCAAAGAGGACCAATAAATCTTACAGAAATTAGAGAAATAAACCTTCATAGTTAAACTTAGTCATAGCAAAGTAAATATCAAACATAATAATAACACACCCTGGCCAGAATAAAGCAGTTATTGAAGATAAACGAGTAAAAGATTGACTGAATTTTATTTTGACAGTTGCTGAGTTTATTTCTCTATTTTTCCCCCAAATTAAATGACAGAGATCTTTTTTCTTTTTTTTCAAAACTCTGAATTCAAGTATGGTTCACAATTTTAACTTAAAACATTTGTCTTTCATTCCCCTAATAGTACATTCTACTATTTTATGATACACTATCTGACCAAATGTTTGTGGACACCTGATGCAGATGTGTCTTCACTTATGATCCCATAAACCAACAGTGTGATAACTGTTAAAGAAAAAACAAACAAACAAGCATGTAATTTAACACTCCCTCAAGGAGGACCAATAAATCTTACAGCGAAGGCAAAGAAATTAGAGAACTAAACCTTCATAGTTAAACTTAGTCATAGCACAGTAAATATTGAACATAATATAATAATAACACACCCTGGCCAGAATAAAGCAGTTATTGAAGATAAATGAGTAAATGAGTGACTGAATTTTATGATACATAGCACGTAAAAATATTAAACATAATAGCCAAGTATTACACTCTACAAACAGAGCTCAGGTTATAGGCAGTACATGATGGATCATCAGACAGGAAGTTGTAAAGAAATCAGATGAATCGATGTTCCTAATTGCTGTTTATTATGCTGTTTAAATGGCCTGTTATGTTCTATTTATTAGGCTGTATCAGGATTAACATAATAAGTAAGCAAAAAATAAATACACATGAAATTGAATGTGTGAAACAAAGGTCAAGATCAAAAGAAGAAAACAAATTCAAAGAAATTTAACCAAAATGGATTAAAAGGATGAACAGAACAACCCTTATGGAAAAAGACTGTACATACAGTCGGGTTCAAAAGTCTGAGAGCTCGAGTGAAAATACTTCTTTATTATATTCTCTTCTAATTTACAACCCCGAGTCCAAACAAGTTGGGACAAAGTACACATTGTAAATCAAAACAGAATGCAATAATTTACAAATCTCAAAAACTGATATTGTATTCACAGTAGAACATAGACAACGTATCAAATGTCGAAAGTGAGACATTTTGAAATTTTATGCCAAATATTGGCTCATTTGAAATTTCATGACAGAAACACATCTCAAAAAAGTTGGGACAGGGGTAATAAGAGGCTTGAAAAGTTAAAGGTACAAAAAAGGAACAGCTGGAGGACCAAATTGCAACTCATTAGGTCAATTGGCAATAGGTCATTAACATGACTGGGTATAAAAAGAGCATCTTGGAGTGGCAGCGGCTCTCAGAAGTAAAGATGGGAAGAGGATCACCAATCCCCCGAATTCTGCGCCGACAAATAGTGGAGCAATATCAGAAAGGAGTTCGACAGTGTAAAATTGCAAAGAGTTTGAACATATCATCATCTACAGTGCATAATATCATCAAAAGATTCAGAGAATCTGGAAGGACCTCTGTGCGTAAGGGTCAAAGCCGGAAAACCATACTGGGTGCCCGTGATCTTCGGGCCCTTAGACGGCCCTGCATCTCATACAGGCATGCTTCTGTACTGGAAATCACAAAATGGGCTCAGGACTATTTCCAGAGAACATTATCTGTGAACACAATTCACCGTGCCATCCGCCGTTGCCAACTAAAACTCTATAGTTCAAAGAAGAAGCTGTATCTAAACATGATCCAGAAGTGCAGACGTCTTCTCTGGGCCAAGGCTCATTTAAAATGGACTGTGGCAAAGTGGAAAACAATTCTGTGGTCGGACGAATCAAAATTTGAATTTCTTTATGGAAATCAGGGACGCCGTGTCATTCGGACTAAAGAGGAGAAGGACGACCCAAGTTGTTATCAGCGCTCAGTTCAGAAGCCTGCATCTCTGATGGTATGGGGTTGCATTAGTGTGTGGGGCATGGGCAGCTTACACATCTGGAAAGACACCATCAATGCTGAACGGTATATTCAGGTTCTAGAGCAACATATGCTCCCATCCAGACGATGTCTCTTTCAGGGAAGACCTTGCATTTTCCAACATGACAATGCCAAACCACATACTGCATCAATTACAGCATCATGGCTGCATAGAAGAAGGGTCCGGGTACTGAACTGGCCAGCCTGCAGTCCAGATCTTTCACCCATAGAAAACATTTGGCGCATCATAAAACGGAAGATACGACAAAAAAGACCTAAGACAGTTGAGCAACTAGAATCCTACATTAGACAAGGATGGGTTAACATTCCTATCCCTAAACTTGAGCAACTTGTCTCCTCAGTCCCCAGACGTTTACAGACTGTTGTAAAGAGAAAAGGGGATGTCTCACAGTGGTAAACATGGCCTTGTCCCAACTTTTTTGAGATGTGTTGTTGTCATGAAATTTAAAATCACCTAATATTTCTCTATAAATTATACATTTTCTCAGTTTAAACATTTGATATGTCATCTATGTTCTATTCTGAATAAAATATGGAATTTTGAAACTTCCACATCATTGCATTCTGTTTTTATTTACAATTTGTACTTTGTCCCAACTTTTTTGGAATCGGGGTTGTAATATAACAATATTGATGACAAATTATATCGCTGACAACAGCTTGAGTGAAAATTTGAATCTTTGAAAGATTTACATGAAGTTCCTAGTATTTGGTGTGTCCCATTTTTTGCTTTAAAGCTGTACTGCCTTTCACATTTTTCAAGTGTAGGTCATAAAAAGAATTTTCCCTATTTAGGGCCATGTGACCCTAAATTCTCTGCTATTTTTTCCTGCTTCACCATGACCCAATTCAAGATACTACGTCATAGAATGTAGAATGGCCAGTTTTTTTTCTTCTTTTGAGATATTACATAAATAAACATATATCACAATGACCAAATTTCAGCGGGAACTAAATTTCACTGATTTTATGAAATCGAAAGGCCGTCTAGCTTTAATCACAGTGTGTACTCGAGCTGGCATGTACTCACCAAATTTGTGCAAAACCTTATGATCCATTTTAGATCAAATCCATCAGTGTTGTCTAAACAAGTGCTTCAGTAGAAGAGATTAGACATGAGGAAAACGTGATTTTTTGTACAAAGCAGTTAACATGCTCAGTGTGACACATTTACTTACATTTAAATAAGGGCCTACTGTAGAAATAGCTCAAAATATTGAACTTTCTTTGTTTGAAATATTTCAAAATTTTTAAATCTTCTGTTTAATTCTAAATTTAAAAAAACAAAACCAAAGTTCCAGATTCCCAGTGTGGTCTCAGTGTACATTCCACATGTGATCTTATGTTTTTCATATATTTATGTGAGTAATATGAGAACCAAAACAAAACATGATGGTGCATTTTATGATGTTATGCCCTGAAATTGCACATATGAAATCATGCAAAATATGTGGAACCACTTACGTGTAATATTTAATCATGTGGAAGGCAAAAAATGAAACCACGTGCCTTACATGTGAAAAACGAACATGCAAAAATAAATAAACCACTGGTGAAAATGTTGCGTGGAAACATGTGAAAAGTTCAAATGTGAAGTTTGTGTGATGTTTCTGGAAGCGAGTCAGATGTACAAACTTGGCATTAAAAGCAAAAACGTGCAGCTACTCATTTCAGTGCAATAGTGTCAGTTATCTGAAGTGTTAAGTTGTCTACTTTGTGCATGTGTGTATGTGTGTTTCCACACTCGTGTACTTGAGAAGTGTCTGTCTCTCTCTCTCTCGCTCTCTCTCTCTCTCCTACTTTTGCCCTTTTTTTTCTGGTCAATCGGTGGAAACTTAGTTGTGCAGCACTTGTATCACAGTGAGCTGCAGATTTCAGCTTGGACTGTATTCTCACTCATTTGTAAGTTGATTTGGATAAAAGCGTCTGTGAAATGAATACATGTAAATGCATCTAGAAATACTACAGGCTTCTAGCAGGTCAAACGACTAAAGACTATTTTCCCGCATCTCCAAAAATGGCTCTTATTTGTCTGAGTGAAAGTTAATCCTCGCTCCTGTCTGTCCTACAGAAATTCTCCTATTAAACAGAGTCAGATGTTGCTTTGTGCAGTTCTGTTATAACGATTGCATCGTGTTACGTGAAACTGGGTTTGAGTTCAGAAAATAAATATGAGATGAAAATCATTGGAAATGTACTGAAATTATTCACTTTGCATTGCAACTCTGAATGTAGGCCAGATGAGACAGATAATAAAATCGTAGACGAATGTTGAAGACAATGACAAAAAAATTATACGAAACTGTGTCTGAGTGAGAGGATTTGTCTGACTTGCACTATACTGACAGCTGAAAGGGTTGATCTGCATCCTAATCACTCGGTGACTGTTACTTGAAGTAAACCCTGTGTGCTTATAAAGCAATGACTATATCTGGTTATTTTCACAGCAGTGCTGTGGGACTTTGCGGTTACCAGAGGACCAGCCTCCCACTGTAACCCTAGCTATGTAATCGGCGAGAGGCCGAGGGCTGTAGAAACCGAGATCGGCGCCACCCGATGTGCCTTAAGGGCCTGGTTAGTACTTGGTGGGATTCTGCCTGGGAGGACCAGGTGCTGGCACGGGAGGAGGGGGCTGCAGGACTTCTGTTCATGTTAGTTTGATGGCAGAAAGTACAAACGCAACTGAACCTGAATATTAATCTGAGTGCACCTGCCTCATAACAACTATTTATACAACCCCGATTCCAAAAAAGTTGGGACAAAGTACAAATTGTAAATAAAAACGGAATGCAATAATTTACAAATCTCAAAAACTGATATTGTATTCACAATAGAACATAGACAACATATCAAATGTCGAAAGTGAGACATTTTGAAATTTCATGACAGCAACACATCTCAAAAAAGTTGGGACAGGGGCAATAAGAGGGTGGAAAAGTTAAAGGTATGAAAAAGGAACAGCTGGAGGACCAAATTGCAATTCATTAGGTCAACTGGCAATAGGTCATTAACATGACTGGGTATAAAAAGAGCATCTTGGAGTGGCAGCGGCTCTCAGAAGTAAAGATGGGAAGAGGATCACCAATCCCCCGAATTCTGCGCCGACAAATAGTGGAGCAATATCAGAAAGGAGTTCGACAGTGTAAAATTGCAAAGAGTTTGAACATATCATCATCTACAGTGCATAATATCATCAAAAGATTCAGAGAATCTGGAAGAATCTCTGTGCGTAAGGGTCAAGGCCGGAAAACCATACTGGGTGCCCGTGATCTTCGGGCCCTTAGACGGCCCTGCATCACATACAGGCATGCTTCTGTATCGGAAATCACAAAATGGGCTCAGGAATATTTCCAGAGAACATTATCTGTGAACACAATTCACCGTGCCATCCGCCGTTGCCAGCTAAAAACTCTATAGTCTTCTCTGGGCCAAGGCTCATTTAAAATGGACTGTGGCAAAGTAGAAAACTGTTCTGTGGTCAGACGAATCAAAATGTGAAGTTCTTTATGGAAATCAGGGACGCCGTGCCATTCGGACTAAAGAGGAGAAGGACGACCCAAGTTATTATCAGCGCTCAGTTCAGAAGCCTGCATCTCTGATGGTATGGGGTTGCATTAGTGCATGTGGCATGGGCAGCTTACACATCTGGAAAGACACCATCAATGCTGAAAGGTATATCCAAGTTCTAGAGCAACATATGCTCCCATCCAGACAACGTCTCTTTCAGGGAAGACCTTGCATTTTCCAACATGACAATGCCAAACCACATACTGCATCAATTACAGCATCATGGCTGCGTAGAAGAAGGGTCCGGGTACTGAACTGGCCAGCCTGCAGTCCAGATCTTTCACCCATAGAAAACATTTGGTGCATCATAAAACGGAAGATACGACAGAAAAGACCTAAGACAGTTGAGCAACTAGAATCCTACATTAGACAAGAATGGGTTAACATTCCTATCCCTAAACTTGAGCAACTTGTCTCCTCAGTCCCCAGACGTTTACAGACTGTTGTAAAGAGAAAAGGGGATGTCTCACAGTGGTAAACATGGCCTTGTCCCAACTTTTTTGAGATGTGTTGTTGTCATGAAATTTAAAATCACCTAATTTTTCTCTTTAAATGATACATTTTCTCAGTTTAAACATTTGATGTGTCATCTATGTTCTATTCTGAATAAAATATGGAGTTTTGAAACTTCCCCATAATTGCATTCCATTTTTATTTACAATTTGTACAATTTGTACTTTGTCCCAACTTTTTTGGAATCGGGGTTGTATCAGTTCCTATCCCTCCACACTTCTTACCATATCATCATATTGCTCTTCTTGTTGTCTTCCCAAGTATGCTTGATTGAAGAAAGCATACTGACGGCTGTTGCCATTGTAAAGCTGCTGACTGTGATGCAAAGACGTATTCATGACCTGAGTTTAAACATTAAATATTTACTGCCTCTCTGTTACCACTTCCTCCTTTTTAGCCCCATTCTGTGCACTCCTATCTCCATGGAAGTATGAATCAGAGTCAGTGGTGTGTGGGTGTGGGGTGTGGACATGAACTTGTCTGTCTAACCAGAATGTAATGCATCAGCACTACTCATTCTGCATTTATGACCCTGAAATAAAAAAGCATTTCAGACTTTTATTCACTCTCCAGCTCTGTTTTTAAGGAGCTGGGATCATCCACCTCCCTGTAGTAGAGCTCAGTATCAAGTTGTGCAGCCCTGTTGTCTGGAGGAGAATCACTTGAGCAGGCCTGGTGCATGCTGGGAGAGCTCCGGGGGATACCTGCGATCTCAGGAGAGTTTCCTGTCTCAGGTAGTGAGAGGATTTCATCCTTTTCAACATCCTGTAACTGATGGAAAACAGCCTGAAGAGTCCTGATAGGTCTGTCTGGACTATCGCTGGAATAAAAGAAATTAAAAAATTTTATCTATCCATTACTGTTTATCCTGTGCAGGGTCACTGGGGTTGCACAAGCCAGTGTATACTTAATGCTGGTCCCAAGCCTGGATAGATTGGGGAGGGTTTGCATCAGGTGTTTAAAAAATAAAAATAAAAAACTACACCAAATCAAATGCTCAGAACAGATCCGCTGTGGTGACCGCTAATGGGAGCAGCTGGGAGAAGAAGATTTCTGAGAATTGTATACTGTCTGATGATTATCCTTTTCGTCACTAAAACAAGCCCATGATACTGTTTCTTTGCTAAAATTGCTTGGACTCTAATTCTACACCAAATTTCTTATTATGAGTTTATTTTCGTCCCCTAAATTCACAGAATTTGTCCCACATCCTCTGACTGCAGTGTGGTATAAAATAAGGCAGACCAGCATTTCTAGCCTCAGTTGGTTTGCAGCTGACCACTTGAACAGGCAAAACAAGTAACCTTAGTGATTGTAAACATGAAAGATATTTGGCACAACTACACTTCTAGTGGGTTGCCAGTGTT
This sequence comes from Neoarius graeffei, assembly GCF_027579695.1. Lineage (NCBI taxonomy): Eukaryota > Metazoa > Chordata > Actinopteri > Siluriformes > Ariidae > Neoarius > Neoarius graeffei. The sequence goes on from NC_083571.1 coordinate 87,839,792, forward strand.
ACGATGTGGAATTGAAATGGATATAGAACTCTCAAAATGATGCTACCACAACCATGCTTCATTTTGGAGGCGGTGTTATCATTGGTAATGAGCAATGTTGGGGTTCGACCAAATGTAGCACTTTTTGCTAAGTGCTAAAAATGATCAGTTTTGTTCTCATTGAACCAGAGGACCTTTATCCATGTCTTTGCTGAATCGTCAACATTTGGCAAAGTTTAAACTGGCACTCAGTGCATAAAGCCCCACCTTCTACCACCTGAGCTGTGGATCTCTTCAGCTCCTTCAGAGTTATGGTTGGCCTCTTGGTTGCTTCTTCGACTAATGCCCTCTTTATGCAGACTTTTGGAGGACAGCCTCCTTGAGCAGAGTCATGATTGCTGCCCTCCCATGTTTTAATAATGAACTTAAAGGTGCTCTGTGGGATGTTTAAAGTTTTTTTTATTTTTTTATTATCAAACCTTCATTGATGTTGTTCCAGAATTTTTTTTTTTTTAGATTTATTTTAAATGCCTCTTGGTCTTCATGATGCTGTTTGTTTAAGTATGTTCTATAACAAACTCCAGGGCCTTCCAGGAAAAGGTGCGTATTTATATTGTGATCATGTGACACATTAATGGTGCACAGATTGACTCCATTCAAATAATTCTGTAACTTCTGATGGAAAATGGTTGCACCAGAACTAATTTAGGGGTTTTCTTGCCACAGGGGAGCACACATATGCAATTATTTGTCATTTGCAAATTATATAGATTTTTCCCTGTATAGAGGCTTTGCACCATCACGTGACCCCCATAGTAACGGTAACTACACTGCCATGACAGGGGGCACGCTTGTAGTGTTTCATTCAGCCAAGTTAGTTGTTATTGATCTGTATGGGAAGGTTTTGCTGCATTTTTGGATGTGCAAATCATTTTGAATGAAACAAAGACATCAGATGTTTTTAATTTACCAAAAGTAATTCATCATCAGGGGAAAAAACTAGAGAGATTTCTAAACGTAGAAGGGAAAAATGGCTCGCAAACATTTGGCAGGACTCAGTGTCAAATGGAGAGGTCAAAAATCCTATGGTATGCTCACTTCGTTTCCAGGAAGGTAGCAATTCCAAAAACTTTTAATTTCAGAACTTAACTTACTTACTTTTCAAACAAATTTTGAACTTTCCATGCCAATAACTTTTTTGGTTTTATTTGTCCAGGAAAACCTGCAACCGTCTACGAAGAAACCCATCCAGACTGGGCACCCACCATTGCGATGGGACACTCATCAAGCTCTGTGTCTCGACCTTTAAAAGAATCTTCTCTCAAGAGACACAATCGTTTGGTTGAGAGATCAGCAAAGAAAAGACTGTGCTCGGAAAAAATCAAAGTGCAAGATGACAACAAAGAGAACTTTCTTCCTGAAACTGACATGGATGAAATCGACAAGGCACAACACAACGAGTCGTCCAACGAATTATCTAACATCTTCTTGAGTTAGATTGACATACTGGAAAGCAGTAAGCTTATTTCTGTCAGAGTACACACTGACATGACTTTAATGGATATGGAAATACTTGAAAATAAAGCAAAATCTAGTGTCAGAAGTGATCCCATGAGTCGTAAAAATTTGGAGAAAAATGAAGAGAGAGTGAAATTCTATAACAGCTTGCCAGCTATGTCAGTTTTTGTGGCCGTACTTGAACTCATTAGTCCTGGACTTGTGTATGGAAACTCGTTAAATAAATTCCAATAGCTTTTCATTTGTTTTCGTAATTTTTACACTCTGCAAGGCTTAAAGAATCCCAATATTTCGGGAGAGAAGGCACATGATCTGTCTTTCTTGTTGCCATTTTGTTTTAACCTGCCTCCTGTCATGATGGCGTAGTTACTGTTGTTATGGCAGTATCATGACAACATGGACAACTTTGTGTGGATTCATGATACGTAATCTCTATTAAGTCGATTACAGTTCCAAGTTGTAGCACTGTAGGAGCCATTTTAAGGTGCGAACATGTAAAACTCCACCAAGACAGCAGCCTGAACTCAGGATTGAATCATGCACCCTGGAGCTGTAACACATTGTGCCTGTGTGTACAGATATACAGTGGTGCTTGAAAGTTTGTGAACCCTTTAGAATTTTCTATATTTCTGCATAAATATGGCCTAAAACATCATCAGATTTTCACACAAGTCCTAAAAGTAGATAAAGAGAACCCAGTTAAACAAATGAGACAAAAATATTATACTTGGTCATTTATTTATTGAGGAAAATGATCCAATATTACATATCTGTGGGTGGCAAAAGTATGTGAACCTCCGTGGATTAGCAGGTAATTTGAAGGTGAAATGAGAGTCAGGTGTTTTCAATCAATGGGATGACAATCAGGTGTGAGTGGGCACCCTGTTTTATTTAAAGAACAGGGATCTATCAAAGTCTGATCTTCACAACACATGTTTGTGGAAGTGTATCATGGCACGAAGAGAGGAGATTTCTGAGGACCTCAGAAAAAGTGTTGTTGATGCTCATCAGGCTGGAAAAGGTTACAAAACCATCTCTAAAGAATTTGGACTCCACCAATCCACAGTCAGACAGATTGTGTACAAATGGAGGAAATTCAAGACCATTGTTACCCTCCCCAGGAGTGGTCGACCAACAAAGATCACTCCAAGAGCAAGGCGTGTAATAGTCGGCAAGGTCACAAAGGACCCCAGAGTAACTTCTAAGCAACTGAAGGCCTCTCTCACATTGGCTAATGTTAATGTTCATGAGTCCACCATCAGGAGAACACTGAACAACAGTGGTGTGCATGGCAGGGTTGCAAGGAGAAAGCCACTGCTCTCCAAAAAGAACATTGCTGCTCGTCTGCAGTTTGCTAAAGATCATGAGGACAAGCCAGAAGGCTAATGGAAAAATGTTTTGTGGATGAATGAGACCAAAATAGAACTTTTTGGTTTAAATGAGAAGCGTTATGTTTGGAGAAAGGAAAACACTGCATTCCAGCATAAGAACCTTATCCCATCTGTGAAACATGGTGGTGGTAGTATCATGGTTTGGGCCTGTTTTGCTGCATCTGGGCCAGGACAGCTTACCATCATTGATGGAACAATGAATTCTGAATTATACCAGTGAATTCTAAAGGAAAAGGTCAGGACATCTGTCCATGAACTGAATCTCAAGAGAAGGTGGGTCATGCAGCAAGACAACGACCCTAAGCACACAAGTCATTCTACCAAAGAATGGTTAAAGAAGAATAAAGTTAATGTTTTGGAATGGACAAGTCAAAGTCCTGATCTTAATCCAATTGAAATGTTGTGGAAGGACCTGAAGCGAGCAGTTCATGTGAGGAAACCCACCAACATCCCAGAGTTGAAGCTGTTCTATACAAAGGAATGGGCTAAAATTCCTCCAAGCCGGTGTGCAGGACTGATCAACAGTTACCGGAAATGTTTAGTTGCAGTTATTGCTGCACAAGGGGGTCACACCAGATACTGAAAGCAAAGGTTCACATACTTTTGCCACTCACAGATATGTAATATTGGATCATTTCCCTCAATAAATAAATGACCAAGTATAAGATTTTTGTCTCACTTGTTTAACTGGGTTCTCTTTATCTACTTTTAGGACTTGTGTGAAAATCTGATGATGTTTTAGGTCATATTTATGCAGAAATATAGAAAATTCTAAAGGGTTCACAAACTTTCAAGCACCACTGTAGGTCATTTCATCCAATGACCATTTCGTCCAATAGTTAAGACATTTCGTCCAAAGCCTTTTTCATACGCGCTATCGATTATTTTATATTTTGGGTATTTGTTTCTTTGTAAAAAGGAGGAATTCTCAATGGAATTTGACTGAAGTAAAACACATTTTTGCAAAATGAAAACAAAACCGGAAATGATGGGAATCAGTGAGTGTCAACTTTGGGTACGTTCGGCTGGGGCCGCTTGTGGGGAGAGATCGTTTTTTTTTTTTTATTAGACTAAATTACATAGAAAATCTATCCTTGCACTCGCCAGATATCCTTGGCAAGTGCGAGATATGAGATCCAGATATGAGAAAAGGTGCATATAGGTACACTAATGCCTCTTGATCATGTGCAGGTGAGCCTCATTAACAGTGCACGTGCGAGAGTCTGCTCGGGTGCGCTCCGGACTGCGCACACGCCGACTGGATTCTTGCACACATGCTGTTAATGAGGCTCACCTGCACATGATCAAGAGGCATCAGCATGCCTGTATAAAGACTGAGAAAATGCACGTTCAGTGCGAAGTATTACACCACGTCAGTGTGCATTACTGAGCCTTATTCTCCCGTGTAGATTCCCTGGGTTTCCAATCCTGTTTCCTGTTTTTGTCTTTGCCTGATTTAGTCTGTTTGTGCCTCGCCCGACCTTTTGCTAGTTTCACGTTTACGAGATTGCCTGCAGTTTTGGATTGTTTGCCTGTGTGTTTTCACAATTGTTAATCAACATTACTTCTGCACTTGCACCCGTCTCCTACCGCTCTCTGATAGTGGGAGGTACATATAGGTTATTAGGTATATAAATTGTTTGAGATGAAGTCATAAACCTGCTTAATGCACCCCCTTAAATGAATTATCTTGTCACACAGGCTTTGGGCGAAATGTCTCAGCTACTGGACGAAATGATCACTGGACGAAGTATCCTGATCCTGTGTGTACTATTATCATGGGCAGAAGCTCACCCAAACTGGACAGTTGGGGGGGGGGAATCATCACCTGGTCTTTTTTCAGTCTTCAACTGTCCAGTTTGGGTGAGTCTGTGCCCGTGGTAACCTCAGATTCTTGTTCATGGCTGACAGGACTAGAACTTGGTGTGGTCTTCTGCTGTTGTAACCATTCCACCTCAAGGTTTGATGTGCATTCTGAGATGCTTTTCTGCTCACCATGGTTGTAAAGAGTGATTATTTGAGTTACCATAGACCTCCCTGTGGCAGCGAGGGCATGGTCAAGCGTCGGTCTGTGATCGGAGGGCCGAGTCAGGGAAGGTAAGTGGCAGAATCACTGCACCTGATGTCAGTTAACGTGTGTTTGTGTGTCTTCCCCAGTGACCGCGCCCTATATAAGGAGAGAGAGAGCAGAGGAAGAGAGCTCTCTCCCCAACCAGACGACCTGTGTGTGTGCATGCATGGCTGGGAGAATAACGTCACTGTAAAGTGTCCAAATAAAGAGATTTTGTTGAACTCAGTTCTGGCCTGCCGTCCTTTTGTGCTCCACCCACCTGTCCGAATTGCAACACTCCCGTTTTTCTGAGCTCAAACCAGCCCAACAACCATGTCATGGTTAAAGTCACAGAGATGACACTTTTTCTCCATTCTGATGTTTAATGTGAACATTAACTGAAGCTATTATTATTATTATTATTATTATTATTATTATTATTAATAATAATAATAATAATAATAATAATAAGGTGGCACAGTGGTGTAGTGGTTAATACTGTCGCCTCACAGCAAGAAGGTTCTGGGTTTGAGCCCAGTGGCTGACGAGGGCCTTTCTGTGTGGAGTTTGCATGTTCTCCCCGTGTCTACGTGGGTTTCCTCCGGGTGCTCCGGTTTCCCCCACAATCCAAAGACATGCAGGTTAGGCTAATTGGTGGCTCTAAATTGACCGTAGGTGTGAGTGTGAATTTTTGTGTGTCTCTATGTGTCAGCCCTGCGATGATCTGGCAACTTGTCCAGGGTGTACCCCGCCTCTCTCCCATAGTCAGCTGAGATAGGCTCCAGCTTGCCTGCGACCCTGCAAAGGATAAGCGGTTATGGATAATGGATGGATGGATAATTATAAAAATTTATAGTGTTTTCACAATTCCAAGGGGAGAGAGAGGGGAAAATGAAGCAGACTAAGCAGTAAAGGAGGAAGAGAAATATTCATTTAAGAGAAAAGTATTTAATTCAGATTTGAAAGTAGAGAAAGCAGAGCAGTCACCGAGAGCCTGAGGAAGAGAATTCCAGAATTTGGGGGCCATGTCACTGAAGGTCCTGCCTCCCAGGGTAGAAAGTCTGGCGCACGAGATAGCAAGGAGATTATTGCTAGAAGACCTGAGGGAGTGATCATAGGAGTGACCTGTATCTGCATGATTTTATGCATTGTGCTGCCTTCACATGATTGGCTGATTGGATACCTGCATAAATGACCTGATGTCCAGGTCATTTAACCAGTAAGTGTATACCAATCAGTGTACATTCACAAAACAAACACTTGGATATATCTAGTTCTCTGAAACAAGCATGCAATCTCTTAGTTCTTCGAACCTGCAGGATTAAGACTCCATCCCATCGATATTACAGTCAATATAATCTCATCATCGTCAACATAACCGCATTCACTGTCTGACCAGATTCAATCACCGGACCTCACAGCCTTGTTAGTGTGGGACTGATGGGAGAACTGATGGATAATGATTGCTGATAGGTCATGAAAGCACGCAGTCAGACTGAGAAAGCCTCTCAATCTGATGTCGTGAAATAGATTGCATTAGTACAAGTCAATCGATTTCTGGTTATTTTGGGTCAGGCTTTCTTTAACGACACAGGCACTTTGTGTTTAAAATAGCTGTCTAGTAATTTAGTGTAATGGAAACCATTGGAACCATGACTATAGATCGATATTTAAACTGCAACCAACTCCAACCAACCAAATCTATTGTTCATGTTGCTGTGACCTACCTGACCTTGACTTCAGCACACATTTCCTGTTTCTCACTGCTTCCTAACACTTCCTGTTCTGGCAGGATGATCGTTACCTACAAAGTGCAACAATATGATTTCTGTAAAACTGAGCAGCAATGTGGATTAACATCAACCGTGTGTAGACAGGTAATGCCATATAGTAGGTATGTGGTCTTTTCCTGGACATCAGAATCACTAATAATTACAATATTCTTCAGCTTGAACCATATTTATACTGATACATGGTCATGTTGAGCAATGACATATACTATACTGTAATTAGTCAGGACTATAGTCCTGCCTCATTTAATGTGGTTAAATACAGAAATGCTGACATTTAATTACTGACATGCAATACATTACTGAATTTACAGCCTCTGTTACTAAAACGTACAGCTCTGTACAGTCTACAACTAATGCTATATAATGACTGCTTAGCAGAGTACACACATTGCTACATGTGAGTTTTTCTCCTCACCCGTGGGTAGCACTGGCACACGCTCCAAACTGTCCCAATGCTCACCATCAGCACCCCCATTGTACAGAAAGTGACAAACACCTGAGGCTCCTCCACAGCCATCAAGAAGACTCCCAGTGCTACCAGCGCCAGCCCCAGGATGATGAGCCCGTAACGGTAAGGCTTGTTCTCTGCCATACAGACTATGTTTGGAGTATGGAAAAAAAAATCTGAAGACTAGAAATCCAATGACTATAGCTGCAATGAGATGAAAGTGAGACCAAGTAGGAACTAGGAAGACCACATGTGATGAGTGGTTTGCATGGTGAGGAGAAAACAAAGCTGCCAGGATCATTGACGTGCTAATGGAGCTTGACTAGGTGACCTTCCCGCAGGTTGCACCTGCACTGTGCCTAGGCAATTCTGCAAAAGTGAACAGCACAGAAGTTTACTGTGGCAGTTTTTGAGGGGTTGGGCTTACTGTATATACTGTAGACTGATAAAGTAACTATCAGCATTTGTCAATAATACACACCAAAGTACAGTGTCTTGCAAAAGTATTCATCTCCCTTGGTGTTTGTCCTGTTTTGTTGCATTACAAGCTGGATTACAAAATGGATTTTGGAGGGTTAGCACCATTTGATTTACACAACATGCCTACAACTTTAAAGGTGCAAATTGTTGTTTTATTGTGACACAAACAATAATTAAGATGAAAAAACAGAAATCTGGAGTGTGGATAGGTATTCACCCCTTTTCATATGAAACCCCTAAATAAGAGCTGGTCCAACTAATTCACTTCATAAGTCACATAATTAGTTGATTAAGATCCACCTGGGGCGGCACGGTGGTGTAGTGGTTAGTGCTGTCGTCTCACAGCAAGAAGGTCCAGGTTCGAGCCCCATGGCCTGCGAGGGCCTTTCTGTGCGGAGTTTGCATGTTCTCCCCGTGTCCGCGTGGGTTTCCTCCGGGTGCTCCGGTTTCCCCCACAGTCCAAAGACATGCAGGTTAGGTTAACTGGTGACTCTAAATTGACCGTAGGTGTGAATGTGAGTGTGAATGGTTGTCTGTGTCTATGTGTCAGCCCTGTGATGACCTGGCGACTTGTCCAGGGTGTACCCCGCCTTTCGCCCGTAGTCAGCTGGGATAGGCTCCAGCTCGCCTGCGACCCTGTAGAACAGGATAAAGCGGCTAGAGATAATGAGATGAGATCCACCTGTGTGCAATCAGTGTCACATGATCTGTCACATGATGTCTGTATAAATCAACCTGTTCTGGAAGGACCCTGACTCTGCAACACTACTAAGCAAGTAACATGAAAACCAAGGAGCACTCCAAACAGGTCAGAGACAAAGTTGTGGAGAAGTATAGATCAGGGTTGGGTCATAAAAAATATCCCAAACTTTGAATATCCCACGGAGTGCCATTAAATCCATTATAGTAAAATGGAAAGAACATGGCACCACTCCAAACCTGACAAGAGAAGTCCACTCACCAAAACTCACAGACTGGGCAAGGAGGGCATTAATCAGAGATGCAACAAAGACACCAAAGATAACACTGAAGGAGCTGCAAAGATCTACAGTGGAGATGGGAGTATCTGTCCAAAGAACCACTTTAAGCCGTACACTCCACAGAGAGGGGCTTTATGGAAGAGTGGCCAGAAAAAGTCATTGCTTAAGAAATCACATTTGGAGTTTGCCCAACAGCATGTGGCAGACTCCCCAAACACATGGAAGAAGATTCTCTGGTCAAATGAGACTAGAATTGAACTCTTTGGCCATCATGGGAAATGCCATGTGTAGCACAAACCCAACACCCTGAAAACACCATTCCTACAGTGAAGCATGTTGGTGGCAGCATCATGCTGTGGGGATATTTTTCATTTGCAGGGGCAGGAAAGCTGGTCAGGGCTGAAGGAAAGATGGATGGCACGAAATACAGGGCAATTCTGGAAGAAAACCTGTTTAAGTCAGCCAGAGGTTTGAGACTGGGACGAAGGTTCACGTTCCAGCAGAACAATGACCCTAAACATACTACTAAAGCTACAGTGGAGTGGTTTAAAGGAAAAAATTTAAATGTCTTGGAATGGCCTAGTCAAAGCCCAGACCTCAATCCAATTGAGAATCTGTGGGATAACTTGAAGATTGCTGTACACCAACACAACCCATCTAACTTGAAGGAGTTGGAGCAGTTTTGCCTTGAGGAATGGGCAAAAATCCCAGTGGCTAGATGTACTAAGCTTGGCTTTTTTTCATCTTAATTATTGGTTGTGTCACAATAAAACAACAATTTGCACCTTTAAAGTTGTAGGCATGTTGTGTAAATCAAATGGTGCTAACCCCCCAAAATCTATTTTAATTCCAGCTTGTAATGTGAGAAAAAAGTATTGTACTTCTTCCCACTCCTTTTTTGAACAATGTGAGGTGTATTGTAATGTCTTAGCTCTCATCTCATCTCATTATCTCTAGCCGCTTTATCCTTCTACAGGGTCGCAGGCAAGCTGGAGCCTATCCCAGCTGACTAAGGGCGAAAGGCGGGGTACACCCTGGACAAGTCGCCAGGTCATCACAGGGCTGACACATAGACACAGACAACCATTCACACTCACATTCACACCTACGGTCAATTTAGAGTCACCAGTTAACCTAACCTGCATGTCTTTGGACTGTGGGGGAAACCGGAGCACCCGGAGGAAACCCACGCGGACACGGGGAGAACATGCAAACTCCACACAGAAAGGCCCTCGCCGGCCCCGGGGCTCGAACCCAGGACCTGCTTGCTGTGAGGCGACAGCGCTAACCACTACACCACCGTGCCGCCGTCTTAGCTCTTTATGTTATTTTATTTATTCTTTTTTTGTCACTTTCTCATTTTCTTTCTTTTGTATGTACAAATAGTTACATACATTTTTATATATGTTCAAAATGTTCGAAATAAATAAATAAATTCAGAAAACAGGACAAACACAAAAGGGATGAATATTTTTGCCAGACACTGTACTAAGAGCCAATCGTTCAAATAATAAGAGTTAAATGCGTTCCAGCAGTACCAATTTCAACTGATCTACATTGTACATTGTGTAGTTATTGTATATTGTCATAAGCGTCCTGTATACACTGTGAATGCTATGAAACTGCATATTGATTTTTAATTATTTTTAGGGATGTATGAGACCAAAATACTTGAAAAGTACAGTACATTTTCACATATTTTGGTAATTTTCATCATACCACGAAACGACAACTTCATAATGCAATGAATAATGCAACACTGAGTAACCATTGCAAGTTAAGACTTGGTGAAAACATAATTTGGCTCATTCACAGATAATTTGATTGTTCTGTTACAATCTGGTTTGACCTGGTTAATTACTTCTTGTCAAATTACATACAGGTTTAATAGCAGGCCACCCAACTCAGCATCGACACTTGCAATCTTACTCCTACACACCAACATCATGAATTCTGAACAGCATTTAAGTGATGTGCAGTGGGCAGTAAATGGATTTAATCATTTTATTTGACGTCCAAATATCATAAAGAGTGACACATTAAAAAAGTTAGGTTTATACAAAAGTTAAGCAAACCTACAACACAAACATACAGTAAATGTGATTGAAAATTCCTGTTGCACATCAGCCTAGTGTGAATAAAAAGGGAAGTAGTGGAAAAGATGAGTGTTTTACATTCATTCAGGGCAGTGCATTTCTTTTATAACATGTCGCTACACAAAACCTGTGGCAAAAATGAAAATCAAGAATGACCTCGTCTTAAATAACAAACGCTGGTCCAGGACGTTAAAGTTTATGAACCATGAAGCTGATCAGTGGTCCAAGGCACTACCAAGAATTTACCGTACATTGTTTCAAAAAACTGCCATTGTCAGGATAAATACACAGTTATAACAGAAAATGCTTTCAGCTAGCACAAGCAGGACCAGTAAAGCACCACACACACAGAATTATAAAACACAAAAACTTTGAAAACTTCTATTACAATCTAATCTGTCTGTCAGCTTCGCCAAAAATCTATTCCCTTTCACGGTCCATTTGCACCATAGTGTTGTAGTGGCATTAATACTGCAGGATTGTCATGAAAGTATCTATGATGATCTGAAGACTGTAAAGGGTCTAGAAGGTGGGGTGAAGTACTGTATTTTGTCACACATTCCTCCTGGCAACATTACAGCACTGTTCACGGCACGGTCAATACCAAGCAGGGATATTATTACAGTATTGTTATTCATTCACTATCATTGTTTCTCATCCTGTCTTTCATATCTGGCCTTTTTCTTTTTTCATGTGCATTGTACCATTTTGTAATGTAGAAATGTAAACGCCCCACTGGGCATTAGTCTGGCTCTGAATGATCAAACTCCAGCTCAGGGATTGTCAGGATCTATTAGAAATGCTGCCTCAAAATAAGAACGTCCTCTCTTCCTTGTCAAAATCAGGAAGTAACTATAAAAGGAAACTATTCAGCCAAAGTGATTTACGTTAAGTCTGTTAGTAAAGACAGCTATGACTTTGCATGCGGTTCTACAGACACATTTACAGCCTTTTCTCTGCCATTCACGTTTAGAAAAGAAAATGCTTCTTTGGATAGTTAGGAGTTTTTCTCATAAGGAAACACTTTGCTCAAGACTTCTACAAACGCCTTCCTCCCGAGGGCCAAACTTTTTCTTTCTTTCTTTTTTCCTGAGGAGTGCTACTTTCCCACTTTATCCACCACTGCATTAAAGTACAAAAAAAAGACATACAGTACTAAAACTGTTTGCCCCAAAAGTGATGAGGTGACAAGTCTTTCCCTTGGTGGAAAGTATCTGGAAATCTATGTTTCCAAACTTTTTTGCACATCAGAAAAGGAGAAACCAAACCAAAAGACTCCCTGAAAATTGTGTACTTAAAGTACTAAAAAAATAAAAAAAAAACCAAGCAAACAAACAGTCAACTCACATTCATCGGACATAAAATTGACTCCTATCCCGTTTTTAGCAGAGCTTTAGCAACAGCTCTAAATTTTATGCCAATCTGTTAGGAAAAAAGCCCAAAACAAAACAAATAAACTAATTTGGGCAACTCTTAACACAACTCGTAATGCAGGGTTCCCCAATTAGTTTTCCCCAAGGGCCAAAGTATGTGAAGTGTGCCAAGCCAAGGGCCAAAATGTCTGGGATTTTTTTTTCTATTGCGCCAGTAAAATTTGATTTATATGCAGATGATGATGTTGCCGCTACCATCATCATCATCATCATTATTATTATTAGTAGTAGTACTAGTTTGTAGAAGTAATAATTTAGGCCTGGGCTTCTCAAAGGGGCACACAAGAAAACAAGAAAAAAAAAAAAGCACTCTTGAAAACAAAATAAGTCCAAAGACAACCATTTAATTATTTAAACGTCCTTATATACACAATACACAGCCACCAACACTGAAAAATAAATATCCTGGCATGTAAACACCTTTTTATATCTGACTCAAGTCAAAAGCATTTTAATTTACAGCACCCATGTAGAGGCCTAATATAAAGAAGACAATGAGAAGGGAGCAGTAGTTCAAAAGGTCCCGGGTGTGTGGAATATATTCTGATATTCCCAATAGCAAAAAAAAAAAAAAAGATTAACAGCACTTCAGCAAGTGGCACACAGCAGGAAAAGGCAAAGATAAGTGTGTCAACTTTTTTACATATCTACATACATTTTATTTATCACTGCATATCACTGCTGTTTTTTGTTTGCGTTGATCTGATTTTGCAGGGTAGTTGGCATTGAAACTGGCACCATGCATAGTGCTGAAGTGCCGTTTTAGATTATCTGCTTTGCTACGGTCTGCATGCATATCACACATGTCGGTTTAGCATTGACGTGGCCTGGTAAAATAAAACAAAACTGATCAGTCCAGTCAGATTTGAACTGACAGTTTTCCTGGTTCACTTTGTGCTTTTTCGTGCAGGCCATGTCGTTCTTCGTTTAGGACAGTTAACGTTATTATCACCTGACTTACTTGCAATGTTTCATTTAGATGGCAGACGGCTGAGCTGGTGTGTGAGTAGTACATCCTGGTTTACGTCTTTTACATCTACGTAAACTCTACGCTGGCGTAGGTCGAAGGTCGAGTGTACAGTGTGGGGTGAGGTCAAAATAACATTTCTCATGTTAAGACAAGTGCGTTAGTGCCAGTGGGTCTGTGCAAGCCAGATATTTGGCTCTCGTGGGCCGGATGTGGCCCGCGGGCCGCCTATCGGTGTTTGGTGGTGTACTTAAAGTACAAAAAAACCAACAACAAACAAAATAACAAACAAACAGTCAGCTCACATTCATCGGACATAAAATTGACTCCTGTCCCACTTTTAGCAGAGCTTTAGCAACAGCTCTCAACTTTTTGATGATCTGTTAGAAAAAAAACCCCAACAAATAAACTCACTTGGGCAACTCACACAACTTGTAATGACTCATTGTCTGAAGAATTTAGTCTTCTGGGGATTTCCATGTCAGGGACACGTAAAAACCTAGACAATTTCCAACATAGGGTTAAAGCTGCATGTTACCTGGTATTATTAGGTCATTTAAAAAAAATATATCATATGACTAGCCATGTCTTGTCTTGTCGTTACTGCACAAAACGCCTCCCTAAGTGGCAATACATGTCCAGACTATCATGTATGCATGGCTATAGCACTTCTATTGTAACGCTGGCAAGCAGGTCCTTAAATGTAGGTACATTTAATGTAAGCCACTGATGAGGCAATGCATGTGGTACTTACTGTCTATAATCAGATCTCATAATGGTCACTTATGGTTTTCAAACTGCCTGAGTGATACAGAACAAATGCTAAAAACATTCAGCCTGGGACACGGCACTTAGCTCTCATTAGCACCTAATTTGTTATCACTGTTCTCATGTGGTCATGAGGGCTCAGCCATGATCATTGCTGGCTGTGGGAGCATTGTGGTCTTCATGACCGTCTCATAGGATGGTGGCGGTTCCATGTCCCAGGGAGGTGGAGTTGCAGGTAGGCTGTGGAGACTGGTGAGTATTGGAGGGGGGTTCTGGGCCGAGCGCCGCTCTTCTGCTGAAGCCCTGCGGATCCTGTCCAGCCTCCTGCACATGATAAAGAGTTATAAACAGTCGTCCACTGTGAGAAGTTGCCCAATACGTCTGAGAGCGAAGGAGCCAGCAAACTTAAAAGAGCCTATGAATATTATGTGCTGATGGTATTTAAAAATTGCCAGCCAATAAAAGACATTATACTGCCTTCTTCAGAGTTAAAAGCACTAACTCTAAATGACTTGTTTACTTAAGGTATCTGCAAGATAAACCTTCCAATTGGGCAACTACAAATGATGTATTTTTTTTTTTGACATTTTCAATTATAAATCGATGCTGTCCAGAGAAACTCTTCCATTTCTATACCAATAACCTTTAGTCAAAAAGAATAACACTTTACTGGATGTACTTGTGTTTGGAGCTGATTTTTTAAGCCTTGCAAACTATGAAAAAATACGTTAATGTAAATAAAATTATTGATGTAAAATTCAACAATAATCTAGGTTAAGGTCAACCCTGGTCAAGATTTATATTTCAGTGGTCCCAAGCTTTAGAAACTGTATAGCTGATCAGGGGTGGGTTTCCCAAAAGCCTCTTAACGCTAAGAGCATCTTAACAAGGAGAGTGAGTGTTTATTGTGCTGCTTGCTCTACCATTTAACGATCTTTATGCTACGATGCTTTTGAGAAACTTGGCACAGTATGATTTGAAAGCATATATTATTATTTACAATATATTATTAAGCTGTCATCTTCAGGCTTCCTCCTATAACAGAGAAGATACACAGATGTCTTTAACCCAAACAGAGAAAGAACAGATCCTGTGTACCTGTAGCCAGAACTTCAATCAAGCCTTTCGGCTGGCCAGCAGTTGAACAAAACAAAGTAACGTTATTAATCTTCGCCGTAAGCATTTTTGATTATTTTACTTGCTTATGGGTTTGCTTTTGTACTTCATGACATGACACTTTTAGTATTTTAACTCATTCCCTACGGCAAGCCGCTGACAGCGGCTCGGCGAATTTTCCCAATCCCTACGGAAAGCCGGCACTATCGGCTTTGGTGACGTCATACGGAATTCCCTCGGAAACTCCCATAATAAAGCAGTACACGTGAATTTGACCAATCAGAGCCGTAAAGGACTGCACATAGACCACATTTGGATATTATAATTAGCGGGAAACCCCAGAAGTCATGCACAGGGATAGACTGCTATAATATTATTATAATATTATAATATAATATTATGACTAATGCTTGTGAAACCTACCTACTTCAGAATTATACAAAAATAATTCCATATTTAGAAAGGATAGGTTTCAAGGACTCGGTAAATGTATACTTTTCTACCTCTAAAATAATTTGTTATGGAGATAGAGACATTTAACTGAATGTACCTATTAAATTTGTGATTTTCATAAAAATTATTCCGTCAAAACATGATAGAAAAAAATTGAAGTATTCCGTAAGGAATGGGTTAAAGGAGAACTGAAGGCAAATTTTTTATCAAAATTCTATTTATCTCATTCTATTAGGAATGCATTTTTGATAGCTATTTTGTCACTGCTATAGCAAGTTATGAGTGTTTGAAATATGCTCTGTAATATATCAGTCCATATGTCAAAGCAATGGCCGTAAACGAGATTCGCTGAGACCTGTGCGAGACATCGTAGGACGGCAGTAAAACGTACAGCGGAAATCAAAGTGACCAACATCTGCCAACGTTGTCAAAAGACGCGCGCGCCCTCTTTCAAATGCTGATGTAATCAAGCCGGAAGTTTTGTTTGTTTTGATAGCAATCAGGAAAGTTTGAAAACAGTAGGCAGTAATCGTCACTTAAACTCGTTTTTGTGCAATACTTCGTTTGGAAAACAGTTTTCAAAATGGCGGCACTGACACCTGGCTGACACTTCACATTTCGAAGTCTCGCACAAGTCTCGTGAAGATCGTGCGGATAAGTGACGCCTGCCGTGGACCAAACGAACTAAACTCAACATGGCTAAAAACCGAATAGGCTGATGAGTATAATATTTAACTGCAATTAGTTGCCAATACGAGTCACGATATAAGGTTACTAAAACTGAAAGCATAATTGAATAACACGTTAATTAAGAAATAAAGCAAGTTTAAAAATGACTTCTGTTCCCCTTTAATATAAGGTCCAAATAAGCCTGCTTATCATCATCATCATCATCATCATCATCATCATCATCAGGCATTATCAAATGGTTAGGGCAGGAATAAACAAACAAACACCACAGACTCTCTGAGAATGCATAGGGGAAAATTTGCAGCCTATTCACTCGTAAGACTTAATGGAGTAGACCCAGTGTTGAGTTTATACAGTCATCTGGACTGTTTATACTCTCGTACAAACTTTTTCAATTCCAGAAAAAGACAGAGGGGAGAAAAGGGGGGAAGAGACCCTCGAGAACATTTTTCGATGATGTCAGCAAAATGCTCTCACTAACTCTTGCAAAACTTGCTTTGCTATTTCAGCACGTGCATCCAGCTAACTCTGGTTTCTGTTAACATTTGTTTTCCTAATCATGTCATTACCATCAAGAAAGCCCAGCAGGGATTTGGCAACAGATGCAACTCATGTCCTCTCCAGTCTAGTTCTGGGACACAACCTTATCATCTTTTCTCGTGTACAGTCCGGTGTGAAACCGCTTTGGTGACATACCAAGAGCTCAAAACAATCTGATTGGCAACTTGCCTGCTTTTTCTTGCTCTCAGATGCAGGCCAAATTAAGAAGGAGGAAGCTGTTGAGCAAACATTGAGTTCTTTGTCTTGAATTACTGATCTTGCAGAATTAACAGCAGACCAAAAGGTTGCAATAAACTTCAAACGGCTACATTTTTGACTGTAATGATCTGTCCTCATGCACTGACGTATCTGATGTGTATTACAACCTGTAACCAGTTCAACTCCAGCAACATGCCTTGTAAATCATAAGTTCGTAGAAGAAATAAGTCCTGAGTTCTTGGCTTCCTCTTGCAATGTGCTTTAGACTGGAACAGTTAAAGAACAGGGTCACAGTCAGGACACAGTGCTGGACCGTCATGTCTGCCATCCACTGAGGGAACATTGCAGTTTTACCCACACTTTTTTCTCTATTTTCATAGCGTAATCACCACATTTGACTTTTTTTTTTTTTAGCTGAAAAAGTACTCAAGCTGGATGGCATGAAAACTCAAACAGCACAAACCTGGAACCACTTTTCATTTGATTGTTTCAGCGCCTTTGCCATTTGTTTACCCTGTTTGCCTTCCTCTTGCCTCATCATAATGTTACTCATTAACCCTCAGGTTCTGTTTGCTTTTTAACAATATCTCTAGTCTAATTTTCCACCTAAAAAAGGACATAAAGATTAAGTTGGCTTCTTTACCTCTGCAAAGCAATGGCTTGCTCATATGTGTACTGGGTGCCGGTGCGTGAATGCAGCAGGAAGTGACCTGGGATGGTCATGTTGTGGTTGCTGGACTTCATCACTCTGCAGAAGGAGTAGATGAGAACACCGAAGCCAAGGGCGGCAAGGGCTGACCCAAATGCGCCAGCGTACACTGTAGCAAACATCATGAGGATGACGCCGAGGGCCACCAGCAGCACCCCTAAACTCACTGTGGGGCAAAGACACATGGCCCTGCTCCTCTGAGACATCATGCTCAGCCTCACTTCCCGCCACGCTGCTAAAGCCAGGTGTCAGTGTGTAGGTGTGGCTATGAGTGTCTACGTGTATGAGTGTATCTGTCCAAGAAGGTTGTTTTGCACAGAGCACAGCACAAAAGCCAGGCCAGACTGGTGTCAGCTCATGTCCCCAGAGATCAGATCTGAAGAGCCACCTAGAGAAGTGAACGGAAAAGAAACAGTTTAACAACAGCTATCCCTGTGCTAATCTAGAACTAATACTGTAAATTAAAATGATGCATAAAAAGGTAATATATGCGTTAATAGGCTCTAGGCTGCACCCAAAGCTTTTACTCAAACATGCAATTTAATTCAAATGCAAGACAATTTCTCAGAATTAGCACATTTTAAAATTACATTTATTGATCCTCATCTTGAATTCAAATCAGTTTTATTTGTATAGTGCTTTCAACAATGGCCATCATCACAAAGTGACATCAGTGACATCAGTGATCAAGGTGCTGTCATGCGGTTACTTCAAAAATAGCGTGACCATTTCATAATCCAATTCTCAAACCTTATTCCTTCATATCAGAATAATTGAGCACTGAAAGTGTAGAAGCTGCTATACAGTATTAAGTCTATAGTGGTCAGGTAGATAGCATTACATAGCATATGTAGCTATGAAAATAGATGTTTGGATACTTTTAGTTTTTAAAAAAATACACTCAATTGAGTTTCACTGCTTGTTCAGAAAGGAATATAGTTTCAATTAACATTTCAACAAGTAGCCAAGGCTACTATTGTGTCATGTTTCCTAACTCATTTTTATCTCATTATCTCTAGCCGCTTTATCCTGTTCTACAGGGTTGGAGGCAAGCTGGAGCCTATCCCAGCTGACTACGGGCGAAAGGCGGGGTACACCCTGGACAAGTCGCCAGGTCATCACAGGGCTGACACATTCACACCTACGGTCAATTTAGAGTCACCAGTTAACCTAACCTGCACGTCTTTGGATTGTGGGGGAAACCGGAGCACCCGGAGGAAACCCACGCGGACACGGGGAGAACATGCAAACTCCACACAGAAAGGCCCTCGCCGGCCACGGGGGTCGAACCCGGACCTTCTTGCTGTGAGGCGACAGCGCTAACCACTACACCACCGTGCCACCCGTTTCCTAACTCATGCTAGTGATATTGTACTTCCATGGAAGGCACTGATACAGATGTGTGATGCTGGATGAGGTTGCCTGTATGGATAGATTTGCTGAATAGAAAGATATTTTGTAAAATAGTTTGCTAGTAAGTTGTTCAATGTTAGATGGACTTTTATTGTCATGTGATAAGCTATCAGAGTTGCCACATCTTTGTGTTTTGGTGAACTGAAAGACTGGATGGCAAAGAAAAGAGAGACTTTATAATCTAAAAACAAACAAGAGGCCATTGTGAAGTTTTAAAGAAATATATAAATTCTGGATATACATTTTAAATTTTCCCTAATGAGCAAGCCAGAGGTGACCGTGGTAAGGAAAAACTCCCTGAGACGACATGAGGAAGAAACCTCGAGAGGAACCATCCTCATCTGGCTGACACTGGAGAGTGCGATTATAAATAATTTCCCTCCTGTAACTGTATACTATATCGGCAAAAAGCACAACTGTGTAACCAGGAACTTGTGAGCTTCTGAGCAACTTGTGACTATGAGCATCAGAGTTACTGGATTTCCCAATTCATCATAGTTTTAACATGAAGTCTAATTTGCTGAAGTCATCAAATGTTCAATGATGGAGACTTGAATGCAAATCTGGTCAGAGCTATTGCAGTTTAAGCCATCTTTATGGCTGTTCAATCTTGAACCATTTTCCACAAAGACGAAAAAGTACTTGTTGATAAAACCACAAATCATAAAAGCGAGCAGGGGCATGATGTGGTAATGGTAATATCCGGCAGCTGCCACACCTTGGCTGTTTGTATCAAAGTTAAACGAATTACAGTACTACACATTTCCATTTTCTAGATCAGTGATCAAGGTGTTGCCATGCGGTTACTTCAAAAATAGCGGGACCATTTCATAATCCAATTCTCAAACCTTATTCCTTCATATCAGAATAATTGAGCACTGAAAGTGTAGAAGCTGCTATACAGTATTAAGTCTATAGTGGTCAGGTAGATAGCATTACATAGCATATGTAGCTATGAAAATAGATGTTTAGATACTTTTAGTTAAAAAAAAATACACTCAATTGAGTTTTGCTGCTTGTTCAGAAAGGAACATAGTTTCAATTAATATAGGTAATCATATGGGGCCGAGTAAAATTAAGGATGAATTTCATGAGTGATTTTGAAGTTTTGAAAGCGACTCGGCCAATTTCAAAACTTGAAATCACGAATCAAATTGATCCTTAATTTTACGAGGAACCATATGATTACTTGTTTATAATATATAGGGCCAAATTCATACTTCGGAAGTCATTCAAGTTCACAACATTTGTCATTCATGTTTTCTGAACCAATCAGGGCGCAAGACTATCTTGCACGTTTGAATCAGTTTCTAAAGCATTCCTTGTTTTCGCAAATCTCTCGCTTTTCCTTCGAGGACTTTTCGTGATTCTTGAAAAGTAACATCTTTCAGGATTGATCCCGGATATTTCTCTTGTCTCAGATGCCGATCCAATGCTGCCTACATTACTTTAAAGCTGGGCATACACTGTGCGATTTTTGGCCCGATTTTGACACGATTTTCACTCGTGCGACTATTTTGGAGATCGGGCCGAGTTTTGGCTCAATCGTGCGTCTCGGATCGTGTAGTATACATGGGGTAACGACAAGCGATTAACACCTCACGACCTCCTCCCGATCGATCGGATGAAAATCAAACCTGTTTGAAATCCTGAGCATCGCATCCGAGCATCGGATCGTATAGTGTGAGAACAGGAATCGTAAGCTGCGTGCTGTTTACCCCTGCGATTCACTTGTACAGTGTGAGCAGCAGCTGAATACCGCGATTGAAAAAATCGCACAGTGTATGCCCAGCTTAAGAGAGTCTGGTTCGTAGTTTTCCCCATTTTCTTTCCTCACTTCTGCATAAAACCGCGATAGCACCTTGTCTAACTCACAGCATCCACATGCCACCAGAGAGTCGTTTATTTGTCTTTCTGCGGCCCATTTCTTAAACACGGAAAGCCAAAAATTCGTACTTTTTTGGGGGGGGGGGGGGGGGGGGGGTATTTTCATTTTCGCTTGCAGCTTTCGACCGGTTTATCATTTCTTCGTCAAACATAGCGAAACGCGGCATCGCCGAGTCAGCCATTTTGCTGACAAAATTTGCTAATTTTTTGTAACCAGGCAACGAACTAGCCAATAGGATTTCAGAAATACGCCCCGTGTTAAGGGAAGAAAAAAAAGCCCTCCTTGATTGACCAATCAGAATTGAGTAATTTGGCTCTATGTGTTATAAACATTTCAACAAGTAGCCAAGGCAACTATTGTGTCATGTTTCCTAACTCATGCTAGTGATATTGTACTTCCATGGAAGGCACTGATACAGATGTGTGATGCTGGATGAGGTTGCCTGTATGGATAGATTTGTTGAATAGAAAGATATTTTGTAAAATAGTTTGCTAGTGAGTTGTTCAATGTTAGATGGACTTTTATTGTCATGTGATAAGCTATCAGAGTTGCCACACCTTTGTGTTTTGGTGAACTGAAAGACTGGATGGCAAAGAAAAGAGAGACTTTATAATCTAAAAACAAGCAAGAGGACTTATATATATATATATATATATATATATATATATATATATATATATATATATCTCGAGATGTTAGAGGCCTACAGGATGTAAACATTGCTTTTATAATTTTAGGTGCAACAAACAAACAAACTCTGCCTCGCGACAGTATGTAAATGTTGTCCTGTGTCTTTCTGGAAGTGCAGGATGTTGCTTGTGTGCGGTTGTTCGCCGAATGTTCTCGTAGCTTACCTTGTTACAGTCGCTGTAGATGGTATATTCCTTTGTAAAAGCCAGAATGTTAGCGGTGTTCAAGTCTATAAGAGCCGTTCTTGAGAGACAGAGAGATGAAAACGACATAAACACACGAGCCGTGCAGCTACAGCCGAGTTTCATTTCCTGTAGGATCCACATTCATGCTTCGAGTAGCATCTACTTTCTGTTCTCAAATCGCTCAGACAGGCCTTTGTGGCTATAAAGCACCGATTGTCATCTCTCTGTCGAACCATTCTCTCTCTCTGTCTCCCTCTCTCCCTCACACACACACACACACACACACACGGGGAGGTTCTGCAAAACCATCTCATCTGGACACATCTGCGTCAACAATCCAATCCAGTCCAATCCAATCCAAATACAATGCACACTGTTTATGAGCTCGGATTATATTCAAAAGGGCTGACTTTATAGCAGAGCATTTTTTTTTTTTTAACATAGTTACTGGGAGACCAAATGGTGTCCCAGTGGCCAGATTTGGTCTCCTAGTCAATGCCAAACCAGCTTCACTGGGAGACCAAATTTTAAACCAAGTTATGTCTTATCATTTGGTTCAATCAGTTGCAATTAATTAACCAAGTACCATGTAAGTATACATTTAACAAAGAAAATGAAGATCTATGTTATAAGATATACACACAAGATCATGTTGGTTAAGAAAAACAAAACTAAAATTTGGTTACTGAGATGGCTGATGTCAGAATCCGATGTCTCATCTCATTATCTCTAGCCGCTTTATCCTGTTCTACAGGGTCACAGGCAAGCTGGAGCCTATCCCAGCTGACTACGGGTGAAAGGCGGGGTACACCCTGGACAAGTCGCCAGGTCATCACAGGGCTGACACATAGACACAGACAACCATTCACACTCACATTCACACGTACGGTCAATTTAGAGTCACCAGTTAACCTAACCTGCATGTCTTTGGACTGTGGGGGAAACCGGAGCACCCGGAGGAAACCCACGGGGAGAACATGCAAACTCCACACAGAAAGGCCCTCGCCAGCCGCTGGGCTCGAACCCGGACCTTCTTGCTGTGAGGCGACAGCACTAACCACTACACCACCGTGCCGCCCCAGAATCCGATGTCATTACTGTGTAACTTTGAGTGTCTTTGGTGGGGTTTACATTAGACCGTATCAGCGGATCATCAGATTAACGTTTTTAAAACGATTAGTGTGCACACAGCAACACCAATACACGATTTGCGTGCACACAGCAACACCAATACACGGATACGCTCGGCTCCGCAGGCATCCTGCGCTCCAAATCACTCTGCCCTGAACAGCGAGTGCCCTCTGGAGGGTGCGCACTCTGGCCCTGCGCAGCTCACAGAGCGCGCGAGTGTAGTGCACAAGCAGTGATTCGGGACTGAGCCGCTGTGTGTGTGATCCCAGCGCATATCACTTACCACTTGCAAGTGGAAGGATGGCAAGCCTAAAGACAATCATAACTACACAATGGGCAGTATTTGCATCAGTATTTGCAGTATTTTCATACTTTTATACTCTTTAATGAAAGGTGATACAAGGCGGAAGTCCGCACCGTTTTTCAGCAGTCGCGTCACATGACCAACACCAGCGAATCAGGAAGGTGGATGTCACAGTGACGTTGTCCAATGACGATGCCAGCTAGAGCTCAGCACAGCGTATCCGCGTATTTTCAATGTTTACACAGCACCGGAGCTGACACGATCTGGATTGAATACGTGGACCCTGGCGGATTCCCGTTTCCCGGTGTTTCCAGGCGTTTTAATGTAAACGGACAGTGCATCCGCGAAGAAAACGAGACAGATACGGTCTAATGTAAACTTGGCCTTTGACATAACATTTGTGCTTGGTAATTGTTCTTGATAGCTGTGTAGTCACTGTAGTGTGTTTGTCTGTATGGTGATTGGTGAACCATTTTGCATCACAGAATATGCCGCAGCGGTGCAGCCACATGGACTCTGGGGCCTGTGATTGTGTTGCCCAGACCAGTTGGTCTCCTAGTGGAAAATCCTTAAAAAATGCTCTGCTTTATAGCCATGAGTGAATAAAAATGCAAAATTCAATGTCTAATCGTTGTTCTAGTGCATATCCTACTTGTGTTTGGGAGGAGATTTCATTTTCTCTTGGAGCATTCAGAATCAGACATGACCAAGCTGAAAGGAGAAACCTGAAACGAGTCTACTTTATGCAGGCCTTTCGTTTAATTAAGGCTTCTTGGTATTTTCTTCTGGGCGGCATGGTGGTGTAGTGGTTAGCGCTGTTGCCTCACAGCAAGAAGGTTCCGGGTTCGAACCCAGCAGCCGGTGAGGGCCTTTCTGTATGGAGTTTGCATGTTCTCCACGTGTCTGCGTGGGTTTCCTCCGGGTGCTCCGGTTTCCCCCAAAGACATGCAGTTACAGTAGGTTGACGTGGGGCGGCCTTGGGCTGAGGTGCCCTTGAGCAAGGCACCTAACCCCGGGCGCTCTGGTGTGGCTGCCCACTGCTCTGGGCGTGTGTGTGCGCGTGTTCACTGCTTCAGATGGGTTAAGTGCAGAGGATGAATTTCACTGTGCTTGAAGTGTGCATGTGACAAATAAAGGTTTCTTCTTCTTCACCAAGCACTCCTCACAATACTGTCCAGATCACTTCTACATCCATAGAAACCCCGGTGAATGAATACTGTGTGCACGGACTATCAGCATCAGTACTTTACAGCGAACAGCGAGCTACTGTACAGTGGTGCTTGCGAATCATTTAGAATTTTCTATATTTCTGCATAAATTTGTACATTACTTTGTACGTGATACATGCTATTCATGTCCTGATTAACTAACAATATTCAGGTCTACAAGGTTTAAAACAATACTATCCCAATACTTTGTTTCAGCTCGAGCAAGATCAGAATTCTCGGCATGTAGTGTTTAGAACTGTAATTACATCTTCCAAATATTGTGAAAAAAGTTCCTTGTGTATTTGTTTCTGTGTCACATACAGAGAAAATGAATGATTTTTCCTGATTACTTCAATAAGTTGCCTATAGCTTTTTATTATAATTGACTCTTTGTATGAGATAACATGGGGCCTACAGAAACTACAAGTCCTGCATTTTGTAATTCAGCAAGACATTCCAAGTACCAGATAGACATATTGTGTTGTTACTAAAGACCCTTCATAGTTATTGTACTGAGCTCATTGTATGTCTCTCAGCATTGTATACATACAGTAGTGCTTGAAAGTTTGTGAACCCTTTAGAATTTTCTATATTTCTGCATAAATATGACCTAAAACATCATCAGATTTTCACACAAGTCCTAAAAGTAGATAAAGAGAACCCAGTTAAACAAATGAGGCAAAAATATTATACTTGGTCATTTATTTATTGAGGAAAATGATCCAATATTACATATCTGCGAGTGGCAAAAGTATGTGAACCTCTAGGATTAGCAGTTAATTTGAAGGTGAAATTAGAGTCAGGTGTTTTCAATCAATGGGATGACAATCAGGTGTGAGTGGGCACCCTGTTTTATTTAAAGAACAGGGATCTATCAAAGTCTGAGCTTCACAACACATGTTTGTGGAAGTGTATCATGGCATGAACAAAGGAGATTTCTGAGGACCTCAGAAAAAGCGTTGTTGATGCTCATCAGGCTGGAAAAGGTTACAAAACCATCTCTAAAGCATTTGGACTCCACCAATCCACAGTCAGACAGATTGTGTACAAATGGAGGAAATTTAAGACCATTGTTACCCTCCCCAGGAGTGGTCGACCAACAAAGATCACTCCAAGAGCAATGAGTGTAATAGTAGGCGAGGTCACAAAGGACCCCAGGATAACTTCTAAGCAACTGAAGGCCTCTCTCACATTGACTAATTTTAATGTTTATGAGTCCACCATCAGGAGAACACTGAACAACAATTGTGTGCATGGCAGGGTTGCAAGGAGAAAGCCACTGCTCTCCAAAAAGAACATTGCTGCTCGTCTGCAGTTTGCTAAAGATCACATGGACAAGCCAGAAGGCCATTGGAAAAATGTTTTGTAGACGGATGAGACCAAAATAGAACTTTTTGGTTTAAATGAGAAGCGTTATGTTTGGAGAAAGGAAAACACTGCATTCCAGCATAAGAACCTTATCCCATCTGTGAAACATGGTGGTGGTAGTATCATGGTTTGGGCCTGTTTTGCTGCATCTGGGCCAGGACAGCTTGCCATCATTGATGGAACAATGAATTCTGAATTATATCAGTGAATTCTAAAGGAAAATGTCAGGACATCTGTCCATGAACTGAATCAAAAGAGAAGGTGGGTCATGCAGCAAGACAATGACCCTAAGCACACAAGTTGTTCCACCAAAGAATGGTTAAAGAAGAATAAAATTAATGTTTTGGAATGGCCGAGTCAAAGTCTTGACCTTAATCCAATCGAAATGTTGTGGAAGGACCTGAAGCGAGCAGTTCATGTGAGAAAGCCCACCAACATCCCAGAGTTGAAGCTGTTCTGTACGGAGGAATGGGCTAAAATTCCTCCAAGCCAGTGTGCAGGACTGATCAAGTTACTGGAAACGTTTTGTTGCAGTTATGCACAAGGGGGTCACACCAGATACTGAAAGCAAATGTTCACATACTTTTGCCACTCACAGATGTAATATTGGATCATTTTCCCCAGTAAATAAATGACTAAGTATAATATTTTTGTTTCATTTGTTTAACAGGGTTCTCTTTATCTACTTTTAGGACTTGTGTGAAAATCTGATGATGTTTTAGGTCATATTTATGCAGAAATGTAGAAAATTCTAAAGGGTTCACAAACTTTCAAGCACCACTGTACACATGGTTAAAATGGCTCTTGTGCAATATACCTACTTACTTGTGCAATACTACCTGAGTAATACTGGTAATACTACCTCTGCAATACTTGCACGTGCAATTCCACCTTTGTAATACACTTATGTTAACTGTATATCTGCAAACCGGTTAATTTATGCAAATTTGTAAATTTTTTATCTCTAAATTTGTAGTTTATTTCTTTTTTGTATACTGAGTACTTTTGCACTACTTCACTGCCTTATTTTTTTCTCTTTATATATATTTTGCTGCTGTAATAATGTAAATTTTCCCCTTGCGAGATAATAAAAGGCTATCTTATCTCCTTCTTCTTCTTCTTAGTTTCAGCGCGCTCGGATACCACAAACTAGTTTCCCCCATTCTTCACGGTCATCCATGATGGTTTCAATTCCTTGATATTTTAGTCTCCAGGTTTAGTCCAGGACAGTCTAAGTTGTTGTCTAGGAATAAAACTTTCTGGGATCTACATCCACAATTCCGAAAAAAAAAAAGAGTTCGGACGATGTGTAAAACATAAATAAAAACAGAATGCGATGGTTTGCAAATCATGGAAACAAATAGTGAGGGTGGCACAGTGGTGTAGTGGTTAGCACTGTTGGCCTCACAGCAAGAAGGTCCTGGGTTCAAGCCCAGCGGCTGACGAGGGCCTTTCTGTGGAGTTTGCATGTTCTCCCCGTGTCCGCATGGGTTTCCTCCGGGTGCTCCGGTTTCCCCCACAGTCCAAAGGCATGCAGGTTAGGCTAATTGGTGGCTCTAAATTAACCGTAGGTGAGAGTGTGAATGGTTGTTTGTCTCTGTGTCAGCCCTGCGATGACCTGGCAACTTGTCCAGGGTGTACCCCACCTCTCGCCCATCGTCAGCTGGGAAAGGCTCCAGCTTGCCTGCAACCCTGTAGGACAAGATAAATGGCTATAGATAATGGGTGGATGGAAACAAATAGTACAAAGGCAACATTTCAAATGCCAAAACTGAGAAATATATGTTCATTTTGAATTTGATGCCAGCAACACGATTCAAAAAAGTTGTGACAGGGTGTTTATGACTGTGTTTCATCACCTCACGTTTGGGAACAAGGGAGACCATTTGCTATAGTTTTGAAAGTGAAATGTTGCCCCATTCTTGCCTGAAATACAATTTCAGTTGCTCAAGGAGTTCAGGGTCTCCTTTGCCATCTTTTGCAGTTTATGATGCACCAAATGTTTCAGTAGGAGGTCTGGATTGCAGGCAGGCCAGTTTAGCACCCGGACTCTTTTACTATAGGGACATACTGTTGTAGTATATGCAGAATGCACTTTGGCATTGTCTTGCTGAAATAAGCAAGCCCTTCCTTGAAAAAGATGTCGTCTGGATGGTAGCATGTTTCTCCAAAACCTGTATATATCTGTAGCAGTTTGTAGGAGTGGGAGGAGCACAGAAGACGGCAGGCCAGAACTGAGTTTCGTAACTCTTTTTTTAAATTTTGACACTTTTCAGTTGTCTCTGCACACTCTCGTTCGTACACACACACACACACATGCGCACACACATCAGGTGTCTGGTCGGGAAGAGAGCTCCTCCTCTGCTCTCGCTCTCTCCTTAAATAGGGCGCGGTCACTGGGGAAGACACACAAACACACGTTAATCGACATCAGGTGCAGTGATTCTGCCACTTACCTTCCCTGACTCCGCCCTCCGGTCACAGACCGACGCTTGACCATGCCCCCACTACCACATACCCCCACCGCCCGACTCAGGCCGGGCGGCCGTCCGGCCTACAGCCGACTCCCCCCCCCCCCTTGACGGGAGAGGAAGTCCGCCATGACCATCTGTGCCCCCGGCCTGTGGATCACCTTGAAGTTAAAGGGTTGGAGTGCCAGATACCAATGGGTGATCCGCGCATTGGCATCCTTCATGCGGTGGAGCCACTGGAGGGGCACGTGGTCCGAACAGAGGGTGAAAGGGAATCCCAGCAGGTAGTAACGGAGGGCAAGGACCGCCCACTTGATCGCCAGGCACTCTTTTTCAATGGTGCTGTAGCGCCCCTCACGCACTGACAGCTTCCTACTGATGTACAGCACTGGGCGGTCCTCCCCCTCCACCTCCTGGGACAAAACAGCCCCCAGCCCTCTGTCCGATGCATCCGTCTGTAATATAAAGGGGAGAGAAAAGTCAGGGGAGTGTAACAGTGGCCCCCCATACAGTGCAGCCTTCACCTCAGAGAAAGCCCGCTGGCACTGCTCCGTCCACTGGACCGGATCTGGTGCCCCCTTTTTAGTGAGATCAGTCAGCGGGCTGGTGATGTCCGAATAATTAGGTATAAACCTACAATAGTAGCCAGCCAGCCCCAGGAACTGTCTCACCCCCTTTTTGGTCTTGGGCCTCGGGCAGGCCGCAATTGCTGCTGTCTTGTTAATTTGGGGACGCACCTGCCCGTTGCCCAAGTGGAAGCCCAGATACCATACTTCCACCCGCCCAATCGCACACTTCTTCGGGTTGGCTGTGAGACCCGCTCGCCTCAGCGACCTAAGGACGGCCCTCAGATGTTGTAGGTGCTGTGGCCAGTCATTACTATAGATAATGATGTCATCTAAGTATGCGGCCGCGTAGGTGGCGTGGGGGCGGAGGACCCTATCCATCAGCTGCTGGAACGTAGCAGGTGCCCCAAACAGCCCAAAAGGAAGTGTGACAAATTGGTGTAAGACAAACGGTGTGGAAAAGGCCGTTTTTTCTCGGGATAATGGAGTCAAGGGGATCTGCCAATAACCCTTTGTCAAATCCAGTGTTGAGTAAAAGCGAGCCATGCCTAGTCGATCGAGCAACTCATCAATACGAAGCATTGGGTACGCGTCGAATTTAGACACCGCGTTGACTTTTCTATAGTCTACACAGAACCGGACCGACCCGTCAGCCTTGGGTACCAAGACCACCGGGCTGCTCCAGTCACTGTGGGACTCCTCGACGATGCCCATTTCGAGCATGGCCTCGAGTTCTTCCTGAACCACTTTTTTCTTGTGTTCGGGTAGCCGGTAAGGGCGGCTGCGCACTACGACCCCCGGGGGCATCTCAGTGTGGTGCTCTATGAGGTCGGTGCGGCCGGGCAGGGGCAAGAACACGTCCGAAAATTCGGTCTGCAACTGGGCAACCTCCGCGAGTTGGGTCGGGGAGAGGTGGTCTCCACAGGGGACCGGAGAGGTACGCGATGCCAATGTTCCCTTTTGAACCTCCGGCCCCAGCTCCGCCTTCTCCGGAACCACCAACACCAACGCCATGGGGACCTCCTCGTTCCAGAGTTGGAGTAGATTGAGGTGGTAAATCTGTAGCGCCCCACCCCTGTCCATTCGCCTCACCTCATAGTCGACGTCCCCAACTCGCCGTGTGACCTCAAAGGGTCCTTGCCACTTGGCGATTAATTTGGAGCTCGATGTGGGCAACAGTACGAGCACTTTATCTCCTGGTGCGAACTCCCTAAGGCACGTACCCTTGTTGTACAGGCGGGTTTGCTGTTCTTGAGCCTGCCGCAAATTCTCCTGGGTTAGGTGGGTGAGTGTGTGGAGTTTTGCGCGCAGGTCAATAATGTATTGAATCTCATTTTTACTTGGTGAAGGTCCCTCCTCCCAATTTTCTTGCAGCACGTCTAAAATGCCGCGCGGCTTACGCCCATATAACAATTCGAACGGGGAGAACCCTGTGGAGGCTTGTGGGACCTCTCGCACTGCAAATAACAAGGGTTCGAGCCATTTACCCCAATTACGTGCGTCCTCGCTTACGAATTTCTTAATTATATTTCTGAGGGTGCGATTAAATCGTTCGACTAAACTGTCCATTTGTGGGTGATAAATGCTGGTGCGGATCGGCTTAATTCCTAATAACCCATACAGTTCATTCAGTGTTCGTGACATAAACGAGGTGCCTTGATCAGTCAGAATCTCTTTGGGGATTCCAACTTGGGAGATGACGCAGAAGAGCGCTTCCACAATACTGCGTGCTGAGATATTGTGAAGAGGCACTGCTTCCGGGTATCGCGTTGCATAGTCCACTAGAACTAATAAAAAGCAATACCCTCGTGTTGACCGATCTAATGGCCTGATGAGATCCATCCCAATCCTTTTGAACGGGGTCTCGATTAATGGGAGAGGACGCAAAGGTGCTTTTGGAATGGCCGCTGGATTTAATAACTGGCATTCGCGGCATGCCGTACACCACTTACGGACATTGCCGCGAATTCCTGGCCAATAGAACCGGGCCATTATTCGGGCTAGTGTTTTATCCTGCCCTAAGTGTCCAGCCATGGGATTAAAGTGAGCCGCCTGGAATACCAATTCCCGGCGGTTTTTTGGAATCAAAAGCTGCATGATTTGTTCTTTAGTCTGAGTGTCCTGCGTCACTCGGTATAATCTATCCTTCATAATTGAGAAGTAGGGGAAGGACGGGGTGGCGTTTGGCTGGAGAGTTTGACCATCGATTACTCTCACTTGGTCAAACACATGCCGCAGAGTCTCGTCTCATGACTGCTCTAATGGGAAATCCGCAAGGGATTCCCCAATAGAAAGAGGAGGAGGAGCCTGCGGCTCCTCACTCTGACGCAGAGATGATGTAGATGGCTCTGTGACAGCTGCTCCCGCCAATGCAACACCGGGACCTCCCCCTGTGGAACTACGGCAGGACCCACTCTTCATTAAATGACTCATTAATTCCCCAAATCCCGGCCAATCAGTCCCCAAAATTATCGAGTGGGTAAGGCGAGGATTAACCGCCGCCTTTACTCTAAATTTTTCCCCTCGAAAAAGAATGTGGACCGACACTAAAGGGTAGTTGTGAACATCCCCATGCACACACAACACCTTCACCAATTGTGCTCCCCCCAATGCCTCGTTTTGCACCAGGCTTTGGTGGATTGAGGTCTGATTACAGCCGGAGTCCACCAATGCCTGATATGTATCCCCTTGGACACTCACCGGTATGCAATACGCTCCGGCCCGATGGAGGGTGGCTCCTGCGCATCAGGGATCCGAACCACCGCGCCCACCTCCATTGCCGAGCACTGCTGTTGGAGGTGGTCCGGCTCCCCGCAGTGCCAGTAAAACGGCCCGGGCTTCGTCTCTGCACTGGAGCTCTGGGGCTCACTCACCTGAGGGGGGGGAGAGACAGACACAGAAGGGAGAAACGGGAGGGCACCGTGGGTGCGGCGGGCCGGCTGGAGTGGCGCCGGCCCCCGCCTCCGCGGTGGAGGAACGGGGCAAGGACGAGACACAGGAGGGGAGAGAGAGAGAGAGGAGAGGGAAGAAGAGGTTGTCTGCTGTCCTGCCGTCGGGACAGCCACCAAATGGTCCTCCGCCAGCTCGATGGCCTGATCCAGCGACGCCGGGCGGTGGCACTGGACCCACTCTGCGGTTCCTGCTGGTAGGCGAGCGATGAACTGCTCCAGTACCACCTGATCAATGATTCCCTCGGCGTCGTGGTTGTCGGCCCTCAACCACCGCCAGCAGGCATCCCGGAGTTGCTGGCCAAACGCGAACGGCCGGCCAACTTCCTCCAAGCTCAGAGTGCGGAAGCGCTGTCGCTGCTGTTCAGGGGTGCGTCCCACATGCTGGAGGACGGCCCGACGGAGGTCCGCATAGACCAGTCGGTGGGGAGCTGTAGTGCGGCCAGCTGCACCTTGCCCGTTAGCAGGGGGAGGAGGCGTGCCACACGCTGTTCCACTGGCCAGCCCGAGGCCTCTGCTACCTGCTCAAGGAGCGTGAGGAAGGTCGTCATGCGGGCCCATCTTTGTTAGGGGGAGGGGGGAGGGCCCGCGGCGGTGGAGGTGGTGGACCCCGCCGACGCGAGGAGGTGCCAGAACGCCTGTCGATCTTCCTGCTGTGCCAACACCAGGGCCTCGAACCATTGCTCTTGCTCCTCCCGGAGGGTGACTAGCGCCTGGTGCTGGCTCTGCTGGGCCATGGACCAGGTCAGCGAAAGGGGAGGACTCCATGGGGCTGTTCTTCTTCTGCGCTCCAGTCCTGGGTTTCGACACCACTGTAGCAGTTTGTAGGAGTGGGAGGAGCACAGAAGACGGCAGGCCAGAACTGAGTTTCGTAACTCTTTTTTTTAATTTTGACACTTTTCAGTTGTCTCTGCACACTCTCATTCGTGCGCACACACATGAGGTGTCTGGTTGGGGAGAGAGCTCCTCCTCTGCTCTCGCTCTCTCCTTAAATAGGGCGCGGTCACTGGGGAAGACATACAAACACACGTTAATCAACATCAGGTGCAGTGACTCCGCCCTCCGGTCACAGACCGACGCTTGACCATGCCCCCGCTGCCACAATATCATTCAATATTAATGATGCCTTCCCAGATAGATGTGCAAGCTACCCATGCCATGTTCGCTAATGCCCCCCATACCATCACAGATGTTGCCTTTTGAACTGTGTGCTGATAGCAAGCCGGATGGTTCTTCTTCTCTTTAGCCTGGAGGATGCGGTATCCATGATTTCCAAAAGAATTTCAAAATTCGATTTGTCAGACTACAGGACAGTTTTCCACTTTGCCTCAGTCCATTGTAAAAGAGCTCAGGCCCAGAGAAGGTGTCGGTGTTTCTGGATACTCTTTATATTGGGTTTTGACTTGTATTTGTGGATGCAGTGATGAATTGTGCTCACAGATGATGGTTTTCTCAAGTGTTCCTGAGCCTATACAATGACTTCCACTACAGAATCGTGTGTGTTTTAATGCAGTGTCATCTGAGGGCCTGAAGATCACAGGCATCCAATGTTGATTTTCAGCCTTGTCCCATGCATACAGAGATCTCTCCAGATTTTCTGAATCTTTTAATGATATTTTGTATTGTAGATGATGTGAGCCCTAAATTCTTTGCAATTTTATATTAAGGAACGTTATTCTTAAATTGTTGCACTGTTTACTCACGCAGTCTTTCACAGAGCGGTGAAGCCCTCCCCATCTTTACTTCTGAGAGACTCAGCCTCTCTGGGATGCTCTTTTTATACCCAATTATGTTACTGACGTGCTGCCAGTTAACCTCATCTCATCTCATTATCCCTAGCCGCTTTATCCTGTTCTACAGGGTTGCAGGCAAGCTGGAGCCTATCCCAGCTGACTACGGGCGAAAGGCGGGGTACACCCTGGACAAGTCGCCAGGTCATCACAGGGTTGACACATAGCCACAGACAACCATTCACACTCACATTCACACCTATGGTCAATTTAGAGACTGTCGGGGAAACTGGAGCACCCGGAGGAAACCCACGCGGACACGGGGAGAACATGCAAACTCCGCACAGAAAGGCCCTGGTCGGCCACGGGGCTCAAACCCGGACCTTCTTGCTGTGAGGTGACAGCACTAACCACTACACCAATGTGCCGCCACCAGTTAACCTAATTAGGTTTTTTATTTGTTTGTTTTTTACATTACACAACTTTTCCAGTCTTTTGTTGCCCCTGTCCCAACTTTTTTGGAAACATATTGCTGGCACTAAATTCAAAATGAACCTATATATTTTCAAAAAACAATAAAAATTTCTCAGTTACATTTGATATGTTGTCTTTGTACTATTTTTAATGAAATATAGGATTTTCATGATTTGCAAATAGTCACATTATGATTTTATTTACATTTTACACAGCATTCCAACTTTTTGGAACTGAGTTTGTATTTACGGGTGTCCACTTGACCTAAAAGCAATAAATAAATAAAGTAGTATAATTTCTTTATAAACTTTTCCTTGTTACAAAGGTGCTAGTGGTTCTTTCAAGGGTACATCTTTTGTAACATTATGTATCCTTCACCTGGAACCAATGAATATACAGTCGTACGCTATATTGCCCAAAGTACTGTATGTGGACACCTGACAATCCCATATGTGCTTTGTTGAACACCCCATTCCAGGTTTAGTCCCACTTTTGCTATTATAATAACCTCCACTCTTCAAGGAAGGCTTTCCACGAGATTTTGGAGTGTGGCTGCGGGGATTTGTGATCATTCAGCTACAAGAATACTCGTGAGGTCAGGTACTGATGTTGGTGAGGAGGTCTGTGTTCCAGTTCATCCCAAAGGTGTTCAGTGGGGTTGAGGTCAAGAGTCTGTGCAGAACAACCTTGACAAATCATGTCTTCATGGAGCTCACTTTGTACATGGGGGCAATGTCATGCTGGAACATGTTGAGGCCTTTTAGTTCCATTCATCCATCCCCACTTATCCTGTGCAGGGTCACGGGCAAGCTGGCGCCTATCCTAGCTGACTGTGGGCAAGAGGCAGGGTACACCCTGGACAAGTCACCAAATCATCGCAAGGCTGGCACATAGAGACAAACAACCATTCACACTCACGTTCACACCTACGGTCAATTTAGAGCCACCACTTAGCCTAACTTGCATGTCTTTGGACTGTGGGGGAAATCGGAGCACCTGGAGGAAATCCATGCAGACACGGGGAGAACATGCAAACTCCACACAGAAAGGCCCCCATCGGGCACTGGGCTCGAACCCAGAACTTTCTTGCTGTGAGGCGACAGTGCTAACCACTACACCATCCTGCCACCCCTTTTAGTTCCAGTGAAGGGAAATTGTAATGCTACATCATATAAATACATTATATACAATAATTACATAGCTTTGTTGAATACTTGATTCTGATTGGTCAATTATGACATTGCATAGTCTGTTGTTTCTAAATAGAAAACCACTGCTATGAATAAAAAAACGTTGCTGTGTCCACAGTTCTGATCAGTGTTAGGAGGAGCATGTCCAATTTTAGCAAGCCCCAGAAAGTAGTTTGGTAAATTTTGTTGTTTTAGCTCATTCACGACACCCTGTGGCAAAAAACATTACTCCATCAGAAAACACCACAGAAGATTTTTCTAATATTAATTTTAATTTTCAGTTTAATGTGAGGCGGCACGGTGGTGTAGTGGTTAGCGCTGTCGCCTCACAGCAAGAAGGTCCTGGGTTCGAGCCCCGGGGCTGGCGAGGGCCTTTCTGTGTGGAGTTCGCATGTTCTCCCCGTGTCCGCGTGGGTTTCCTCCGGGTGCTCCGGTTTCCCCCACAGTCCAAAGACATGCAGGTTAGGTTAACTGGTGACTCTAAATTGACCGTAGGTGTGAATGTGAGTGTGAATGGTTGTCTGTGTCTATGTGTCAGCCCTGTGATGACCTGGCGACTTGTCCAGGGTGTACCCCGCCTTTCGCCTGTAGTCAGCTGGGATAGGCTCCAGCTTGCCTGCGACCCTGTAGAAGGATAAAGCGGCTAGAGATAATGAGATGAGTTTAATGTGAATTATAATGATAAGGCTACATTATCCTTTACTTGTGTGAGTCCAAATTTGTGGCAACAGTTTGGGGAAGGAAAAACATACAGTATGGGCATGATGGTAAGGTATCCACAGACTTTTGGCCATATGGTGTATACCTTTAAAAAGAATTTAAGTTACATAATGACCAGAAGGCCCACCAATATATCTATAAAGCTTTACACTAAAAGCTGATTAAAGGACACTTTATATGCATCTTCCCTAGTAAAAAGATACATATTGATGGTACAACAGATGTTCCCTTGATGTACCACCCTGGTGCCAAGAAAAATAGATATTAGTCCTCTTAATTTCTGGTTGAAATATTCTAAGAAAAGGTTTTATGGGCGGTGGCACGGTGGTGTAGTGGTTAGCACTGTCACCTCACAGCAAGAAGGTTTTGGGTTTGAGACCAGCGGCCAACGGGAGCCTTTCTGTGTGGTGTTTGCATGTTCTTCCCGTGTCTGTGTGGGTTTCATCCAGGTGCTCCGGTTTCCCCCACAGTCCAAAGACATGCAGGTTAGGCTAATTGGTGGCTCTAAATTGACTGTAGGTGTGAATGAGTTGTCTGTCTCAATGTGTCAGCCCTGTGATGATCTGGTGACTTGTCCAGGGTGTACCCCGCCTCTCGTCCATAGTCAGCTGGGATAGGCTCCAGCTTGCCCGCAACCCTGCACAGGATAAGCGGTTACAGATAATGGATGGTTTTATGGGCTGATCTGTTGGAACCTTTTCTCCTCACAGTTTTATAACATTCTAAATGCAAATCTTGAAGTTATGAAGAATCTGATTCTTGTTTCTTGTTAATGACACAAATATTGGTCTAAACCAGTGTGATTTAGTTGGTAACACTTGTTCCAGAAACCTTGAGTCTAGAGACTTTTTGTAAAGAATAATCAATCAATAATTAACATAACCAGGTTTACAGTGTTTTACAGTAGGGAAATCCTAAAACACTTCTGGACTCTGCCATGTCAGTTTTGAACCATCCATCCATCCATTTTCTGCCACTTATCCAGGTCCGGATCGTGGGGGTAGCAGCCTAAGCAGAGTAGCCCAGACTTATCTTTTCCCGGCCACGTCCACCAGCTCTTCCGGGGAATAACAAGGCATTCCCAGGCCAGCTGAGAGATGTAATCTCTCCAGCGTGTCCTGGGTCTGCCCCAGGGTCTCCTCCCTGTAGGGCATGCCCAGAGAACCTCCCCTGGTAGGCATCCAGGGGGCATCCTAACAAGGTGCCTGAACCACCTCAACTGACTCCTTTCGACATGGAGGAGCAGCGGTTCTACTCGGAGTCTCTCCCGCATGACCAAGCTTCTCACCCTTGAAATGGTTCAATGGTTTTGAACCATTTGTTTCTTTAAAGATGAGTTGGTATTAATCTTAATTTTTCGTTAACAATCATTAATTGGGCGGCACGGTGGTGTAGTGGTTAGCGCTGTCGCCTCACAGCAAGAAGGTCCGGGTTCGAGCCCCGTGGCCGGCGAGGGCCTTTCTGTGCGGAGTTTGCATGTTCTCCCCGTGTCCGCGTGGGTTTCCTCCGGGTGCTCCAGTTTCCCCCACAGTCCAAAGACATGCAGGTTAGGTTAACTGGTGACTCTAAATTGACCGTAGGTGTGAATGTGAATGGTTGTCTGTGTCTACATGTCAGCCCTGTGATGACCTGGCGACTTGTCCAGGGTGTACCCCGCCTTTAGCCCATAGTCAGCTAGGATAGGCTCAAGCTTGCCTGCGACCCTGTAGAAGGATAAAGCGGCTAGAGATAACGAGATGAGATCATTAGTTGTTTTTTTAAATTAATATTTGCTTTTATCTCATTTGGCTGATGTAAATATAATAATCAACTATCATTAAGTAGATCCTTGTTGGTTTCCAAGAACGAAATATCAAATTATCAGAGAAATCACCAGTCATAATGGTTTTCAAACTGGGATTCAAAGCCAAAGAAAATAGTCCATAATGCCATACTACCACTTTTTTTAAAATAATTTTCACATAAACTCACCACCCACTTTATTAGAAAACACTTGTACACCTGCAAATTCATGCAGTTATCTCATCAACCACTCATGTGATACCTGTGACTTTGATCGTGGTATGGATATTGGTACCAGATGGTCTTGAGTTTTTCAGAAACTGCTGATCTCCCAGGACTTTCACAGACAATAGTCTCTTGAGTTTACACAGAATGGTATGAAAAACAAAAACAAGCATCATGTGTGTGAAGGGTCTACAGGTTGAAACACCTTGGTGTTAGAGATCTGAGGAAAATGATCAGACTGGTCTGATCTGACAGAAAGTCCATAGTAACTCAAATAAATAAACACTACAAAAGACTGGAAGAAGGGCACTTAGAGAGCGCAGATCTCTGCCAAGGAAAATAGTTGACTCTTACATGATATGCAAATCTGCAACTCCAAGCACTTTGTGTCTGGATGAGTTGTACTTACTGGCAATGATTCCTCAGCTGGTTTAACATTAAAGGGGCCAGCTCACCCTTCCCAGAAGCCTTTGTGCTAAATAGCGAGTCACCATTTTTCGATGCCATCGATATTCCACCGTCTTACCTTTGAAAAACAATCCACAACATTGCAGCACCAACCTAGACCATAGATCTAATGTGAAATTGAAGCTATTTGGTCAAAGTAGTTAAATTTTAAATTCTTTTGACAGCTCCATTCTATTTTTATACGGTTATTCCATTGTAACGGACCAGAACTGGCCTCAGCTGTCCCACAGGCGGCCATGAAAAAAGAAAACATCAGGCATATTGTGTTCAAAGTTGTGCGCTTTTCTTTATTAGCAAAGGTTTTCTTGCAAAGGCTTGGTATTCAGCTAGGTGAGTATGTATGAAGAGAGCTAGCAAAGTAGCAGTCACATGCTTTCAAAACACAGTGGCCAGTATGTAAACAAAACAATAAATAGGATTCTGGGAAAGCTGAGCTGGCCCCTTGAAGACATATTTTGAAACCACCATCCCCAAGTGATCCATGACGACTGCTTTCTTAATCATATTTGAGCAACTAATCTACATGTGTATTCCAGAGGCTTACTGGTACCCATAAACATGGACTGTATTATGGAGTTGTCATGTTTCTACATTGGTTATGTTTTGTCATGATTGAACTTTACTGCCATCTATGAGATTTTAAGATATATGGCATTGTTAAAAACATACTTCCACCAAGGTCAAATGCTGTGTCTCTTATTGAAAGTGAAACTAAATTTGTGGATCCCCCGTGACCCAGATCCGCTCCAAAATTTAATGGATTCTTCCTTGACCCATGATGCACCTTGCCATTAAGTTCTATGGAAATCAGGTTGGTAGGTTTTGGACAATCCTGCTTACAGACAAACAAACCGCCCCAAAAACATAACCTCCCTGGTTGAGGTCAAAAGACCAAGCGATCCCCCCCCAAAAAAAAAAAAAATCTTCACCTGTCCAGTTTAGGCAAGTCTGTGCTCATGATAGCCTCAAATCCCTGTTCTTGGCTGACATGAGTGGAACCCAGTGTGGTCTTCTGCTGATGAAGCCCATCCAGCTCAAGGTTCAATGTTTCATGTATGCAGAGATGCTCTTCTGCTTACCACGGTTGTAAAGAGCGATTGAGTTACTATATCCTTCCTGGCAGCTCTGGCACAATCTGGCCATTTTCCTCTGACCTCTCTTAAATCAACAAGGCGTTTCCACCTACAGAACTGTCACTCACTCAATGTTTTTTGCACCATCCTGTGTAAACTCTAGAGACTATTGTGTGTGAAAACCCCAGGAGATCAACAGTTTCTGAAATACTCAAACCAGTCCATCTGATACCAACATCCATGCCACAGTGAGTCACAGAGATCACAATTTTTCCCATTCTGATGTTCGAAGTGAACATTAACTGAAGCTCTTGATTTGTATCTGCATGATGCTATGCACTAAGTTGCTGTCAAGGGATTATCTGATTAGATGATAAGTTTAATTTATATAATGTCTCACACCCAAGGTCGCTTTACAATTAGGGAAAGGGGGGAAAAAAAATGTCCACCATAAGAGGGTCAGGATGTAATTTCAATAGCGTAGCTATCCACAGTCCCACCAAAAGGCGCATGAAGGTAAATCCCAAACCACCTGCACAGCCACCACAGCGCCGCCGGGCAACATCACTCGGAACACCGCATCAAACACAGAAGCACCGCCACACAGAGCGCCGGACAACCCTAATGTTACAAAGAGCTCAGTGCAGTCCATAGTGAGGAGCAGAGACATCACCCACGGCGGACCAAGGCCTGAAGGGAACCGATGCCCAAAACTGGGTCCGGAGCTACACCACAACCAGCGGATAAAACATTTATATTAAAAAAACAAACAAACAAAAAAACACTAATCAAACTATACAACACACAAAAAGGAAAACAAAGGGAGAAAAAAAATGATAAAGCTCCAGTGAGAAGTGGCAGCCAAAATGCGCACAGTGTACTCTTAACCGAAAGTGAACTTCAAAAGCAATTACAGTAGTAGGAGACATGTCATTTGTAAACCTGATCAGGAATTGTGTGTGTAGTAAAGTGATCAAAAACATTTTAATGTACAGTATTTTTTAAATAGTAGTATTTAATTATTTTTATTTATTTAATAATAATTTTCAAAAGAAATGAAAACTACATTGTTGTTCCAAAAACATAATAGAATCTTTGGGTACATGCACGTAAGCCATGTCCATCGTGCATATTCTATAATGTATAGTGCAAAGTACCTATAGTTAAAGGCCCTGAACTGTATTTAATGGAGGCACATCAATGTATGTCACTTTGGTTGAGGCAGAGAAAGCAATCAATGAAAATGCCATGATTCATAATGTTACAATCAAGAGGATTCCAGGGTAATATTAAACCTGCTAATGCACTGTGGTTATTCGTGATCACATCAATGAGGCATTCTACACTTACATTATATCACAAATCGATGCTTCTTAGATTGTCAGTTTCCTCCAGGGGAAACAAAGGCCACCAGTGACGAAACAAATAATGCTCTGGTTTGCTGTTGCACTTGAGTGTTTCCTGTAAGACATATTCTGTCAATTCTCTGGAAGTGCCCTGATGAAGAGATACATTGTTATGGGTCTTGCCACCATATTAGCAGTCAGTGCGATGCAACAAGCAGGAGTAATTCAATTTTGCTATTGCCACAGTAGATGTGCTTTTGCTAGAGAAATACTTTCAAATCTGGTTTCACTTCCAACATCTCCAGTTTCCGTCTGCATCCGTTGTGCAAGTGACTTCATCTATATATCTATATATCTCCGTGGGTCCCGGAGCTGCAATTTATGACATTCACAAGCAGCAAATCTCATCTGAGCACCAAACCAGTCAAGAAGTGATTGTGATTCATGCTTGTGAGGAATTTGTAACTGGGTAGAAGTACACGTGTTTGTAGTATATAGTCAGTGATCTGTGTAACATCAGTGCCATGTATGGAAAGAAAATGTAGAGGCTGCATGAAGAAAGGACATTGCAAATTGGAGAAACTGGCCTCAATTTTCAAACACTAGGAGTCATGAAAATACTGAGAGCGATTTATCCATCAGTGGTAACTATACCTTCTGAGTATACAGTACCAGTCAATAGTTTGGACACACCTACTCACCCATTCACAGGTTTTTCTGTATATTTACTATATTCTACATTGTAGAATAATACCACGAGTTGGCCTAGTGGTTAGTGTGTCCGCCTCTCGAACGGGAGATTGCAAGTTCTACTCACGGTCGGGTCATACCATCATAGGACCATCATAAAAATGGTACCTATTGCCGTCTGGCAAGGCACGCTGCAATACAAATGCGAGTGTGGAGTCAAACTCTCACGGTTACCAGAAGACTAGCCCCCGACTGTAACTCTAGCTATGTAATAAGCAAGAGGCCGAGGGCTATGGAAACAGAGATCGGCACCGCCCTATGCGCCACATGGTGTGGGAAGGGACTTTGATTTGATATATCATAGAACAATACTGAAGATATCCATCCATCCATTATCTGTAGCCGCTTATCCTGCTCTATAGGGTCACAGGCAAGCTGGAGCCTATCCCAGTTGACTATAGGCGAGAGGCGGGGTACACCCTGAACAAGTTGCCAGATCATCACAGGGCTGACACATAGAGACAAATTCACACTCATGGTCAATTTACAGCCACCATTTAGCCTAACCTGGATGCCTCTGGACTGTAGGGGAAACCGGAGCACCTGGAGGAAACCCACACAGACACGGGGAGAACATGCAAACTCCACAAAGAAAGGCCCCCGTCAGCCACTGGGCTCGAACCCAGAACCTTCTTGCTGTGAGGCGACAGTGCTAACCACTACACCACCGTGTCACCAAAACAATATGTTTCATATTTTAGATTCTTCAAAGTATCAACCAAGGAGTGACCTCTCCTGAAGTCGACTACGACCAAAGAGATTGTAGTCAACTTCATGAAAGGTCACTCACAGCATCCCCCTCTGACCATCGATGGTGCTGCAGTGAAGAGGGTCAGCAGCACCAAATTCCTAGGGGTGCACATCGCTGAGGACCTCTCCTGGCCCAACAACACCACATCGCTGGCTAAGAAGGCTCAAACTCTCCTCTACTTCCTCCGCAAACTGAGGAGTGCACAAGTCCCACCCCCCATCATGTGCTCATTCTACAGGGGCACCATTGAGAGTGT
Source organism: Neoarius graeffei (assembly GCF_027579695.1). Lineage (NCBI taxonomy): Eukaryota > Metazoa > Chordata > Actinopteri > Siluriformes > Ariidae > Neoarius > Neoarius graeffei. The sequence continues at coordinate 87,882,359 of NC_083571.1, forward strand.
CCTCACTGGCTGCATCACTGCGTGGTACGGAGGCTGCAGTGCCTCCTGCCGGAAGACTCTGCAACGCATAGTGAACATGACCAGCAAGATCATCGGTACCCCTCAGCCCTCCCTTACGGACATCTATCACTCCCGTCTCACCCGCAGAGCCATCAGCATCGCTGGTGACACCTCCCACCCTTCACACTCACTCTTCAACTTCCTGCCCTCAGGGAAAAGGTACCAGAGCCTCCGGGCCCGCTACACAAGACTGCTGAACAGCTTCATCCACCAGGCTGTCAGGATGCTGAACTCTGTCCACGACCTACCCCCTACCCCTGGTCTGTAACACATTCATTCACACAAGAAACTCTCTCATATCCATTTGCACATCACACTACAAACATTTACCTTACTGCTGTATCTGCAGCTATTGCTCATTTGCACTGCTGTTCATATACACCTCATAAGCTGCTCTTCTAAGCACCTTCTCCGTTAGATATTGTACTGTATTTGCACTACTGCTATTTTGTACATTGATTTTAGTGTATTTTTATCTATATTTATAAGTTTTATATATATATCATTTTTCTTATATTTTTTTTGTAATCTTTATCTGTTTTTACAAGTAATGTGAGAGAGAAAGGGCATTTCGATTCTCCTATATGTCCTGGATATATAGTGAATTGACAATAAAAAAAATCTTTGAATCTTACCTTGATGATACTTTGCACACTATTGGCATTATCAGCCTATTTGGTATAACCAGCTTCATGAGTTCGTCACCTGGAATGCCTTTCAATTAACAGGTGCCTCATCAAAAGTTAATTAGTGCAATTTTTTTGCCTTCTTAATACATCTAAGATCAAACAGTAAGTAATAAATAATAAAAATACACTAAATAGTCCTATTCCACAACTATACTAATCCATATTATATCAAGAACTGCTCTACTAAGTAAAGAGAAACGACATCCATTGAATTAAAGGGCGTGTCCGAACTTTTGACCAGTACTGTAATTATAAAAGAACACATTTCAAAGAAGGAAACAGCAGATATTAAATACTCATCGGGATGTTGCCACTTGATAAGGTTACATAATTTCTCTTTTGACAAATATTCAAAATGGAACTCGTCAGAAAAAAAAAAAAGGTAGCTTCAGTGCTAAAGGTTTCTGAAGCACACTTGGAGTGTGTGTGTGTTCCTTGGGCGAGCCATACTCCATGCTAGTTGCTGGCTGCAGTGAATGAGTGCAGCCTAATGGCTCGCTGACAGCACAAGCCTTACACTTCAAAGCTGATTTCACGGGATCGACTGAAGAGCGGCTCAGTGGACAACAGTGTGTCCGAGTAACTGCGTCGCATGTTTGTGGAGCTGCATGTGGTTTTGATGGCCACTTCATACGGAGGTGGTGGTTCCGTCTCCCAGTGGGGGGGTGGTCCTCGAGCAGCTGGGCTCCATGTTGTCTCCATAGGAGGGTAGTCAAAATCGTCCCCGTACATCCCTCGTCTTTGCCTTTCCAAAGTTCTAAAACAGCACACACAATCATATACGCATGCACATGTCATCACGTTATTTCAAATTCACCAGAATATGAACCTGGATTCATGAAAGAAAAACAGGCCAAATTTGCAATGAAACCTTTAATTTCAAATCTTAGATATTTGATCAATTTAGCTCTGATTTGCCCTCTTTAAAAGTTCAGGTCTTGAAAATTTGGTTAAAAAAAAAAAAATAAGCAGGGCTCCTTCCTGCCTGGAACAAATAATGTTTGAGATGTTGCGAGTTTGAATGCTGATAGAGTACAAGAAAGCATACTTGTCACTGCAATTTGGATGAAAATGATGCCATTCTATCTTCCTTGCTGATCGGAACGATACTCATCTATTGTAATTGTTTATAAGCTCATATATAAGACTGAGCAGCAAACTGAAATGATACGATGACTTTTGGAGAAAGTATACGTCATCAAGTTGCTAGCTGACATCAATATATTACACAGAACATCCAGAAGGAAGTTTGGTTCCAGTCAAAGTAAGTTCTGAATATTTACAACATAAATTTTCACAGCTGCGTTAATGTAAAGTGTGGACTTGTAACCTGACCCCTTCATAACCTGAATTTTAGTAAATGTTAATTTTCAAGACTTGAACTGCAAGGAGGAAGAGGATTTCAGTTAACTGGTGACCAAATGACCCATCCACCAACTGGCAAGCTGTATACTTTGATTTGCCACTTTGGATAAAAGTACCTGGAGATTAATAAGTAATATATAGATTTAGGCACTGCCTAAAAGCAGAGCTCCCATCTGTTTCTGGGTTGTAGAATTTTCTTATATCATAGCCAGTCTCTTTTGTTTTATTTCTTTACTGGCTAGCACCTGTGATGATCTGGCAACTTGTCTAGGGTGGACCCCGCCTTTCGCCCGTAGTCAGCTGGGATAGGCTCCAGCTTGCCTGCGACCCTATCGAACAGGATAAAGCGGCTAGAGATAATGAGATGAGATGAGACTGGCTAGCACTGGCCACGAGGTGGTGTGTATGACTGGTAATTACTACCACTGACCACTAGGCGGTGTGTATGACTGGTAATTACTACCACTGACCACTAGGCGGTGTGTATGACTGGCAATTACTACCACTGGCCACTAGGCAGTGTGCATGACTGGTAATTACTACCACTGGCCACTAGGCGGTGTGTATGACTGGTAATTACTACCACTGGCCACTAGGCGGTGTGTATGACTGGTAATTACTACCACTGACCACTAGGCGGTGTGTATGACTGGTAATTACTACCACTGACCACTAGGCGGTGTGTATGACTGGTAATTACTACCACTGGCCACGAGGCGGTGTGTATGACTGGTAATTACTACCACTGACCACTAGGCGGTGTGTATGACTGGCAATTACTACCACTGGCCACTAGGCAGTGTGCATGACTGGTAATTACTACCACTGGCCACTAGGCGGTGTGTATGACTGGTAATTACTACCACTGGCCACTAGGCGGTGTGTATGACTGGTAATTACTACCACTGACCACTAGGCGGTGTGTATGACTGGTAATTACTACCACTGACCACTAGGCGGTGTGTATGACTGGTAATTACTACCACTGGCCACGAGGCGGTGTGTATGACTGGTAATTACTACCACTGGCCACTAGGCGGTGTGTCTCATCTCATCTCCTGTAGCCGCTTTATCCTGTTCTACAGGGTCGCAGGCAAGCTGGAGCCTATCCCAGCTGACTACGGGCAAAAGGCGGGGTACACCCTGGACAAGTCGCCAGGTCATCACAGGGCTGACAGACACAGACAACCATTCACACTCACATTCACACCTACGGTCAATTTAGAGTCACCAGTTAACCTAACCTGCATGTCTTTGGACTGTGGGGGAAACCGGAGCACCCGGAGGAAACCCACACGGACACGGGGAGAACATGCAAACTCCGCACAGAAAGGCCCTCGCCGGCCACGGGGCTCAAACCCGGACCTTCTTGCTGTGAGGCGACAGCGCTAACCACTACACCACCGTGCCGCCCTAGGCGGTGTGTATGACTGGTAATTACTACCACTGGCCACTAGGTGGTGTGTATGACTGGTAATTACTACCACTGGCCACTAGGCGGTGTGCATGACTGGTAATTACTACCACTGGCCACTAGGCAGTGTGCATGACTGGTAATTACTACCACTGGCCACTAGGCAGTGTGCATGACTGGTAATTACTACCACTGGCCACTAGGCGGTGTGCATGACTGGTAATTACTACCACTGGCCACTAGGCGGTGTGCATGACTGGTAATTACTACCACTGGCCACTAGGCGGTGTGTATGACTGGTAATTACCACCACTGGCCACTAGGCGGTGTGTATGACGTAATTACTACCACTGGCCACTAGGCGGTGTATGACTGGTAATTACTACCACTGGCCACTAGGCGGTGTGTATGACTGGTAATTACTACCACTGGCCACTAGGCGGTGTGTATGACTGGTAATTACTACCACTGGCCACTAGGCGGTGTGTATGACTGGTAATTACTAACACTGACCACTAGGCGGTGTGTATGACTGGTGGTACACGTACACACCACAAAAAAATCAACTCGATGGGTTTACCATTTTTTCTTAGGTATGGTGCGCCGCTATAAACATATTTTGATCCAACATCTTCATTCATTTTCTCTACTACTTAGCCATTGCAGGGTGTGGGTGAGCTGCAGCCAATCCCAGCTGTCATTGGGCGGTGGCTTACACAGAGACACAAATAACTATTCATACATTCACAGCTGTTTAGAGTAGCCAGTTGACCTAATCTGCATTAGTTGGGAGGAAATCAGAACACCCAGAGGAGACCCACACAGGCGTGAGGAGAACATGCAAACTCCACAAAGAACGATCTCAGTCGACTGGTAAGTTCGAACCCAGAACCTGCTTGCTGTGAGGTGACCGTGCTAACCACTGCCCTGCTGTGCCACCTCAATGTATTCAAATATATAAAATTCACAATTCAAAATATTCATCATCAAATCATGCATTTTTTCTTTGAAGCATCATTAATTCAGGTTTATGCTCTAAAGAATCTATAAGGGAGGTTTTTTTTAGTTATATAACTCAAGCAGGGCGGCACGGTGGTGTAGTGGTTAGCGCTGTCGCCTCACAGCAAGAAGGTCCGGGTTCGAGCCTCGTGGCCGTCAAGGGCCTTTCTGTGCAGAGTTTGCATGTTCTCCCCGTGGGTTTCCTCTGGGTGCTCCGGTTTCCCCCACAGTCCAAAGACATGCAGGTTAGGTTAACCGGTGACTCTAAAATCAACCGTAGGTGTGAATGTGAGTGTGAATGGTTGTCTGTGTCTATGTGTCAGCCCTGTGATGACCTGGTGACTTGTCCAGGGTGTACCCCGCCTTTCGCCCACTGTCAGCTGGGATAGGCTCCAGCTTGCCTGCGACCCTGTAGAACAAGATAAAGCGGCTAGAGATAATGAGATGAGATGAGATATAACTCAAGCAAGCAAACAAACAAACCAAACATCCATCCATTATCTGTAGCTGCTTATCCTGTTCTACAGGGTCGCAGGCAAGCTGGAGCCTATCCCAGCTGACTATGGGCGAAAGGCGGGGTACACCCTGGACAAGTCGCCAGGTCATCGCAGGGCTGACACATAGACACAGACAACCATTCACACTCACATTCACACCTACGGTCAATTTAGAGTCACCAGTTAACCTAACCTGCATGCCTTTGGACTGTGGGGGAAACCGGAGCACCCGGAGGAAACCCACGCAGAGAACATGCAAAGTCCACACAGAAAGGCCTTCGCCAGCCGCTGGGCTCGAACCCAGGACCTTCTTGCTGTGAGGTGACAGTGCTAACCATTACAAAGAATACATAATCTTAATTTCGACAATGATGTTTAGCTGAAGAAAATGTTAAAGCCTTTCAGCCACAGGACTGGAGCTTCTTAACACTAAGTGGAGCACAAACCATTCAAGTAATTCAGATTTTAAGGAATACAAGCACATAACTTGACGGTGTATTTGCTTTTCCACTGAGTGAATTATAAAACCTTTTAAAGGGAAAAATGGCTTGTATTGATTCCCATGACCCTCTACATTTGTGTGTGTGTGTGTGTGTTAACTAACTTCTCATTTCCGAATTGGTGCTAGTAGCACTTGACTGCTCAGTTGACTCAATCTATTAATATGTTCATTTTGTCAAACAAGAGAACACCACGATATGGAACACAACATTATACTTAATATTAATGTTCCATTTTAACATCATTATTCCTTTCATTACAGTATACTGTAAACATCCATGTCTAGTTACTTTATAGCTTCTGTCTGGCTCATTTTTTTTTCTAGTGTCCTTTTACACTATTTGCTATAGGCCTCTTGAACACCTCAAATATTAACAATGACTAAAATCAATGCAAACAGCATTTTAGGCTAAATAATCAAAAGAGTACTTTCAGAAACAAACATACATATACATGCATTTTATATATCTGTAGCCGGGCGGCACGGTGGTGTTGTGGTTAGCGCTGTCGCCTCACAGCAAGAAGGTCCGGGTTCGAGCCTCGTGGCCATTGAGGGCCTTTCTGTGCGGAGTTTGCATGTTCTCCCCGTGTCCACATGGGTTTCCTCCGGGTGCTCCGGTTTCCCCCACAGTCCAAAGACATGCAGGTTAGGTTAACTGGTGACACTAAATTGACCGTAGGTGTGAATGTGAGTGGTTGTCTGTGTCTATGTGTCAGCCCTGTGATGACCTGGTGACTTGTCCAGGGTGTACCCCGTCTTTCGCCCGTAGTCAGCTGGGATAGGCTCCAGCTTGCCTGCGACCCTGTAGAACAGCAAAAGCGGCTAGAGATAATCAGATGAGATGAGATACAGTAACCGCTTATCCTGTTTAGGGTTGCAGAGAAGCTGGAGCCTTTCCCAGCTGACTATGGGACATTCACACTCACATTCATACCTACAGTCAATTTAGAGCCACCAATTAGCCTAACCTGCATGTCTTTGGACTGTGGGGGAAACCGGAGCACCTAAAGGAAACCCACACAGACATGGGGAGAACAACTCCACACAGAAAGGTTCTTGTCAGCCACTGGGCTCGAACCCAGGACCTTCTTACCATGAGGCGACAGTGCTAACCACTACACCACCGTGCCGCCCCCGCCCTTATAACCTCAGGGATTATACAGCATTAAAAACCAAATTTAGGATATAACAGGCTACATAGGTAACGCACATGCATTTTCATATCCTGCATTCAGGAAAATGGTTTCCTATTATTATTATTATAGCCTTTAATGGGTAATCTTTATCAGCACTTAGTTTGTTGTGCTGACTGTTGGGATTAAAATCTTTGCTATATTTGCTTCAAATCCATAGAAATCACTATTTAAAATGATTCACCAGTAGTGCACCAGTGCATGCATTACAGTGGAAATGATGGGTAATACCGCAGAATGCATGCTTTGTGGGGAAGAGTGCACATGTTTACCTGTGCATGAAGACGGACTGGGACTCCGGGAAGTGGCTCCCGGGCGGTGGGCTGAACAGCACGTGCCCATAGTCGTGCGTGTATTCATTAGTGTAGGAGCCCTGGTGGCTCTTGCTGTTCATGGCCCAGAAGAGCCCAAGGATGAGCATGACTGCGCCCAGGACCACACAGCACAGGCTGAACGCCTGCAGTTTGCTCTGGCTAGACGTCAGGAATGCGGTCGAGCCCCCGGTGACGATGAGGAAGACGCCAATGAACACGGCGCCATGGTGCAGAGACGGCATGACCCGAACTTCACCCGTGTCCCGGAGCGAGCGAGCGAGCGCGCGCTCTGTCTCTCTGTCTCGCTCTCACACACCCGCCCGTCCGCGCGCTCTGTCTCGCGCTCACACCCTCTCACACACCCGCCCGCGCGCTCTGTCTCTCTGTCTCGCGCTCACACACCCGCGCGCACTCTGTCTCGCGCTCACACCCTCTCACACACACACCCGCGCGCGCTCTGTCTCTCTGTCTCGCGCTCTCACCCACCCGCGCGCGCGCGCTCTGTCTCTCTTTCTCGCGCTCACACACCCGCGCGCGCCCTTAATACTTCCTTAAAAGTTGCAAAATCCCATTTCTCCCGTTCACTAACTGGCAATACTTCACTCTCACGGTTTGTTCAGGCTACAATGTGAAACTGCATGCGCTTCTCGCGATGATGAAGGGTTCCCTTGCTGACTTTTCATGATGCGTCCCTGAAAAGTCGTCTCGCGCACAGCAAAAAGCATCATTCCTGTTTTTTTTTTTTCCTGTTTAGTAGCCCAGGATCCACTGTTTCACAAACAAAAGAGCATCAGCATCCCTGTTCCTGCATCCTGCTCGCTTCATTTAGGTGTTCAGGACAGATACACACTGACCAAGTGATATGTGTGTGTGTGTGTGCGCAAGTGGCCATTCGCCCCACCCCATCCATTGTTTATTGTTTACTGTCGCAAGCGAGCTTTATGCTCACCATACTGAATAAGCGCGTGCCCTCACCATCAAAGAAAAACTTTGTGTATTATTTCAATACTACATGCTATTATTTCAGAATATTTTCATAAAGTTTAAAAAAAACAAAGCACACTCGGACATCATGCTGTAAATAAATGAATGTTGTCTATTGTTCTCTCTCTTGTTTTTGTTTTTTTTTTGGTCATAGTTTGTGAAACTTGATTTTATTCGCTTTTCTTGAACTCCATCTGAACTGTTTCTCTGACGCATGCGCGATAACGATCACGCCGGACTGAGACAATGGGCTGATCGCTGTCCTGGATTCCTATTGGATAAAAAGTCTACACGCAATAACTGGAGAAGGCGTAATTGACGCGCCTCGGACCAATCAATGCTGTGTAGAGGCGTGGCTTATTTACCCATCTGGGCTACATCCGAAACGGCTTTGTATTTTACTTAAAGTGCACTAGTTATGGTACAGAACGCATTATTTGATGTCGTATCTAGTGTCCTTGTATAGGGAACAGGTTGTGGTTCGGTATTCGGTCCGACATTGGGAATTAAATCAGGCAAAAATAAATAAAGGAGCCAAAATTCGTTTTTTAAAAGTGGAGTAGTTTTAGAAAGTGCAAGAACAAGTAAGCCACGTTTTAAATGTTTGATTTAAATAATCATATTTAAATTGACAGCAAAAAAAAAAAAAAAACATTTTTAGTTGTTTATTTCTACTCCAAATGGGTCCGGTGTTGTATCTGGGTGTTTTGGTTCTGTTGTTTCTGTTATGGATCAGGATCAAAGGTCTCGATTATGTTATAATTCACCAGAGATGGATATTTGTTTGCCTTTTCCTTCTGCCCTTGTCCGTGGTGTTTGATGCCTACTATTATGTTCGAGCTTGGATCATCTTTAAGATGTGCTCAGCGCCAAAACTGCACAAGCAACGGGTCCGGGACATCCAGAAACAGGTACATTAACATCTGTAACATCTGTATGAGTGAGTATTCCAGTGTAGAAACACACATTAAGCATGCATGCATGTGTGTAAGTCCAGATGGGAACTCTTACTACTTTTCTTGCACACAAAGGAGGAGGAGGAAAGAAGTCATAGACTCACTAGACTATTACTTTCTAATGCATGTTTTTCTTCACTGCACAGGTTCCCAGGTTCATCCATAAAACCACTCAGTATTCAACAAACTTATTCTAATCTAAACTAATTATCTGACTCATGAGTGATGGGAGTCAAGTTTATTTGTATAGCACTTTTAACAATAAACATTGTCGCAAAGCAGCTTTACAGAATTTGAATGATTTAAGACATGAGCTAACTTTATCCCTAATCTATCCCCAATGAGCAAGCCTGTGGCGATGGTGGCAAGGAAAAAAAACTCCCTCAGACGACATGAGGAAGAAACCTCGAGAGGAACCAGACTCAAAAGGGAACCCATCCTCATTTGGGCAACAACAGACAACAGTAACCGTTTTAATGTGAAGTCAGTTTCGTTGATGATGTTATAAACTCTTCATTGATGGAAACTTGAGTGCAAAACTGTTCATGACAAGCGCAATCCTAAAGTTCGCAAGTCAACTGCCATAAAAGCATTACTGTAAGTGTCCAGAGCGTCTTCCAAGTGCGATTTTCAACTGTCCATGTGGGGCCGTCCTCTACAGGAGCGATGCAATGAGAATCCAACCAGACATAGGGCACCAGGATGGATCAGGCAGATCCGAGGAGCAGAAGAGGTCAGCATCTCGATCCCAGGATTGACATGTAACTCAGAGGGACAGATGGGGGAGGGAAGAGAGAGAGAGAAAACAGGTTGTTAGGTATGCCCAATGTCACCTGAATAAGTACAACCCCGATTCCAAAAAAGTTGGGACAAAGTACAAATTGTAAATAAAAACAGAATGCAATAATTTACAAATCTCAAAAACTGATATTATATTCGCAATAGAACATAGACAACATATCAAATGTTGAAAGTGAGACATTTTGAGATTTCATGCCAAATATTGGCTCATTTGAAATTTCATGACAGCAACACATCTCAAAAAAGTTGGAACAGGGGCAATAAGAGGCTGGAAAAGTTAAAGGTACAAAAAAGGAACAGCTGGAGGACCAAATTGCAACTCATTAGGTCAATTAGCAATAGGTCATTAACATGACTGGGTATAAAAAGAGCATCTTGGAGTGGCAGCGGCTCTCAGAAGTAAAGATGGGAAGAGGATCACCAATCCCCCTGATTCTGCGCCGACAAATAGTGGCGCAATATCAGAAAGGAGTTCGACAGTGTAAAATTGCAAAGAGTTTGAACATATCATCATCTACAGTGTATAATATCATCAAAAGATTCAGAGAATCTGGAAGAATCTCTGTGCGTAAGGGTCAAGGCCGGAAAACCATACTGGGTGCCCGTGATCTTCGGGCCCTTAGACGGCACTGCATCACATACGGGCATGCTTCTGTATTGGAAATCACAAAATGGACTCAGGAATATTTCTAGAGAACATTATCTGTGAACACAACTCACCGTGCCATCCGCCGTTGCCAGCTAAAACTCTATAGTTCAAAGAAGAAGCCGTATCTAAACATGATCCAGAAGCGCAGATGTCTTCTCTGGGCCAAGGCTCATGGACTGTGGCAAAGTGGAAAACTGTTCTGTGGTCAGACGAATCAAAACTTGAAGTTCTTTATGGAAGTCAGGGACGCCGTGTCATTCAGACTAAAGAGGAGAAGTACGACCCAAGTTGTTATCAGCGCTCAGTTCAGAAGCCTGCATCTCTGATGGTATGGGGTTGCATTAGTGCATGTGGCAAAACCTAAGTGCATGTCTTTGGGGGAAACCAGAGCACCTGGAGGAAACCCACGCAGACATGGAGAGAACATGCAAACTCCACACAGAAAGCCCCCCCCCATCAACCACTGGGCTCGAACCCAGAACCTTCTTTCTGTGAGGCGACAGTGCTAACCACTACACCACCGTGCCGTGCATTTGTAATAGGAGTATTACGTGTTACAATGAATGTGTCACTTTTGTGATGTGAGCTGGAGAACTAGTCTGCTCAAAAAGGAGCTAGATTTGTTACTCGGCTCTTTTTTTTTTTTCAAATAGGGGTCTAAAAAAGTTGTCACACCTAGCAACAAAAAGGTCTTAGTTGGAAACACTGCTAGTGTATCATCTTGTGTGTTTTTCTAATCTCTTCCAGGTATGGCAGCAAGTCCCTCATTCTTTCCATTGACAAATGACCTACACCATTACTAACTACCAAAAGTACTAAACATGGGGGTGGAGCTAAATATAGCACAGACTATTGATTGGTCAAACTTGGTCATTAAACTCTCATTACATTATATCACATTACAGGCAGTTAGCAGATGTGCTTATCCAGAGCAACATACAACATACCCAGAGCAGCCTGGGGAGCAGTTGGGGTTAGGTGCCTTGCTCAAGGGCACTTCAGCTATTCCTTCTGGTCCAGGGAATCAAACTAGTGACCTTTTGATCCCAAAGCTGTGTCTGCAACCCCACTGCACTGACTGGTGGAAGAACCTGAGAAGATATTGATTTCCAGCTGTAGTCCTTGGGACCCAGTGCCACTTCATACATACCTGATCCAAAGCATAAAGATCTTGATAATCAGCTAACCGGTATTGGCAGTAGGTAAAATTTCTACTAGCAGGCCATAAAGATCTCAGTTCTGTATTTCACAGAACCCATTGAGTTGGTAAAGCAGCAGTACCCTTAATCAGAACTTGAGTTATCTGCACCTACTCTGTGTGTTCAATAAAAACTGGGAAAGTGAATCTTGTTGGTTTTCATGTTAGTTTGCCAATTGAAGGCTTCAAACAACTGGGTTTTGCTGACAGTCATGAATAAGCATATTTAAAGCTAGACAGGCTTTCGATTTCATAAAATCGGTGAAATTTAGTTCCCTCTGAAATGTGGTCATTGTGATGTATGTTTATTTCTGTAATATCTCACAAAATATCAGGCCATTCTGTGGCTGGGAAGTTATTTAATTTGAGGGGATTCAATCACAAATAATATGCATGAAATCATTCGCTTTGTGCAGTCAAGCAGACAGAGGAAGTCCGTGTGCACATGCGCAGGTTTACCACCTTCATCTTTTGGGTTTTACGGCAGCTGGCATCCACAGTGTTGCATTACTGCCATCTACAGGTTTACCTTGACCGTGCACTGACAGTTACATCATTCTGTCACTAAACGAAGAGCTGATCACACTGAGGTGCTCGCTGACCGCCGATATTTATTTATTAGTTTGGTCCTGCGTTTCCTTTCCTTCGCAACATAACGTATTTTCTTCTCGCTTTTCGTTACTGTCGTCGGTCTTTCACATTTCATTCACACATTCACGTCCTCCATTTTTCTCTCCTGTTTCAAATTTGTCTCCTACAATGCCTTGCGCGAATGGGGAAAGCCCACCATGTCATGCATGATGTAGTATCTTGAATTGGGTCATGGTGAAGCAGGGAAAAATAGCAGAGAATTTAGGGCCACATGGCCTTAAATTCATTCATTGTTCTCTTAAAAAAACCTAATAAAATTGGAAGTCTGTGATTCGAATTCAGTCACTTTCGGTCCACTAAACAAAAATAACTGGGTGTCGGGGAAAATTCTTTTGATGACCTACACTTGAAAAATCTGAAAGGCAGTCTACCTTTAAGCCTCTTTTCCTCTTGAGAAGAGTAATTTATTATTCTTATCTTGTCTAGGCTGCGAGAATCTGGTAGTTTCTCTTCACTTAATGTGGCCAAGACCCACCTATTTTTAGAAGAGGTCATTTGGTTGACATCGCAAACCCTCACTAAAGAGGTCACTGAATGTAAAATCACTGTCTCCGATCTCAGACCTGCGCTGGCATTGTAGATTTTAAGAAAGTGTCAGACTTAATGGGATGATTGTCTTGAAAACAAGTTGTATGAAATCAACCCTGCCATCAATAAGACACTTTTTTATTCTCATTTCGAACCAGACATGATCAAGTGATGTACCAGGTGTCGTATTGGTCATTCAGGTTTCACCTATGGTTTATTATTAAAAGGTGAAGAACCACCATCAGGCCGTTTGTGTAGGAGATCTCTGACGGTCAAGCATATTTTACTTTGTTGTCCTGGTCTCAGTGCCACAAGGGAAGGATTTTATTCTCAAAGTACTTTGGATGATGTTTTAAACAAGGTACCACCACAAAAAGTTTTAGAATTGTATCATCACGTGTATCTGAAGCATCTCATTTAGTCATTTATATAATTGTATTTGTTTTGATTATTTATTTATGAAGACATTATAATACCTTTTAGAAATGCTGTTGCCATGAAATAGCCTTAAGTGCTGACTTGGCATTTAAAAAATATATAAATCACTCACTCACTCAATCACCCTTGTCATCGAAGGTGATTGTGAAAATTTCCAGTAGCCTTTGTGCAATTATTTGTTGAACCCAGTGACTTTCTTACTGTTTAAGCTTTCTGTTATCACCGTGTTCAACAGGGTTCGAATTATGAATTCATCTTTGTGGGGTCTCTTTTTAAAAAAATAAAATAAAGTAAAAAAAAAAAAAAAAGGAACGGTGCATATACGTGGTGAGTAAATATATAAATAATAAATAGCCTAACAGGTGTGCTTTCCGTGAGTGAGAGGCTACATGGTTCATTAGGCTATACATGCATACACATATATAGTAGTCTTTTATTGTATGGGTTTTTTTTTAACATCTTCTTTTTGCTATTTTCCTATAGCCTACACTTGGGTGGTGTAGTGGTTAGCACCGTCGCCTCACAGCAAGAAGGTTCTGGGTTTGAGCCCAGCAGCCAACAGGGGCCTTTCTGTGTGGAATTTGCATGTTCTGTGCATGGGTTTCCTCCGGGTGCTCTGGTTTCCCCCACAGTCCAAAGACATGCAGGTTAGGCTAATTGGTGGCTCGAAATTGACTGTAGGTGTGAATGGTTGAAAAGAGAACCTCTGTATCTAGTATCTAGCAGGAAACCACTACTGTAATGTTCCCTAGAGGCTTTGATGGCTGAAGCTGTCTAGAGTGGCCACGTCACTGTAGTGATATGCCAAAATGGATGGATGGACATCATCAGGCAGACAAAATAGACCAAAGTGTTCTGTTTTCAGCAGGCTGTGGACATGATCTTTTTCTTGAAAACTTTAACCAACGAATGAAACCAAAGTCAAGTGGTTCTTCTTCTGAAAGGATTAATGTGTGTTAACGTTCACGAGCTCTCAAAAGGATAGTTTGCACACAGTGGCGTGGTGGTGCTGCATTCACGAGAGTATGCACCTAGCTGTAACGCATTCTTTTGGAAAACATGTTTATTCTTATAATTATTTAAGGCTATTTGTCTAGTAAATATCACAAAGTGTATTGAAGGAAAATGTGTTATTTGTGATTAAAATGTAATGATGCTGGGGCGGCACGGTCGTGTAGTGGTTTGCACTGTTGCCTCACAGCAAGAAGGTTCTGGGTTCGGGCGCAGTGGCTGACGGGGGCCTTTCTGTGTGGAGTTTGCATGTAGAGGTCTGCACGGGTCGGATTTTTCAGTCCCGCTCCCGCCCGCGCCCGCATTGTGCAGTCCCGCCCGCGCCCACAAAAAAATTATGATTTTCAGTCCTGCTCCCGCCCGCAAATCCCGCATGATGCAGGCGTTCGCGTTATTTCTCAGGAAAGTTCTTGTCTTGACACAGCGTGATTGTGCCCCGCCCCCTACTTTGAGTGGATTTGAGCATAAATATCTACAGCTCACGTTTGTTATTGTTTACCTTGTTTCTGAATTCAGCATGTAGTATCTCATAATAATAATTAGTGCTGTCTAATGATTAAAATATTTAATCGCAAATCACACATTTTTATCACATGAGAAACCATTGTAATTCTCTGATCAGCATAAAAAAGTGAATGGGCTTGCTTTGTACCAATGTGTTGTGTGTGTTTTTTTTTTTTTTTTTTTTTTTTTTTTTTTTTAATTGCAAAGCAGAGCTAGTAAAAGAAGTGAATTGATTTACTGCTTGCGTTAGTCTACAACTTTAATCAGAGAGACATGTTACACAGTGACGGTAGGCTTGACTCAATGCTATCCCAGAAATCCAGCACAAATTATATATGATAGACATAAATTAATAATTTATAAATTTTATTTCAAGCACGTTTTTAGTTAGCAGGACTGCAGCTTATCACCGCTCCCACCCGCGCCGCATATGTGCACTCCCGCTCGCGCGCGCATATGTGCACTTCCGGTCCCGCCCGCGCCCGCAATGAGCTTTCAAAATTTGTCCCGCGCCGCACTGCTTTGCGGCGGGTCCCGCGGGACTCCCACGGGAGTGCAGGGCTCTATTTGCATGTTCTCCCCGTGTCTATGTGGGTTTCCTCTGGGTGCTCCGGTTTCCCCCACAGTCAAAAGACATGCAGGTTAGGTTAACTGGTGGCTCTAAATTGACTGAGTGTGAATGGTTGTTTGTCTCTGTGTCAGCCCTGTAATGATCTGGCAACTTGTCCAGGGTGTACCCTGCCTCTCGCCCATAGTCAGCTGGGATAGGCTCCAGCTTGCCCACAACCTTGTACAGGATAAGCGGTTACGGATAATGGATGGATGGATGTAATGATGATGCATTTTTAGAGACCCTCACAGATGCATGATTTTACTGCTTTCATGAGAGCCAGTCCTCACTCTATGGGCGCTCAGCTCCCACTGGCTCCCATGTACTGTAATTCGAACCATGGTCTTCAAGAAAGTCGTTTCTCGGAAGGATTGATTTAAAAACTACACATAAATGTGTGGTTAGTCAATGAGATTCTGATTATCATGATCAACGAAGTATCAAAAATACATTAGCTAGTAGTGGGTGGAGCTTCTGAGCCTGAGACTTCTAGAAAGATGACTTTACTTCCTATGCCAATCTCCTAACTAGTCATGTGACCAAGCACATAGCAAATGAAACAAAAACTCAACTGATCGTACCTTTTTAATTCCTTTTCTACACCTAATTTCATCTTGACATGCCTGCGACCCTGTAGAACAGGATAAAGCGGCTAGAGGTAATGAGATGATTGAGTCTAACGTTTTTCTGTGTTGAGTGGAAAAACGCTTCACATATTTGTTGAGAGCTTTATTTGAAACTGTGTATCGCTCCATCCTATAAAGATTTATTCCTGTTTTTCAGGTCCGTGAGTGGAAGAAGGAGGGAGGAAAGGCATATATGTGCACAGGACGTCCTGGCTGGTTGACCGTGTCTCTGAGGGTGGGGAAATATAAGAAGACTCACAAGAATATAAAAATCAATATGATGGATATTTTAGAGGTGGACACGAAACGCCAGGTGGGTTCTCACTACAACTCCACAGAGTCAATCTTGCACATAATAGAATGAAAGATAATGTGTTTTTGGATCTAGTTTGTATCTGAAAGCACTTACATATTTGTGCATTTAAGCCAGTGGTGTTCAGGATACATGGCCTCGCCTATCAAATCACGAAAGCCTTTTGGTGAGTTTAGTCAGGGCAAATTGCGTGATGAGTGATATGATCGTGGCCCTCTTTTTAGGTGGTGCGAGTGGAGCCCTTGGTGAATATGGGTCAGGTGACGGCCTTATTGAATTCCATCGGCTGGACGCTGCCTGTATTACCTGAGCTTGATGATCTCACAGTAGGTACGTCTACCAAATCCTGAATGCTGGATAAAAAAATTATTCCCAGTTTGGCCTGCCATGCCTTTTCAGAGTCTCACAGGTTTATTTTATCCCCTTTCTCTCTCGCTCTTTGTCCCTTCCCCCAGTGTATTGGCTTGAAGCAATATCACAGCTTTAAGTGGAGTGCGTATATGCAATATTCCTTGCTGGTCGATATTGTGTGTCTCGTATGGTGCATCAGAGGCTACTCCTAATTGGGTTATGAATGAGTAATGGCCCTGTTTCACTGCGTTAGGTTAGATTGGGTGCGGAAATGGCCTGTTCTACTAAAAGCGTTTATGGCCAGCAGAAATTGCGCCTGCTGTCCAGGTAATGGTTTCCATTCCAGTGCCGCTGCTACAAATTCATTTGGAGGCCTACAGAGAGCAGCTGTTTGGGGAAACAAGACAGCACAAACTTGTTTCCTCTTACCTTAATCATATATTCTCTTACAAATACACTACACACAGGAATACAAGCTTTTAAAAGTTGTTAATTGGAAAGATATTAAGTACATATGATCAAATACACTTAAATACAAGTCTTGTTGTCATCATTGCAGTTTATTGATTCTCTCTCTCAGGAGGTTTGGTAATGGGCACAGGAATTGAGTCCTCGTCTCATATTTATGGCCTGTTCCAACACATCTGTGTGGCTTTTGAGCTGGTACTGGCAGATGGCAGTCTGGTTCGCTGCACTGAGGTACGAGTTTGACTTTGTGTGAGAGTGTGTATGTGGCTGTGTGTGTAAACATATGTGCCAGTGTTTCTTTATATCAGTTACATTTGTAGACTTGGTGCAAAAGGTGTAGTCTGAAATCATACAAACTTGTAAAGAAAATATTTTAGAGAGATGGACAGGGAGGATATGCCAATCCTCTTTCTCAGATCTGCACTGAGCTCCTTGGATTTTCCCATTGTATTGTGTGTTGGTCAATCCAAGGAGTGCTGTAAACAAACCCTTTTTATGAAGCCACAGAGAAGCTACCAGCTGTAGTCAATCATGATCACTAACAGGAAGTTAAGAGACCTCAGCCTTGACAAGATAAGAGACATTTTGGAAGTTTCAGCACCTCTGAATTAATAATCTAAGTGAGTGTATGTAAATTTCTGACCCTGTATGTATAATTTTGACCCTGTGTTCAAAGAAATTACTGAAAGCCCAAATATTGCCATGACCTTCATATCCAAGATGACATTAATGTCACTGTATGTAAACTTCTGACCACAACTGTGTGTGTAATAAAATATATAAAACTAGTATCTTTTTCATTATTATTTAATGTAGTCATTATACATTGTCAGTCGCTGCTAATTAGGACGAGTAATGTTTGTTACTAGTACTTTGTGCACTTTGAATATTATATACTGTATATTTTCGTGTAAATGCTCTCCTTGTGGGGCAGAACGAGAACTCGGAGCTGTTCTATTCAGTCCCGTGGTCCTGTGGAACACTGGGCTTCTTGGTGGCAGCTGAGATTCGGATTATTCCAGCACGGCAGTGGGTGAGGCTGCGTTACAAGGCTGTACGGGGTTTGGATGCCATCTGTAAGGTGTTCGCAGAGGAGTCCGCGAACAAAGAGAACCATTTTGTGGAGGGGTTACAGTATTCGCTCAACGAGGCTGTTATCATGACCGGTGTTATGACTGACCACGCTGAGCCTGACAAGGTGAGATCACGTGCATACTTGGACTGCTTATATACTTTGTTTCTTACGTTTCTCCCTCATCAACAAGGCTTTTCAGCCTGAAGCATTTTGTTTTCTGCATAGTTCTGTGTAAACTCTGTGTGAAATTCCCAGGAGTTTCGTAACTACTCAAACCAGCCCATTTGGTACCAATAATAGTGTCGTGGTTAAAGTTACAGAGATCACACTTTTTCCTTATTTTGATGTGAACATTAACTGAAGCTCTTGATTTGTATCTGCATGATTTTATGCATTGTGCTTCTG
This sequence comes from Neoarius graeffei, assembly GCF_027579695.1. Classification (NCBI taxonomy): domain Eukaryota; kingdom Metazoa; phylum Chordata; class Actinopteri; order Siluriformes; family Ariidae; genus Neoarius; species Neoarius graeffei. Next base: position 87,900,960 of record NC_083571.1, read on the forward strand.
CCACATGATTGATTGGCTGATTTGATAACTGCATAAATGATCAAGTGTACAGCTCTTAGCGTTGTCGTCAAGACCACCTAAACCGAGACTAGAGTGCATCGAGAACGAGACAAGACCAAGACTTTGAGGGGTTGAGATCAAGTCAAGACCAAGATCAGGGCAGTGCGAGACCGAGTCAAGACCAGACCAGTGGGTGTGAAGGTGGGCAGGGAGGGGTGGCAGCCATTAACAGAAAGAAAAATATTAAATTGGCAATGAGTCACGTTATTGGTTACATTTGAAGCAGGAAATTTTACATCCAATCACAGTTACGATGTTAACATATAAATCAGGCAATGCATAGGAAATTTAGTGAAATCCTTGCAGTTGTGGCCTTGACTGGTCTTGAAATAAAATCCTGAGACCGAGACAAAACCGAGTAAAAATGCGGTCGATTCCGAGATGAAACCAAAACCTTCAAAAAGTGGTCGCGAGACCAAGACCAATCTCAAGTACTGGAACACGAACAGCTCGTCCTATTAAAGTGGACAGTGAGTGCATGTTTTCAGCCTTATGCTGACACTGTCGCTCAGACTTCATTTTAAAATTTTTGTTTTACTCCCTTTGAACGTTAGTGCTTGGGCAGTTTTTGGCTTCATTCCCAAATGACTGGAGTTATTGCATTATAGTAAAACAACTTGTATCATTTCCATCATGCTCTGAGTAACAAGTATTTCTGCCATGTCAAATAAACTGACAAACATAAGTAAATGACTGGCTCCGAACCATCTCAGCATCATGGTGAGATTAGATTAATGGTATTTAGGAGTGTTGTTTCAGAAGCTGGAAAAAAAACAAAGAACATTTGCATTAAGTCGCAGTGTATTTTTGTCCATGTCTGCCAGATCAATCGCATTGGTCACTACTACAAGCCCTGGTTCTTTAAGCATGTGGAGAAGTACCTGAAGGAGGATGGAACTGGTGTGGAGTACATCCCACTCAGACACTACTACCACAGACACACACGAAGCATCTTCTGGGAGCTCCAGGTAAATGGTGTGAAAATGTTAATGTACTGGAACGGTAATGCATGAACATAGAAGGGAAACTCTGACACATGGGCAATGATGAACGTCAGCAGTGAACAAGAACAATCTGAAGTTAGTCATTAAGACGTGACAAATACATCGCAATATCCTTGACTTGCAAGTGACGTCAAAGCAAAATAGAAACCCGGATGTCGGCCATGTTGGTGGATATACAAATGTGGGGTTAAGCGACATTCTGTACAAAACATAGTCACGCATGCGCACCTCTCTTTGTTTTTTCACTGCTTTAAGTGTTCTTTTACCTATACCACATCTTTGTGCTGTATATGGTTGTGGTCACAACAGTACTCGTGACCGTGGCATGTTCCGATTTTTTAGAATTCCGTCCGTGATTCGGAAAGAGGGTGAGGAAACTCTGAGGCTTAGTACAGAGAGGAGACGAGGGGATCGGGACACTTCATCCAATGATCGTTTTGTCCAATAGTTACATTTCATCCAAAGCCTTTTTCAGACGCACTATCAATTATTTTATATTTCAGGTATTCTGGTGTTTGTGAATGAAAGCCCCATGAGAGCACTGCTCCGCACCTAAAGATTTAACGTGATCCAGCCGGCTTTAAAAATGAATAACTCGACCAACGAAGCTCACAGCAAAGCCAGATTTTACAGGCACCTCCTTCTAAGCCTCCCCCTTCGAAAGTGCACGGTCTTGGGTCAGTAAGACTGTGCCTCAGCCCAGGATTCGTGAACAAAGCCCCTGCGAGAGCGTTGCTCAGCACCTAAAGATTTAATATGATCCATACTATGGCACTCATTTGCTTTACAAAAATGTGTTTTGCTTCAGTCAGATTCCATTGAGAATTCCTCCTTTTTTCAAACAAACAAATTCGTGAAATATAAAATAATTGATAGTGCGTATGAAAAAGGCTTTGGACAAAATGGTCATGGGACGAAATGACCTGTATTCATACTCAATGGTCGGTAGAAGCGTCTTATCTTCAGAAAAGCCTGACTTTTTAAAATAATATGGGTTAAAACCATATGGTTTTAACCCATGTCTGTGTCAGGTCAGAGTCTTTGACTCTGCTACTGGTATCATTGTAACCCAGTACAACCTGCCGCATGGACGGGTGGTCGGCGTCTAAACCGGCTCCCCCACCAGCCTTTGGCTTGTGAGGAGGGTGGCATGTCACCCAGCAGGATTAAAAACAAGACCTGTTAAGGGGCGTAGGAGCTCCTTGCGAGCCAGTGGCCAACATGCAAAAATGGAGCCGGGGTCCCATTGTAGGCATCTGATGTACAGTACCACTGACTCTGATGGCCAGGGCCATCGACAGAGGGGGACAACCGGGTATTTTGTCCCGGGCCCAGGCATGAGGGGGGGCCCAGAACTGGTCCCTCATGAAGATGCCATTAATCATTCTGTTTCATTTCAAAATGTGTTGATTTGGGGGAGAAAAATGTGCTATATTTGCATTCACTGAATGATTTCTGGTTCTTTTGCCTTTATTGTCTTCGAAAATAGATTCAAGAACCCACCTACCACCCCTAATGCAGAAATGGTTGGGTCTTTGATTAAGGCACCAAATAACACGGCACTATTCCATCATAACGCTTCGACAATAAGCGTGCGAGCCCGTTTGCCAACATGCACAAGTCAGGAGCAAAGAAAAGAAAAGAGAAAAAGAGATGAAGAAGCCAAGAGCCTCAGGGGCTCACTGCATAGATATTTTAGAAAAGATTCAGATGATGGGGATAGATTAGGGATAAAATTAGCTCATGTTTTAAGTCGTTCAAATTCTGTAAAGCTGCTTTGCGACAATGTTTATTGTTAAAAGCGCTATACAAATAAACTTGATTTGATGACGCAGCAGGTGGTGAAGGCAGTGGGGCAGCTGAGCCAGGTAAGACACAGATAACTTTTTTCCAGCCCCGTAATGTAACCCCAGCACGCGCGACGCGTCATTCATAATTATAAAGTAGGGGATAGCAGGGTACACTGAGTGAACACTGAAATGCACAGGGCATTGAATTATTTCCTAAACATATCGGTTTAATAACACTGTGTTGCATATATCTCAATGATGCAAAGAATAGCACATTGGCCCGCAATCATATCCAAATGTTTTAGGCACGCTTGCTGAGCTGGACTCCGGTTAGCTGAAAGCCCGTGGAACGCTGCCTCTTGTTAATTAAACCTTATTTTGTTGGAAATCATCCCGTGTAGATACGACGGCATGTGAAATTGCCAGCTAGATAGAGTTTAATGTAACGAATGGGCTATAAATGGGGTGTTTTGAGGTTAGTCTGTTGCAAAACATTAAACTTTCGCTTAGACTGGATACTCTTCAAACAATTCCCTTGCTCAAGTGAAAAATGATAGGCCTGTATGAAAAGCGCAATTAATGAAAGTAGCCTAATAAGCCCTAAATGAATAAAACAACCTCTGTTTTATTGTTGTTGCTTACACGTTAAGATTTTGAAATCTTCTCGGTCCAGTTCTATATCCAGGGAATGTTGTAATCCTTTTGGTTTATCCGTAATAAACGTGTCAGCCCCCAGGTCAGATAGGCTAATGTTACGTGGTTGGGAGGGTGTCAATTTTTTTTGTAACATTCTAAATCGAGTATGGAAAGGATGTTTATGAAAAACAAGACAAAAAAATACACTGAAAAACTCACTGTACACATCACATCACTAGTGGCACACACGGACTGGCCATCGGGAGTAGCGGGAGTTTTCCCGGTGGGCCGGCGGAGAAAAAAAAAAACAAAAAACAGTTGCACGCTGGCCTTTAATATGATAAGCAATGTTAACAGTTTCTTAAAGAAACTGTTAACATTGCTTATCATATTAAAGGCCAGCGCGCAACTGTTTTTTTTTTTTTCTCCGCCGGCCCACGCTGAACCACCGGCCCACCACTCCCAATAGCCAGTCCGTGTGTGACTAGTGGTGATGCTTCTATGTTTAGATTTCGGGAAAGCCATAACTCCGTTCTCATTGAGGCCCAGTTCCATCCCGTAAACAATCATTTTGGTTTATCAACTACCTGCGCTCAAACATGTCACAGGAGAGGCTCGATGGGCTGGCTATGCTCTCTATAGAGCGCGAACTTGCAAAGAAGCTGGACTTCAATGACCTTATTGACGACTTTGCCACAGCAAAAGTCCGGCGCATTGCATTTCGCACCTGAATAGTTGCAGACTAAGGAAATGTTCAAACTGTAAATATGTTGAAATGTTGAAATAAAATGGTTGACTGTTTTAATGGGCTTGGAATACCTGTTATTTAAGGGTTGGAGTGAATGGAGACTGTGAAAAGAGGGGTTGGGTGTGGGTGGTTGCTGTGTGGCGATGTGCGTGCGCGCGTATGTGTGTGTGTGTGTGGGGGGGGCCCACTCAGATTATTTTGTCCCGGGCCCAGCCAAAGCTGTCAACGGCCCTGCTGATGGCAGCCCCTACACCCAAAATCTCTCTCAGACGTATTGGCTGTGCCTTTCCTCTGATGCAGAGAGGTTCTGGGTGAGAGAAGCCCTTGATAAGCGACTAGGACCGCCCAAGGTAGCTCTCTAGTCCTGGCAGTGACCTTCCCACTAGCGTCGCTTAATCCAGTATTCGCAGAGGAAAGCTGCGACTGTAGTCACTTCTACTGCAGGAAACAAAAACCCGGAAAGAAGTAGTTACCGGCTATAAGCTAAGAGTTATGGTGATATGCTCTGGCGCCAGGGATTTCTTTCAAGAGTGGGAGGGGTTATTTAATCCCATGATAGTTACCGCCCACTGAAGTTAGGCAGCCCCTAACCAGTAAGGTACTATTGGTCACCACCACAGCACTGACGGATGGGGTGGTCTGTCTTTTGCTTAATTACCTCATCTAAGAAAAAGTGTGTATTATTCTCCATATGGAATGTTCGGACAATGACTACTGGAATGTCCACTGACTGTGACTTGGATAATCACCAGACTGATGTAAGGAAAACAGTTATAATTGACAGAGTTATCACGTCAGAAAGTTCATATTGCTGGACTTCAGGAGATAAGACTGGAAGGTTCTGGCTCTATTAGAGAACAAAGCTATTCTTTCTTCTGGTTTGGGAGACCCGCAGACGAACCAAGACTCTATGGGACAGATTTTGCTATCCACAACAGTCTTATACAATCTCCAGAGATGATAAGTAACAAGATCTCTTATGTGCGCCTCAATACCAAACAAGGAAAGATTCTGGTTATTTCAGCTTATGCCCCAACACTGAATGCTGACGAGACTTTGAAAGACTCATTCTACTGTCAACTTGAAACCCTTATCATAGGCACACCTGAGAATGAGAGGATTGTCATTCTTAGTCATTCTTAGTAACATGAATGCTCGGGTTGGCTCAGACCATGAAAATTGGCCTGACTGTCTGGGAAGGTTTGGTGTTGGGAAAATGAACACGAATGGTCAACGCCTACTGTAATTCTGCTGTAGGAACAACCTGTACCTAACCAACACAATGTTCCCTGGTAAAGCCCACCAGAAGAAGACCTGATGTCACCCAAGATCAAAGATTTGGCATCAACTCGATTTTGTAATTGTGAAAACGAAACACAAAGCTGAAGTCAACAACACCCATACTTATCACAGCGCTGATTGTGATTCAGACCACAGCCTTGCAGTATCTTCAATGACCCTCACTCAGAAGCCTTTCCACTGAGCAACAAAGACATGCACTAAAATTAACATCACCCAAGCAAAGCTCCCAAAGGTCAGAGAAGGATACTGCATGAAGCTGGGGGCAAAACTAGCTGATATCCCAGAAGATCTACCTCTTGAAGATCACTGGAGTAGATTGAAGAACGCAATCCATGATGTGGCTTTTGCTACATTTGGCCAAAGAAAGAGACAAAATCCAGACTGGTTCAATCACTCACTCACTGAAATTCAACCTGTTCTGGAAGCCAAACAAGAAGCCTTGATAAGATGGAAAAACAGATCAACTCGCAGAAATTTAAATACTTACCGAGAGGCCAAGGCTGAAACTCAAAGAACTGTCAGGCAATGTGCAAAAAAGTACTGGGATGATCTTTGCTCCAGTGCTAGAGACTCTGGTAATGTAAAAGTAATGTATGAAGCTATCAAGACTGCTGTAGGACCATCCAAACAATCATGCAGTATCCTGAAAAAGAGAGACAGCACCATCATACAAAATAGGGACAAAAAGCTTGACCATTGGATTGAACACTACAGTGAGCTCTATAGTGCTGGAAACAATAGCAACCATCCCTCAATCTGTCGATCAAAGCCATTTGGATTCTGAACCTGACATTGAGGAAGTGATCACTGCAATTCACCATCTTAAACAAGGGAAAGCTGTGGGAAATTATTAAATCCCAGCCGAATTATTACAAGCTGGAATTCTTCCACTCGCTAATCAACTCCATCAACTGACTTTGAAATGCTGGTCATCCAAATCTGTCTCTCAAGACTTCAGAGACGCTAAGATAACCACACTTTACAAAAAGAAGGGTGATAGAGGTGACTGTAATAATTATTGTGGGATCTCCCTGCTAAGTGTCGCTGGCAATGTGCTAGCTCGTATCCTACTTAACCGATTACAGTCTATAGCCGATGATGTAGACCCAGAGTCACAATGCAGTTTCAGAGGTCAAAGATCCACCACAGACATGTTTACAGTTCAACAATTGCAGGAAAAGTCTAGAGAACAAAGGCAACCACTGTATATAGCATGTGTAGATCTGACCAAAGCTTTTGACCTGGTAGACAGGGAGGCACTCTTCTTGGTCCTAGGTAAAGCTGGCTGCCCTCCGACACTACTGTTGCTGATCAAATCCCTTCACAACAACATGAAAGGTCAAATACAGTATGATGGCGAGCTATCAGACCCATTTCCCATTGACAAAAGGCTAAAACAAGGCCGTGTACTAGCACCCACCTTATTTAGCATATACTTTTCATTTCTTTTTAAACATGCTTACATTGGATTGGAAAGGAATGTTGGTGTCTCTCTGTTATATAGAGCCGATGGAAACTTCAACTTGTCTCGCTTTAAGGCCAAATCAAAAACTGAGGAACTTATTATCAGAGAATTGCTGTATGCTGATGATGCGGCAGGGTGGTGTAGTGGTTAGCGCTGTCACCTCACAGGAAGAAGGTCTGGGTTCGAGCCCCGTGGCCGGCAAGGGCCTTTCTGTGCGGAGTTTGCATGTTCTCCCCGTGTCTGCGTGGGTTTCCTCCGGGTGCTCCGATTTCCCCCACAGTCCAAAGACATGCAGGTTAGGTTAACTGGTGACTCTAAATTGACCGTAGGTGTGAATGTAAATGGTTGTCTGTGTCTGTGTCAGCCCTGTGATAACCTGACAACTTGTCCAGGGTGTACCCCGCCTTTCGCCCGTAGTCAGCTGGGATGGGCTCCAGCTTGCCTGCGACCCTGTAGAACAGGATAAAGTGGCTAGAGATAATGAGATGAGATGATGATGCCACCCTCTGTGCATCATCGCCTATGCAACTCCAAACACTACTAGACTGTTTTGCTAATTCTTGTAGCACCTTTTGGATTGACCGTTAGTCAATGGTAGACTTGGTAAACCTTCCACAACTTTCGGAAGACTCACCAAACGAGTATGGAAAAACAAACCTCTCTCTCAACATGTACAAAAGTTTGTGTATATGAGTCAAGTCAAGTCTATTTGTATAGCGCTTTTAACAATAAACATTGTCGCAAAGCAGCTTTACAGAATTTGAACGACTTAAAATATGAGCTAATTTTATCCCTAATCTATCCCTAATCTGTCCCCAATGAGCAAGCCTGTGGCGACGGTGTCAAGGAAAAACTCCCTCAGACGGCATGAGGAAGAAACCATGAGGAACCAGAGGCCTGTGTCCTTAGTATTCTTCTTTATGGAGCTGAATCCTGGCCCACTTACAGGCACCAGGAATCGCACCTCGGCACCTTCCACACAAGAAATCTCCACACAATCATTGGCAAAACATGGGAAGACAAAATGACTAACCAGGAACTCTTTGAAGCTACAAAGTCAGAACCTCTGTCTTCAAGGTTGAAGTTCATATGCCTCAGATGGACTGGTCATGTTACTTGAATGCCCACCACTCGTGTACCACACAAAATACTTCACAGTGTGCTGAATGAAGGGACTCGCCAGACAGGAAGACCAAGACTGCACTTTAAAGATGTCCTCAAGAGGGACTAGAAATATTTTTCTATCTATCCTGACACTTGGACTGTTGTTGCACGTGATAGGGTTAAGTGGAGAAGCTCCATCTGTAAAGGCCAATTATTGGATGCTGATAACAACCTAGAGACACTCAGAAAACGAAGAGAGAAGTGGAGTAGTGGAATTTAGGTCACTTCAGCATTGTCATCTGCGACAGATGCTTGCTAAACCAAACCAAATGGGTTAAAACCACACACACATCTATGTTCGCTCGGTCGTTCAAATCGTGGTAATACTGAGAAAATTCAGCATTGTTTACAGACACTCTTTCAGCGGCTGCCATCCTAGTTGCTTTGTATATCCACCATCATGGCGGACGCTCATGACGTAGCACGTTTTGATCACACGGTTGCAAGTCATCTATACATAAAGAAACATATAGACGTAAGGAACAGGTATATTAGTTTCAAAGAAGATTTCTGATATAAGAAACTGAATTGTCATTTCAGTGTTTTTAAATTATGTGTTCTTGAAGGATAAGTATTAATAGTAAAACTTTGTGCTGGGTTGTGATGAATGATTAAGTAAAATGTGTCGGGGACATTTGTGCATTTGTATATCACCGTAATATAGTCATATTCTTCATTTCAGCTGTAAATAAATAGGTCCTGCTATCAGCCAGGTTGAACAGAGATTGTATTTCTTTGACAGGTGGTTTGATGGTCTGTGATAAGACTCTTAAACACGGCTGTGTGGTCTCTGTCTTCCATTTTATATCCATTAGCTTTGATACTGCAACCTCATTGTTCCCCTAATGTATTAGTATTGGACAAAACTTTTTTTCCGGCTTCATCATATAATCCTTCTTGTCTGCTCTCTCTCTCTCTCTCTCTCTCTCTCTCTCTCTCTCTCTCTCTCTCATACCGTACACACACATGCAAATGATTATTAATGTCTATACCGAAACCTAATCAGTAACCAAAATAAAACCTTTATGTAAAATAAAAGCTGCAATTTTTGTAAAACTGTGACTCTGTCTAGGATAAAGCAGTTCAAAACATCCGACAAAAAACATTTCCACTTGGAATGTTAACAAACTGGTGAAATGACAGGAGCAATTTGTGAAAAATGCTATAATAATAATTCTTGAAAAATCAAAAAAAGAGACATTCTTACCATCTTTTTTTTTTTTTTTTTTTTGGTATTTTTTGAGTCGTCTTCTTTAGGGTTTTTTTTTTGGCAGTTGGAAAACCAACTTAAAGGTGCATTACCACCACTGACTGGGCTGGAGTGTGAAATGGGGGGGGGAACTATATTCTTCAAGCTATTTTTGTTTCTTTTAAATACTTGATAATTTTTTGGGTTTTGTTTTCAAGTAGAGTTTTTATCTCGTCCTCGGTTGGTTCAGCAACACGCTCAATCATTTTGTTTTTCTCTACTTACGGTATATGAGCTGATAGACGAGTGGTAGAGTAGCCAATCAGACCGCACGATTGCTCATATCCAGTGAATGTGGACAGGATACATACATACATACATACATACATACATACAAAATACACACACTCATTGGCCACTTTAATAGGAATTTGTTCTTCATTCTAAGATCCCTGTTCTTGGCTGGGAACCCAGTGTGTGGTCTTCTGCTGTTGTAGAAGATGATTTTCTGCTCACCCACAGTTGTAAAGAGTGATTATATGAGTTGCTATATCCTTCCTGGCCATTTTCTTCTGATCTCTCTTATTAACAAGACGTTTGTTTCCACCCACAGAACTGTCGCTCACTCAGTGTTTTGTTTTTTGTTTTTCGCACCATTCTGTGTAAACTCTAGAGATGTTGTGTGTGAAAACCCCAGGAGATCAGCAGTTTCTGAAATACTCAAACCAGTCCATCTGGCACCAACACCCATACCATAGTGAAAGAAAGTCACACTTTGAGATCACAGTTTTTCCCATTCTGATGTTCGAACATTAACTGAAGCTCTTGATTTGTATCTGCATGATTTTATGCCTTGTGCTGCTATCAGACAAAAAGTGTTAAAGACAAAATGTGTTTCATATTTTAGTTTCTTCAAAGTAGCCAGCGTTGACCTTGATGACGCTTTGTACACTATTGGCAATTGTTATTGTTCACAATAAACATGGTAGCATTTTTTGTCAACATTTATTTTCGCATTTCTCAGGAGAATAGCATTAATTTTATATCATGGATAGCGATAACGACAGTGTTCACAGTGAAAGCGAGTTTTACTACCCTGAGGAAGACAAAATAAAATAAAACATTTCAGGAGAAAGCTAAAAACCTGTAACTGTTGCTAACGCCGAGCAAAAACATAGCTGAATCCTGAATGACTCAATTTTGTATAAATAGGGGACTACATAGGCGGCAAAATGTAGTAGTTTTTTTCCTGCCATGGAAGTGCACTTGTATACCGAGGAGGAAGCCATTTGCATTAAAGCCGTGAATGAGGATTCAAAGTGGCGGCTCGGTTCGGTTTTCCCTTTCGGGTGCTCTCATTTTCCGTTAGAATTTGGTAAAGAAAAAAATAAATATATTATTTACCAGCTTAAGGTCGGTCCGTATGGTGAAATACCGTGACCTCGGCCTTGAATACTGACCTCGGCCCAGAGGGCCTCGATCAGTACTTTCAAGACCTCGGTCACGGTATTTCACGATACGGACCTCCCAGCTGGTAAATAATGTGTATTTATGACAAGAACTGCTCAACTAAGTATAGAGAAATGACAGCCATCATTACTTGGATATGACGTGTGTCTCTTTTTTTTTTTTGTCTTTTTAAAAAAAAAATAAAGAAAAACCACTGAACCACTAATGTTTTCCTCTAGAGTCATTAACTGAAGAACTGAAGGAAGATGATGGTAATTATTGTGGCCCTGATAAATTATGCAGGTTTTTCTTCTTGGTTGTGTTAGGGGGAAATGTGCTGTCTCAGCATGAGCACAATGTTATTTATCATCTGTCTCACACACACACACACACACACACACACACACACACACACACACACACACACACACACACACACACGCGCGCACATTTCCTGTTAGGCACTTTTCTGATATCCCAAGTAAACAGCTTGATATACAGTAAATGTGCCATTCTATTACGGAGTGGAAGTATTGGTTACACAGTCTGTCTTTGATGGGTTCCCCAGATTATGCCACCCAATAAGCACTCCTCTTTCTTTTTTTTTTTTTTTAAATCTTATGTGCACATAAAATGCTTTCTTTCTCTCGTCTATTCTCTATCTTACGGTACATTATCTCATTGTATTTAGGACATCATTCCATTTGGGAATAACCCACTGTTCAGGTATTTGTTTGGCTGGATGGTTCCTCCGAAGATCTCCCTGCTGAAGCTGACTCAGGGCGAGACCATCCGTCGGCTTTACGAGCAGCATCACGTGGTTCAGGACATGCTGGTGCCCATGAAGCATATGCACACAGCCATCTCGCACTTCCACCAGGACATTCATGTAAGATTCAGCAGCTTACACATTACACAACAGACACATTCAGTCCGAACAAACATCTTTAATCATGTCTACAATTGCGTCAGTAAAATTGTAGAACAAAAATATCTTGATAATTATGAACACTGCAAAATGATGCTACTCCTGTTTCACATGCTTGATTCAGGGGGAATTTGCGTGGTTTAAAATAAAGGCTTTCCCACGTGGAAAATCGCACTAGGCAGTGAAAGAAAGTTCACTTCTTATGTAATATTTTATTTTGAAATGTAAATGGTAGCATATTTGAAACAATCTTATATTAAATAAATGAATGCAGGTGGGGTTTTACTTTGACATCTCCATTGTCTAATTTATGTTTTTTAACCTTCTCGTCTTTTTTTTTTTTTTTTTAATTGTTGATGTATATAATGTAAAAATTACTTTAAAGCTAGATGGCCTTTCGATTTCATAAAATTGGTGAAATTTAGTTCCCTCTGAAATTTGGTCATTGTGATGTATATTTATTTCTGTAATATGTCACAAAATATCAGGCCATTCTGTGGCTGGGAAGTTATTTAATTTGAGGGGATTTCCTCGCAAATAATGTGCATGAAATCGCTCACTTTGCGCAGTCAAGCAGACAGAGGAAGTCTGTGTGCGCATGCGCAGGTTTACCACCTTCTTCTTTTGGGTTTTACAGCAGCTGGCATCCACAGTGTTGCATTACTGCCATCTACAGGTTTACCTTTGACCGTGCACTGACAGTTCCATCATTCTGTCGCTAAACAAACAGCTGATCACACCGAGGTGCTCGCTGACCACCTATATTTATTAGTTTGGTCCTGCGTTTCCTTTTCCTTCGCAACATAACATCTTTTCTTCTCGCTTTCCGTTACTGTAGTCGGTCTTTCACGTTTCAGTCGCACACTCGCGTCCTCCATTTTTCTCTCCTGTATCAAATTTGTATCCCATAATGCCTTGTGTGAACGGGGAAAGCCCACCACATGATGCATGATGTAGTATCTTGAATTGGGTCATGGTGAAGCAGAAAAAAAATAGCGGAGAATTTGGGGCCATGTGGCCCTAAATTCATTAATTGTTCTTTTTAAAAAAAACGAATAAAATTGGAAGTCTGTGAATCGGATTCAGGAGCTTTCGGTCCACTAAACAAAAACAATTGGTGTCAGGAAAATTCTTTTTATGACTTACACTTGAAAAATCTGAAAGGCAGTATACCTTTAAGAACAGTTTAACATGGTTCTCGTCAATCATGCAGTATTTCTTGCCCTATAATAAGCCCCTTTCACATCCAGAATCCATTATTGTATGAGGTATTAACAACGGAATACAGTGGTGCTTGAAAGTTTGTGAACCCTTTAGAATTTTCTATATTTCTGCATAAATATGACCTAAAACATCATCAGATTTTCACACAAGTCCTAAAAGTAGATAAAGAGAACCCAGTTAAACAAATGAGAGGAAAATATTCTACTTGGTCATTTATTTATTGAGGAAAATAATCCAATATTACATATCTGTGAGTGGCAAAAGTATGTGAACCTCTAGGATTAGCAGTTAATTTGAAGGTGAAATTAGAGTCAGGTGTTTTCAATCAATGGGATGACAGTCAGGTGTGAGTGGGCACCCTGTTTTATTTAAAGAACAGGAATCTATCAAAGTCTGATCTTCACAACACATGTTTGTGGAAGTGTATCATGGCACGAACAAAGGAGATTTCTGAGGACCTCAGAAAAAGGGTTGTTGATGCTCATCAGGCTGGAAAAGGTTACAAAACCATCTCTAAAGAGTTTGGACTCCACCAATCCACAGTCAGACAGATTGTGTACAAATGGAGGAAATTCAAGACCATTGTTACCCTCCCCAGGAGTGGTCGACCAACAAAGATCACTCCAAGAGCAAGGCGTGTAATAGTCGGCGAGGTCACGAAGGACACCAGGGTAACTTTCTAAGCAACTGAAGGCCTCTCTCACATTGGCTAAAAGCCACTGCTCTCCAAAAAGAACATTCCTGCTTGTCTGCAGTTTGCTAAAGATCACGTGGACAAGCTGGAAGGCTATTGGAAACATGTTTTGTGGACGGATGAGACCAAAATAGAACTTTTTGGTTTAAATGAGTAGCGTTATGTTTGGAGAAAGGAAAACACTGCATTCCAGCTTAAGAACCTTATCCCATCTGTGAAACATGGTGGTGGTAGTATCATGTTTTGCTGCATCTGGGCCAGGACAGCTTGCCATCATTGATGGAACAATGAATTCTGAATTCATCTCATCTTATTATCTCTAGCCGCTTTATCCTGTTCTACAGGGCCGCAGGCAAGCTGGAGCCTATCCTAGCTGACTACGGGCGAAAGGCAGGGTACACCCTGGACAAGTCACCTGGTCATCACAGGGCTGACACATAGACAACCATTCACACTCACATTCTCATACCTACGGTCAATTTAGAGTCACCAGTTAACCTAACCTGCATGTCTTTGGACTGTGGGGGAAACCGGAGCACCCGGAGGAAACCCATGCGGACATGGGGAGAACATGCAAACTCCACACAGAAAGGCCCTTGCCGGCCATGGGGCTTGAATCCGGACCTTCTTGCTGTGAGGCGACAGCGCTAACCACTACAGCACCATGCCGCCTGAATTCTGAATTATACCAGTGAATTCTAAAGGAAAATGTCAGGACATCTGTCCATGAACTGAATCTCAAGAGAAGGTGGGTCATGCAGCAAGACAACGACCCTAAGCATACAAGTCGTTCTACCAAAGAATGGTTCAAGAAGAATAAAGTTAATGTTTTGGAATGGCCAAGTCAAAGTCCTGACCTTAATCCAATCGAAATGTTGTGGAAGGACCTGAAGCAAGCAGTTCATGTGAGGAAACCCACCAACATCCCAGAGTTGAAGCTGTTCTGTACGGAGGAATGGGCTAAAATTCCTCCAAGCCGGTGTGCAGGACTGATCAACAGTTACCGGAAATGTTTAGTTGTAGTTATTGCTGCACAAGGGGGTCACACCAGATACTGAAAGCAAAGGTTCACATACTTTTGCATCTCACAGATATGTAATATTGGATCATTTTCCTCAATAAATAAATGACCAAGTATAATATTTTTATGCCTCCGCCACCGTAAGGTGCAGGAGGCATTATGTTTTTGGGTTGTCCGTCTGTCTGTGTGTCTGTCCGTCCGTCCCAAAACCTTGTGAACGCGATATCTCAAAGGCTAATGAAAGGAATTTCACCAAACTTTCACCATTTGTGCACTTTGGGACAAACATGAACTGATTAGATTTTGAGATCAAAAGGTCTAAGGTCAAGGTCACTGTGAGGGCCAGATGTCTGTCCGAAAACCTTGTGAACACAATATCTCCAAGGCAAATGAAAGGAATTTCGCCAAACTTTCACCATTTGTGCACTTGGGGACAACCATGAACTGATTAGATCTTGAGGTTCAAAGGTCACAGGTCAAGATTACTGTGAGGTCAAATGTCCATCCCCAAATCACAACTTTAATAAGGCATGTAGTCTACCAGGCAGAGGCATCCCCATCGAGGCCGTTGGCGTCGAGCTCGATCTAGTTGTCTCATTTGTTTAACTGGGTTCTCTTTATCTACTTTTAGGACTTTTGTGTGAAAATCTGATGATGTTTTAGGTCATATTTATGCAGAAATATAGAAAATTCTAAAGGGTTCACAAACTTTCAAGCACCACTGTAGATAACACATTTTCATTCCCACTGATTCTTCTCTAATGGAAAAATTATGGATATCATGTATTCCCACCTGACTATATTATTTAACACAATGCTACAGACTGCCAACCATGCGAGATTGTATCTGACGTATAATTCACGATGTGGGAAATCCATTGTTGTGAAAAGCCCAAACCAGAAGCTGAGACATCAGCTAATTATCAATATGGCACGAGTCAAGCTGCATTATGTCTCTGAGACCGCTGTTTTTATGTTTCACAGTGTTGAACGTCTGGATTGCTCAAGCAAATGCTGTCTGGAACATTTTTACTTATACAATGGGGCGACAATATCCATTGACCCACTCAAGAAACAAGCATGGCCCCTCAAACTGCACACCTTGCTTATAGACAGCATTTGTCCATGAATGTCTGTTTTCCACTGTGGACATTTATGACCCGCCTTATTTAAACCCCGGCTTCAGTAAGTTTGGCTTGCGTTTGTTTTTATTTTCTATCCCGACGCTTGTTGTGTTCCTCACTTCATGCCTGGTGTGTTTATTTTTTTTGCTGCGGGCTGCATGATAGTATAGTGGTTAGCACTGTCACTTCACAGCAAGAAGGTTCTGGGTTCAAGCCCAGCGGCCGGCGAGGGACTTTCTGTGTAGAGTTTGCATGTTCTCCCCGTGTCTGTGTGGGTTTCCTCTGGGTGCTCCGGTTTCCCCCACAGTCCAAAGACATGCAGGTTAGGTTAACTGGTGACTCTAAATTGACCGTAGGTGTGAATGTGAGTGTGAATGGTTGTTTGTCTCTGTGTCAGCCCTGTGATGACCTGGCGACTTGTCCAGGGTGTACCCCGCCTTTCGCCCGTAGTCAGCTGGGATAGGCTCCAGCTTGCCTGCGACCCTGTAGAACAGGATAAGTGGTGATGGATAATGGATGGATGGATGAATGTTTTTCATTGCTTTGACTATCCTGTGTAAATAAAATATTTCCATACTTGCATCCACCTCTGCGCCTCAACCATGATAAAGAGATGAAGTTGAAATGTCAGCATCCAGAAAGAGAGACCCCATTCACATAACTTATTACAGTTTATTATTATTATTATTATTATTTGATGTTAAATTGTGTGCAGTTAAACAAAACTTTTACCATAGGTATGTATGCACCAAAACAATAAGCTTTTATATTTGGTTTGCTACAATCCGCGGTTTCGGTTATCTGCATTAAACCTTGGAATGTTTTCCCCCACGAATACAGCGATCCCATTGTATCTGACATGTTTTCACTGCTTGCTGTTTTGAGTTCGCCGCCAGTCGCTTTACACGGAGGTGGTATGAGAAATGTCTTTGCAATGTCACTATATCATCATTTACATCACCTCCAGCAATGTCACAACCGTCACAACACACAAATCTGACAGTTGATGGTTCCCACTGGAGAAAACTGGGAAACTGCCGGTGCTTTTTGAGTCACGGGAAAGCGGTCAGGCTCCCTCTTTCTTCTGATTGGTTTCCAACTGGATTACTTGTGAATATCAGTCAGATAACTTTTATATGGATGTTCTCCAAATCTGACAGTTCTGGTTCCGACTGGAGCCGTAAAAAAATATTTCCATACATTTTACTAGGTCAACAGGAGTTAGATTAATGTTTTGACTTTTGCCATTTTGCTCCCATTCTCACACAACACCATTACTGCATAACAACGGAAAATTCACGGTGTTCACTGGGAGTGGGAATGGGGTAATATTGTGATGATACCATGAATAATGACAAACAAGTAGACAGTTATTGTGATTTAAAAAATTGACCCATTCTCAGTTCT
The DNA here is from genome assembly GCF_027579695.1 of Neoarius graeffei. NCBI lineage: Eukaryota > Metazoa > Chordata > Actinopteri > Siluriformes > Ariidae > Neoarius > Neoarius graeffei. The sequence goes on from NC_083571.1 coordinate 87,918,165, forward strand.
ACCATGTAATTCTTGAGTTTTATGTGCATGTGTGCAGGTGTATCCCTTATGGCTGTGCCCTTTCATATTGCCCAGTCGGCCAGGCATGGTGCATCCTCAAGGAGATGAGGATGAGCTGTATGTGGACATTGGGGCATACGGGGAACCCCAAGTCAAACATTTTGATGCTTGGGCCTCCACACGCCAGCTTGAGAAGTTTGTCCGAGATGTACACGGGTCAGTTAAAAAAGCACTTCAATCTGGGAAATGGATTATAAATGTTTGCTTATACAACAGCACCACTGAATTCTCAAATCTGATTGATTGATTGATTGATTGATTGATTGATTGGTCTGAAAGTGTTGATTACTTTTATAAAACAACAGTATGAGCATTAGTTATAGTTATTAAAATCACAGGTTTATATTATGTTCAAATACATTCTTATGCTACACAAATACCTCATTCGAAGACACTTGTATGGAGGACAGTTCACATAACCTAAAGCTAAACATTAAAAAAGATGTTATTTAGCAAAACAAATGTTTGTAAAAAGACATTAATAGTCATATCAGACGCTCGCTGGCCGTACTGTGAAAATTGTCCATGCAGACGCTCATTTAAGTTTCCAAACCTGTCATTGCTGAACTCTTGAATATTTTCTATCGTGAATACTATCATTAAAAATCTTGTAATTTCTGCTTTCCAAAGAAATGTATCTCGTTAAGATCTGTTCAGTACTTTGGGAGTAACAGCAGGTTGAAGTTGGTACAACAGAGTAAACTCTGCTCGCGGGACGTCGGGAAACTGCTGGTGCCTTTTGAGTCACGGGAAAGCACTCAGGCTCTCTCTCTTCTGATCGGTTTCCGACTAGATTACTCGTGAATATCAATCAGATAACTTTTATAGGAATGTTCTCTAGCGCTCACTGTTTCTGATGAAGTATTCAGCAAAATTTTCCATCTTCCATCTAGTTTTGATGTTATAATTCACGGGAGACTTTGAAGTGAGTTTTTCATAATTTTACCTACTTATTTTTTTTAAATCAAACTGATTCATATAAATAACTATTTTAGAATATAACTAGTTGTTTTGATGAAAAATATTGAGAGCTTAGTGGTCGGAATGAGATTTAAAAAAAAAAAGTCGTCAGAAATGTGAGTGTCCATTTCAGTTCAATTAATGTGAATTGTTCATTGGATGTGGTTCACACAGTTTTTTCGAGGTTAGCCTTGAAAGCTGTGAATATTATCATTTATATTCTTTAATATGAATACTAGTAGGCCCTACTTTTGAGAAATACAAATACCTACAGAGCACAAAGAGCGTATTAGAAAAAATCTTTTATTACTTTCTTATTGAGTGTACCAATTGAACGTTTCACCTAATTATCATGATTAATACTAAAGTTAAGTTAAAGTCCTTCCCATGCCTTACAGTACCTGGTATTCCTAGGCAGTCTCCCACTCAAGTACTAACCAGGCCCAACTCTGTATGTGGCGCATCGGGCGGCGCCGATCTCCGTTTCCATAGCCTTCGGCCTCTCGCCTATTACATAGCTAGGGTTACAGTGGGGGGCTAGTCCTCTGGTAACCACGAGAGTTTAACTCCCCATGCACATCTGTATTGCAGTGTGCCTTGCCAGATGGCAGTAGGTACCATTTTTATGATGGTCTTTGGTATGACCCGACCGTGAATAGAACTCCCGATCTCCCGATCGAGAGGCAGACACACTACCACTAGGCCACTAGTCGGTATATGATTAATACTAATTAACTACTAATTTGCTTTTTTTTTTGCTGATTTTTCAAACTTCGTATTTGGTATACAACCATCTATGTGCCTGCCAATTTCCATGTAAATATCTTGAAAAATAGAAAAGTTATTAAGAAAAAAAACATTTGATCTTATTCGTTAATGAGGCCCATTTTGGACCATGTGATCCTCATACAGAATATTACAGTAGTTTTCTAAAAATTAAGTTGTTTTTTCAATCTTTGATTTATAATATCTCAAGAACGGATAAACATATTTTAATCCTGTAAAACGTATCTCATCTCATTATCTGTAGCTGCTTTATCCTGTTCTACAGGGTCGCAGGCAAGCTGGAGCCTATCCCAGCTGACTACGGGCGAAAGGCGGGGTACACCCTGGACAAGTCACCAGGTCATCACAGGGCTGACACATAGACACAGACAACCATTCACACTCTCATTCACACCTACGGTCAATTTAGAGTCACCAGTTAACCTAACTTGCATGTCTTTGGACTGTGGGGGAAACCGGAGCACCCGGAGGAAACCCACGCAGACACGGGGAGAACATGCAAACTCCGCACAGAAAGTCCCTCGCCGGCCACGGGGCTCGAACCCGGACCTTCTTGCTGTGAGGCAACAGCGCTAACCACTACACCACCATGCCACCCTGTAAAACGTATATTGTTCTGCATTCATTTCTGAATTCAGTGACCAGCAGTTTCAAGCAATTTGGACTGAATTTGAATTTTCACTTGATATGCCTAACATTAACATTTATGGAAGTCATCTCCACAAAGAAGTCAATGCTTTTGTAATTCAGTAAGTTTTCCACCATGGGAGAGTCTTCAAGATAAAGGACTTTGTGTTCTCTGTGAGGAATAGCAGGAACTTGTCTCTCAGTTGTTCCATTACATTAAAGGAGAACTGAAGGCAATTTTTTTTATTATCAAAATTCTATTTATCTCATTTTATTAAATATAAGTGCATTTTTGATAGCTATTTTGTCACTGCTATAGCAAGTTATGAGTGTTTGAAATATGTTGTGTAATATATCAGTCCATATGTCAAAGCTATGTCTGTGATGACCTGGTGACTTGTCCAGGGTGTACCCCGTCTTTCGCCCGTAGTCAGCTGGGATAGGCTCCAGCTTGCCTGCGACCCTGTAGAACAGGATAAAGCGGCTAGAGATAATGAGATGAGATGAGATGTCAAAGCAATGGCCGTAAATTAGATTCGTTGAGACCTGTGCGAGACATCGTAGGATGGAAGTAAAACATATAGCAGAAATCAAAGTGACCAATATCTGCCGATGTTGTCAAAAGACGCGCGCGCCCTCCTTCGGATGCTGATGTAATCAAGCCGGACGTTCTGTTTGTTTTGATAGCAATCAGGAAAGTTTGAAAAAAGTAGGCAGTAATCGTCATTTAAACTTGTTTTTGTGCAATATTTCATTTGGAAAACAGTTTTCAAAATGGCGGCACTGACACCTGGCTGACACTTCACGAAGAGAGGCCCTTCATATAATCCTTTTTTTTATTCACCTTGTTATCCCGAGATAACGACATAATTAATTAAGAATCTCGAGAAAACAACACAACTAATTCGAGATCTCGAGAAAACAAAACCGTTATTCCAAGATCTCGAGAAAACAAAACAATTATTTCATGATCTCGAGTAAACAGCTGAGAAATGGTTCATTCAGGTATGCCAAGAGACTTGTGATGTGCTGACTTTGGGGCTATTTCTCATTCTGTATAGACGCAACTTTGGTCATTAGAATGTCTGGAATAATCGATCACCTAATAAGGCAATATTTTGATCAGGGGTTGACACAGGGAGAGATTGCATTAAGTCTTTTAATAAGGGATCATTTCAAAATTAGTCCACGGCACCTCCACAGAAGACTGGCCCGGCTTCGTCTCTACCGACGGAGATACAGCGATCCAGCTGAGATCATGAAATAATTTTGTTTTCTCGAGATCACGGAATAACGGTTTTGTTTTCTCGAGATCCTGAATTAATTATGTCGTTATCTCGGGATAACAAGGTGAATAAAAAAAGATTATATGAAGGGCCTCTCGCGGCTTCCGTAAATTTACACTCAAACAAAACAGCAATAAAGGAGGAGAGGGGCGACAGCCCGAGGAAAGCCCCCACAGGAGCGCACAGCATTTGCAACATAGGCTACCCAACTCAGCACAGGAACAAAGCACTTACAGTGTGTGCAGTAGGCTTCGTGCGCATTGTTCTGCACCTCTCGGAGGAAGGGGTAGGTGCCCTGTAAATCTTTGGAAAAGGTACATTTTCTTTTCGGCATAATTGCTGCGGCATTACTGCTGCTAGCTGCTAGACAAAGAACATTAGCGCCAGTTAATGTTTATTTTATTGTTGCATGGCAACACGTTCTGTTGTCTGGAATAATGTGGCTAAATAAACACCCATGCCACAGGGCCAGGGGGCAGTAACCAGGAAAGTTTGCGATTCCTGTCAATTCATCAAAATAGTAAATGCAGACATTTCTCCACTAATGATTCCCACGCTGCTCAGTCGCAAACGTCGCGAGTGGCGAAAACCGGGACATATCCGTGTCCCGACAGACTTTTGTTGGGACTCGGGACACACAACCCCAAATCGGGACTGTCCCGGTAAAACCGGGACGTCTGGTCACCCTACCCTAGCTATGTAATGCCTGAAGACTATAGAAACGGAGATTAGCGCCACACCCATGTGCCTCAAGAGCTGGTTAATACTGATACAGGAAACTGCCTGGGAAGACCAGATCCTGGCACAGGAGGGACTTTGACTTGATTTGAATTTTCTCAATATAGCAGTGACACTAACATGGCAGTGTGTGTGTGTGTGTGAGGGTGCTGGTAACCTGCATTATTAACATGTACTTTATTAGACAATCTTACTTTATTGGTCCATGTTGTAAATATACATTTAGAGACTATAGGTCTTGGTTTGTTTGTTTTTTCCATGCAAAGTATGTATTAATCGTGCACAATTTCTAAACGTATAGTGCTGCTGGCTGGATATTTTCTCAAACCAGCAGCTGTTCAAAAAAAAATTCCTTTCAAAACTGGTACTACTGCCACTCATCACTACCACATCATTGTCACTGCTGCACTGCGGATGAATGCCTTTCCCTCATGGACAGGTTAAATCTGAAGATCATTCACATTTATTCCCACAGAAATTATAGGCGTTGCTAATAATTATCACTCAGAACAGTTATAAGGTGGTGTACCTAATAAACTGACAAAGTATATTTGACATTGACACATTGCGTTTTGGTGTACAGTTGATCCTTTTCATTAACATACTTCCGTTCCTTCTCTAGTTTCCAGATGCTTTATGCAGATGTGTACATGGAACGACAAGAATTCTGGGAAATGTTTGATGGTGCGCTGTATCATAAGCTACGGAAGGATCTGGACTGTGAGCAGGCATTTCCTGAAGTGTACAACAAAATCTGCAAAGCTGCAAGACATTAAATTCAGTCCTGATCGAAATACAGGAAAAAGAGAAAATGGAATTTAAAAAAAAAAATTATAATCTCATAAAATGTCAACCAGCTATAGGCAATATTACCAGCTATCTTTTTTTAAACTGGATTTTTAATACATACACTTGAGCCTTCTTACATTTAAATATGCACTCACCGGCGACTTTAATAGGAACTTGTTCTTGATTCTAAGATTCCTGTTCTTGGCTGCAGGAGTGGATCCCAGTGTGGTCTTCTGCTGTTGTATGGTGAGATGCTTTTCTGCTCACCATGGTTGTAAAGAGTGATTGATTATATGAGTCGCTATTTCCTTCCTGGCAGCTCGAACCAATCTGGCCATTTTCCTCTGACCTCTCTTATCAACAAGGCGTTTGTTTCCACCCATAGAACTGTCGCTCACTCAATGTTTTTTGTTTTTCGCACCATTCTATGTAAACTCTAGAGACTGTTGTGTGAGAAAACCCCAGGAGATCAGCAGTTTCTGAAATACTCAAACCAGTCCATCTGGCACAGTGAAAGTCACACTTTAAGATCACAATTTTTCCCATTCTGATGTTTGAAGTAAACATTAACTGAAGCTCTTGATTTTGTATCTGCATGATTTGATGCATTGCGCTGCTGTCAGGGGATTGGCTGATTCAAGAACTGCACAAAACAACAGGTATATTGGTGTTTCCTAATAAAGTGGCTGGTGAGTGTATTTTCAGCAAACAATATAAATAAAGGGAACATCAGTAACCGGTGTATTCGACACCTAATATTGTCCTCTATCTAAAGGTACCTTATTTTTACGGCATAGATATATTTTGTCTGTGAAATTGTTTTAATGCTGATTTCCCTAGTGACGTTCTCATACTAAATCTGCCTTCAAGCTTTCAAAACAAATTGTTATCCAAGTTATTCTTACACTACCATTCAGAAGTTTGGGATCACTTTGAAATGTCCTTATTTTTGAAAGAAAAACACTCTTCTTTTCAATGAAGATCACTTTAAACTAATCAGAAATGCACTCTATACATTGCTAATGTGGTAAATGACTATTCTAGCTGCAAATGTCTGGTTTTTGGTGCAATATCTCCATAGGTGTATAGAGATCTTGCAGTCACGTGACCGGAAAGTACACAACCCCCATCTTGTCGGTCAAAAACACCGCTGAATACTGCTGCACTCGTGTACAGAATGGATCAATTTCAACCGACGGACTACACGGCTCATTTTTCTAATGAACAGATAACTAGATGTATGTCTAAAATAAATGATCTACAGATTTGTGACCCTTATGGCTTACCGGACGGAGTTTTCACGACCGGATTTTGAACTGCCAGCGGAATACCCGGACGTGTATGATTACCTCATCAACTTTCTCTCGCTGTTCAGTGGTGAAGCACTGCGTGCTTAGAAATCTCTGGACAGTTTTCTTTACAGAAATTCAGGATTTGTCAGCGACTCAGATGTGGCATCTTGTAAACAAGAAAATAATCCTCATTGGATGGGTAAGTCACTTAAGTATTGAGTATAGCACTGACCAGCCGATTATAGAATAGAATAAGGTAATTCCAAATCGTCCGTCTTGTTTACATGGATCTGGCATTGGAGAGGTAGAGGCTTAGCAGTGGAGGTTTGAGTAGCTGTTTTCTGAGCTTAGTCAACAGGCCGGCTCTGCCTGTAGCCTCGCTTTTGCTTCTGCTCCCGGCGCCGCCTCCTTCGCTTTGCTTCCAATAACAATCCACGGAGACCTCGCTGTCTCGTCCGGAATGTTTTTCTTTTTTTTTTTCTCGTCCGGAATGTTGTGCATGCGATGGAAATCGCTACAAACCGTCATTTTCTGCTGGAAACCAATGTCCAGTAAGTCCATACGGTTGTAGTGGATATTGAAGTCCGGTACAGACGAACAACACGCAAAAATACACACAAAAAACATAAACGTGCACAGGTAGGGAGAGCTTGTAGCCGCAGCCGTTGTAGTAGAATTGTATATAGTAGGGTTTTCCAGAAGAAAAGGTAGAAGTAAAAGCAGAAGTAGAACCAGAAGTAGAAGGCGGAATATGGCGTTTGACCGACACGATGGCGTCTGTCACAATCTGGATCGGCTGTGACGTCACATGCAAGTGCTCCATAGAGGCCCATTTCCAGCAACTATCACTTCAGTGTTCTAATGGTACAATGTGTTTGCTCATTGCCTCAGAAGGCTAATGGATGATTAGAAAACCCTTGTACAATCATGTTAGCACAGCTGAAAACAGTTGAGCTCTTTAGAGAAGCTATAAAACTGACCTTCCTTTGAGCAGATTGAGTTTCTGGAGCATCACATTTGTGGGGTTGATTAAATGCTCAAAATGGCCAGAAAAATGTCTTGACTATATTTTCTATTCATTTTACAACTTATGGTGGTAAATAAAAGTGTGACTTTTCATGGAAAACACAAAATTGTCTGGGTGACCCCAAACTTTTGAACGGTAGTGTATATATCAATACACAACTGTATAAGGCACAACTTTTATAACTCATCTCAACAGGTATTGCTTTTCCACAAGTGCCACCTATAAACCTTTCATAAAGTATTTTTTTTCTCTTACAAATGAGCAAAAGACAAAATACAGACTGCCAGTGTGTCTTTAAATTATTCTAAAACGCACACACGCACAAACCTGTGTATGAATATGCTGCTTCCACTATATCACCACTTAAAAATACCACTTGAAGAAATGCACATTAATTCCTTTAAGCCTTATAGCTGTAGACTCTATTTTATTTTTTTTCCTCCACAATCACCATCATTTTCTAGAAGCTCCGAAGTAGACCGGGATTTTATTGTTGGTTTTAGATTGTGGCCTTCTTGTAATATTGTGTTTGCTGCTTCGTGTTCACAACTGTTTTTGTGTCCTTCCTTGGTACGTACGGTACAAAAGGTGTTTCTTTGTGCATGTGAACATTAGTGATCTTTAATTTTCCAGTTTCAGGACTGAGCTGTCATAAGGTTTCTGGGTTCATTGTCAGTAGCCCAGATAAATTTCATCATTTAATCAAGTTGCATTTCTGTTTTAAGGGCTGTGGGATGTGTGTGTGTGTGCGTGTTTGTGTATATGGTGCAATAAAATTCCAATCTGTCAACAGTTTGGCATGAGTTTAATTCAGTGGAACATACAAATGGCAGAAGCATGTGGATATATCGTGTGGTAGAAATAAATGCCTTTAAAATCTAAAATACTGGCTCTTTAAGCCCAACTGCCTTGGACTTCTTGCTCATTTAAAGTGGCCCTCAGGTTGCAAGAGGAATGATGATCTGTCCAAAGGAACGTTCATAGGCCTGAGTCGCTCCCTAATAAATAATAATAAAACCCCTCATATTACAATACAGACAGTACATCACATTTACTTTTTGTACACAATGTGAACAAAATTTATGTTGACTTTCAGTAGTTATTAGGAATAGACAAGTTTATATACACAATAATGGCCAAAAGTATGTGGACATCTGACCGTTACACATTTATTTTATCCATCCATCCATTATCCGTAACTGCTTATCCTGTGGGGGGTCGCGAGCAAGCTGGAGCTTATCCCAGCTGACTATGGGCGAGAGGTGGGGTACACCCTGAACAAGTCACCAGGTCATCACAGGGCTGACACATTGAGACAAACAACCATTCACACTCTCATTCACACCTACAGTCAATTTAGAGCCACCAATTAGCCTAACCTGCATGTCTTTGAACTGTGGGGGAAACCGGAGCACCCGGAGGAAACCCACACAGACACAGGGAGAACATGCAAACTCCGCACAGAAAGGCCAGGCTGAAATTTGAAGAAGAAGCCTTTATTTGTCACATGCACACTCAAGCACAGTGAAATTCATCCTCTGCATTTAACCCATCTGAAGCAGTGAACACACGCACACACCCAGAGCAGTGCCCGGGGAGCAGCTAGGGGTTAGGTACCTTGCTCAAGGGCACTTCAACCCAAGGCCGCCCCATGTTAACCTAACTGCATGTCTTTGAACTGTGGGGGGAAACTGGAGCACCCGGAGGAAACCCACGCAGACACGGGGAGAACATGCAAACTCCACACAGAAAGGCCCCCGCTGGCCGCGAACCCAGAACCTTCTTGCTGTGAGGCAACAGTGCTAACCACTACACCACCGTGCCACCCATATTTTATTTTATTTTATTTTATTTTATTTATCTCTCCTTTATTTTACCAGGAAAGTCCCATTGCGATACAATATCTCTTCTTCCAGGGAGTCCTGGCCAAGATGGCAGCAAATAAAATAAAAAGTTTCATAAACATACAGTGCACAAACAGAGACAGGCAACATTAACACAGACTAAAACAGACAGAGACATACGGGAGTCAGTGACTAAAATGAACCATGGAAAAGATAAAAAAGACACTTATTTGAAACAATGACACTGTTCTATGTGAACTGAGTTTAAGAGATTTTTTAAACACATTCATCGAAGCCAAGGAATCCAAATTTAGAATGTTTTGCAGCTCATTCCAATCGTGTGGTGCATATGAACAAAAGGCAGATTTTCCCAGTTCTGTCCATGTGGTTGGAGACTGAAGGAGAAGTTTGACTGATGAGCGAGTAGTGTACGCCGTAGTGTGAAGTGTCAGTAGACTGCAAAATGTACTGAGGTAATTTGCCCATTAAAGCTTTTGCAATAAAATCTAAGATGTGTTATTGCGGTAGCACCAGTTACAAACCTCCAAGCAGAATGATAAACAACATCCAGTTTCTTCAAATAGAATAAAGATGCATGCATGTACAGTGCCTTGCAAAAGTATTCATACCCCTTGAACTTTTTCACATTTTTCCACCTTACAACCACAAACTTAAAAGTTTTTTATTGAGATTTTATGTGATAGACCAACATAGAGTACCACATAATTGTGAAGTGAAACGAAAATGATAAATGGTCTTCAAAATTTTAAACAAATAAAAATCTGAAAAATGTGATGTGCATTAGTATTCAGCCCCCTGTACTCTGATACCTCTAAATACAATCCAGTGCAATCAATTGCCTTCAGAAGTCATCTAATTAGTTAATAGAGTCCTACTGTGTGCAACTTACTCTCAGCATAAATACACTTGTTCTGTGAAGGCCTCAGTGGTTTGTTAGAGAACACTGAAGAACAAACAGCATCATGAAGACCAAAGAACTCACCAGACAGGTCAGGGATAAAGTTCTGGGGAAGTTTAAAGCAGGGTTAGGTTATAAAAAAATATCCCAAGCTCTGAACATCTCAAGAAGCACTGTTCAATCCATCATTCAAAAATGGAAAAAGTATGGCACAACTGCAAACCTACCAAGACATGGCCGTCCACCTAAACTGACAGAGCGAGCAAGGAGAGCACTGGTCAGAGAAGCAGCCAAGAGGCCCATGATCACTCTGGAGGAGCTGCAGAAATCCACAGCTCAGGTGGGGGAATATGTGCACAGGACAACTATAAGTCGTACACTCCACAAATCTGGCCTTTTTGGAAGAATGGCAAGAAGAAAGCCATTGTTGAAAGACAGGCATAAGAAGCCATGTAGGGGACACAGCAAACATGTGGAAGAAGGTGCTTTGGTCAGATGAGACCAAAGTTGAACTTTTTGGCCTAAATGCAAAGCGCTATGTGTGGCGGAAAACTAACACTGCTCATCACCCTGCACACACCATCCCCACTGTGAAACATGGTGGTGGCAGCATCATGCTATGGGGATGCTTTTCTTCAGCAGGGACAGGGAAGCTGGTCAGAGTTGATGGGAAGAGGGATGGAGCTAAATACAGGGCAATCCTGGAAGAAAACCTGCTGGAGGCTGCAAAAGACTTGAGACTGGGAAGGAGATTCACCTTCCAGCAAGACAATGACCTTAAACATAGAGTTTAAGTTACAGCCAGAGCTACAATGGAATGGTTTACACTGTAAAAAAAGAATAGTCGAGAATACTTGAAATTTCAAGGCAACAGTCTGCATTAAGAATTTTATGTTTTGCCAACGATGTATGCCCATGATAATCCAAACTATGATAACACTGTTATCTTTATTAAGAATTCTTAATTAAGTCAATTTTCAATTCCTCATTCTGCCAACATAGATTTCTCTTTTTGCTGAACAGTAGCATTCACAGTAGTACAAAAAGGCAATTGAGGTTCTCACAATTTTTGGGGGGGCCTTTTTTTTACCTTTATTTGGATAGGACAGTGTAGAGACAGATCAGGAAATGACCTCAGGTCAGAATCGAACCCGGGTCCCCGGACTTATGGTATGGCGCCTTATCCACCTGAGCCACAACAACATGATCTTCAACCGGAGAGAGAACCACATTGCCCAGCCCTTGCATTTGGGAGAGGAAACCCCGTGTCTTGGTCATTAAGAGCATGTGCTGAATAAACACCTGTGGCAATTATGTATTTTCAATTCAGATTATTCACTGTTGTATATTTACACATCATTGAGGTGCACCCTATCAGTTTGATGTGGATTTTTCTGTTCGTTAATAATTATTCATGTTTTCTTGTCCATTCAATTGTGAATATGGAATTACTTGAACAAAGCATAATTCTATTTTTTAGAATTATCCACATCAAGAAAAATCCACATCAAACTGATAGGGTGCACCTCAATGATGTGTAAATATACAATAGTGAATAATCTGAATTGAAAATACATAATTGTCACAGGTGTTTATTCAGCGCATGCTCTGAATGACCAAGACACGTGGTTTCCTCTCCCAAATGCATAGGCTGGGCAATGTGGTTCTCTCTCGGGTTAAAGTTCATGTTGTCGTGGCTCAGGTGGATAAGGCGCCATACCATAAATCCGGGGGCCTGGGTTTGATTTCGACCTGAGGTCATTTCCTGATCCCTGTCTCTACACTGTCCTATCCAAATAAAGGTGAAAAAAGCCCCCCCAAAAATTGTGATAACCTCAATTGCCTTTTGTACTACTGTGAATGCCACTGTTCAGCAAAAAGAGAAATCTATGTTGGCAGAATGAGGAATTGAAAATTTACTTAATTAAGAATTCTTAATAAAGATAACAGTGTTATCATAATTTGGATTATCATGGTCACATCGTTGGCAAAACATAAAATTATTAATGCAGACTGTTGCCTTGAAATTTCAAGTATTCTCAACTATTCTTTTTTACAGTGTAGATCAAAGAATATTCATGTGTTAGAATGGCCCAGTCAAAGTCCAGACCTAAATCCCATTGAGCATCTGTGGCAAGACTTGAAAATTGCTGTTCACAGACGCTCTCCATCCAATCTGGCTGAGCTTGAGCTATTTTGCAAAGAAGAATGGGCAAAAATTTCAGTGTCTAGATGTGCAAAGCTGGTAGAGACATACCACAAAAGACTTGCAGCTGTAATTGCAGCAAAAGGTGGCTCTACAAAGTATTGACGCAGGGGGGCTGAATACTAATGCACATCACATTTTTCTGATTTTTATTTGTTTAAAATTTTGAAGACCATTTATCATTTTCATTTCACTTCACAATTATGTGCTACTCTGTGTTGGTCTATCACATAAAATCTCAACAAAAAATTTTTAAGTTTGTGGTTGTAAGGTGGAAAAATGTGAAAAAGTTCAAGGGGTATGAATACTTTTGCAAGGCACTGTATATTACATCACCATAATCTAATACTGATAGGAAAGTACTCTGAACTAATCTTTTTCCAGCAGTAAAAGGAAAACATTTCTTTAAACGAAAATAAAAAACCTAGCTTCGGTCGGTGTTTTTTTTTTAAAAGACTCTCTATATGGACTCCAGAGGATAACTTCTTGTCAAGCCAGATGCCAAGGTATTTATAAGAGGTTATATGTGCTTGTTGAACATCCAATTCCAGATTTAGTTTAGCTTTGCTGTTATAATAATCTCCACTCCTCTGGGAAGGCTTTCCACTCGATTTTGGAGCGTGGCTGTGGAAATATTTGCTCATTCAACCATCAGAATATTAGTGAGGTCAGGTACTGATATTGGTGAGGAGGCCTGGGGTGCAGTCAGTGTTCAGCTCACTGAACCTCGAGTTGAGTCACTAAACCTCGAGCTGAGTCCAGTCTCAAGTCCCCAGTGTTCAAGTCCAAGTCACTGAAAAAATTTTTGAGTCAAGTCCACTATTGAGCCGAGCTGAGTCCGAGTCGAGTCCGAGAACAAGACTCCAACTCCACCATTTGACGGTGCTGTTGCTGTCTTTATGTGAAAGTGTCTCTGCTACTGTGTTGGACTAATATTACTGCTCGACTGCCCCATTTTAGTTAATAGGATACAGATAAAAAGCTTGTTCATCGCTCAGCAAGCCCCGCCCACTATCAACAGAGCAAATAACATAGCGTGTCACTTCCTTCTCTGGGTGGAGTCTTGTCAAACAACGATTGAAGTTCGAGGTTGTCCCCGTCTTCTCCTCGATAGTTCTTCTACATATGGAACACACAGCAGTGCATTTTTTTCCCACTGCACGAGAAGTCTGTATAAGCAAAGTGGACAATCCTAGGGGCTTCTCTCCAGGCATTTTAGCACCATTAACATTAGTTTGTTCCTGAACATTATGTATGAACAGGTGAATGTGCATTCTCTTGCACAAAATTAGTATAAAAATTAATGTAGGTATAAACATCTCATCTCATTATCTCTAGCCGCTTTATCCTTCTACAGGGTCGCAGGCAAGCTGGAGCCTATCCCAGCTGACTACGGGCGAAAGGCGGGGTACACCCTGGACAAGTCGTCAGCTCATCACAGGGCTGACACATAGACACAGACAACCATTCACACTCACATTCACGGTCAATTTAGAGTCACCAGTTAACCTAACCTGCATGTCTTTGGACTGTGGGGGAAACTGGAGCACCCGGAGGAAACCCACGCAGACATGGGGAGAACATGCAAACTCCACACAGAAAGGCCCTCGCCGGCCCCAGGGCTCGAACCCAGGACCTTCTTGCTGTGAGGCGACAGCGCTAACCACTACATCACCATGCCGCCCCCAGGTATAAACATCTTATGCCAAATTATTATGGCATGTTACAAAAAATAAAGAAAAAAATCCGAGTCCTCGTCTCCAATTTACAAGTCTGAATGCAGTTAATGCACAAGTCCGAGTCCAAGTCAAGTCACAAGTCCTTAAAATTAGGGCACGAGTCGGACTCGAGTACTACAAGCCTACTTCTACATCAACCTTGGCAAGCCATGTCTTCATGGAGCTTGCATTGTGCACAGGGGCCTTGTCATGCTGGAACAGGTTTAGGCTGCTTAGTTCCAGTGAAGGGTAATTGTAATGCTATGGCATGCAGAGACATCCTGTACAATTGTGTGCTTCCAACTTTGAGTCGCATATGGGTGTGATAGTCAGGTGTCTCCACACTTTTAGTTATGTAGTGTATTTAGAATGAGATTAATTACTTATTGAATACATTTGAATGTCTGAAAGCTTTTTAAAGACATTTCTTAATTTTTTTGCTCGGCCACATCTAAGAAACTAACAACTCCATCTAGATCTGGAAGTGAATGCATGCTTTGAGTAATGTATAGTTTTTCTTACTGGTTGAACTTGGCTCTTTCAGGGCAGTGTAGGTAGCGCTGGGTGCCAGATATAAATGATGATCTATGACTATTTTTATTCTTGTTCTGATTTGACTCTGTTATGTTGTAGCGACCAGGCCCGACTGGATTCTGTAGGAAAAATAAAAAAATAAAAATCACGACTCCATATTATTACATCACATTCCATATTATGCAAAAAAACCTTCTTAATAACTTTTTTAAGTCTCTAAATACCTCTTTCTAAAAATCTGAACATTGAAAGTTTAGATCCATAAATAATTTTACTCTATGGTAATTGCTTATACACGGAACGAATCAAAATATTTTATATCATACTGTGTTTTTGGAGATATTTATATCATATATAAATGCCCTCAACACTATTTGTTGTATATGCATGTCAAGACAAACTATCTATGCATTTGCTTTTGTTGTTGTATCAATGTGTTGTGGACCTCACATGGTTTTTATTCATCAGCATCTCTGTCTTCTTGCTCATTCGTGGGGCAGTGGAGAGGAAAGGGGCTTGTTTGCCACTTTTTGATCGATACTTGAGAGTGATAGGAATAATATCATACCAACCTGGGCCAGGAGATGACTGACAGGGAAAGAGTCAATGAATGAGGGATTAAAAGTTTTAATGCACAAGGACTGAGCTTACTCATGCACATTACATCATTGTAAGTGAGACTGAAGGTAGCAGGGATTAAGGCTGTGTAGATGTTGTTACATGTGTGCTATATGTACCGCAGTCTGTGGGCACTGAGACAAGGTACATAGGTAGATTCTCTCAGTAGGGATGGCAGGGTATTGCTCCCGACTTCCAAACACCCCATGTTTCTTCTTCTCAGGCTTCTGCAGCTCTTCACCAAACTTGGGCAACTCCTTGGGATACGTACCTGGGTCTGGATTCACCCATTTCTGCACAGAATATTCATGCTGCTTTAAATTGGCTATACATACAGTGTCTTGAAAAAGTATTCATCCCCCTTGGTGTTTGTCCTGTTTTGTCACATTACGTACAAGCTGGAATTAAAATTGATTTTTGGAGGGTTAGCACCATTTGATTTACACAACATGCCTACAGCTTTAAAGGCGCAAATTGTTGTTTTATTGTGACACAAACAATAATTAAGATGAAAAAACAGAAATCTGGAGTGTGCATAGGTATTCACTCTCTTTCATATGAAACCCCTAAATAAGAGCTGGTCCAATCAATTCATTTCATAAGTCACATAATTAGTTGATTAAGATCTACCTGTGTGCAATCAAAGTGTTACATGATTTGTCACATGATGTCTGTATAAATCAACCTGTTCTGGAAGGACCCTGACTCTGCAACACTACTAAGCAAGCAACATGAAAACCAAGGAGCCTCCAAACAGGTCAGAGACAAAGTTGTGGAGAAGTATAGATCAGGGTTGGGTTATAAAAAAAAAATATCCCAAACTTGGAATATCCCACGGAGTGCCATTAAATCCATTATAGTAAAATGGAAGGAACATGGCACCACTACAAACCTGACAAGAGAAGGCCGCCCACCAAAACTCACAGACCGGGCAAGAAGAGCATTAATTAGAGATGCAACAAAGACACCAAATATAACACTGAAGGAGCTGCAAAGATCCACAGCGGAGATGGGAGTATCTGTCCATAGGACCACTTTAAGCCGTACACTCCACAGAGTGGGGCTTTATGGAAGAGTGGCCAGAAAAAAGTCATTGATTTAAGAAAAAAAAACACGTTTGGAGTTTGCCCAACATCATGTGGCAGACTCCCCAAACACATGAAAGAAGATTCTCTGGTCAGATGAGACTAAAATTGAACTTTTTGGCCATCATGGGAAATGCCATGTGTGGCGCAAACCCAACACCCTGAGAACACCATTCCTACAGTGAAGCATGGTGGTGGCAGCATCATGCTGTGTGGATGTTTTTCATCTGCAGGGACAGGAAAGCTGGTCAGGACTGAAGGAAAGAATCTGTGGCAAAACTTAAAGATTGCTGTACACCAACGCAACCCATCTAACTTGAAGGAGTTGGAGCAGTGTTGCCTTGAGGAATGGGCAAAAATCCCAGTGGCTAGATGTGCTAAGCTAATAGAAACATACCCCAAGAGACTTGCAGCTGTAATTGCAGCAAAAGGTGGCTCTACAAAGTATTGACTTTGGGGGTGTGAATACCTATGCACACTCCAGATTTTTTTCATCTTAATTATTGCTTGTGTCACAATAAAATAACAATTTGCACCTTTAAAATGATAGACTTCTTGTGTAAATCAAATGGTGCCCCCCCCCCAAAAAAAAAAAAAAAAACCAATTTTAATTCCACCTTGTAATGCAACAAAACAGGACAAACACCAAGGGGGATGAATACTTTTGCAAGGAACTGTACATTTGCTTTTGCATAGTTTTTTTTTTTTTAATTAAAAACTATTTTAGTACACAGAAGTTTTGTGGTGATGGGACTTTAGTTTTGACAAAAGTGGTGCGTACAGGAGCAGTGAAGAGGTTTCCATTACCAGTGGACAGGTCATACGGGTTCCTTTTACTGACTCTGCAACTCAGCATCAGCTCAGTGAAGCTTTTCAGATTGTATGTACCTGGACCTAAGCCACTGTCCTGCATATTTGGAAAAACACAAACAGAAAACAAGCTGAGGTTTTAAATGTACATATTGCGCATGCATACAATATTTGTTGTCTGTCAACTCAAGAGTCTACAATTTCACTGAACAGCTTTCACACTGTTCACACAGTCACATGACAGATAGCAGTAAGTACAGAGGAGGTGAACTTGTTGTTTATGTGAATGATAGATGGTGTAACCCCAGACACCTATTGGTCAGTGCACAGGTTTGTAATCTGAATGTTGTTGCCATGACAGAGCAGAAACATTCTGTGGTTAGTAAAGTAATGACAGGCCATCCTAATGCATTCATAGCGACCTCTGGAGATTAAAGCTCGACTGCCTTTCAGATTTTTCAAGTGTAGATCATAACAAGAATTTTCCCAGACGCCCAAATATTTTTGTTTAGTGGACCGAAAGCTCCTGAATCCGAAGCACAGACTTCCAATTTTATTATTTTTTTAAATAGAACAACTGATGAATTTAGGGCCTTGTGGCCCTAAACTCTCCACTATTTTATCCTGTTTCACCATGACCCAGTTCAAGATACTACATCATGCATCACATGGTGGGCTTTCCCTGTTCACGCAAGGCATTGTGGGATATGTAATGGAAACTTCTAATAAATGTGGGTGGTAAAAGAGAGCAACTGGACTTGCTTGAAGATTCTTGAAGACGTTTCACCTCTCATCCGAAAGGCTTCTTCAGTTCTGTCTGACTAATAGGGAGTATCAGGTATTTATCCTCTCATGGATGAAAAGCTCATCTAAGGTGTCACTGACTACATTTACATGCACATCCAAATCGAGCTGCTGTCGGTAATCGAGCTGAAGGTCCCAGCAGGGTGCCAGAGAAATCCAATCCTACATGCACACAATGAAATCGGGCTATTGTGTGAGGTGCATTGTGCACCCGAGCCACAGGTGGCGCAACACGCCCCATCGTGTTGGTACACTTCCGGTTGTCGTCATGAAGAAGAGCTATTCAAGAGTGTAAACAAAGTTATCAGTTCCGTGTTCTCCATTGCGCGTTTTTCTCCCGTCCATGAATTTTAATATATTCAACTCCTTAAGCTGAATGAGCATGAACTCTGTCTCCTCATTGCTCCAGAAGTGCACGTTTCTGCTTGCCTGTGGCAGTGGGGGCGTGGTCAAACGCCGGTCTGTGACAGGAGGGCGGAGCCAGGGAAGGTGAGTGGCAGAATCACTTCACCTGACGGTAATTAACCTGTGTTTGTGTGTCTTCCCAGTAACCGCGCCCTATTTAAGGAGGCAGAGGGAGAGCAGAGGGGAGAGCTCATCCCGGGACTAGAACAAAACGCGCGCGTGTGTGTGTTTTTCTCTCAAGAATAAAAGTAGGCTGTTAAACTGAAAAGTCTGACAATAAAAAGCCTATTAGTACCAGAAGCTTTGTCCTGCCGTCCTCTGTGCTCCACCCACACTTCAGAGAGCTCTACATCGCCATTTTCTCTTCTTCGTTTGTTCCTCCTGACCTCTTCTGCTGCTCGCTACTACTGTTGTCATGCCGACCGAGGCTGTTGTGTTTCCTGCTTGTGGTCTCGTCACTCGTCACTTACGGAAGTAGCTCGACAACTAGCTCGATAGGGTATACATGCACAAAGTAGCTCGGCAGAAATCGCATAAACTAGGTCGTGTAGCTCAATTCCGAGAAATCAAGTTCGGTTCAATTTCAGCCGAATTAAGGTGTATACATGGCATTTTGAACTTCGATTTCAGTCGAGCAATGGCAGAAATTCGATTCTCTCTATGTGCATGTAAACATAGTGATTGAGTCATCCTGTTGGTGTGGGTCACTGGGGGCTGGATGTGAACGGCCTCGAGAATCGTTAGGATGATCAATGGATTGCCCGTTAAGGTGATCAATGGAATGCTGATTCTCTCTGTCCTCCTGTGAGTCACTGAAAACAGCTGGGTTTTGGTGTGCATTCAGTTGTCTGGGAAGTGTGCCAAGGACTGCATTGTAGATGGCTGATAAATGATGTCTTAAGGCCAATTTATGCTGACAACGCATTCCTTGCAGATGGCATCGCAGATGGTGTCTGCGTAGCCCCCCACCCTTTGCAGACGCTCTGCGCGCACCTCCCAAAAATTGTGACCACTGCAGAAGCCTCGCAGACAGCGTCGCATACAAGAGGGCTCTGATTGGTCCACTCTACATCCGCTGTACATGCACTTCCGCTTCCCTACTTTCCCGATTTGGTTTGTTTTCACTACCGCCATTTTTAAAAACACGAGCGAAGATGGAGCAGCACGAAGAGCGGTTGATCGAGGAAGTACGTACATCTATACAACTCCAGTTCTAGTCATTATAAGTAACCGGAGGATAAACACTCCACTAACCACACCCACCAACTACTCCTAGTGATTTCGCGACTTTGCGCCCCCTTGCGTTGTGGTGGTGAATAACATCGCGCATGCCTATTACTCCCCGCTCAACGATAAATTACAACTGTCTGCGAAAAGCTATCTGCGAAAGCCTTGTCGCAAGAGCATGCAGAGGCCCTTAGACCCCCACCTCTGTTCAGTGATGGCCATTCCAGGTTGACAAAAATGGCTTCTTTAACTCCTCGCTGACTGAGGCCCTGTCCACACGGCAACGGATTCAGGTGAATCCGATAAAATTGTTTATCGTTTTGGCCTGGCGTCCACACGGCACCGGTGTTTTGGGTGCCCCAAAACGAAATCTTTTGAGAACCGGTTCCAGAGTGAAAAAATCTGGCAACGGAGCCGTTGCGAAGTCGTCTGGATGAGTAGAACGGATTTGTTTACGATGACGTCACAACCACATGTGTTTCACACCAGGTAGAAGTGTAACGAACTCGATGTGAGTTGTCAACAAATCCTATAACTTGGTTCATGAAACACGCTTACAAAATATTTTCACTGTGAATGTTTATTGTGTAATTGTGCAAAGTGAGAGAGAGAGAGAGAGAGAGAGAGAGTGAGAGAATAGCCCTTAGGGCAGAGTCAATCCCGACAGCAAAAATAGGGGAAAAAAAGGAGCGATCTCACCTCTTCAGATGTTGGTTTAAGTCTGACAATACATTCCTCAAAAAGGGCGTAGAAGAACAAAGTAATCCATCAACGTGTAGCATTCAATTTATTCGGGACCATAAAAGAATTCTGGAGGATATCAGAATGTTGGCGTACCGGCTTCCATCTACCCCTGTTCATTCCTCTTTCCGCGTCTCCATTCAAAAAACGAGCACGTGATTTAAAGGGACTATATCCATAGGATAGGGAGTGAGAAAGTGTGTGCGTGTGACAGTGACAGGGATAGTCACTGTGTGCATGCGCAGTTATGCGCACGTGTCTACTTCTATTGTTCTGGTGTCTCCGATGGGACCGTCTTACAGCGCACGTAGTGGTGTGGCATGTGTATTGCATCGTTTTCAGCAAGCGTTGTGTTGCCATATGAACCTGATATTTTACTGATCCATTGCCCATGTGGACGCGATATTTTTAAAAAAATCTCGTTGCCGTTGTCGTGTGGATGTAGCCTGAGAATCTTCACAGACAAACTTCTAATAAACACTTCAGAATGCTTAGCAGTTGTCTTTTCAGTTATTTATTATAGTAGATCTTATAAAACAGAGATATAAAACAGGAAAAGGAAAGAAGAAGAAGAAGAAGAAGAAGAAGAAGACACCACCTCAGGTGATGCCGAGAGTGCACACTCTGAGTTGTGTCTTAGTGGCTGTTATCTATTATACTCTAAAGGCATTCGCTTACTGCTCGCGTCTTCACGTGATTGGCTCGAGGCTTTCCATCGAAGCTAAACATCGGTTCTTTGTTAGAGCATGCACCTGATGTGCTCTGAGATGCGCAGCCTGCTTATCACCAGCTGAAGTCGCCAAGGACACAGAAAGGCGATTACAGCTTGTGGAAGAACAACTTTTCTCAGTACACTAGGCCACTTGAGCTCAACACACAGAAACACAGAGAATAGGAATGTTCATTCACTAAATTTCCTTCACAGATACAAATTTGAAACAGGAGAGAAAAATGGAGGACATGAGTGTGCAAATGAAACGTGAAAGACCGACTACAGTAACGGAAAGTGAGAAGAAAAGATATGTTGCGAAGGAAAAGAAACACAGGACCAAACTAATAAATATCGGTGGTCAGCGAGCACCTCGGTGTGATCAGCTGTTCGTTTAGTGACAGAATGATGGAACTGTCAGTGCACGGTCAAAGGTAAACCTGTAGATGGCAGTAATGCAACACTGTGGATGCCAGCTGCTGTAAAACCCAAAAGAAGAAGGTGGTGGTAAACCTGCACATGCGCACACAGACTTCCTCTGTCTGCTTGACTGTGCAAAGTGAGCGATTTCATGCATATTATTTGCTAGGGAATCCCCTCAAATTAAATAACTTCCCAGCCACAGAATGGCCTGATATTTTGTGAGATATTACAGAAATAAACATATATCACAATGACCAAATTTCAGAGGGAACTAAATTTCACTGATGTTATGAACTCAAAAGCCCATCTCACTTTAAAGGGTACCCATAGTGAAAAATAAACATAGGCTAGACATACTACACATTTTGCACAAATGCATTTTCTCCCTTGTATTATCACACTGTGTTGCATAAAGCAGTACTTTAAAATTCTTTTTATATTCCTGCTTACTCAAGGCTGCAGCCATATTGCCGTTTTGTGGGCGGTGTCTGACGTAGTATCGTTGATAGGTTTTCTGTATCTTGATTGGCCCACTGCTCCTGACACCGCGATGTATCCAGGTGTGCAGAACATTGTTGAAAAATAGCAGAATAATAAATGTGATGATGATAAGGGAAAACATTTTTCTGTGTTCCACTGCCGACAACCGAGCAACGTAAATAGCTTGCTAAACAGTGGCTGCATAACTTGGGAACAGGTCACACTTTAGAAACACTCTCTGGTAGAAATTCTGTTGTTTGTGAGGACCATTTTGAGCCCGATTGCATTGAAATGAATCTACAGGCTCAGCTCTTGGGCAATGCAGGTTGCGTTAGACTCAAACCTGATGCTGATTCCAACACCGTCCACAGAAAAGGGATTCAGGCCATGCAAGCTGATTAACTAGAATAGTATAGACATTCAAAGCTTATATATATATATATATATATATATATATATGTATATATATATATATATACACAGTGGTGCTTGAAAGTTTGTGAACCCTTTAGAATTTTCAATATTTCTGCATAAATATGACCTAAAACATCATCAGATTTTCACACAAGTCCTAAAAGTAGATAAAGAGAACCCAGTTAAACAAATGAGACAAAAATATTATACTTGGTCATTTATTTATTGAGGAAAATGATCCAATATTACATATCTGTGAGTGGCAAAAGTATGTGAACCTCTAGGATTAGCAGTTAATTTGAAGGTGAAATTAGAGTCAGGTGTTTTCAATCAATGGGATGACAATCAGGTGTGAGTGGGCACCCTGTTTTATTTAAAGAACAGGGATCTATCAAAGTCTGATCTTCACAACACATGTTTGTGGAAGTGTATCATGGCATGAACAAAGGAGATTTCTGAGGACCTCAGAAAAAGTGTTGTTGATGCTTATCAGGCTGGAAAAGGTTACAAAATCATCTCTAAAGAGTTTGGACTCCACCAATCCACAGTCAGACAGATTGTGTACAAATGGAGGAAATTCAAGACCATTGTTACCCTCCCCAGGAGTGGCCGACCAACAAAGATCACTCCAAGATCAAGGCGTGTAATAGTCGGCGAGGTCACAAAGGACCCCAGGGTAACTTCTAAGCAACTGAAGGCCTCTCTCACATTGGCTAATGTTAACGTTCATGAGTCCACCATCAGGAGAACACTGAACAACAATGGTGTGCATGGCAGGGTTGCAAGGAGAAAGCCACTGCCCTCCAGAAAGAACATTAGCAAACTGCAGACAAGCAGTAAAGATCACGTGGACAAGCCAGAAGGCTATTGGAAAAAGGTTTTGTAGATGGATGAGACCAAAATAGAACTTTTTGGTTTAAATGAGAAGTGTTATGTTTGGAGAAAGGAAAACACTGCATTCCAGCATAAGAACCTTATCCCATCTGTGAAACATAGTGGTAGTAGTATCATGGGTTGGGCCTGTTTCGCTGCATCTGGGCCAGGACGGCTTGCCATCATTGATGGAACAATGAATTCTGAATTATACCAGCGAATTCTAAAGGAAAATGTCAGGACATCTGTCCATGAACTGAATCTCAAGAGAAGGTGGGTCATGCAGCAAGACAATGACCCTAAGCACACAAGTCGTTCTACCAAAGAATGGTTAAGGAAGAATAAAGTTAATGTTTTGGAATGGCCAAGTCAAAGTCCTGACCTTAATCCAATCGAAATGTTGTGGAAGGACCTGAAGCGAGCAGTTCATGTGAGGAAACCCACCAACATCCCAGAGTTGAAGCTGTTCTATACAAAGGAATGGGCTAAAATTCCTCCAAGCCGGTGTGCAGGACTGATCAACAGTTACCGCAAACGTTTAGTTGCAGTTATTGCTGCACAAGGGGGTCACATCAGATGCTGAAAGCAAAGGTTCACATACTTTTGCCACTCACAGATATGTAATATTGGATCATTTTCCTCAATAAATAAATGACCAAGTATAATATTTTTGTCTCATTTGTTTAACTGGGTTCTCTTTATCTAGTTTTAGGACTTGTGTGAAAACCTGATGATGTTTTAGTCATATTTATGCAGAAATATTGAAAAGTCTAAAGGGTTCACAAACTTTCAAGCACCACTATATATATATATATATATATGGGCGGCACAGTGGTGTAGTGGTTAGCGCTGTCACCTCACAGCAAGAAGGTCCGGGTTCGAGCCCCGTGGCCGGCGAATTTAAGTTTAAGTATAAGCTTGTACTTGGACTTTTCTATATACTTTTCAGTATAAGCCAAGTATACTTATATATAACTTTATTAAGCATATCTCTGATAAGTAAATAAAAAGTAAACTGAAAGCATACTCTCTTATTTTTAGTTTAAAAGAAGTATACTAGAAGCACACTTGAATAAACTTCTTTTTTGTAAGGGTTTATATGGTCTAAATATAGGCTAGTGACGGCTCAAAGCCGAGTGTGAGTTTATAGTGGAGTAGAGCGGAATGCAGAGCACTGGACAGCACAGTTTGTATCTTTATTTACGTAAGATAGATGGGTTTTTATCCAGGACTTATTTTTAATTTACTTTTTAAAAAATAATATGGGATTATTTACTAACACATTTTATACTCCTCAGGAATGCAACGTTTGGCAGTGCCTAAATATATATATCTCATCTCATTATCTCTAGCCGCTTTATCCTGTTCTACAGGGTCGCAGGCAAGCTGGAGCCTATCCCAGCTGACTACAGGCGAAAGGCGGGGTACACCCTGGACAAGTCGCCAGGTCATCACAGGGCTGACACATAGACACAGACAACCATTCACACTCACATTCACACCTACGGTCAATTTAGAGTCACCAGTTAACCTAACCTGCATGTCTTTGGACTGTGGGGGAAACCGGAGCACCCGGAGGAAACCCACGCGGACACGGGGAAAACATGCAAACTCCACACAGAAAGGCCCTCGTCGGCCACGGGGCTCGAACCCGGACCTTCTTGCTGTGAGGCGACAGTGCTAACCACTACACCACCGTGCCGCCCAGACTGAAATGTGAATTCACAAAATGAACACGCCATCATGGTGGTTTAACGTTAAGCTAGCTAGTCAGTGAAGCTCCACCTGATGCTAGCAAACTCTTTTCAAACTCGAAATCATATTGGGTAGCTAATGCTACTAGAAAAGAAAGATTTGTACATTCTGTTTATTTGGCAAGATTATGCTAAAACATATTTCTGAAAGAACTTCAGATAAGTTAACATTATTCATGTTAGCATAACTCCATTTTTACATGCTAACTAACAGTGTCCAAGTTAACTCGCTATGTGTTAACATTAGCCGTGGACAAGGCTATGGCAACTTGGCGGGTAAATCCATAGAAAGTCATTTGACTAACCAGACTGCATAGCTATTGCAACATTATCACTAACTCTAAAAGCACAGACAACTTTGTTGCAAGCTTTCTCTTGGAAACTGCTTTCTCTGCAGGTTGGATGGCGAGTTTTTGTAGGCTGTGATGTGGTTCATTTTTGACAAACAAAGCAAACATTTAAAATGAAACAAATCTTTAGTCCTTTCAAAACACTGAAACATGGGTTCTGGGCATGGCCATGAGTGCGTGCATTCCCCAGAAGAATCACCTCCTTCCATTCTGCCATCAATGGATTGTGTTTAAATAATGCTGCTGAGAAATCATTGAACTTGATTTTATACAGTCGATGGACATGATGTGACCCTAGTGATTACTGATAGACTGTCTCAGTGTCATCTGCGGAAAAAAACAATCACGTTTTAGAAAAGAAAAGAAAAAACATCCACTTTCAAAGCCACTTCATAGTAACGAGTAATGAGGACCTTGATAGAAATGTAGTGGAGTGAAAATACTATATTTGTCTTTCAAATGTAGTGAAGTTAAAGTCATAAATTTCCACAAAAAAAATACTCAAGTAAAGTACAGATACTTAAAAAGTGTACTTAAGTACAGTACTCAAGTAAATGGACTTCATTACTGTCCAACTCTGCACTTGACACACTTTTCACACGTGCACCAGATAGCTGCCAAACCCTTTTTCCTGCCTTCTCAACTTTGCGGTTGCAAGGCACCACCAATTTCATCCTTAGAATCACCTGATGATTTGCTGCCAAAATAATTTCCCAGATAGTCCTTTTTCCAAGGTTCATACAGATATCTGGTTTCTCTGCTATCCATACTGACTTGAAGATAACTTTTTCATCTGAATAAATCCAGGCTAACAAGTATGTTTACATCAGCTACACTTAACTTTCGGTACCTGTCTGTCAACAACTTTACGTCACATCCTGGACGTCATATTGGTTGCCCATGTGTAATAAAACTTGATGTGCTTTTTGGACTTTTAAGCTTATGATAGTTAACCGGGTGGCTGTACTTGTGTGCAATGTTATAATTTAGGCTTGTACTATTGATATTGATCATGTTTGAATGCTGAAACCCTTTAACATCAGGACAGTGAAGAAACAGAAAAAGAAGGCTGAAGGGGTGCTGCAGGATGGACTTGAGGAAACAGACTCGGATATACTTTATGAGTCTTATATCATGAAGACACTGAGGAACTTAGCAACTGTATAACAGACTACATCAACTTCTGTCTGGAAAATCTGATTAGCACAATGATAGAGTGCTGTTTCCCCAGTAACAAACTGTGGATCACAAAGGATCTGAAGACCCTGCTGAACAGGAAGAAGAGGGCTTTCAGAGTGTGTGATAAGGAGGAAATTAAGTGAGTTCAGTCAGAGCATAAACAATCGCTTCAGAAGGAGAAAGACAGTTACAGGGACACCGTAGGGGCTAAAGAAGGCAACTGGACTTGCTTGAAATCCTCTCATTCGAAAGGCTTCTTCAGTTCTGTCTGACTAGTGGGAGTTCCAGGTATTTATCCTCTAGTGGACCAAAAACAACCCTAAGGAGAGTCATTGAGGTCACATGGGTTGTTGACCCTCTCCATCATCCTGTAGGTGTTAGGGTCACTGGAGGCCGGGTGTGAACGGTGTTAGCAGCCTAGAGGGTTGTTAGGGTGATCTGTGGGTCGTTGGCTCTCTGTGCCATCATGTGAGTCATTGAAGTCAGCTGAGTCTTGGTGTGGATGTGTATTCAGTTTTTTGGGAAGTGCGCCAAGGACTGCATTGTAGGTGGCTGATAAGTGGTGTCTCAGACCACCTCCTCTGACTTCAATGACTCACGTGATGGCAGAGAGCGCCAACAACCCCTAGATCACCCTAACGACCCTCTAGGCTGCTTTATTCTCGGTCTTCTGAAACCAATACATGGTCAAAATTATATATACAGGGTCAAAAATATACATATACCCCCTTAGACTGTTAATTCAATGGTGATGAAAGTTCCAAAATGTCTTTTAATTTGCCAAACGTCAAGACCTCTTAATTTCCTGATCGTGATCATGATTGACAACAACTGGTTGCTTCTCTGTGCTAACATAAAAAGAGTTTGTTTGACATGTACAAGTGATGTAGCTACTTTGCCAATGTCTGGAAGAAGACCCAAACTGTCATCTTCAACTGAGAAGAAATTGGTTTGGATGGTCAGGAACAACCCAGAACACTGGTGTTCTAGCAGCTACCAGTTCATGGCAGGCCTGTGCCATGGTGCATGGCACAGGCCTGCCATGAACTGGTAGCTGCTAGAACACCAGTGTTACTGTCTAGAGTCAAGCAAGTTTTACATCTCTATGGATTGAGAGGCTACCATCTGAGAAGGAAGCCCTTGCTCCAAAATTGACACCTTCATGCTTGCCTAAAAGTTGTAGCTGACCACATGGACAAAGAAAAAGCCATCTCGAGAAAAGTTTTAGAAAGATTGAGTTGTTTGGCCACAATGACCAAAGGTATGTTTGGAGGAGTAAAGGTGAGGCATTCAACCCCTAGAACAATGTTCCAATGGTTAAGCATGGCAAAACAAAGTGGCTAGAATAATATATAAGGAGGACTTCAAACCATCAGCTAGATGGTTGAAACCTGGACACAGTTGGGCGTTCCAACAGGACAGTGACCCCAAACACATCAAATATGGTTGTAGAATGGATAAAGCAGGATAACATTAAGCTTTTGGAATGGTCTTCCCAATGGGCTGACCTCAACTCTATTGAACATAAGTGAACTGTGCTTAAAAGTCAGGTCCATGCCAGGAAACACACAAATTTAATTGAACTCTACCAATTCTTCCAAGAAGTGTGGTCAAATATCCAACCAGAATTCTGACAGAAGTTTGTTGATGGCTACCTAAAGTGAAACTTTCTAAGGGACATTTAACCAAATATTAGGTGTGTTGTATGTATATTTTGATCCTGAATGTATAATTTTGGGTGGCATGGTGGTGTAGTGGTTAGTACTGTCTCCTCACAGCAAGAAGTTTCTGGGTTTGAGCCCAGTGGCCGTCGGGGGCCTTTCTGTGTGGAGTTTGCATGTTCTCCCCTTGCCTGCGTGGGTTTCCTCTGGGTGCTCCAATTTCCCCCATTGGTGGCTCTAATGCCGCTTTTCCACTACAAACGCGGCTGAGTCGGGCTGAGCCGTGCCGTGCTGAGTTGGGCTGAGTCGAGCTGAGTGGGGCTATTGGAGTTGCATTTCGACTACAACCGTGCTGAACCGTGCTGGCTGGAAGTGGGTGGACACATTGGGTGGAGTTAGCGAAAGTGGGTGGACGTCACGTGATGTCGTTAAGCAGCGCAAACAGTGACATCAGTGATCTTTTAAGCGGTAGTCTCACAACCCGAATAGTAAACAATAAACATGGAGGACATGGAGTCGTTAGTGTTGCTGGTCTTGGTGCTGTGGCTTGTTGTCACCGACAACGCCAACAGATACTGGCAAGAGAGTATAGATGAGGCGAGGCGCATAAGGCTTCAGAAATTCTCGTAATTCGTAATTCTTCTTCTTCCGGGTTTACGGTGTTTACAGATCCCAGTGTGCTCGCGGGGCGTGTGTGGGCATGTGAGGACACTCCTCCTCACCAATCAGTGCACAGGGGAGTGTCTGCTCACGCCCCCAGCCTCACTCGGCTCGCTTTGGCTTGCTTCAGCCCCACTCCAAAACGGTGCGAGTTTTAGGGGCTAAGCAGGGCTGAAGCGAGCCGAGTCGTGCTGTTCTTTGGTAGTCGAAACGCGAGCCGTGTCGGGCTGAAGTGAGCTGAAGCGAGCTGAAGTGAGCTGAAAAAGGGTAGTGGAAAAGGGCCATAAATTGACCGTAGGTGTGAATGTGAGTGTGAATGGTTGTTTGTCTCTGTGTCACTGGCGGCTCGTTAATAGGGGCGATTTGGGCGACGCACTCCCAAACAGGGAGGGAGATTTTTTTTTTTATCTACTCTACCACGGCAACAGTAATGTCATTGTCCAATCAGGCTAAGGTTGCGCCTGGTGTAGCCACGCCCTTTTGGGGCGATTTCTGTCAGGTTCAGATTTGTCCCAAAATCTCCCATTGACACTAATGGTACGTACGTTTTTTTCGAAAATCACGCTCCCAATGCATTTTCTATTAGGTTTTATGTGCTCGCACAAGCAGCGTGCTTACGTCATACGCCTGTTGCGCCGCGCAAGTGTTGCCAGATTGGTTTTAAGTGCATTTTGGCGGGTTTTGAACATAATTTTGGGCTGGAAAACGCAACTTGCACAGGAAATGTGTGAACATTCTATGAAGAAGATGGCGAGTGTTGAGTGCAACAATACGATAGCGTCTCTGAAAGAAGTTCCCTTTAGTCGTTGTACCAATGAGGAGAAAACGGCAATCAAACAGCTAGGACCTCCTAGACCGAATTTAAACATCAAGCAAGTGTCTACGAAGGGGGAGAAGACCTACTCAAGAGGTTTTAACAAGAACTGGTACCACCGGAAAACTTGGCTAGCTGGCTGTGATGTAGTCAATGCTCGTTTTTGCTACCCTTGCGTTCTCTTCCACCCTGGAAGTAGCACAGCAGACGGTACAGTGATATCTGATATTTGAATTTACTAGGCAAAAGTTGTTTTTGTGTGTGTGTGTGTGTGTGTGTGTGTGTGTGTGTTTTACCAATGGCAGTTTAACATTGCCATGTTTTTGTTTTACCAATGGCAGTTTAACATTGCCATGCTTGGAATATTTCAGTAGCCTCAAGTTCTCTCTGACTTGGTGTAAATTAAGCATATTTTCAGTTTTTATATATTGTACAGTATATGTGTTCATTGGAGCCAGCAGCAACTTACCTTTTTTCCAACTTGTTAAGCCAAGTTGCACTGACTACAAAACCTTGTGTAACCTTGTGTGTGTATATAGCTAAATAACTAAAGCCTTTTGTGTTCATTGGCATGCTTGTAATACTTTAAATTTCCTCTTAAGGCATGGCTTTCTGGAGGAATTCTTGGGGAAAAAAAACTGCAGAATTTATTTAGAATTATTTGTTGTTAAAATCGTGCAATTCCATATAAAAAAACCCACATAATTAAGCTGCACATGTTTGTTTGATGGTTATGCTTTTCTTCATCTTTTTCAAAACTTAAATAAACACTTGTTTTGGATTTATATCCTGCCACTTTAATTACATTCTTTAGAATTGAAGAAATTAGAATATGTTTATAATTAAGAATTTGTGTCTACTTATTATACAATACTGGAATAATATGAGAAAATAAATGAGTAATGTAATATTAATTGATTGTGATGCCAGATGTTTTGCTTTGAAGGCTTCACAATGAATCTTCCTTAGTTTTAGCCTGGCAAGCCAGACTAAATGTGAATATTTGCCACTCGTAGGCAAAAATATTTTTGGCCGCTAGGCGGGTGGGTCTCATCTCATCTCATTATCTGTAGCCGCTTTATCCTTCTACAGGGTCGCAGGCAAGCTGGAGCCTATCCCAGCTGACTATGGGCGAAAGGCAGGGTACACCCTGGACAAGTCGCCAGGTCATCACAGGGCTGACACATAGACACAGACAACCATTCACACTCACATCTACGGTCAATTTAGAGTCACCAGTTAACCTAACCTGCATGTCTTTGGACTGTGGGGGAAACCGGAGCACCCGGAGGAAACCCACGCGGACACGGGGAGAACATGCAAACTCCACACAGAAAGGCCCTCGCCGGCCCCGGGGCTCGAACCCAGGACCTTCTTGCTGTGAGGCGACAGCGCTAACCACTACACCACCATGCTGCCCGCGGGTGGGTCTAGTTTACTAAACTACCTTAGTTTGCCACCTTTAACTTGTTCAGTGTTGCCACCTAGTGGAGAGAAGAGATATTGTCTGTATTGATATCTGAATTTACCAGGCAAAAACAAGTTCGGCCAATTGATTTGGTACCTAGGTCAATTTACTTCAGTCCTGTGGACATTCACGGTCCGTGTAGACATAACGGGGGAAAATTGCCCCCCCTGAAAAAAAAATTCAGGAGCCGCCACTGCTCTGTGTGTCAGTCCTGCAATGACCTGGCAACTTGTCCAGGGTGTACCCTTCCTCTTGCCCATAGTCAGCTGGGATAGGCTCCAGCTTGCCTGCAACGCTGCACATGATAAGCGGTTACAGATAATGAAATAATTGAAAGCCCAATATTACCCTGATATTCATATCCATGATGAGTGTATGTAAATGTCTGACCACAAATCTATCTATCTATCTATCTATCTATCTATCTATCTATCTATCTATCTATCTATCTATCTATCATGAATGACAATACAAAATTATTTGAATATTTACCACAGTTTTTGTCTCAAAGCGATGCTTATTGGCATGGCCCATGGAGGGACAGGTCCCCACAGGCATTCTCTTCTTCTCCTCCAGTGCTGCTGAAGGGATTCCCCCTTTACCATAAGCACCTGGTCCTGGGGTAGAGCTCTGGAAGCCATACAAAATAAGGCATATTTGTACCTTCATATTGTACATATATTCACATTTATTATTCTGAATCATTCATGATTCATGTTTATATTCATGAGTTTTTTTTATTCTTGGACACAGCATGAGTTAATGAAGAGCCTTCGGCGGCTTTCTGACTCAGATGGAAATAATTTGTTCCCCTCTAGTGGCAAGGTGTGTACCTGGCAGTCTTTAAAACGCTTTGCTCTGGTCTCACAAATTCCTCTCAAGCTGCCAGGTTTCTTTTCCAGTTCCTCAATGAAACTAGTGATCTTGTATGTGCCTGGACCAACCAGGGTTTTCTGAACATGGCATAAAATACAAGGAACACTGATTAGACATGGAACATATATGGGAAGCTAAACTTGTATACAAACCTATATGTTTTGCACTGGAAACACTAAGTCTTTGAGTTGTACACAGTAGAAATAACTGTTTAATGTCATGGATTTACAACATCATTCAGAGTAAGATAGAGTGACATGCAGGTGCATAAACACAGCAACTAATAGGTGCTTAACCTTGTATGAATGGCTAAATGAGGCAATTATGTGATGGCCTACTGATTAGGTTACAGAGTCTGAACATTTATGCTAACAAAATAAACTGGCAATTGACTCTTAGAATAAGCAACTGTCTGTTTGTTGTTCACCATATCACTGATTGCGTTCTTGCAGTAGGGGATCTGAGTGTATGGTGCCACTCTGTTGTTCTCAGGATAGACTCCAGACATATCAAACCTGGAATTTAAAAAAAAAAATGCCTTGTCTATGTACTGAAAAGCCTGATAACAATACTTTACTATTAGACTTTAATAGAACAAACATACAGTATATTTAGTTGAATTTACCTGGCTGTTTTGGTTCCGAAAGGGGCCTCTTGAAACCTTATTTCTTCCATTTTTTAAAAAAATCTTGCCCACTTTCTCGTGCTAACACAGGGACCCACTGCACATTTGAGAAGACTGTCACTATGACAATGTAACATGAGACAAAATTACTTCTTAGCAACAAAGTGAGTCATGACCTCATGCCATGCTTCCTGTCTTTCATCCGAAACATGTGAACGTATATGCACACTCATTTACATTATCGAATATATGAAGACATGAGAAAATGAAAACACTGATCTGGAAATAATTTCATAAATCACAGACTGTACAGAAGTGTACAGAATTGTGCTGAATCTTTCATTATGGAATTATTGGGCTCCACATGCTACTCCTGAGATACCAGTGATCCTGACCGCTTCTGCTCTCTGGACCTGCCTGATCCATCCTAATACCCTACTTCAGGCTGGATGAGGATGAGGATGACTCCATATAGACAGTCTAAAGATGCACTTAGAAACCGTGAAGAAGGCTTTGGACTGCAATTGATACAAACAGTTTTGCTACGATGACCATATAGCACACAGTTATAGAAGCAAGTTACTTATAATCACACTATCTGGTGTCACCCGGATGAAGACAGGTTCCCTTTTGAGTCTGGTTCCTCTCAAGGTTTCTTCATGTAGTCTCAGGGAGTTTTTCCTTGCCACCGTCACCTTCTGGCTTGCTCATTTGGGATAAATTTATAGATTCATATCTGTAAAATGTATATCTAGAATGTATAAAATATACCGGTGAAGCTGCTTTGTGACAATTGAAGTGAATCAAATAAGGACTAATGTAATTGATTATCTTTGGCCTAATCAACTGTTTAGCAATTCCGTATCATTTTTCCAAAATGGTTTGGTCACTAACAAAGCAGCAAAGTTCAGTTTTATTTTTTCTACTGATGTTATTTTCTGACTGGAGCTTAAATGATCTCCTCTTGTTGTGGAAACTCTCAAAACTTCAACTCTCCCAAGCAAAAATGATTCAAAGTCAAAGAGGTTGCAGAAAAGTTTAGATTTTTATTAAATCAATTAGCAAAGGCCAAGTTCGGTCTGCAGAGTGAGCCGACTCAAAATCACAAAGTTCTCTTTTTATACAGTTTCAAAAAAACACAGTGTATACAAATAATCTCATTGGTTAATATGTCACGTCGTACCAATTCAACATTTTCTATTGGGCAGTACATCTCACGCTTCGCATATTTTGTACTGTATCAACCGAGCCAAATTTTCCAGTATGAATAGTCAATTCAAGAAGAATCAAAACATATGATAAGATGTGGTATGTCATGAACAACACAGTATTCAGAGTGTACGATATATGATTCAAAATGACTGGAGTCAAATCAGCTTAAAGATTGATACAGGCTGCAGGTGCAAACGAGCGCAACACTCGATAGGGTACAAACATGGCCTACCACAACATAGGATTTTTTTTTAAAAAAATGATGCACATTACAGCTGTAGAATTTGTGTTGTAACACCTTGATAAAATATATTACATTAGCATGCAAAACACTCCAGAATGAACAAGTGTTGCCAGGCAAAACAAACCTCGCCTGGTAACACTTATGATGAATATGAAGGAAGATATCGTGAAAAAAAATAGGTTCCCTATGGGTACATGTGGCTACTGCTTATAAATAAAATTGTTTTCTGATACCATGTCCATACAGTAAATATAGCATATATATTTACTCTATGAGGCAGTACCACAAAAATAAACAGTTTAAAAATCACAGAAGTAAAATATACCAAGTGTGTGTACTTTATATTATTCTACTCTTACCTCTTACAGTTTTCGAAACTGAAACCTCCGAACCGAGGTTGACATACACACGCTGTCGCCATTACCGAAACTCTTATTTCTTGGAAATGGCCCGGCGCTAGAGCTCAGTGTAACGCACTTTCCTTCTGTAATAAGCATAAGCATGTCTGAAAGTGATTTCTTTAGTCTAGTCCATTTATTTTGAATGGTGAACCGAATTGTATACACTCACCGGCCATTTTAAATGGAACACATGTATGTGCATGCGCAGTGAGCGATTGTTACACTCTTACATTCTTACAGCATGATGACATAGTGGCTAGCGCCTCGATATGAGGCAGTAGCCACAACAAAAACGATTTTGACCTTTTTGGTGACCTTGACCAGATGACCCCCCCCAAAATTTGGAGGTTTCTATTTGAGACCAATGCCCATCTATCCTGAAAGTTTCATGAAGATTGATCCAGCTGTTTCCCTGTAATATCCATCCATCCATTATCTGTAGCCACTTATCCTGTTCTACAGGGTCGCAGGCAAGCTGGAGGCTATCCCAGCTGACTATGGGCGAAAGGCGGGGTACACCCTGGACAAGTCGCCAGGTCATCACAGGGCTGACACATAGAGACAAACAACCATTCACACCTACAGTCAATTTAGAGCCACCAATTAGCCTACCCTGCATGTCTTTGGACTGTGGAGGAAACCGGAGCACCCGGGGGAAACCCACGCAGACACGGGGAGAACATGCAAACTCCACACAGAAAGGCCCCCGTCAGCCACTGGGCTCGAACCCAGGACTTTCTTGCTGTGAGGCGACAGTGCTAACCACTACACCATCGTGCCGCCCCCTGTAATATCGTTAACAAAAAAACAAAGAAACCCGACCAAAAACAATACCTCGCCCCCTGGTGGACTCCATCCTGGGCGAAGTAACAATTGCTTAATTCAACATGGCTTTGGGGGCGGTATGGTGGTGTAATGGTTAGCATTGTTGCCTCGCAGCAAGAAGGTCCTGGGGTTGAGTCCAGCAGCTGGTGAGGGCCTTTCTGTATGGAGTTTGCATGTTCTCCCTGTGTGGGTTTTCTCCGGGTGCTCCAGTTTCCCCCACAGTCCAAAGACATGCAGGTTAGGCTAACTGGAGGCTCTAAATTGACTGTACAGTGGTGCTTGAAAGTTTGTGAACCCTTTAGAATTTTCTATATTTCTGCATAAAAATGACCTAAAACATCATCAGATTTTCACACAAGTCCTAAAAGTAGATAAAGAGAACCCAGTTAAACAAATGAGACAAAAATATTATACTTGGTCATTTATTTATTGAGGAAAATGATCCAATATTACATATCTGTGAGTGGCAAAAGTATGTGAACCTTTGCTTTCAGTATCTGGTGTGACCCCCTTGTGCAGCAATAACTGCAACTAAACGTTTCCGGTAACTGTTGATCAGTCCTGCACACCGGCTTGGAGGAATTTTAGCCCATTCCTCCATACAGAACAGCTTCAAATCTGGAATGTTGGTGGGTTTCCTCACATGAACTGATCGCTTCAGGTCCTTCCACAACATTTCTATTGGATTAAGGTCAGGACTTTGACTTGGCCATTCCAAAACATTAACTGTATTCTTGTTTAATCATTCTTTGGTAGAACAACTTGTGTGCTTAGGGTCGTTGTCTTGCTGCATGACCCACCTTCTCTTGAGATTCAGTTCATGGACAGATATCCTGACATTTTCCTTTAGAATTCACTGGTATAATTCAGAATTCATTGTTCCATCAATGATGGCAAGCCGTCCTGGCCCAGATGCAACAAAACAGGCCCAAACCATGATACTACGACCACCATTTTTCACAGATGGGATATGGTTCTTATGCTGGAATGCAGTGTTTTCCTTTCCCCAAACATGAGGCTTCTCATTTCAACCAAAATGTTCTATTTTGGTCTCATCCTTCACAAAACATTTTTCCAATAGCTGTCTGGTTTGTCCACGTGATATTTAGCAAACTGCAGATGAGCAGCAATGTTCTTTTTGGAGAGCAGTGGCTTTCTCCTTGCAAGCCTGCCATGCACACCATTGTTGTTCAGTGTTCTCCTGATGGTGGACTCATGAACATTAATATTAACCAACGTGAGAGAGGCCTTCAGTTGCTTAGAAGTTACCCTGGGGTCCTTTGTGACCTCGCCGACTATTACACGCCTTGCTCTTGGAGTGATCTTTGTTGGTTGACCACTCCTGGGGAGGGTAACAATGGTCTTAAATTTCCTGCATTTGTACACAATCTGTCTGACTGTGGATTGGTGGAGTCCAAACTCTTTAGAGATGGTTTTGTAACCTTTTCCAGCCTGATGAACATCAACAATGCTGTTTCTGAGGTCCTCAGAAATCTCCTTTGTTCGTACTATTATACACTTCCACAAACATGTGTTGTGAAGATCAGACTTTGATAGATCCCTGTTCTTTAAATAAAACAGGGTGCCCACTCACACCTGATTGTCATCCCAACGATTGAAATCACCTGACTCTAATTTCACCTTCAAATTAACTATTAATCCTAGAGGTTCACATACTTTTGCCACTCACAGATATGTAATATTGGATCATTTTCCTCAATAAATAAATGACCAAGTAAAATATTTTTGTCTTATTTGTTTAACTGGGTTCTCTTTACCTACTTTTAGGACTTGTGTGACAATCTGATGATGTTTTAGGTCATATTTATGCAGAAATATAGAAAATTCTAAAGGGTTCACAAACTTTCAAGCACCACTGTAGGTGTGAACGTGAGTGTGAATAATTGCTTGTCTCAGTGTCAGCCCTGTGATAACCTGGTGACTTGTCCAGGGTGTACCCCACCTCTTGCCCATAGTCAGCTGGGATAGGCTCCAGCTTGCCTGTGACCCTGTAGAACAGGATAAACGGCTACAGATAATGGATGGATGGATAGATGGATGGATGGAACATGACCTTGGCTCACTCACTACAACATATGATAATGCTGCAGGCACTGGAATTAGGATAATACACTTTTTGAATAGGCCTGTGATTTAGCAGAAAACAACCTTTCAGGAGAACCTTTCAACAATCTCAATGTCTTTACTGTATTTTACTGTAAGTATGATCATTCATAAATCAATTTATTATTACTTTTAATTGAATCAACTTCATTTACTCTTTACTGAAAATCAACATACCTGGCTTTGAATTAATATATAATCAGCATCAAATGAAATCAGCGTGTGATTACATATGAATCAAAATACAATCATAATAAACCAAACTACTGCTTGTATGATACTGCAATTATTAGACTGCAATTATTAGACTGATAATACTGTCCAGATCATTTCTACATCCATAGAGACCCCTCTGAATGTATACTGTGTTCACTGACTATCAGCATCAGTACTTTACAGCGAATTGCTAGCTACACACTGATAAAATGGCTCCTGTGCAATACATATATATTATTTACCAGCTGAGAGGTCCGTATCATGAAATACCATGACCGAGGTCTTGAAAATACTGACCGAGGCCTTTGGGCCGAGGTCAGTATTTTCAAGGCCGAGATCACGGTATTTCACGATATGGACCGACCTTAAGCTGGTAAATAATATATTTATTTTTTTCTTTACCAAATTCTAACAGAAAATGAGAGCGCCTGAAAGGGAAACCATTTTTAGAACAAACCTGCTACTCGGCTTTCTCCTGAAATGTTTTCTTTTATTTCGTCTTCATCAGGGTAGTCAAACTCGCTTTCGCTGTGAACACTATCGTTATCGTTATCCATGCTGTAAAATTCATTCATCTCATCTCATTATCTCTATCCGCTTTATCCTTCTACAGGGTCGCAGGCAAGCTGGAGCCTATCCCAGCTGACTACGGGCGAAAGGCGGGGTACACCCTGGACAAGTCGCCAGGTCATCACAGGGCTGACACAGACACAGACAACCATTCACACTCACATTCACACCTACGGTCAATTTAGAGTCACCAGTTAACCTAACCTGCATGTCTTTGGACTGTGGGGGAAACCGGAGCACCCGGAGGAAACCCACGCGGACACAGGGAGAACATGCAAACTCCACACAGAAAGGCCCTCGCCGGCCCGGGGCTCGAACCCAGGACCTTCTTGCTGTGAGGCGACAGCGCTAACCACTACACCACCGTGCCGCCCTGCTGTAAAATTAATGCTATTATACTGAGAAATGCGAAAATAAATGTTGACAAAAATTGCTACTATGTTTGTTGTTGTTGTGAACGAGCAAGTCGCCAAAGGTCCATAACCGGGGTCCGGATCGTAGGATTCCGGACCGCTCGCAAGCCAATCAGAGCGCACGATTTGATGGAAACCGGATTGTGAAAAAAATAAATCTACTTACTTGTGCAGTACTACCTGTGCAATACTTACACGTGCAATACCACCTGTGTAATGTTAACTGTATATCTGCAAAACTATTAATTTATGCAAATTTGTTCATTTTTATCTTTAAATTTGTAGTTTATTTCTTTTTATATATACCCTTTTTTGTATACTTAGTACTTTTGCACTACTCCTTCACTACCTTATCTTTTTTTTCTTTCCATATTTTGCTGCTGTAACAATATAAATTTCCCCTTGTGGGATAATAAAAAGCTATCTTATCTTATCTTATCTTATCTTATCTTATCTTATCTTATCTTATCTTATAGATAGATAGATAGATAGATAGATAGATAGATAGATAGATAGATAGATTCTTTATTGTCATTGCACATTGCTATACAACGAAACACTGTTTGAGGGCTCAGATCACAGCAGCATATCAATAAAATAAAAATAACAATTAAAAATGGGTGGCACGGTGGTGTAGTGGTTAGCGCTGTCACCTCACAGCAAGAAGGTCCGGGTTCGAGCCCCGTGGCCTTTCTGTGCGGAGTTTGCATGTTCTCCCCGTGTCCACGTGGGTTTCCTCCGGGTGCTCCGGTTTCCCCCACAGTCCAAAGACATGCAGGTTAGGTTAACTGGTGACTCTAAATTGACCGTAGGTGTGAATGTGAGTGTGAATGGTTGTCTGTGTCTATGTGTCAGCCCTGTGATGACCTGGTGACTTGTCCAGGGTGTACCCCGCCTTTCGCCCGTAGTCAGCTGGGATAGGCTCCAGCTTGTCTGTGACCCTGTAGAACAGGATAAAGCGGCTAGAGATGATGAGATTAGATGACTTTAACTTCACTACATTTGAAAGGCAAATATCATACTTTTCACTCCGCTACATTTCTATCAAGGTCCTCGTTACTATGAAATGGCTTTGAAAGTGGGTTTTTTCTTTTCTTTTCGAAAACATGATTGTTTTTTTTCTGCAGGTGACACTGAGACAGTCTATCAGTAATCACTAGGGTCACATCATGTCCATCGACTGTATAAAATCAAGTTCAATGATTTCTCAGCAGCATTATTTAAACACAATCCATTGATGACAGAATGGAAGGAGGCGGTTTTTCTGGGGAATGCATGCACTCATGGCCATACCCAGAACCCATGTTTCAGTTTTCTGAAAGGATTAAAGATTCATTTCATTTTAAATGTTTGCTTTGTTTGCCAAAAATGAACCACATCACAGCCTACAAAAACCCGCCATTCAACATGCGGAAGCATATTGAGATATATAAAAGTTTTATTCCAATAGAAAGCTTGCAATGAAGTTTTATGTGCTTTTAGAGCTCGCGATAATGTTGCAATAGCTATGCAGTCTGATTAGTCAAATTACTTTCTATGGATTTACCCGCCAAGTTGCCATCACCTTGTCCACGGCTAATGTTAAAGTGCATATCCTGGAACAAATTCGTTTTTTTTTTAATATGAAAGTATGTCCCTTTACACACTCATCCAGAAGGGTAATTTTGCACAAGGCCATCTGTCTACAGCAGAAAAAAATTAAAAAACAAAACACGTCTGGAAAAATCCCAAGGGAGTCTGGAGCCAGATTCGTGACGTCACCTGCAGAAGCGCCAGCAGGCTGCGAGAGCTTGCATGGTTTCAGTGCACAGCCTGTGTAGACCAAGCTTAGCAGCTAGTGATTTTGCATTGAAATATGGAATTGTCACCTGAGCGCAATTTTACTTCACCTTTGGATGAAGAATGTAATGTTGCTACACCCTCCTACGATGCATCTGTTAACCATTTTAATAATTACATGATAACGTTGAAGAAATTTGCAGAAAATCACCAGGTCGTTTTCTCATAAACAAACCAGCGCTGACGTTGGATTCAGAGGGAGGCATCCTGCATGTGAAGTCACGAAAATCAATCTTTCCCGGGAAATCTAAATGCCAAGTTTTTTCAGAGGCGGACCAATTCGCCTCAAATGGCTTGATTTCAACTGAATTTTTCTGGTATTACGCAAGGTAAAAAAATTGCAAAAAATGTGACAGATATTTGACCAAAGTTTAATATAAAATAGGAGAATTACATTGATCTTGCTCCTGAATTTACCCGTGATAGGCACTTTAACACATAGCTACCGTAGTTAACTTGTACACTGTTAGTTCGCATGTAAAAACTGAGTTATGCTAACATGAATAATGTTAACTTATCTGAAGTCCTTTCAGAAATATGTTTCAGCATAATCTTGCCAAATAAACAGAATGTAGAAATCTTTCTTTTCAAGTAACATTAGCTACACGATATGATTTCGAGTTTGAAAAGAGTTTGCTAGCATGTCAGGTGGAGCATCACTGACTAGCTAGCTTAACATTAAACCACCAGGATGGCACAGCATGCATTCATTTTGTGAATTCACATTTCTGTTCTTGGTAACGGCGTTAGGTTTTGTAAGCGTTGTGGCAATAATACAGCGATACGTTGACAGAAAATCTCATCTCATTATCTCTAGCCGCTTTATCCTGTTCTGCAGGGTTGCAGGCAAGCTGGAGCCTATCCCAACTGACTACGGGCGAAAGGCGGGGTACACCCTGGACAAGTCGCCAGGTCATCACAGGGCTGACACATAGACACAGACAACCATTCACACTCACATTCACACCTACGGTCAATTTAGAGTCACCAGTTAACCTAACCTGCATGTCTTTGGACTGTGGGGGAAACCGGAGCACCCGGAGGAAACCCACGCGGACACGGGGAGAACATGCAAACTCCACACAGAAAGGCCCTCGCCGGCCACAGGGCTCGAACCCAGAACCTTCTTGCTGTGAGGCAACAGCGCTAACCACTACACCACCGTGCCGCCTTGCTCTAGCTTTTGAAATCAATTTATTTTATAATTGAATATTCCAAGTATTCTTTAAATATCTTGTTTTTAATTACCATCAATCATTAATTTAAATTTTTCTTTCCTACTTTATGAACAAAAATGCATTTTATATTACTACACATGGGTCATCCAAGTGTGATTTAAAATTAAATGTCTTAATACTATAATAATAATTTGTTTCAAGTAATTACTTTAGCAGTGAATGGGGCCAGTGTAGTTAGCTAAGCCAACTACAATAAAATTAGCTAACTAAAGTAGAATATGTCAACAGCTCGGTAGCTAATAGTAATTACTTGTAACTTTCTGACAAGTAATCTACTCACTCTCAAGGTAACCTAAACATCATCAATTTTTTTCTAAGGTAATGTTAGAACAATTGAAAAACATTACTTCCATGTATTAGATGGGCAAAGGGCGCTGTGCTGAGCTGTGAAATGTCTGACGCAAGCACAATTCACAGTTCCCACCAAACGCTGTAGTAAATGCATGCAGGTCGTTTCTGACCCATGTGTGTAAACTTGATGTAGAATTACAAAAGCTGTGCTTGTTCATAACTTAAGAAAGGAAAAATAAAAATGATGATTTGTGCTAAACAAAAACAAGATATTTACTGCATATTTGGAAAAGTAAATGACAAAATGAATTTATTTCAAAAGTATATCATAGAAACACTCAGCCATACATGAAATAACCTGGAAAATGAATGCAGGTCGTTTTTGACCCATGTTGTGCATTAGAAGGGTAGTGATACAAAAAGGGTTTTTATTCAAAAAGTAAGAAAGGAAAAAATTAAATAAGGATGTAGGATGATCAAAAACAAGTTAATTGAGGAATATCTTGAATACTGAATGATGGAATTAATTTATTGCAAAGATATAGAAGATAAAAACTCAGCCAGGTCACTTTTGACCCATGCTTTGCATCAAAGGGTTAAGAAAAATAAATCGGGATTTGATCCTATCTCTCTGCATTCCTTCTTCCTTAAGGATGTTTTCTATTCCATTATCAGCCTCTCTTTCTCTCCATTGCTGTCTGTGTTCTGTGTATTTATTGTAATTAAATAAAACATGTCTAGAACATGACATTCACTACATAAACCATTACTCTTCCCTATTAACCGTAGAGTGCCATTAAGGCCTGTGTGACCCAATCATAGGGTGTATTCAGACCAGGATAGTTCGATAGTTCACTTGCTTTGGTCCGAACCAAATGTTTTTTTTATTTTTTCATTTTGGTGCAGTTCGCTTTCACACTGTACATTTTAGTAAGCGGACCAAAATCTGTCAACAAAGCCACGCGCCCTGAGGTCGTTCAGCTATTGGTCAGAGACGACACGCGCACAAAGCGTTAAGTTCAAAAGTAGTCATGGAGGCTTTCCGTGCTGTTATTCTTTTTAATGTCATCAAAGCTATATGCTTTTTCCAGTTTTTACTGTTTTCACAATTGTGCGATTACTATGCTGTTGTACAAGTAATTTATCAACGACGACTTCAAAGGGCAAGGTGGCTACGGAGGATAGCGCTGATGAGCGCACATCATGTTGTGACAGTTCTGGCTCTTCACGCAATAGATGAATTTCTTTTTTGTGTCGCTAGTACCGCCACTTTTTGAAAGAATGTCCCTGATTTTAATGTAGGTCTGACAGAGTTTCTTCACTTTTAGCCGACATTGTTCTGGGGAGTGCGTGAACCCCTTCTCCTTCATTTTCTCACTGAATACAGCAAACACGTCGGCATTTTTGTGTGTTCTCTCCAAAAGCTCAGATATGTGGACATCTGCCCATGTATCCACAAGGGTACGCGTTTCTTCTTCGGCCCACGTTTGCCCCCTACTCATTTTTTGTACTCTGTAGTCTAGCCTACCACTGGTCTGAATGACTGAACGACTGTTGTAAGGTTCCCTTGACAACTGAAACAGTGTTTGCACTTTGCGGTGGAGTGTCAAGACTCTGTTTCCCATAATGCTCGACAAACGACAGAAGCTCCCGAGGTACAAAAAAGCAACACTGTCAGATTAGGTCCGGTCTGCTTTCACACCTCCAAAAGGTCCGCACCAGAGTTCCTTTGGTCCGGACCGAGTCCGACCTTGCAGCTCGGTCTCGGTCCGCTTGTTTGGTCCGGACCAGAGTTTGGTGGTTTGTATTCAGACCAACCCAAAAGGTCCGGACCAAGGGAAATTTGGTTCGTTTAGTCCGGACCAAACAACGTAGGTGTGAATACGCCATTAGTCTACTATACACTACCGTTCAAAAGTTTGGGGTCACTTTGAAATTTCCTTATTTTTGAAAGAAAACCACTGTTCTTTTCAATGAAGATCACTTTTTAAACTAATCAGAAATCCACTCTATACATTGCTAATGTGGTAAATGACTATTCTAGCTGCAAATGTCTGGTTTTTGGTGCAACATCTACGCAGGTGTATAGAGGCCCATTTCCAGCAACTCTCACTCCAGTGTTCTAATGGTACAATGTGTTTGCTCATTGCCTCAGAAGGCTAATGGATGATTAGAAAACCCTTGTACAATCATGTTAGCACAGCTGAAAACAGTTGAGCTCTTTAGAGAAGCTATA
Organism: Neoarius graeffei; assembly: GCF_027579695.1. Taxonomy (NCBI): domain Eukaryota; kingdom Metazoa; phylum Chordata; class Actinopteri; order Siluriformes; family Ariidae; genus Neoarius; species Neoarius graeffei. The sequence continues at coordinate 87,962,536 of NC_083571.1, forward strand.
AAACTGACCTTCCTTTGAGCAGATTGAGTTTCTGGAGCATCACATTTGTGGGGTCGATTAAATGCTCAAAATGGCCAGAAAAATGTCTTGACTATATTTTCTATTCATTTTACAACTTATGGTGGTAAATAAAAGTGTGACTTTTCATGGAAAACACAAAATTGTCTGGGTGACCCCAAACTTTTTTGAACGGTAGTGTATACCACCTCTTCCCTTCTGTTGAGACCTGATATTATCCTTTTCCCCAAAACATTTTCCTGGATCTCATGATAATACCTTGTATTGAATATAATTGTATTATATGTGAATATGCAGATTTATGCAGAATACTCGTAACGCTATTTGTCCTTTTGGAATCGTCGTCACTCTTTGCCACGCCCAATTATGTAAACTACACCGTCAGTGGCAGAGCGCTGCTGTGATTGGAGGAGAGTCGAGGATTCTTTTAGACAGGGGCAGAAACCGGCTCGTAGGGGTTTCAGGTTGGTCAGTGTGCTTTAATTACAAATGTTGTATAAATAAATGTCAGTATTCTGGTATTAATTTGATTTAAAAACACAGCTATAGTGCTGTGTAAACTGTAGGCTTTGTAAGAATGCCAGGTTGCATGACTACGGAAAGTTGCTAGCTAGTGTTTGTGAGGTAGGACTGCTGTAACTAGCAGAACAAGTTGTGTGCTAACCCGGCAGTGTTTAATAAACACTGACATGTCGCCTAGCGTTTTTAAACAGGCTTCAGTTTAGGATGTTTAAACTTGTCAATTATGTAATTAATATGAAGTAATGTAAGTTTATCTGGCACAAGGACTAGAGCCAGAAAGCAAACAGGTGAGCTCGTGCACCTGCTTCAATACCAACACATACCGTAGCTTCAAGCTGCTTCATGATGCCCAGGTCACTTATCAGACTGATTAGGACTTCTGATAGTTTAAACAGATCTAGCTGGGACATTTCATAACGTGCTTTCATGCTAAATCTAGAAATGGATGTGTATATATTTGTTCTGATCAGATTAAAATCTGAAAACAGGTTTGATGTGCTGCAGTAATCGGATCTAGGTGAAAGGTGACTTCATCTACCCTCCTGCAAGGAAGGTGTGGAAAATACCTGAGGGCTAATTAATGGAGTCAGAATGCTGCCAAAATGTCACAAATAAACTGAATATCTTGTACAATTTTTGCAAAATATGCAAAAAAAATAAGTAAACATGCACCTCTGTCTCTCAGAAAAAAAAAAAACTCCAACAACCCACAATGTGTTTTCAAATACAAATGTTCAACAGGCAAATATTATCTTTAGACCTTATCAGAAATACGCTGTAAAAGTTAAAGTGCCATTCCACCATTGGATGTATTCTTTGGCATAAAATACAATATATTTTGACAACATATATAAATGGTATCACTAGATAGAGAAATCTTTTAGCTTCAAAATGATATCTCATTATCTCTAGCCGCTTTATCCTTCTACAGGGTTGCAGGCAAGCTGGAGCCTATCCCAGCTGACTACGGGTGAAAGGCGGGGTACACCCTGGACAAGTCGCCAGGTCATCACAGGGCTGACACATAGACACAGACAACCATTCACACTCACATTCACACCTACGGTCAATTTAGAGTCACCAGTTAACCTAACCTGCATGTCTTTGGACTGTGGGGGAAACCAGAGCACCCGGAGGAAACCCACGCGGACACGGGGAGAACATGCAAACTCCACACAGAAAGGCCCTCGCCGGCCCCGGGGCTCGAACCCAGGACCTTCTTGCTGTGAGGCGACAGCGCTAACCACTACACCACCGTGCCGCCCCTCAAAATGATAGATCAAACATAATTTTTTGACAACGACAAGTATATTAATTTTGCGACCAAAGTCACCTACCCTTTTAATTTCCGCGCGTGATGTCATCGGCAGGTTCCCCTTCTTGTGTACCATGTGACGTGGCACATATTATCAGCAATGGCGGATAGAACGCGATAAAAATAATACCAATAAATCTAGCTAATACCAATAAATCTAGCTAACTGAAAGATTAACTCAAAATTTTTCGCAATTTTTTTCTGGCCCCCATATACGAGGAGAAATTACTCTCTCACTTTGGGGGATTCCTGGTCTAAAAATAGACCGACACGTGGTACACAAGAAGGGGAACCTGCCGATGACTTCACGTTTCACTACCACGCGGAAATTAAAAGGGTAGGTGACTTTGGTCGCAAAATTAATATACTTGTCGTTGTCAAAAAATTATGTTTGATATATCATTTTGAAGCTAAAAGATTTCTCTGTCTAGTCATGTTGTCATAAAATATATTGTATTTTATGCCAAAGAATACATCCAATGGTGGAATGGCACTTTAAAGCTGTACTGCCTTTCATTTAAAAAAAAAAAAAAAGAATTTTCTCCAACACCCAGTTATTTTTGTTTAGTGGACTGAAAGCTACTGAATTCAAATCACAGACGTCCAATTTTATTATTATTTTTAAAATAGAACAGCTAATGAATTTAGGGCCACATGGCCCTAAATTCTCTGCTATTTTTTCCTTCGTCTTCATCCATCCATCTTCTACCGCTAAAACTCCCTCTTTACAATAACAGACCGGTTTAGCTTCTTCTTTAAGGTTTCATGTTGGTTGGCAAACCAACTTAAAGGTGCATTACTGCCACCGACTGGGCTGGAGTGTGGAACAGAACAACCCTTATATTATTTTAGCTAATTCTGAATCTTTCAGAAATTTGATAATGTAACAATACATCTACACTTGAAAAGTCAGGTCATCAAAAGTATTTTCCCCGACACCCAGTTATTTTTGTTTAGTGGACTGAACACTACTGAATTCGAATCACAGGCTTCCAATTTTATTATTATTATTTTTAAAATAGAACAATTAATGAAAGGGTGGCATGGTGGTGTAGTGGTTAGCGATGTCGCCTCACAGCAAGAAGGTCTGGGTTCGAGCCCCGTGGCCGGCGAGGGCCTTTCTGTGCGGAGTTTGCATGTTCTCCCCGTGTCCGCGTGCATTTCCTCCGGGTGCTCCGGTTTCCCCCACAGTCCAAAGACATGCAGGTTAGGTTAACTGGTGACTCTAAATTGACCGTAGGTGTGAATGTGAATGGTTGTCTGTGTCTATGTGACCTGGCGACTTGTCCAGGGTGTACCCCGCCTTTCGCCCGTAGTCAGCTGGGATAGGCTCCAGCTTGCCTGCGACCCTGTAGAACAGGCTAAAGCGGCTACAGATAATGAGATGAGATTGCAATTAATGAATTTAGGGCCGCATGGCCCTAAATTCTCTGCTATTTTTTCCTTCTTTGTTCTTCATCCATCCATCTTCTACCACTAAAACTCCCTCTTTACTACAACAGACCAGTTTAGCATTTTCTTCTTCTTTAAGGTTTCATGTTGGTTGACAAATCAACTTAAAGGTGCATTACTGCCACCGACTGGGCTGGAGTGTGGAACGGAACAACCCTTATATTATTTTAGCTAATTCTGAATCTTTCAGAAATTTGATAATGTAACAATACATCTGACTTTTCAAGTGTAGGTCATCAAAATAATTTTCCCCGACACCCAGTTATTTTTGTTTAGTGGACTGAATGCTACTGAATTCGAATCACAGACTTCCAATTTTATTATTATTATTTTTCAAATAGAACAATTAATGAATTTAGGGCCACGTGGCCCTAAATTCTCTGCTATTTTTTCCTTTTTTGTTCTCCATCCATCCATCCATCCATCCATCTTCTACCGCTAAAACTCCCTCTTTACAATAACAGACCGGTTTAGCTTCTTCTTTAAGGTTTCATGTTGGTTGGCAAACCAACTTAAAGGTGCATTACTGCCACCAACTGGGCTGGAGTGTGCAACGACAGAGGTGGAAAAACTGGATTGACAAAGTAAAAGTCCTGCTTAGGTTTTCCTTCTGCCTGTGCTCTCAACACAGATGATTTCACCAATTAGCTCATCAACCTGGCTTAGGGGATGTGGTAATTAGGATCAGCTGGTTCACTGAATTGGCTGGAGCAAAAATGTGGCAGGGTTTTTACTTTCTGCACCCGGGTTTTTCCACCTCTGGCAACAGAAGATATTGGGGGGACAACAACCCTTATATTATTTTAGTTAATTCTGAATCTTTCAGAAATTTGATAATGTAACAATACATCTGACTTTTCAAGTGTAGGTCATCAAAATATTTTCCCCGACACCCAGTTATTTTTGTTTAGTGGACTGAACGCTACTGAATTCGAATCACAGACTTCCAATTTTATTATTATTTTTAAAATAGAACAGTTAATGAATTTAGGGCCACGTGGTCCTAAATTCTCCACTATTTTTTCCTGCTTCATTCTTTTTCATACATCCATCTTCTACCTCTAAAGCTCTCTCTTTACTGCAACAGACCGGTTTAGTGTTTTCTTCTTCTTTAAGGTTTCATGTTGGTTGGCAAATCAACTTAAAGGTGCATTACCACCACCGACTGGGCTGGAGTGTGGAACGGAAGATATAAGGGAAGGCTGGGAAAAAAAACAACCCTTATATTATTTTAGCTAATTCTGAATCTTTCAGAAATTTGATAATGTAACAATACATCTGACTTTTCAAGTGTAGGTCATAAAAAGAATTTTCCCCAACACCCAGTTATTTTTGTTTAGTGGACTGAACGCTACTGAATTCGAATCACAGACTTCCAATTTTATTATTATTTTTAAAAAATCGATCAATTAATAAATTTAGGGCCACGTGGCCCTAAATTTTTCGCTATTTTTTCCTGCTTCGTTCTTCTTTTTTGTTTTATGTTGGTTGGCAAACCAACTTAAAGGTACATTACTGCCACTGACTGGGCTGGAGTGTGGAACAGAGCATATAAGGGAGGAAAAAAAAACCCAACCCTTATCATTTTAGCTAATTCTGAATCTTTCAGAAATTTGGTAATGTAACGGTACATCTACTTGATGCTCTCCCTAATAAACCAGGCAAAGTGAAATTGTGATGATTAACCATTCTGAGAGATTTATAAAGCTCATTTCTCTCACGTTCATATTTCTTACAGTGAAGTATTACATGCTCTACTGATTCCGGATGGCTACAGTATTCACAATTTCCGGTTGGGTGTTTGCCTATTTTGTTAAGAGAATAGTTAAGTCCTGTATGCCCAGTTCTTAAACGGGTGATCATGATGTCTTCTCTCCGACTCCTGCCCACTATCCTTCCAGTATTCGCCTGCTTTTCAGTGTAGTATATAGGGGTGTGCAAAAATATTGATACGACGATATATCGCGATACTTTGTCTTCCGATTCAATATCGATACTCAAAATTTGAATATCGATATTTTTTCAAATAATAAATCATGTTTCAGACGGGTTGTAAATCCAGTACGACTTCCGCACCTCTGCTCCGCGAGGTGTCGTTGTGCCGCTCCCTCACTGCAAGGCACTCTTCATCTTCTCTTTTTTCCCTGGCGGTTGCAGTGAGGAAAAAAAACAAGCAAGCATGGCTGTTAACGTAAACCTAGAGACGCCGCCGAACTTTAAGGCAGATGTTTGGAGGCACTTTGGATTCCAAAGGAAAGGAGAAAAAAACAGTGAGCCGGACAAAGAGTATGCACTCTGCAAAACCTGTTTCGCTCCAATTAGATATTCAGGTAACACAACAAACTTGCGAACTTACTTAGCACGACGCCACCCCGACATGTTAGCTCAGCCGGAGCCGCTGAAACCCGACCCGAAGCAAACTACACTGGACAGCACCAAAGTCCTCCCGTCTACTTCAGTGATGTGTGACTTACTGTAACTGTGAACTTAATTTTGTCATTTAAGGCCAAAGGCAAGAAGCTGCACTTTATCTTGCATTTTCAATTTTAGTGTGTGTGAGACACTGCATTTTATTTTGAGTATTTACTCGAAGTTCAGAAGAAACATGATTCACTGAGGTTTCAGTTCAGTTTCAGTGTTTGGATGCTGACCCACACTGCACTTTGTTTCATAATTGTGCTCAGGGAGACTAAGATGCCCACTGCACTTTTCAATGTGTTTCAGACAGTGTGTTGTTCCTGCAAAATAAGCACAAGTTAAATGTTCTCCGGTATATGTTCTCAAGTTTACAAAGAACAAATTGATATTAGTGTTAGCACTGAAATGTATGTGCAGTCTGCAGTGCAAGTTTTAAGTTTTCATAAAACAATTTGATTCTGCTTGTTAAGCAGCACTGATGTGTCCATGCTTACAGAAAAGTTGATAATACTAGCACAGAAATGGGAATTTTCTGTATGTTGTAGTGAAGCAACTCTTGGTTTTGCCAGCAGTGGAATAGAGACAAATATATGTCTGGCAAGAGTGTGTAGTTATATATGTGAAATGTAATTTTACAGTGGTCAATAAATTCTGATCTTCTTCAGTGACACAGATATCGTGATGTGGTTGAAATTTCTTGCAATATATCGATTATCGCAGAATCGCTGTACCGTGATATTATCGTTATCGTGGGCAAAATATCGCCATAGTATCATATCGTGAGGTATCTGGTGATACCCAGCCCTAGTAGTATAGATGTCCTCCTGTTTTCACTGCCATCCCAATACTCCTGCCAGACTGACTTTGCGTAGGACTTGATGTAAATCTTAGTCTCTGCCTTACTAATTGGGATTTGCAATTCTGTTTCTATCTTATTTAGTGATTGCTTAGCCAGCTTGTCAACCTGTTCATTTCTCTCCACGCCAACATGCGCAGGTACCCAAATTTTCCTGCTTCACCATGACGCAATTCAAGATACTACGTCATGCATCACATGGTGGGCTTTCCCCATTTGCGCAAAGCACTGTGGGATACAAATTTGAAACAGGAGAGGAAAATGGAGGACGTGAGTGTGCGAATGAAACGTGAAAGACCGACTACAGTAACGGAAAGCGAGAAGAAAAGGCATCATGTTGCGAAGGAAAGGAAATGCAGGACCAAACTAATAAATATCGGCGGTCAGCGAGCACTTCGGTGTGATCAGCTGTTCGTTTAGCGACAGAATGATGTAACTGTCAGTGCACGGTCAAAGGTAAACCTGTGGATGCCAGCTGCTGTAAAACCCAGAAGAAGAAGGAGGTAAATCTACACATGCGCACACAGACTTCCTCTGTTTGTTTGACTGCGCGAAGCGAGCGATTTCATGCACATTATTTGCCCTCAAATTAAATCACTTCCCAGCCACAGAATGGCCGGATATGTTTTTGAGATATTACAGAAATAAACATCGATCACAATGACCAAATTTCAGAAGGAACTAAATTTCACCAATTTTATAAAATCGAAAGGCCGTCTAGCTTTAAGTACAAGAATCAAGTTTTGAAACATGAGCATGATTATAACATGAATGTGATTTCCTTAATTTTATAAAAAGTCTGGATTTTCTAACCGTGTTCTAAATAACATTTATTTGGTAGCTGATCAAGAAATAATCATCACTGACGTACTATCAGTTAACGTGTTGTTGGAAGTGATACGTATTATAAATCCTGTACAAATCACATTCTGTTGGTATGAATTTGTAAAACATTCAGTTTGCTTGTGACATTTTAGCAGCTTTCTATCTTCATACTAATATATGTACTTTCTAATGTATGCTGAATAGAGATCTTGCAGTCACATGACCGGAAAGTACACAGCCACCATCTTGTCGGTAAAAAAACACCGCTGAATACTGCTGCACTCGTGTACAGAATGGATCAATTTCAACCGACGGACTACACGGCTCATTTTTCTAATGAACAGATAACTAGATACATGTCTAAAATAAACGATCTACAGATTAGTGACCCTTATGGCTTACCGGATGGAGTTTTCACGACTGGATTTTGAACTGCCAGCGGAATACCCGGACGTGTATAATTACCTCATTAACTTTCCCTCGCTGTTCAGTGGTGAAGCACTGCGTGCTTATAAATCTCTGGACAGGTATCTTTACAGAAATTCAGGATTTGTCAGCGACTCAGATGTGGCATCTTGTAAACAAGAATCCTCATTGGATGGGTAAGTCACTTAAGTATTGAGTATAGCACTGACCAGATGATTATAGAATAGAATAAGGTAATTCCAGCTGTAATTCCAAATTGTCCGTGTTGTTTACATGGATCTGGCGTTGGAGAGATAGAGGCTTAGCAGTGGAGGTTTGAGTGGCTGTTTTCTGAGCTTAGTCAACAGGCCGGCTCTGCAGCCTCGCTTTTGCTTCCGCTCCCGACGCCGCCTCCTTCGCTTTGCTTCCGATAACAATCCACGGAGACCCCGCTGGTCTCGCTATCTCGTCCGGAATGTTGTGCATGCGATGGAAATCGCTACAAACCGTCATTTTCTGCTGGAAACCCATGTCCAGTAAGTCCAGACAGTTGTAGTGGATATTGAAGTCCAGTACAGACGAACAACATGCAAAAATACACACAAAAAAACATAAAAACGTGCACAGGTAGGGAGAGCTTGTAGCCACAGCCGTTGTAGTAGAATTGTATATAGTAGGGTTTTCCAGAAGAAAAGGTAGAAGTAAAAGCAGAAGTAGAACTAGAAGTAGAAGGCGGAAATATGGCGTTTGACCGACAAGATGGCGTCTGTCACAATCTGGATCGGCTGTGACGTCACATGCAAGTGCTCCATAGTATTGTTTTGGCGTCTTTGTAGTTTACTTGGACTGCTATTGGAATTTAATGCTCTTGCTTTAGTATGTTTTACGGGGGGTGGACAGGTTGCAGGCATTGGCGGGTGTTGTGTATCTCAAACACAATTCCTGATCTGTAGATCAGTCAAGAACCTCAGTAAGCCATTTGTGACTTCCTGTTTCAAAAGGAAATGTGTGAACATACGGAATCAAGTCATGCACCTCAAGCTGTTTTATGGGGAGCTTTAATGTGCTTTTGAAGTGCACTGACATGTAGTAGTAATTTTATTATTATTATTTTATTACTCATATAGTGCATTTTACATGCATATACAGTATGATCATCTCATCTCATTATCTCTAGCCGCTTTATCCTGTTCTACAGGGTCGCAGGCAAGCTGGAGCCTATCCCAGCTGACTACGGGCGAAAGGCGGGGTACACCCTGGACAAGTCGCCAGGTCATCACAGGGCTGACACATAGACACAGACAACCATTCACACTCACATTCACACCTACGGTCAATTTAGAGTCACCAGTTAACCTAACCTGCATGTCTTTGGACTGTGGGGGAAACCGGAGCACCCGGAGGAAACCCATGCGGACACGGGGAGAACATGCAAACTCCACACAGAAAGGCCCTCGTCAGCCACGGGGCTCGAACCCGGACCTTCTTGCTGTGAGGCGACAGCGCTAATCACTACACCACCATTCCGCCCATACCGTATATGATCAAATGTGCTTAAAATATACATAAATAAAAAGACTACAAATATAAATCAGATGGTATCCTAAAGATATGAAATAAAAAATATTGCTGAGCTGTAGAATAAGAATAAAAAATTATATAAAAATATTTCTAAAAAAAAGTCAGTTATTAAAAGCTAAATTAATGTTTTGTTTTTAAGATATTTTTGGGGGCTTTTTTCACCTTTATTGGATAGGACAGTGTAGAGACAGGAAATGAGCTAGAGAGAGAGGGGGGGAGGGATCGGGAAATGACCTCGGGTCGGAATCGAACCCGGGTCCCCAGATTTATAGTATGGCACCTTTAGTCAACTGAGCCACGGCGCCCCCAGTGTGTTTTTAAGTAAAGATTTAAAACTAGATAAATTATCATCATCTCTAATGAACTTTGGCAGTATATTCCAAAGCTTTGGAGCTGACGATACGAAAAAAGAGCCGATAGCAGGATTTATTCATTTATTTATGAGACATTGAAAAAACCATGCATCACACATTAGAAATGTTTCCTACGTTGTGTTTCTGTCATGTTGCTAATGTTTTCACCAGGAAGGAGGAGAACGCGATTAGAGGGTCGAGCACGTATGAGATCGGATGGTGTCCACTGATCATGTCCACAGACCAGGAGCCCCCTCTTAGTGCAAAGCTTTTTCACCTCATCATCCTCTCCACCTTTTGGGGCATGCAGATATGGGTCACCTTCATCTCTGGTGAGAGTCTGTTTCTGTAAACCTGCCTCAGATCTGATATAATGCACATTCCATACTCTCTATAAGTTTGTGAGAGAAGCTTCCAATCTATCTGTTCAGGGAAGCTTGTCCGTCATTGTGTACCTGGTTTTTAAATCGCTATTTTAAATGGCCGTGTTATTTCAGGATTTGTCATGGACAGCTATCTAAACAGACACACCTACGGCTTCATTCAGAGTCGACTCTTTCCTTTCTATCTGCACATCGGCTCGGCCTGTGCTTTCTTCAACCTCGCTATTTTTGCCATGTACCATCCCAGTGACCTGCTGAATGAGAGGGAGGCCTTTCAGGTATGTCACGCAGGTTACACGGAAATCTTACTCAAGCACAAGGCGTTGCGCAGAACTTGATTTTTATCCTGTATTTTAACATTAGTTTTGTTTCTTAGGAATATCATTTATATTATGATCATTTTTTGAGACAGTGCATTTTATCAATTTCACGTTTGTGACGAGGCTTGGGACTGATTTATTATTTGGCCCGACTTTGAGCTGTAAACAAATGTAGTATCAGAGAATAAGATTCTTCTAACAAATTAGAAAAAGTGCAGAATGCACATTTACGATCAATACAGATTGATCGTAATTTTAAGAGAAGTATTTTTTTTTCATTTAATTTTAACATTGGTTGAGTAGGAATTAAAAGCAAGAATGAACATTTATATGAAGTGACTGGTCTAAGTCAGAGAACCAACGTAACCAAATCCAGTGCAGTGTGGGAAATAAGGAATTTTAAGCAGACTGTCACAGGACAGACAAGTGTGAAATGTTGTCTGTCTGTCCAAATTTCAGCCTGTCCGGAACAATGTGGCTGGGGGTCCAGGGCCTGCCTTAGGGCCCCGGAAGCTGAAGGGCTTTAGATGCCTGGAGATGGTTTCTCAGCTACTTCCAGGCACATTTTTGTGATCTTCAAAGTCCAAATTACACTCGACATTAGTTGCTAATTGCATTACAAATTGAATATAATTTACAAGAAAATGTCAGACGATTCAAGAAAGACATGCTTCAAGTTCTACCCAAGAAAACAGTAGCACACACAGGTCAGTTCCATGTCTAGAAAAAAGTATGGGAGGGGCAAGGATGATCCAGTTGGCTACAACTTACTGGTACTCTTATATAGGTATTTTCATAACACTCATGAAACATTATGTCACAAGTAACTATATTCATAATAAGTCTATGAGAAATTTTAGTCATTAACAATACAAATACATAGAACTCATTTTAAAATGTCAGAACTAGACATGGTCATATCATTTGACATTCAGACTCAAATCTGCTGGACTAGAAAATAGAAGAAACTCTTCTTCTTTTGGCTGCTCCCGATTAGGGGTCGCCACAGCGGATCTTTCATCTCCATTGCTCCCTGTCTTCCGCATCCTTCTCTACCACACCTGCCACTTTCGCGTCCTCTCTCACCACGTCCATGTATCTCCTCTTTGGCCTTCCTCGTTTTCGTTTGCCTGGCAGCTCCATCCTCAACATTCTCCTTCCAACATGCTCTGCATCTCTTCTCAGGATGTGCCCGTACCATCTCAGTCTCATCTCTCTTAGCTTACTTCCCAAGCTCTCCACATGTGCTGTCCCTCTGACGTGCTCGTTCCTTATCCTGTCCAACCTCCCATCACAAACCTTAACATCCTCAACTCCGCCACCTCCAACTTTGCCTCCTGTCTCTTCGTTAAGGGTACGGTCTCCAATCCATACATCACAGCTGGCCTCACTACTGTCTTATACAGCTTACCTTTCACTTTTGCTGGGATTTTCCTATCACAAATGACTCCCGAGATCCTTCTCCAACTGCTCCATCTCTTTCTCACCTCACTATCGCAGCCCCCATTTTCCTGCACAGTTGACCCCAGGTACTTGAATTCACCAACTTTCTTTACGTCTGCTCCTTGCATCTTCACTACACTGTCATCCCCATTCATAGAAGAAAATGAAAACTATTAAAATATAAATCTACATCTTACAAAGCATATGACTATGGCTGTCATTCTTATTATGAATTTTTAAAAAAAGCACATAATAACAAACACTGATCAGCAGTTTGGCACTTAACCTAATACTGTACTGCAAAGTTTCATGTAAACTGAACTCTTAATCAACTGGCTGGATCAATCTGATACGGTCAACCCTAAAACACTATTTCAGCTGCATCGTGCAATAAAATCAACAGTGAATATTGAGTGTATTATTATTGTCTTATTTAGTGTGCCACTCAAGGGGAGGGAGGTGCCTGTAAATTTGGGTGTGGCTAGGACCTTGGGTGGATGAATTATGAATTTTTAAATCCCCGTGCACGTGAGCGGCTGGAGCAAGGGCTCGTGCTAAAGTTTTCCATGAGCCATGCTCGATCCTGATGTCGTACTGGGCCGTGCCTGCTCGTTCGAACGGTCTCGGGGGAGGTCAGAGCCGGTTCAGACCTCCATGGGGCCCTAGGCAAAATTCTGCTAAGGGGCCCTCTTAACTGAACCCCAAAATGTTCAACAGTCGCACCTGACACCCAGTGCTTCCACTCATCCCCCCCCCCCCTTTAAACATATTGCACTAGTGTCACCACCTGTTGGCCTAACTCCAAATAAACACAGAAATAAATTTATAAATTATACAGAAATAAATAAATAAATTTCACCATTTGACAGCCGTCTTTGTAATAATCCTGGATGGAACCCTCTTCTGGACTTGTCTTTGGGGTAAGAAAAATCTACTCCTGGCTTGAATGGACCTCTGCGCACTAGCTCAGTCCGCATACAGTCCGTTAAGACTGGGGGCCAGTCTGCTGGATCATTTGGTGGCGCAGAGACTGTTGCTTTAGGGTCTGAGCTAGCTTCTGATGCTTGCTGTGCACACGTGGTTGTGTGAATAGTGGCCGAGGCTGCCTGTTCTTCCCCTGCGTCTGTACTTGACAACGGTGGCTGTACTGGACTTGTGCTGCTGCTTGTACTGGCTGAGGCAGCTGCATACGACTCATCTGTGCTGGTTGAAGGTGGCTCATCTGTGCCTGTCCTATCTGGTTCTGTCCCTCCACTGGCTGACTGGCTGGACTCTGTGCTGCTTGTTAGAAACTTAAGCATAGCACCTGTAAACTATAGATAAGGCTACTATTAATTCAGCTCCATCAAAGTGGCTGCACTTTTTTACCTTCAGATACTGTACTTAAAATGTAGGTGACTTAGATTATTATTTAGCCTATTTAGCACCATTGTCATAATATTTCATGAGTTTTATTTATTCACTAATATATCTGCATCTATATTTGCCTGTGGGCTGTCCAAGCAAACAAAATTCAATCTTAGTAAATATTTATCCATTACTTTCCATTTTGTACAAGTGCAGTTGTAACTACACTCAGAACCAGGGCTCGAAATTAACTTTTTTTCTTTGTGTCCCCCAGTGGTCCCGAATTCTGTGTTGTATTGTCCCGAATGGAAGCAATAGTGTCCCCATTTTTTTCCTCTCTGAAATAACCAGTGGTTAATATTATCATATGAAGTCTCATCTCATCTCATTATCTCTAGCCGCTTTATCCTGCCCTACAGGGTCGCAGGCAAGCCGGAGCCTATCCCAGCTGACTACGGGCGAAAGGCGGGGTACACCCTGGACAAGTCGCCAGGTCATCACAGGGCTGACACATAGACACAGACAACCATTCACACTCACATTCACACCTACGGTCAATTTAGAGTCACCAGTTAACCTAACCTGCATGTCTTTGGACTGTGGGGGAAACCGGAGCACCCGGAGGAAACCCACGCGGACACGGGGAGAACATGCAGACTCCACACAGAAAGGCCCTCGCCGGCCACGGGGCTCGAACCCAGGACCTTCTTGCTGTGAGGCGACAGCACTAACCACTACACCACCGTGCCGCCCATCATATGAAGTTACTATTATATTTGTAACTATGCGATTTTGAACCCTTTATATCATTTTTACAATAAGTCACAAGACACAAGCGACACATGTCCAATACATCATCTACTTCAAAATTAGTTATTGCATTTTCAGTTTATTAAACTTTGGCGATCTCACTGTATGAATAGATACCCGTTTATTTAAAGGGGCCAACTAGCTCATTCAGAAAATGTTTCAACTCCCTACATCTGCAGTACACTTTAGTTGAAAATAAGACCCCTTTTATGTTCATTTCATCTACTTATACCTTGAATATCTGTTGGCACTTATAAGGCCAACTTATCATTTTCACCATTACCGTTATCCATTTTTATGAACTTTCCGTTATCCATTTTATGAACTTTCGCTGCCGGGTGCAAACGTTAGCAACATCAGCATAGTGCCAGGGTCCGTGTATCATCCGATCATTCAAGTATTCCATTCAATCTGGAAAACGATGATACACGGACCTGCCAGGTCCGAGCCTAGTTGTGCTGCTGACTGACTAAACTTTCTGAACTAGAAAGACACCAAGAAAACTCACTTATTCTGTTGAACGGTATCTTCCGTCAATATCATCCACATCATTCCTGTTGTATTTTATAACGTGTCTAACAGTGTTCATTCAGTTCATTCAGTTGCTCGCGTTGCCTGCAGACCAGGCGATGACACTTTGGATCCTGAAGGTCCCGGAGACGTTATGTCTGGCCTTTCAGTTTCTTCCCCGCGGTCGGTCCGCTTCAACCACTTCAGCATTTTTGTTCTGGCAAGAGTCGGCGCAGCGTGTGCGGTAGCAATTCCATTCCAAGTCCATATAATGCGGACTCCGGCCGAAGATTCTAGAACAGAATGCGCTGCTCTGTAGCCTACGGATGCAGGTGCATCGAAAGTGTAGCTACTATGTATTTTTCGCTGTTAACGTTTTAAAATTAAAATTGACAAATTAGGTGAATGTCTACGTATGTGTTACGGGTTTGTAAATAATATTAATGTAGAACTTTTTTCTAGATCTATTTTTTTCCATTGTCCCGGGATTGTCCCAGATATGATAATTTTGTGTCCCGATGACATTTTTTATGGTCCTCGGGACACCGTTAGTTTCGAGCGCTGCTCAGAACGATTGATATAACAAATTGTAGAAGCCAGCAAGATGCACACGGAGACCATCCGGGGTTCACCCAGGGCTCACCGCCCTGTTATGTAGGTCAATCACCGACTAGCCCCGTCCCTCCCACTCTCCCACCCGGAGAGGAGAGTTACCTGACTGCTGTTCCCGCTGTTCATTTTCATGCAGTTTCTTTTTCCTTTTTCACTCCCCGAGGGATAACTCCGCTTCATCTTGCTAGGTTGATGCACATGCACTGGGAATCTGGGAGGTGCCTGTACATTTTTACGGGGCTTGAACCTTTGATGGTTGATTTTATGAATTTTTAAATCCCCGCATGGCGAGCGTCTGGAGCAAGGGATCATGCTAAAGTTTTCAGCGAACCGCACTCACTCCTGACGTCGGATCGGGTTGTGCCTGGGCTTGTTCGAAAGGTGTCAGGGAGGGAGAGGTGCCTGTACAGTTTGGCAGGGCTGGGACTTTGGGTGGACGAGTTATGAATTTTTAAATACTGGCTCTAGCCAGGGCTCGTGTTAAAGTTCGTTGGGGATTTCGGGGCAAATAATGGGTCGCGCTGTGGTCATACCGGGCCATGCCTGGGCTGGTTCGAAAGGGCTCGGGGAGAGGGACGTGCCTATAAATTTTGGCAGGGCAAGGACCATTAGTGGCTGAGTTCTAAATTCTTAAAGTCAGGCCCGCTGGGGCCCCCATTTCATAAGCCGTGTTACGACATAATGTCGTAACATTTGGAAGAAAATTAGAAGTAGATTAGACCTATATCTTTACAATTTTTCATGGGCCTTCCGGTTTGATGCTTTTGAAAAACAGACGCACGCATTTGAATTATTATTATTTTTTTTTATTGACCATCCGATCCAGTGCTTTTGAAATACAGACGGACAAATGCGAAAATGATTGGTAAATGTCCACCGAACCGGCGTTATTTCCCACACTGCAGTGTATATAATGTGTATAGCACAATGTCTTCATGTTTCTAAACCTTATCGTAATCTACAGGTTCCCTTACCTGGTTGTTGAGATCCCCTGTCTTACTCATCTTAGCGTTTTCCTGAGAAGTGGCATGATGTCACTTTTTCTTCTCCGAGATCGGTACTAATTCTTAAAACTTGAATGTCGGCTAATACTGACACCCATCTGATATTGTTTTCTTTAAAAACTACAAAGCTTTAAAATTCATGGTTAAACTTTTGCACACGCATCACTTACTGTCCCTTTGGTGACTGACCCCTTGAAAATGGTTCCTCCAGGAACGATGACGTTTCAGTTGTCAAGACAACGGAAAAACTAAAATACAAAAACAGAAAGATACGTCACAATGCTCTTGTGCACAAAACAAAATGCTCTTGTATTTGTATTTGTATTTTAGTTTTTCCGTTGTCTTGACAACTGAAACGTCATGGTTCCTGGAGGAACCATTTTCAAGGGGTCAGTCACCAAAGGGTTTAAATATAATAAAACATAAATCCTTACAAAAGACAAAAAGGTCCATTTAAAACACATTTCTTTTCCAAATCAAATCTTTGCCAATTGTTGTACAGGAATTGATATTGGATGTTTTTTCCAATATCCAATCCATCATTTAGTGCTGGTATTGGTCTGATATGGATACTGGGTATTGGATCTGTGCCATCTCTAGTTTTCCGTGTTCCCAACACACCTGATTCAACTAATCAGCAAATTAACTCTCCTTCCTGAGCTGAAGTGAGTGTCTTAGAGCACAAAAAGGTGCAGGACGGAGGGTAATCCAGAACCAGAGTTGAAAAGTTGTACCTGTCAGAGGTCTGAGCTTTCTGATGATATACAGAAGGGTGACAAAAGAAAAACCAACATACGCCCATCGGCCACTTTAATAGGAAATTGTTCTTGATTCTAACATTCCTGTTCTTGGCCGGCAGGAGCGGAACCCAATGTGGTCTTCTGCTGTTGCATGCTGAGATGCTTTTCTGCTCACCACGCTTGTAAAGAGTGACTATACAGTGGTGCTTGAAAGTTTGTGAACCCTTGAGAATTTTCTATATTTCTGCATAAATATGACCTAAAACGTCATCAGATTTTCACACAAGTCCTAAAAGTAGATAAAGAGAACCCAGTTAGACAAATGATCCAATATTACATTATCTGTGAGTGGCAAAAGTATGTGAACCTTTGCTTTCAGTATCTGGTGTGACCCCCTTGTGCAGCAATAACTTCAGCTAAACATTTCCAGTAACTGTTGATCAGTCCTGCACACCGGCTTGGAGGAATTTTAGCCCATTCCTCCGTACAGAACAGCTTCAACTCTGGGATGTTGGTGGGTTTCCTCACATGAACTGCTCGCTTCAGGTCCTTCCACATTTCGATTGGATTAAGGTCAGGACTTTGATTTGGCCATTCCAAAACATTAACTTTATTCTTCTTTAACCATTCTTTGGTAGAACGACTTGTGTGCTTAGGGTCGTTGTCTTGCTGCACGACCCACCTTCTCTTGAGATTCAGTTCATGGACAGATGTCCTGACATTTTCCTTTAGAATTCACTGGTATAATTCAGAATTCATCATTCCATCAATGATGGCAAGCCGTCCTGGCCCAGATGCAGCAAAACAGGCCCAAACCATGATACTACCACCACCATGTTTCACAGATGGGATAAGGTTCTTATGCTGGAATGCAGTGTTTTCCTTTCTCCAAACATAACACTTCTCATTTCAACCAAAAAGTTCTATTTTGGTCTCATCCGTCCACAAAACATTTTTCCAATAGACTTCTGGCTTGTCCACGTGATCTTTAGCAAACTGCAGACGAGCAGCAATGTTCTTTTTGGAGAGCAGTGGCTTTTTCCTTGCAACCCTGCCATGCACACCATTGTTGTTCAGTGTTCTCCTGATGGTGGACTCATGAACGTTAGCCAATGTGAGAGGCCTTCAGTTGCTTAGAAGTTACCCTGGGGTCCTTTGTGACCTCGCCAACTATTACACGCCTTGCTCTCGTTGTGATCTTTGTTGGTCGACCACTCCTGTGGAGGGTAACAGTGGTCTTGAATTTCCTCCATTTGTGCACTATCTGTCTGTCTGTCTGTCTGTCTGTGGATTGGTGGAGTCCAAACTCTTTTTAGAGATGGTTTTGTAACCTTTTCCAGCCTGATGAGCATCAACAACACTTTTTCTGAGGTCCTCAGAAATCTCCTTTGTTCGTGCCATGATACACTTCCACAAACGCGTGTTGTGAAGATCAGACTTTGATAGATCCCTGTTCTTTAAATAAAACAGGGTGCCCACTCACACCTGATTGTCATCCCATTGATTGAAAACACCTGACTCTAATTTCACCTTCAAATTAACTGCTAATCCTAGAGGTTCACATACTTTTGCCACTCGCAGATATGTAATATTGGGTCATTTTCCTCAGTAAATAAATGACCAAGTATAATATTTTTGTCTAATATATTTAACTGGGTTCTCTTTATCTACTTTTAGGACTTGTGTGAAAATCTGATGTTGTTTTAGGTCATATTTATGCAGAAATATAGAAAATTCTAAAGGGTTCACAAACTTTCAAGCACCACTGTATAAGCTACTATATCCTTCCTGGCAGCTCAAACCAATCTGGCCATTTTCCTCTGACCTCTCTTATCAACAAGGCGTTTCCACCCACAGAGCTGTTGCTCAATGTTTTTTGCAGCATTCTGTGTAAACTCCTTGATGTGTGTGTGTGTGTGTGTGTGTGTGAACCCCGGGAGATCAGCAGTTTCTGAAATACTCAGGCCCACTTTACACGGGGACGGTCTGAAACAAAAACGCAAAAGTCCGTTTTCGTTTTCACTTTTTTCCGCGTCTACACGACCATTTTCAAGGAGGAAATCTGCGTCTATACGGTGACACATAAATGTGTGGAATTCAATTGGATGTGCATGCCAGGCGGCTAGGTGGTGCTGTGAAAGACCTCCGCTATGTCTGCACGCATGCGCAACGTCTTCCGTCTTGTCTGATCTGCACATCTGCACTGCGAAAACTTTGGCTACTCTGGCTATGGTGAAAGTAAGTAAAAAAGTAAGAGCATACTATACCCACCTCTGTTCATTAACGGTATATGTGCAGATTCGGTATAGATGTTCGAAGGACTCCTGGACGTTTATTAAAGCTGCCAGAGCAGCTTGAAGGTCCGTTGGATCGATGTAATCAGACATGCTCTTACTTTTTTACTTACTTTCTTACTTCCCGGGCTGGCATGTACAGTATATGACATGTATGACGTAAACGCGTACCCGACGTGAGCAGATCCGAGCAGAGTTTCGCGTATTGGGTAGTTTAGACGGATATGCAACGGGGGCTGTTTTTAACTTATCCACTCTGGAAGGCGTTTTCAATTTTTTCCGTTTTTCAGCCTCGGAAACGCCGTCCCCGTGTAGACGAAAGGCACTTCCGATAAAATATTTAGTCGTTTTTACCCGACAGCGTCCTCGTGTAAACGGGCCCTCAAACCAGTCTATCTGGCACCAACACCCATGCCACAGTGAAAGAAAGTCACACTTTGAGATCACAATTTTCCCCATTCTGATGTTTGAAGTAAACATGAACTGAAGCTCTTGATTTGTATCTGTATGAGTTTGTCACCCATCTGTATCTGTAGTATTGTGTTTATTGACATGTTTGTACAATTCACTTTTAACATGTATTCCTTTTCCCATCTGTCTGTCTGTGTCATGCTCCATCTCTGGACAGATCTTTGTTTTCTTTGTGTGTGTGACTGTGGCAGCCTTGAATGCCCAGTGGTTTGGCCAGTTAACCTCCGAGATCATGGCGGACATGCACATGATTGAGCAGGCATGTGGGCTGGGCCAGGACATTGGACTTTCATCCAACCGTGAAGCCTACTCCAAACTGTGCGACCAAGACCCCAAGTACAAGCGGCTGAGCAAGCGTCTATGGTTTTACCACCTCCTGTCATCCCTCTGTAACCTCTGCTGTATTGTGTGCAATGGCTACAGCCTTTATTACTTGGCAGAGAACCTTACTACACTTTGAGTTTCAGTCAGATCTTTTTTGGGAGTTCCATACCCCATAATGCAGTGTGTACCACATTCACACACTTTAATGTACATACGCCGTCTAAAAACTGATAATGTGGTCTTCAGAATTTTTTTGACTTTCTTGATCTTTCTGTAATATTTGTTGTGGTATCATCGGATCTAATGTAACGCAAGTTATTCGAGCACTTGCACATATTTTATACAGAAGATATATGGTGACAGTTTGGAAGTAGAGGTAACCAATATGGCACAGTTCATTAACTCACGATTAATGCTGGATATCAGAATATTTGGGTTTAGAGATCAACAAAAAATGTACTGTTACCACAGAGCTGTATCTATGATTTAATAATTATCATCCACAAAAATACATATTTAACATCGGAACATAAATGAATCAAAATAGCATTAATGGAGCATTTTTTTAAATATCGAATCAGCTACTTGGTATTGCAATTATTAAGTGATCTACAAATCACTAGCCTGGTGCCTTGGGAAAAGAATATATTATGTACAGTTTTTTTGTTTGTTTGTTTTTTTTAAACAAAATCTCTGCAGAAATGGCAGGTAACCATTATATAGGACTGATCAAGCACACTTGAACTTCCACTTGTCTGAATGTACTGATAATGCTGACAGTTTCTTCAGAAAATTACATTGTGCTGTAATTTATAGAGATATATTGCATTGTTCTGTCACCAGTTCCTATTTAGAAGGCATACCCTGCAAAAACGACATCTTGGCAAGTACCGTAAATATAGTCCAACTGATTTAACATTTCCTATCAGAATATTACAAGAAACCAAATATAAGAACTAATTAAAACTATGTCTCGACATGTTTAATGATTTGAAGCTCGAAACAGTCTCGTTCTATTAGCAGATAATTTTGCTCATTTTTAAGCATTTATTTCTAGAAAGAAGCAAAATTATCTTCCAATAGAATAGTACGTTTAAAGCTTAAAACCAGTAAAATATGTCTAGAAATAGGTTTAATAGTATTGTATTTGGTTTACTGTAATCATATTATCGGAAATGGTAGATCATACTGTAAATGTGACTATATTCAAGATATTTTCACTTGCTAAGATGTCATTTTTTTGCAGGGTATTTAGGAATTTCAGGATCATATTGACACGTCGTCATTCATTTTGCTGATAATTGGAGTCCACTGTAGTCAAATGAAAAAGGAGAATCCATGGCACTACAGTCTCCTATGGGCTGATCTAGCAATAATTTCTCATTATCTTGCCACTGTGTTTGTATAGTCTACCGGTGGCAGCAATTGTCGTTGCTAGTTTTATGTGATCTTATACATTTGCGTGATACACTGTGCTATTTGCACTAAAGCTGGGATTCCACAGTCACAGGCAGTATTAACTTGCCCGTAGCATACTCCTGAATGTATGAGTTCTGTTCTCACATTGCCTTTCCTTGCTTTCTCTTTCGCAATCTAGTCCTGCAAGTTTATCTCATCTCATTATCTCTAGCCGCTTTATCCTTTTACAGGGTCACAGGCAAGCTGGAGCCTATCCCAGCTGACTACGGGCAAAAGGCGGGGTACACCCTGGACAAGTCGCCAGGTCATCACAGGGCTGACACATAGACACAGACAACCATTCACACTCACATTCACACCTACGGTCAATTTAGAGTCACCAGTTAACCTAACCTGCATGTCTTTGGACTGTGGGGGAAACCGGAGCACCCGGAGGAAACCCACGCGGACACGGGGAGAACATGCAAACTCCACACAGAAAGGCCCTCGCCGGCCACGGGGCTCGAACCCGGACCTTCTTGCTGTGAGGCGACAGCGCTAACCACTACACCACCGCACCGCCCAGTCCTGCAGGTTGTGCATGTTAATACTCCTTCATGGCTATTAACTGCTCTGTACACACCTAAAGCAGTAATGTTATTGTGCAATTTAACACAGCTCAGCTCGGTGGTCCAATTAGTTAGCTTATTTCAGAGTATCAGTCCTTTTGAAATTAAACAAGTAATGTAAACTAACGTCTGAACAAAAGCATAGGTGGTGTGTGTGTGTCTGTCTGTCTGTTTATCTAGCTATCTATCTTACACACATGCCAATTGACACTCCTTTTATAAGCTCTCTTTTCTATTTTCTCTGATAACTAATAATGGTTATGTGAAAATATGAAGTTTATCTTCAACTGGTGAACATACCGGTATTCATGAGTGAGCAAATCAAACAAGTGAAAATATTTTCAACACAAGAAGATTGTTACACGGTGGCGTGAAGATATTCTTTTATATAGACACATCTGCAAAAAAACAACGCAAGTTCATCAAAATAATTTCAATTTTGAACCAGTTCGCCATTTTGACAATGTGCGTCCAGTTAGCGGGAAAACGCCGGGAGTGACGTCATCAGAGTGAAATATCGGAAAATGTGTCCTTCAGATCCGTGATGTATTTCGTATAAAAAATGTGAGTTTTTCAACACGAGAAGATGAACTTCATATCTTCAAGCCAATGTGTGATTTTATTTTTATTATATAGGCGCATTCGCAAACAAAGTACCCAAATTTATCAAAAATAATAAATCGATATTCTCACAAGCGAAGTATAGAGATTTATGTCATGGTTTTGGATCTCCACGTCCCAGATGTAGCTCGTATGAAAAATAAGAGTGGTGTCTTTCCCAGTAAACCACGTTTCCATATAATATTCCACTTATATGTGTGTATGTATGAGAGAGAGATGGGTAGATGGAGCACTCATAAAGGAGTGTTGATTGGTGTGGAGGTAACCTGTCATTCTGTTGTATATTTTGGGGTCATTTTGCTTCAGAAATACAAATGCAGAGGTGTGTATTGAGTTTTTTTCTATGTGGTCATGCACATGCAATATTAGGCCAGATACAGTTCCATGATGTGCCTCATATGGAATGGAGACTAGAATGAAAATCCTGTTTGTCCCACTCTTGCTTCTCTGTCTGTGGATAGAAATGATTCAATTACAGTGATAAAGTCCAGAATTTATTCTTATCTGTCCTTGAGTTGTGTTCAGTAGAGTGGCGCATAATTTAGACTTATGTTACGCTGTCTTATGTTAGACTTATGTTAATGGTGCTAGATTATTATGCAACACTTTAAACGTGAATAATGATTCCTTTTTTATTTATTTCAAAAAGGTCAGTGGGTGTTGGAGTTATATTGTATTATTGACACATTTTTATTTTGTGTTGCTTTTTTTTTTTTTAAATAAAAGGCTGGTACAAACCAATTTCTGATTAAAGCACTTGTCACACCAAAATCAAGAGCAATTTGTTTTTAATCCAATATTCAGAAACCAAGTGGGGAACAATAAGTACACCCTTCCGACCTACACAATTGTTAAAAGAGTAATTAGCAGCCAGGTGTTACTAATGAAATGCACAAGATTAGTTAATCAAAAAGTATGACTACCTCTACAAAAGCAGAACTTTTTGGAGTTTGGTGTGTTCTCAAGGATTCAATTGTGTAGCTACATCATGCCTAAAAGAAAGAACATCAGTTATGATCTCAGAGAAGCAATTGTTGCTGCTCATCAAGCTGGGAAGGGTTATAAGGCCATCTCCAAATAATTTGAAATTCACGATTCTACAGTGAGAAGGATTGTTTACAAATGGAGAGCCTTCATGACAGGTGCCTGTTCTTGGAACTGGGCATCCCAGTCAAAGTCAAGTCAAGTTTATTTGTAAAGCGCTTTTAACAATAAACATTGTCGCAAAGCAACTTTACAGAATTTGAACGATTTAAAACAAGCTAATTTTATCCCTAATCTATCCCCAATGAGCGAGCCTGTGGCAACGGTGGCAAGGAAAAACTCCCTCAGACGACATGAGGAAGAAACCTCGAGAGGAACCAGGCTCAAAAGGGAACCCATCCTCATTTGGGCAACAACAGACAACATGACTATAACATTAACAGTTTTAACATGAAGTCAGTTTCGTTGATGTTATAAACTCTTCATTGATGGAAACTTGAGTGCAAAATTGTTCATGACAACTGCAGTCCTAAAGTTAGCAAGTCAACTGTAGTCATCAGCCATAAAAGCATTACTGTAAGTATCCAGAGCGTCCTCCAGGTGTGACTTTCAACTGTCCTCATGGGGCCGTCCTCCACAGGAGCGATGTGATGAGACTCCAACCAGACACAGGGCACCAGGATGGATCAGGCAGGTTGGACCATTTAATGCTCACAGATATAAAAGAAAAACCCAAGAGTTTGATTGAGGCTTGTTTTGCAGCCAGAGGATCTGTTCTGGGGGTGGGGGGTTTTTTTTTTTGGTCATTATGTCATTTAGTGCCCTGTGATGACCTGGCGACTTGTCCAGGGTGTACCCCGCCTTTCCCCCGTAGTCAGCTGGGATAGGCTCCAGCTTGCCTGAGACCCTGTAGAACAGGATAAAGCGGCTAGAGATGATGAGATGAGATGTCATTTAGTTGAGGGTTTGGACAGGACTCGCAAAAGTGTAGATACCAGCCAAAAAAGCAATGTAAACTTACTTCAGCTTTTTAAAATCAGCTGTATCCGGTGGTGTAGTGGTTAGCACGGTCGCCTCACAGCAAGAAGGTTCTGGGTTTGAATCCAGCGGCCGGCGAGGGCCTTTCTGTGTGGAGTTTGCATGTTCTCCCCGTGTGTGTGTGGGTTTCCTCCGGGTGCTCCGGTTTCCCCCACAGTCCAGACATGCAGTTAGAATCAGAAACATTTTAATTGCCAGGTATGTGGACACACACGAGGAATTTGACTCTGGTTCACTTAGCTCTCATAGTACAAAACAGATAAAAAAGTGTAGACATAAAACAAACAAACAAGCAAATAACAAAAATAGGTGCATAGTGCAAAGTAATCCAGGTAAGTCAAATATGGAATAGTTAAATAAATATAAAGTATACAGTGTGCACAGAATGACGGTATAAGTGTTCAGATATTTTACAAGTGATATTACAGATATTCAGATGTTCAGATATTTTACAAGTGGATTTTAGCTGCTCATCACAGAAAGGATTTCCCTTTTGGTGCAATATGGTGCATAGTGCAAAGATGAATAATAAATTTAAATAAGTATAAATATAAGTAACAGTGAGCACAGAATGACAGTATGAGTGTGCAGATATTTTGCAAGTGATATTACTGATATAGAATCTGGATTTTAGCTGTTCATCACAGAGACAGCCTGAGGTAAGAAACTGTTATGTCTGGTTGTTTTTGCATACAGAGATCTATATCGCCTCCCTGAGGGGAGAAGATTAAACAGATTGCGACCAGGGTGTGATGGGTCCGCAGAGATGTTACCTGCCCGTTTCCTGACTCTGGACAAGTATAAGTCTTGGATGGAGGGCAGGTTGACACCAATAATTTTCTCTGCAGACCTTATTGTTCGTTGCAGTCTGTTGTTCTCCTGTTTGGTGACCGATCCAAACCAAACAGTGATGGAAGAGCAAAGAACAGACTGAATGATGGCAGAGTAGAATTGTGTCAGCAGCTCCTTAGGCAGGTTGAGCTTCCTGAGCTGGAGCAGAAAGTACAACCTCTGCTGAGCCTTTTTGATGACAGTGACTGTGTGTGTCTCCCACTTCAAGTCCTGAGAGATTGTGGAACCCAGAAACCTGAAGCTTTCAATGGCAGTCACAGTGTTGTTGGTGATGGTGATGGTGATGGGCAGCAGAGTGGGGGGGCTCCTCCTAAAGTCCACTGTCATCTCCACAGTTTTGAGCGTGTTCAGCTCCAGATTGTTCTGACCACACCACCAGACCAGCCGTTCAACCTCCCGTCTGTATGCAGACTCATCACCGTCCCGGATGAAGCCGATGACCATTGTATCGTCTGCAAATTTCAGGAGTTTAACAGACGGGTCTCTTGAGGTGCAGTCACTGGTATAAAGGGAAAAGAGCAGTGGGGAGAGCACACACCCTTGGGGGGCGCCAGTGCTGACAGTCCGAGTGCTGGATATGATGCTCCCCATCCTCACCTGCTGCTTTCTGTCAGTCAGGAAGTTTGTAATCCACTGACAGGTGGAGGAGGGCACAGTGAGCTGGGTGAGCTTGGTGTGGAGGATGTCTGGAACAATGGTGTTGAATGCCGAACTGAAGTCCACGAACAGAATCCTGGCGTATGTCCCTGCAGAGTCAAGGTGTTGCAGGATGTAGTGCAGTCCCATATTGATTGCATCATCCGCTGACCTGTTTGCCCGGTAGGCAAACTGCAGGGGGTCCAGCAGGGGGTCTGTGATGTCCTTCAGGTGTGACAACACCAGTCTCTTGAAGGACTTCATGACTACAGATGTGAGAGCTACAGGCCTGTAGTCATTCAGTCCTGTGATGGTGGTTTTCTTGGGAACCGGGATTATTGTGGAGCATTTGAAGCATGAGGGGACTTCACACAACTCCAGGGATCTATTGAAGATCTGGGTGAAGATGGGAGCCAGCTGATCAGCACAGACCTTCAGACAGGAGGGTGACACACCATCTGGGCCAGGTGCCTTCCTGATCTTCTGTCTGCGAAAAAGCTGACAAACATCCTCTTCACAGATCTTGAGTGCTGGTGTGGGGTCAGAGGTGAGAGGAGGCAGAATAGCAGGGGGTGTGAATGGGTCTTTAATGTCTGAGGGGGGGAGAGGTGTGAATTTGTCGAATCTGGAGTAGAACACATTCAACTCGTCAGCCAGTTGATGGTTCATTGCAGTGTAGGGGGATGGTCTCCTGTAGTTAGTGATATTCTTCAGGCCTGTCCACACTGATGCTGGATCGTTGGCTGAAAGGCTGTTTTTGATCCTTTCAGCGTAGCTCCTCTTAGCTGATTTCACCTCTTTCGTCAGTGTGTTTCTGGCCTGTTTGTACAGGACTCTGTCCCCACTTCTGTAGGCCTCCTCCTTGGCCTGGCGAAGCTGTCTTGAGTTTTGCGGTGAACCAGGGTTTGTTGTTATTGTATGTGCGGAAGGTCTTGGTGGGCACACACACATCCTCACAAAAACTGATGTAAGATGTCACAGTATCAGTCAGTTCATGCAGATCTGAAGCTGCAGCCTCAAAAACACTCCAATCAGTGCAGTCAAAGCAGGCTTATAGTTCCACTTTGGCCTCATCAGACCATCTCCTCACCGTCTTAACTACAGGCTTAGCAGATTTCAGCTTCTGCCTGTAGGATGGGATAAGATGAACCATACAGTGTTGGTTGACGTGGGGTGGCCTTGAGCAAGGTACCTGACCCCTGACTGCTCCCCGGGCACTGTGTGTGGCTGCCCACTGCTCTGGGTGTGTGCGCATGTGTTCACTGCTTCGGATGGGTTAAATGCAGAGGATGAATTTCACGGTGCTTGAAGTGTGCATGTGACAATAAAGGTTTCTTCTTGTTGTTCTTTTATTGTTGGTTCAATAGTTTTGGATAGGGTACACCAGGATTCAGCAGTAGGTATGGGATGAATCAGAAATGACTGAAATGTGGATTTGGAATGGGATTGAGTGACGGGTGTTGATGGAAACCCAATTATAGATTGGATGGCACATGTTAATGAAAACCCAAATACAGATTGAGGTTGAGTATTGGGTGCTGATAGGAACCCAAATGCAGATTTGGTTTGAGGGGCAGATGTTGATGAAAACCGAAATACAGTTTGTGATTAAGTGGCATATGTTGAGGAGAATTGGAATACTGATTGGGATTGAGTGGCAGGTGTTGAGGAGAACTCAGCTATGGATTGGAATTGAGTATCAGGCATTGATGGGAATCAGAATACAGATTGGGATTAAGTGGCAGTTGTTGATAAGAACCCAAATACAGATTGGGATTGGGGGTCAGGTGTTGAGGAGAACTCAACTACGGATTGGGATTGAGTATCAGGTGCTGGTGGGAATCAGAATACAGATTGGGATTAAGTGGCAGTTGTTGATAAGAACCCAAATATGGATTGGGATTGAGTATTGGGTGCTGATGGGAACCAAAATACAGAAAGTGAGTGAGCAGCAGGTGTTGAGGAGAATCCAAATACAGATTGGGTTTGAGAGGCAGGTGTTGATTGGAACCCAAATACAGATTGGGATTGAGTGGCAGTGGATGATAAACTGAATACAGATTGGGCTTGAGAGGCGGGTGTTGATTGGAACCCAAATACAGATTGGGACTGAGTGGCAGTTGTTGATAACCCAAATACAGATTGGGCTTGAGTGGTAGGTGTTGAGGAGAACTCAACTGCAAACTGGGATTGAGTATTAGGCACTGATGGGAATCAGAATACAGATTTGGATTGAGTGGCAGTTGTTGATAAGAACCCAAATATGGATTGGGATTGAGTATCAGGTGCTGATGGGAACCCAAATACAGAAAGTGATTGAGTGGCAGGTGTTGAGGAGAATCCGAATACAGATTGGGTTTGAGAGGCAGGTGTTAAGAACCCAAATACAGATTGGGATTGAGTAGCAGGTGTTGAGAAGAGCCCAAATACAGATTGGGATTCAGTAGCAGGTTCAAATGTGAGACCAAGAATGGATTAGGATCGAGTGGCAGGTGTTGATTGAAATGCAAATGTGGTTTGGGATTCTGCAGGAGTCTTGGCACGCGTGGCAAAGCCGAATCTTTTTTTTTTTAGTAGCAGAGGTCCCAAAATCAGATTTGAATTTTGATTCCGAGGCAGGCTTATGGAAAATAGGCACAGGGCTGGAACTAAATAAGTGCTTTGTTCATAGTGTCAGGCATTGTGTGATTTCTGAGAAGTCATTTGATGACTGTTTATTTGAGAAGATGAATTGGGATACAATTTGGTACTTTCAGTCTGCTCTTTAAGTTTATGGACAAATATTGTTACATTCTCATATGCGTATGGCATGTTGATGTTTACCCTGGGAATGGCCTCAGGTGGACCAAGATCATGGAAAAACTGGAAAATCTACAAGGAAAAGAAGACAAAGATATTAATTCCAAACAGAGAGAACACACTGATGGATAAAACTGCTATAAGAACCACATATGTTACCTGGAAGTAACGGATGTTATCCCGTGTCTATGAGAGTTGTTTAAGCTCTTCCTTTCTACTCTTGAGCTCAACAAGCTCCTGCTGTACTTTCTTTAAGCTAAGATTGACGTCAACAATATTACCCTCTTGGTGGGGGTAATTACAGTGGTGCTTGAAAGTTTGTGAACCCTTTAGAATTTCCTATATTTCTGCATAAATATGACCTATAACAACATCATATTTTCACACAAGTCCTAAAAGTAGATAAAGAGAACCCAGTTAAACAAATGAGACAAAAATATTATACTTGGTCACTTATTTATTGAGGAAAATGATCCAATATTACATATCCGTGAGTGGCAAAAGTATGTGAACCTCTAGGATTAGCAGTTAATTTGAAGGTGAAATTAGAGTCCGGTGTTTTCATTCAATGGGATGACAATCAGGTGTGAGTGGGCACCCTGTTTTATTTAAAGAACAGGGATCTATCAAAGTCTGATCTTCACAACACATGTTTGTGGAAGTGTATCATGACACGAACAAAGGAGATTTCTGAGGACCTCAGAAAAAGCGTTGTTGATGCTCATCAGGCTGGAAAAGGTTACAAAAGCATCTCTAAGGCTACGTTTACATTACGTCGAATCAGCGGATCATCAGATTAACGTTCTTAAAACGATTCGCGTTTACACTAAAACCGTTAGCCGTGCACACAGCAACACCAATACACGGATACGCTCGGCTCCGCAGGCATCCTGCGCTCCAAATCACTCCGCCCTGAACAGCGAGTGCCCTCTGGAGGGTGCGCACTCCAGCCCTGCGCAGCTCACAGAGCGCGCGAGTGAAGTGCACAAGCCACGATTCGGGACTGAGCCGCTGTGTGTGTGATCCCAGCGCATATCACTTACTACTTGCAAGTGGAAGGATGGCAAGCCTAAAGACAATCATAACTACACAATGGGCAGTATTTGCATCAGTATTTGCAGTATTTTCATACTTTTATACTCTTTAATGAAAGGTGATACAAGGCGGAAGTCCGCACCGTTTTTCAGCAGTCGCGTCACATGACTAACGCCAGCGAATCAGGAAGGTGGATGTCACAGTGACGTTGTCCAATGAGGACGCCAGCGAGAGCTCAGCACAACGTATTCGCGTATCTCAATGTTTACACAGCACCGGACCAGATACGATCTAGATTGAATACGTGGACGCTGGCGGATTCCCGTTTCCCGGCTTTTCCAGGTGGTTTAATGTAAACGGACAGTGCATCCGCGAAGAAAACGAGACAGATACGGTCTAATGTAAACGTAGCCTAAAGAGTTTGGACTATACCAATCCACAGTCAGACAGATTGTGTACAAATGGAGGATATTCAAGACCATTGTTACCCTCCCCAGGAGTGGTCAACCAACAAAGATCACTCCATGAGCAAGGTGTGTAATAGTCGGCGAGGTCACAAAGGACCCCAAGGTAACTTCTAAGCAACTGAAGACCTCTCTCACATTAACATTAGCCAATGTTCATGAGTCCACCATCAGGAGAACACTGAACAACAATGGTGTGCATGGCAGGGTTGCAAGGAGAAAGCCACTGCTCTCCAAAAAGAACATTGCTGCTCATCTGCAGTTTGCTAAAGATCATGTGGACAAGCCAGAAGGCTATCGGAAAATGTTTTGTGGACAAATGAGATCAAAATAGAACTTTTTGGTTTAAATGAGAAGCGTTATGTTTGGAGAAAGGAAAGCACTGCATTCCAACATAAGAACCTTATCCCTTCTGTGAAACATGGTGGTGGTAGTATCAGGGTTTGGGCCTGTTTTGCTGCATCTGGGCCAGGATGGTTTGCCATCATTGTTGGAACAAGGAATTCTGAATTATACCAGCAAATTCTAAAGGAAAATATCAGGACATCTGTCCATGAACTGAATCTCAAGAGAAGGTGAGTCATGCAGCAAGACAGCAACCCTAAGCATACAAGTTGTTCTACCAAAGAATGGTTAAAGAAGAATAAAGTTAATGTTTTGGAATGGCCAAGTCAAAGTCCTGACCTTAATCCAATCGAAATGTTGTGGAAGGACCTGAAGTGAGCAGTTCATGTGAGGAAACCCACCAACATCCCAGAGTTGAAGCTGTTCTGTATGGAGGAATGGGCTAAAATTCCTCCAAGCTGGTTTGCAGGACTGATCAACAGTTACCAGAAATGTTTAGTTGCAGTTATTGCTGCACAAGGGGGTCACACCAGATACTGAACGCAAAGGTTCACATACTTTTGCCACTCACAGATATGTAATATTGGATCATTTTCCTCAATAAATAAATGACCAAGTATAATATTTTTATCTCATTTGTTTAACTGGGTTCTCTTTATCTACTTTTAGGACTTGTGTGAAAATCCAATGATGTTTTAGGTCATATTTATGCAGAAATACAGAAAATTCTAAAGGGTTCACAAACTTTCAAGCACCACTGTAAGTTTCCAAATTATTCCCATTGATTTCAATTAATGAGCTGAAATGAATTCCCCCCAAATGATTTGCAGGTAACAATCAATTAAAACAGGACAAAGTTTTAATGAGGGGCTCAACGCAGGTATTAATGCAAGCTGGTGGAGTTTACTGTTTATTATTGTTTAATATGGTTTAGCTTCTCTTACCACAACCTCAGTTCTGAAGTAATTCTCTTAATAGTGGAGCTCCTCGCAAACGCAAAGCATGTGTGGAGCGGAGTCTCATACTTAAAAGACACCAACCTGCTTTTTGATGGCTTTTGACCATACGAAATCCGTAGGTACAATATGAATGTGTACCACCACAGGGAACCTGACCCTAAGTGCAAGACAACATATCTCAAACACTTGACCACCAGACAATGACAATTGTATCTTTATTTACATAAGATCGATGGGTTTTTATCCAGCACTTACTTTTACAGTAATTTACTGTTTAAAAATTAACATGAGATTATTTACTAACACATTTTACGAAAATTACCCATGACAGTTTCATATAAAACTAGTTAAAATGGTTTTTTAAGTCCACTAGGTTGTTGGATAGTTGAGAGTTTCTGTCATGTAAGGGTGGTAGACAAATGTAAGTGCAGAAAGAGTTTTATTGAAAACATGCCAGCAAAAGGATCCAAAACGTAGGCAAAGACAGAGTCAAATAATAGGCAGTAGTCAAGGGAGTCACAGGATATCAGAGGTAATCCAATGCTCACAGTCCAAAAACACAAATGGGGTCAAAACCAGAAAAGTGATAGAAAATACAAGGCTTTCACAAAGTCTGTGTGCTACTGAGAGTCCTGAATGTGTGCGCTGTGATTACGCTAGAAGGAACCGGTGCATGTGAATTAGTTGTACGTGTGCTTTGCAGTCTGCGACTATGTGCTCCAAGCTCCAACGTGTGTGGACGTGAAAGATGTAACCAAACAGCTGTTTGACATATCAAGTTTGATATTGGATTGTAACTATATAGTGATGATGTACAGTGAAAGTGCTGGTTCACTGCTGCAGAATCACACCATAACAAATGTCATGATGTTTCTGGCGCATGGCATGCGGTGTCAAAGAAAGGAATAAATATGTATTCGTAACTCTAATGTGTCTCTCATTATTGGTATCACTCTCACAAGACAATGCGGCAATTGATTGACATGAAATACACTCCATCCATCCGTTATCTGTAGCCGCTTATCCTGTCCTACAGGGTCGCAGGCAAGCTGGAGCCTATCCCAGCTGACTACGGGCGAAAGGCGGGGTACACCCTGGACAAGTTGCCAGGTCATCGCAGGGCTGACACATAGACACAGACAACCATTCACACTCTCATTCACACCTACGGTCAATTTTAGAGCCACCAATTAGCCTAACCTGCAGCCTTTGGACTGTGGGAGAAACTGGAGCACCCAGAGGAAACCCACGCAGACATGGGGAGAAAATACAAACTCCACACAGAAAGGCCCTAGTCGGCTGCTGGGCTCGAGCCCGGACCTTCTTAATGTGAGGTGACAGTGCTAACCACTACACCACCATGCCGCCCTGAAATACACTCCACTACACAATTTGATGGTTCATATGCTATAATATTGTTATTCCATTCAGATCAATTTTGTATCCTTGCAAATATTTTGCTCATACAGTCGTCAGGAGCTCTGCTTTTAGGCAGTGCCTAAATATCTATAGTATTTGTTATGTCCTGTGAAGCCCAGCTGGTTAATATTGTGACTGGATTTGTAGTTGGTTTTACAACTGAGTGCTGTTAACTGCCATGTAGGCTGTATATTATGATGTAACTGACTAAGCTATCTTGTGGTGTCTTTCGTGTTAACTTTAAGATAAGATAGCCTTTTATTATCCCACAAGGGGAAAATTACATTGTTACAGCAGCAAAAAAGCAGCAAAATATATTCTCATCTCATCTCATTATCTCTAGCCGCTTTATCCTTCTACAGGGTCGCAGGCAAGCTGGAGCCTATCCCAGCTGACTACGGGCGAAAGGCAGGGTACACCCTGGACAAGTCGCCAGGTCATCACAGGGCTGACACATAGACACAGACAACCATTCACACTCACACCTATGGTCAATTTAGAGTCACCAGTTAACCTAACCTGCATGTCTTTGGACTGTGGGGGAAACCGGAGCACCCGGAGGAAACCCACGTGGACAACATGCAAACTCCACACAGAAAGGCCCTCGCCGGCCCCGGGGCTCGAACCCAGGACCTTCTTGCTGTGAGGCGACAGCGCTAACCACTACACCACCGTGCCGCCCGCAAAATATATTAAGAAAAGAAAATAAGGCAGTGAAGGAGTAGTGCAAAAAGTACTAAGCATACAAAGAAAGGTATATATAAAAGAGAGAAACTATAAATTGAAGATACAATTAACAAATTAGGCAGCATGGTGGTGTAGTGGTTAGTGCTGTCGCCTCACAGCAAGAAGGTCCGGGTTCGAGCCCCGTGGCCAGCGAGGGCCTTTCTGTGTGGAGTTTGCATGTTCTCCCCGTGTCTGCGTGGGTTTCCTCCGGGTGCTCCGGTTTCCCCCACAGTCCAAAGACATGCAGGTTAGGTAAACTGGTGACTCTAAATGCGTTTGTGACAATGTCTATGTGTCTGTGACTATGTATATATGTCTCTACTGGATGTGTGAAACAGTTTATGTATATACGCCTGTGACCATGTCCATGTGTTTGTGATTATGTATGCCTTTACTGTATGTATGAAACAGGCCTTAAAACGCGCTATGAAATGTATGTAAACTGTGAAAAAGAATTTCCCTAAGGGGACTGTAAATTAACTAACTAACTAAAATTGACCGTAGGTGTGAATGTGAGTGTGAATGGTTGTCTTTGTCTGTGTGTCAGCCCTGTGATGACCTGGCGACTTGTCCAGGGTGTACCCCGCCTTTCACCCATAGTCAGCTGGGATAGGCTCCAGCTTGCCTGCAACCCTGTAGAACAGGATAAAGCGGCTAGAGATAATGAGATGAGAATGAATGAATTAACAAATTAGCATTAATTAACAGGTTTGCAAATATACAGTGAACATAAGTGTATTACACAGATGGTATTGCACGTTGTAGTATGTTGAGCAGGTGGGTGGAGCACAGAAGCACGGCAGGCCAGAACTGAGTTTTCAAAAACTCTTATTTAGCTTTTCAGCTTTTACTGACCCTCTCCCAGTCACACACATGCACATACACTCAAGCATTCTGGTTGGGGAGAGAGCTCCCTTCCTCTGCTCTCTCTCTCCTTATATAGGGCACGGTCACTGGAGAAGACACACAAACACAGGTTAACAGACATCAGGTGCAGTGATTCTGCCACTTACCTTCCCTGACTCCGCCCTCCGGTCACAGACCGACGCTTGACCACGCCCCCGCTGCCAGACACATGTAAGTATTGCACAGGTAGTATTGCACAAGTCAGTAGGCATATTGCACAGGAGCCATTTTAACAGTGTGTAGCTAGCAGTTCGCTGTAAAGTACTGATGCTGGTAGTCAGTGAACACAGTATACATTCAGAGGGGTCTCTATGGATGTAGAAGTGATCTGGACAGTATTGTTCATTATTGTGAGGAGTGTCTGGTGCTGTGCTTGGTGAGGTGCTGGTTGTACAGTCTCATAACAGTAGAAAGGAAGGAGCTGCTGTATCTCTCCCTAACACACCGCAGATGGATGAGCCAGTCACTGAAGGAGCTGCCCAGTGCTGCTACTGTCTTCTGCAGTGGATGGGAGGTGTTTGCCATTAAGAATGACAATTTGGCCAACATCCTCCTTTCCCCCACTACATCCACTGAGTCCAGTGCACATCCCAGGACGGATCCTGCCCTCCTAATCAGCTTGTTAATTTTTTTTTTTCCTCTCTGCTGTCGTGATACTACTTCCCCAACAGACAACTCTGTAGAATATGGCTGATGGCACCACAGAGTCAGCTTGCTTGCTATGTTGTTACCAGAGGTGGACAAAGTACCCAACTTCATGACTTAAGTCAAAGTACAGATCCCACTGGTCAAATGTTACTCCGATACAAGTGAAAGTTATCCAGTCAAATTTTAACTTAAGTTAATGTACTGAAGTACTTGCTTTTTAAAATACTTAAGTATTACAACCCTGATTCCAAAAAAGTTGGGACAAAGTACAAATTGTAAATAAAAATGGAATGCAATAATTTACAAATCTCAAAAACTGATATTGTATTCACAATAGAACATAGACAACATATCAAATGTCGAAAGTGAGACATTTTGAAATTTCATGCCAAATATTGGCTCATTTGAAATTTCATGACAGCAACACATCTCAAAAAAGTTGGGACAGGGGCAATAAGAGGCTGGAAAAGTTAAAGGTACAAAAAAGGAACAGCTGGAGGACCAAATTGCAACTCATTAGGGTCAATTGGCAATAGGTCATTAACATGACTGGGTATAAAAAGAGCATCTTGGAGTGGCAGCGGCTCCCAGAAGTAAAGATGGGAAGAGGATCACCAATCCCCCTAATTCTACGTCGACAAATAGTGGAGCAATATCAGAAAGGAGTTCGACAGTGTAAAATTGCAAAGAGTTTGAACATATCATCATCTACAGTGCATAATATAATCAAAAGATTCAGAGAATCTGGAAGGATCTCTGTGCGTAAGGGTCAAGGCCAGAAAACCATACTGGGTGCCCGTGATCTTCGGGCCCTTAGACGGCACTGCATCACATACAGGCATGCTTCTGTATTGGAAATCACAAAATGGGCTAAGGAATATTTCCAGAGAACATTATCTGTGAACACAATTCACCATGCCATCCGCCGTTGCCAGCTAAAACTCTATAGTTCAAAGAAGAAGCCGTATCTAAACATGATCCAGAAGTGCAGACGTCTTCTCTGGGCCAAGGCTCATTTAAAATGGACTGTGGCAAAGTGGAAAACTGTTCTGTGGTCAGATGAATCAAAATTTGAAGTTCTTTATGGAAATCAGGGACGCCGTGTCATTCGGAATAAAGAGGAGAAGGACGACCCGAGTTGTTATCAGCGCTCAGTTCAGAAGCCTGCATCTCTGATGGTATGGGGTTGCATTAGTGCATGTGGCATGGGCAGCTTACACATCTGGAAAGACACCATCAATGCTGAAAGGTATATCCAGGTTCTAGAGTAACATATGCTCCCATCCAGACGACGTCTCTTTCAGGGAAGACCTTGCATTTTCCAACATGACAATGCCAAACCACATACTGCATCAATTACAGCATCATGGCTGCGTAGAAGAAGGGTCCGGGTACTGAACTGGCCAGCCTGCAGTCCAGATCTTTCACCCATAGAAAACATTTGGCGCATCATAAAACGGAAGATACGACAAAAAAGACCTAAGACAGTTGAGCAACTAGAATCCTACATTAGACAAGAATGGGTTAACATTCCTATCCCTAAACTTGAGCAACTTGTCTCCTCAGTCCCCAGACGTTTACAGACTGTTGTAAAGAGAAAAGGGGATGTCTCACAGTGGTAAACATGGCCTTGTCCCAACTTTTTTGAGATGTGTTGTTGTCATGAAATTTAAAATCACCTAATTTTTCTCTTTAAATGATACATTTTCTCAGTTTAAACATTTGATATGTCATCTATGTTCTATTCTGAATAAAATATGGAATTTTGAAACTTCCACATCATTGCATTCCGTTTTTATTTACAATTTGTACTTTGTCCCAACTTTTTTGGAATCGGGGTTGTAAAAGTACATTTTCTGTCCGTGCAGTGTTGTATTATTGCCACAATGCTTACAATACTGAATACCTCTGAAGCAACCGACTGGCTTGACAAAATGAACGCATGCTGTGCCATCATGGTGGTTTAATGTTAAGCTAGCTAGTCAGTGAAGCCCCACCTGATATGCTAGAAAACTCTTTTCAAACTCAAAATCATATTGGGTAACTAACGTTACTAGAAAAGAAAGATTTCTACATTCTGTTTATTTGGCAAGATTATGCTAAAACATCTCTGAAAGGACTTCAGATAAGTTAACGTTATTGATGTTAGCGTAACTCCATTTTTACGTGATGACTAACAGTGTGCAAGTTAACTAGCTATGTGTTAACGTTAGCCATGGACAAGACAATGGCAACTTGGTGGGCAAATCCATACAGTAGAAAGTCATTTGACTAACCAGACTGCATAGCTATTGCAATGATATCGCTAGCTCTAAAAGCACAGACAACTTCACTGCAAGCTTTCTCTTGGAATAAAACGTTTATATACCCCAATATACTTCCGCATGTTGGACAGCGGGTTTTTGTAGGCCGTGATGTGGTTTGTTTTAGGCAAACAAAGCAAACATTTAAAATGAAATTAATCTTTAATCCTTTCAGAAAACTGAAACATGGGTTCTAGGTATGGCCATGAGTGCGTGCATTCTCCAGAAGAACCACCTCCTTCCATTCTGCCATCAACTGATCGTGTTCAAATAACACTGCAGAGAAATCACTGAATTTGATTTTATACAGTCTATGGACGTGACGTTTCCAGAAAAAATAATACTCAAGTAAAGTACAGATACTCAAAAAGTGTACAGTACAGTAGCCTGGGCCCGCCCATCCTAAGCGTGACGCAACATGAGGGCCTGTTGCGAGCTTAGTCTGGCAAGGCAAGCTATCTACAGCTCTTCCAAGCTCCCGAAAAATCGGGAACCAATCAACTTTGAGCATCTCCAACGGCCCTAGGTAGAGGCGTGTTCAAGGCACTGACGTAGTAGAACTGCGACCGGAAGCCATAGGTTGTTTACAGAATCTATGCCGGAAGCGCTTCATTCACTAGAAACATTACGAACATGGAGCAAGTTCTCATTGAAAACGGAGCAAAGAGCAGCCCTGGAGGTATTTATTGAAAGGAAGGACGTTTTCGCCTTGCTCCTGACCGGCTTCGGTAAGAGTTTAATCTACCAGTTAGCCCCGTCGCATCGCATACGTCAGAGGAAAGAGTGATGTGATTGGTTTAAGCTTCGTCACAGCCTTTTCTGGCTTCGACCAGTAGCAAACTGAGGCATTTCAGGGAGGCGGGTCAACCACGGGCTCTGGGAAACGGTTGGGCTTAATATCTTGGCCAGACCAATAGCTCGTAGAGCTTTGCAGTCACGTTAGCCCGACTAACAGTACAGTACTCAAGTAAATGTACTTTGTTACTGTCCAAGTCAAGTTTATTTGTATAGCGCTTTTAACAATAAACATTGTCACAAAGCAGCTTTACAGAATTTGAACGACTTTAAACATGAGCTAATTTTATCTATCCCCAATGAGCAAGCCTGTGGCGATGGTGGCAAGGAAAAACTCCCTCAGACGACATGAGGAAGAAACCTCGAGAGGAACCAGGCTCAAAAGGGAACCCATCCTCATTTGGGCAACAACAGACAACATGACTATAACATTAACAGTTTTAACATGAAGTCAGTTTCATTCAGGGGTGTTAGCTAGGATTTTTCAAAGGGGGGGGGGTCATACACTGACTGGCAGCCTGAGTACATTATGCAACAAAAAATAATTACGGTACCATTGCTAGTTTTAGGTAGCTTAGAAACCGGCTCTTCCATTATTGCTGTTTCTTCCATGTTTTCTTGATGTTGTGTTCTAGAAACGGCACACTAAAACTTAGCGTCGAAGCCACAAAATGCAACTTTGATGGAAAAAAATATATAATAAATTGCTTACCTCTCTTCACATCGAAAGAAGGAGGAAAGTTTCGCTTGTTTTGAAATGGTGAATTATTAACACGAGGAAATACTTGTAATTCGCAACTAAAAAGACTGCAGCTACACAGGTAGCTTGACCATGCTTTCTAGTGCGATCATGTTGCGCTTGCACAGAACTGTATCAGTCCTGCGCGCCTTGGTCCGTGCACCTGAAGGCGCCTCGGGCTGCGCACGCGCCTAATGAGCTCCAGCAGATGTGCCGTTAACAAAGAACACCTGTCTTTAATCAATGAACTATGTTTAGGCTATTTAAGGACTGCGCCCATGCAAGGACGATGCGAAGTATTACGCTGTGTCTAGTGTGCCTGACAGAGCCTTGTTCCTTGTCCTTGTTGATCTCCTGATTTTCAACTCCTATTTCTCATCCCTTGATCTTGTATAGTTTTGCCTCTGGTATTCCGTCCATGCCTCGATTGACCTCCTGCCTATTTCCTCGATTACAACTTTGTCTGCATTTCACACACTTTATGCTCATATTGCACTGTGTATTATTTAACATATCTGCACTTACAGTACAGGCGGCACGGTGGTGTAGTGGTTAGCGCTGTCGCCTCACAGCAAGAAGGTCCAGGTTCGAGCCCCGTGGCTGGCAAGGGCCTTTCTGTGCAGAGTTTGCATGTTCTGCCCGTGTCCGCGTGGGTTTCCTCCGGGTGCTCCGGTTTCCCCCACAGTCCAAAGACATGCAGGTTAGGTTAACTGGTGACTCTAAATTGAGCGTAGGTGTGAATGTGAGTGTGAATGGTTGTCTGTGTCTATGTGTCAGCCCTGTGATGACCTGGCAACTTGTCCAGGGTGTACCCCGCCTTTCGCCTGTAGTGAGCTGGGATAGGCTCCAGCTTGCCTGCGACCCTGTAAAACAGGACAAAGTGGCTAGAGATAATGAGATGAGATGAGATCTGCACTTACATCCGTCTCTCCCGCACACACTCTGACAAACTGGGTTTTCGCGCCCAAACCACAAGAAGTCAAGGTTATAGAAACCCTAATGAGGCTGAGGTGACAATCTAGTTAAAAAAAAAGTTAGAAAAATTACAGTGGGCGCTTTTCTAATATTCTTATGCGGCTATTGACAAAATGTATGGTCCGACAAGGGGGGGGGGTCACGGGCACCCCAGGACCCCCCCAGCTACGCCCCTGTCATTGATGGAAACTTGAGTGCAAAACTGTTCATGACAACTGCACTCCTAAAGTTCTCAAGTCAACTGTAGTCCTCAGCCATAAAAGCATTACTGTAAGTATCCAGAGCGTCCTCCAAGTGTGACTTTCAACTGCCCATATGGGGCCGTCCTCCACAGGAGACTCCAACCAGACATAGGGGACCAGGATGTCCACCTCTGGTTGTTACTTGATCAGTTTATAATAAATATGTCTCATCTCATTATCTCTAGCTGCTTTATCCTGCTCTACAGGGCCGCAGGCAAGCTGGAGCCCATCCCAGCCGACTACAGGCGAAAGTTGCCAGGTCATCACAGGGCTGACACATAGACCTTCACACTCACGGTCAATTTAGAGTCACCAGTTAACCTAACCTGCATGTCTTTGGACTGTGGGGGAAACCGGAGCACCTAGAGGAAACCCACGCGGACACGGGGAGAACATGCAAACTCCACACAGAAAGGCCCTCACCAGCCACGGGGCTCGAACCTGGACCTTCTTGCTGTGAGGCGACAGCACTAACCACTACACCACCATGCCGCCCTTAATTAATATGTTGTTGTGGAAAATTTACATAAATAATAAAAACAACACAAGGAATTTCTAGCAGAAAAGTGTGTAACAAAGCAAGGTATAGCGGCATATCCCTATTAACTTGCACTGCCTTATGAGCTATTCTCGCCCCAACTAATATGGCGGACGCGCTGACGCATGAAAGGAGTAAAATGGCGTCTCTGTGGTGGGCAGGCTGATAGACTTTTTTTTTTTGAAGAAGCCGTTTCCAAGTGAGCTCGATTGCTTATGCGTGCTGCATAATTCAGAAATGACAATATAGCTAATATTGGGAAAATATCCGGTTGTTATAATGTTTGATATTTCATGCTGTCACTTAACTAGTCCTTGGTTGTTTGGATTGATGTCGAATCTGCGATTCAGTTAGTCAAGGTGTGTATACTGCAGGAACTTGTTTACCAATGTAAGTATTCTTAGCTTATTTGACTCACATGAGTTTTAATTTTATTCTTGCTATATTACAGATAATGAGGAATAAAGAACGCTAAATAGCTGGGGTAACCTGGAATGGGGGAAAACATGGAAACAGTGGGTATATTTATAAACCTACATGCTACTATTTGACTATTGCATGACCTACAACTCAGAGGGACAGTGTGTGTGTGTGTATGTATATATATATATATATATATATATATATATATATATATGTATGTGTATGTGTGTGTGTGTTGAATCAGAGCTTTAGAGTAAACACAAAATTTGTGTGTTTTTTGAACAGGAAGTATTGGGCTAGGAGGTTTGAAACAGTTTAAAATTAAATTATACAGCCAAAATTATGTGGACACCTGATTAGGGCTGCACGATTCTGGAAAAAAAATGTGAATCACGTTTTTTTTTTTTTTTGCTTAGAATTGAGATCACGATTCTTTGGCACGGTTTTTTATACAAAATGTTTATTGCACTGTTTATAACATTGCATTGCTGAGGTTATTTATCCTGTTTGTTTTATTAATTTCATAGGCCTAGTTATTCTGCTTAATTTATTTTTGTCTACATCCATGTATTTTCTTCATCTGGTATCCTGATTTTTGTGGACTTGTTAGATTGTACCTGTTTTTATATACTCTCATCTCATCTCATTATCTCTAGCCGCTTTATCCTTCTACAGGGTCGCAGGCAAGCTGGAGCCTATCCCAGCTGACTACGGGCGAAAGGCGGGGTACACCCTGGACAAGTCGCCAGGTCATCACAGGGCTGACACATAGACACAGACAACCATTCACACTCACATTCACACCTACGGTCAATTTAGAGTCACCAGTTAACCTAACCTGCATGTCTTTGGACTGTGGGGGAAACCGGAGCACCCGGAGGAAACCCACGCGGACATGGGGAGAACATGCAAACTCCACACAGAAAGGCCCTCGCCGGCCCCGGGGCTCGAACCCAGGACCTT
Source organism: Neoarius graeffei (assembly GCF_027579695.1). Classification (NCBI taxonomy): domain Eukaryota; kingdom Metazoa; phylum Chordata; class Actinopteri; order Siluriformes; family Ariidae; genus Neoarius; species Neoarius graeffei. The sequence continues at coordinate 88,004,976 of NC_083571.1, forward strand.
CTTGCTGTGAGGCGACAGCGCTAACCACTACACCACCGTGCCGCCTTATATACTTCAATTAAAAAAAAAAAAAAGTTAGGCTATGATGCATGGCTGAATGTAACATGAGAAGAGAAAATGGAGAATGGATTGCGTCATTCTTATTTACTAGTTTATGAGTTCAGTTTCTGCACTACATTACACACATTCATATTAGTCTTACAGTTACATCGACTTTTTTTTTGTTTAAATAATACATAATGATATTAATGTTTATTGTTAATGATTAATTTAGGCCAGTGCTCGATTTTGGTTGTTTAAAGTACCTAAGGGGTACTGGGTAAACTAGGTCTATGGTGCGAAATATTTATAAATATCTGATAAAAACGGGCGGCACGGTGGTGTAGTGGTTAGCGCTGTCGCCTCACAGCAAGAAGGTCTGGGTTCGAGCCCCGTGGCCGGCGAGGGCCTTTCTGTGTGGAGTTTGCATGTTGTCCCCGTGTCCACGTGGGTTTCCTCCGGGTGCTCCGGTTTCCCCCACAGTCCAAAGACATGCAGGTTAGGTTAACTGGTGACTCTAAATTGACCGTAGGTGTGAATGGTTGTCTGTCTGTGTCAGCCCTGTGATGACCTGGCGACTTGTCCAGGGTGTACCCCGCCTTTCGCCCGTAGTCAGCTGGGATAGGCTCCAGCTTGCCTGTGACCCTGTAGAACAGGATAAAGCAGCTAGAGATAATGAGAGGAGATCTGATAAAAACCCACCGAACTAACATCAAACCCTCCCAAGCCATTTTTTGCCCACAAAGTAGAATTCAAAACCCCCCAATCTGGCAACACTGGTTTCCACACACTCAGCTGCAGGCGGGCTTCTTCCACTGACTGAATCACTTGTTGTAAAGACGCTTTACCATAGGTCGAGGGAGGAGTCAGCGGCAGTGCTGCCTTTAGGGGCGCTTGAAAAAATCCAGGAAGAAATAGGAGCATTTGTTTGCGATGCCGCTCGTGAAATAAAATACTTAAGAATCGTTGTGCTTCGAAATGAGATCACGTGTATGTGTGAATCGAGATCGCGATTTTTGTTTTAACGATTTATCGTGCAGCCCTACATCTGATCATCAGACCCATATATGCTTGTTGAACATCACATTTCAGGTTCTGTCCTTCTCTGCTGTTATAATAACCTCCACTCTTCTGGAAGGCTTTCCATTGGATTTTGGAGCATGGTTGTGGGAAAGTGCTGAGAGATGAGTTATGGTATTGTATGAGAAAGTGTGGAGTGAATAAGTATATTAGAGTGGTGCAAGACATGTATGAGAACAGCGAAACAGCAGTGAGGTGTGCAGTTGGAACGACTGAATGGTTCAAGGTGAAGGTGGGACTCCATCAAGGATCTGCTTTGAGTCCTTTCTTGTTTGCCATAGTGATGGATAGCTTGATGGACGAAGTGAGGCAAGAGTCACCATGGAACGTGATGTTTGTGGATGATATTGTGGGTATGTGGTGAAAGGTGGTTGAGTTGGGTTTGGAGAGATGGAGGTATTGGAACGAAGAGCAGTAGCAAAACAGAATACATGTGCATCAATGAGAATGGGGATGAGAGTGTAGTGAAGATGCAAGGAGCAGACGTAAAGAAAGTTGGTAAATTCAAGTACCTGGGGTCAACTGTGCAGGAAAATGGGGGCTGCAATAGTGAGGTGAGAAAGAGAATGCAGGCAGGGTGGAGCAGTTGGAGAAGGATCCCGGGAGTCATTTGTGATAGGAAAGTCCCAGCAAACGTGAAAGGTAAGATGTATAAGACCAGCTGTGATGTATGGATTGGAGACTGTACCCTTAATGAAAAGACAGGAGGCAAAGTTGGAGGTGGTGGAGTTGAGGATGTTAAGGTTTGCGATGGGAGTGACAAGGTTGGACAGGATAAGGAGCGAGCACATCAGAGGGACAGCACATATGGAGAGCTTGGGAATTAAGCTAAGAGAGATGAGACTGAGATGGTACGGGCACATCCTGAGAAGAGATGCAGAGCATGTTGGAAGGAGAATGTTGAGGATGGAGCTGCCAGGCACACGAAAATGAGGAAGGCCAAAGAGGAGAGACATGGATGTGGTGAGAGAGGACGTGAAAGTGGCAGGTGTAGTAGAGAAGGATGCGGAAGACGGAGCAATGGAGACGAAAGATCCGCTGTGGCGACCCCTAATTGGGAGCAACCAAAAGAAGAAGGTTGTGGGGATTTGTGCTCATTCAGCCACAAGAGCATTAGTAAAGTCAGTCTGGGGCCTAGTCAGTGTTCCAGTTGATTGCGAAGGTGTTCAGGGATCTGTGCAGGACACTCGAGTTCTTCCACTCCAACCTTTGCACACTATGTCTTCCTAGATCTTGCTTTATGCACAGGTGCATTGTCGTACTGGAACAGGTTTGGGCCTTTTAGTTCCATCCGTTATCTGTAGCCGCTTATCCTGTTCTACAGGGTCGCAGGCTAGCTGGAGCCTATCCTAGCTGAGTATGGACGAGAGGCGGGGTACACCCTGGACAAGTCGCCAGGTCATCGCAGAGCTGACACAGAGACAACCAACCATTCACACTCACACCTACGGTCAATTTAGAGCCACCAATTAACCTAACCTGCATGCCTTTGGACGGTGGAGGAAACCCATGCGGACTCAGAGAGAACATGCAAACTCCACACAGAAAGGCCCTCGCCGGCCACTGGGCTTGAACCCAGGACCTTCTTGCTGTGAGGCGACAGTGCTAACCACTACACCACTGTGCCGCCCCTTTTAGTTCCAGCAAAAGGAAATTGTAAGGTTACAGCATACAAAGATCTCTTATTTGCCCCTTTACCATATCCCACAATCCACTGCGTGGTTGGGAACTTCCGGTGGCCGGCCCCAGGCTGCTGATAACGGTGTAAAAACCAAGATTGGCCTATACAATCAGTTTTGATGTTCAAATATCATTTTGTGCAAATATTATTACAGGTTTATGTGGTCTCACAGATGATTGCACATTTACAATTTGTCATCAATGTAAATGTACACTGTTAATGTTGTTGGCCAGAGTTACAGTGCTGAGTAGTTGGAACGTGCAAACCATGCAGAGAGTGAAAGTGACAGGGCTGTATGGGCGATAATATAAGGATGACCAATTAAAAGCTTCTGTGCTGACGAAAAATACTATGGAACCAGTAACTAGACATATAAAAGCAACCTAATAACATCACATTTCAGCTTGCATCCGATATTTGAACATCCAAACTGATGACAAATTGTATTTGAACATAAAAATATTTGAATATCGAAACTGATTGATATGATCCATTATTTTTTTCACGGTGCGGTTTCCATCAAATCCGTCGCTGTGATTGGCTTGTGAGCGGGTCCGTACCTCGTTCGCAACAACAAACATAGTAGATTTTTTTTTTGTCAACAATTATCTTTTTTTTATCAGATTTATTAATAAGATCATCAAAAATCTTATAAATTTTTGCCAGCATTTCTCAGGAGAGTAGCATTAATTTTATAGCATGGATAGTGATAACGACAGTGTTCACAGCAAAAGCGAGTTTTACTACCCTGAGGAAGAAGAAATAAAAGAAAACATTTCAGGAGAAAGCTAAAAACCTCTAACTGCTGCCAAAGCCGAGCAAAAACATGGCTGAATCCTGAATGACTCAATTTTGTATAAATAAGGGACTACATAGGCGGCAAAATGTATTTTTTTCCTGCCATGGAAGTGCACTTGTATACTGAGGAGGAAGCAATTTTCATGACAGCCGTGAATGAGGATTCAAAATGGCGGCTCGGTTTTCCCTTTCAGGCGCTCTTGTTTTCTGTTAGAATTTGGTAAAGAAAAAAATAAATATATTATTTACCAGCTTAAGGTCGGTCCGTATGGTGAAATACCGTGACCTCGGCCTTAAATACTGATCTCGGCCCAGAGAGCCTCAGTCAGTACTTTCAAGACCTTGGTCACGGTATTTCGCGATACGGACCTCCCAGCTGGTAAATAACATGTATGTATTGGTTTTTGTACTATTATCAGCAGCCGGGGGCCGGCCCAACTGCACAGTGGATTGTGGGATATGTGGAAAGGGTGAATACTATTGTGCACTTGCAACTTTGTGGCAAAAGTTTGGGGAAGGAAAATATATAGCTGTGATCATCATGTGTCCACAAACTTTTGACCTTGTATATGTGAGGTGTGGGTATTTTAATGTTCTTCCCTTCTGGAACGGTTACACTGTGCATGAACGGTACATGTATTCAAGCAGGTGACTCACTGTAACATATTTCTGGGATATCTGTGTTTGCTTTAGAGTTCGGTGTGATTTTTGGAGCGCTGATGATTGTGCAGAGGTTGGTGTGCAAGGCTGTGACCCTTCATCACTGCGCCAGAGCCAAATTCCCTTGGTGGACGCTTAAGATGACCAGACCAAGCTCAAGTAGCGCGCACACACACACACACACACACACACACACACACACACACACACACACACACACACACACACAGAGGAGGAGTGTTGGCAACTGTTTTCAAAGCACTGTAGCTAATCCATGCTGAAAATTATGCTATAGACCTAATATGCATATTTATTGCATCATGATAATTTGTATATCAAAAGATGTTGCATGAAGTAAAAAGACTTTCTGATGAGACTAGCATAGAACACAATAGAATAGTTTTAGCAGAATTGAAAATAAATGGTGGGTTAGTGTCATGTCACCTGACCTGATGCGAGGCAGAGTTACTGTTACCACCCTGAAGTGGATTATTTTCCCATAACCACATGCCCTGAAGGTTTATTTTATTATTATTATTATTTTAAATTGCTCTTATCACAGCAATTTGCCAGTGATTTAAGGTTTTTCATTCATGTAGTGATCAACATGCCATGCTTTTCCACTCTATAGCTACATTTAATGTTGTAGAACATCTGTGAGACAAGTTATTTCTTATTACTTATGTTACAAGTAATCAATTCATTATATAATTCATAGGACTCATCAGCGCTCCATACTTATGAGAATATGATAATGCATTGACCTGATTTTTGATGACATTTGCGAACATACGACATACATATATGTACATGCAGGGGCGTATCAAGCTTTCCAAAAGTGGGGATGTTCTGGAATGGGGAAGCCATATCATTAGAAATCGGTTTATGGCTATATACACGCCCGGCGTGTACACTGTGATGTACTGTCAATGACCGATATGGAACTTTTTCATACCCATGGTCCAGGGATGCAAATGAAAGGGAGGACAGCAGAAAGCCTATAAATCCAGTTGACTCCAGCCAAGTTCTGTATTTCATGCAGAGATCTATCATGTTGGGTTTTGGTGTTGTTACTGCCAGGGCTATGTAATTATTCAGTAAGTGAAGGCAAAAAGTATTGAGTGATAATTCTAGGTAACAGGATACTGTTCTATAACAGAGATGTCAGTATTGCTGCCTACACTGGTATACACTCAGTACGTTTACATGCACATCCAACTCGAGCTACTGTCGGTAATCGAGCTAAGGGTCCCAGCAGGGGTGCCAGAGAAATCCAATCCTACATGCACACAAGGAATTTGAGCTGTGTGAGGTACATTGTGCACCCGAGCCACAGGTGGCGCTACACGCCCCATCGTGTTGGTACACTTCCGGTTGTCGTCATGAAGAAGAGCTATTCAAGAGTATAAACAAAGTTATCAGCAGTGTTGCCAGATACTGCTGACGTTTTCCAGCCCAAAACATGTTCAAATCCGCCAAAATGCACTTAAAACCGCCCAATCTGGCAACACTGGCAGTTCCGTGTTCGCAAGTTCCGTGCTCAAGCTGTTAGGCTTGCTCTAACAGACTGTATGGCTACAAACTGTCCTGCGCAGACCACTGTTTTGCAAGACAACTTATTTTGCACAATTGTATATTTTTCTAAAGTCCATCTTTTGCTTACAAAAAAATTTTTTTTTGCTTACAATTTAACTTATGTCTTAATAAACACACAAAAAGTTCAATTGTTTTGTTTTTATTGACATTCTTCAGATGTTGGACACACACATATATATATATATATATATATATATATATATATATATATATATATATATATATATATATATACACACACACACACACACACACACACACACACACACACACACAAATACAATGACTTGTTTATGTACACAATTCACAGCTATGCAACAGCTGTACAGATGTATTTGGTGATACAGTAAGTGAGCTAAATTTTAACAGTGCAAACAATGCCACAAAAAGAAAAGATTCATGCCGTTGTCATGATTCGTTGTCATGCTGACCAAGGCTGTTGTGTTTCCCGCTTGTGGTCTCGTCACTTCCGGAAGGGGCAGTGCTGAAATAAGTAGCTCGACTACGTAGCTCGATAGGGTTTACATGCACTAAGTAGCTCGGCTACAATCGCATAATCTAGGTCGTGTAGCTCGATTACGAGAAATCAAGGTCGGTTCGATTTTAGCCGAGCTAAGGTGTTTCCATGGCATTTAGAACTTCAATTTCAGTCGAGCAACGGCAGAAATTCGATTTTCTCTATGTGCATGTAAACGCACTGACCTGATGTAAACAAAACCAAAAACTTCACATAGCCCAAGAAGTCATACACAGTGTATAGATCATGTACCATCATGCATAACAGTTTGGACTGGGATCGCTTTGTGTGAGCAGGAGGCATGGCTAATCAGTTCATGTTGGAGAAGCGCAGCATCCTGGAAGGACCTCTTTAGTATAGCATTCAAATAAGACGGGGCAGTTCCTGCTTTTAATGTCTTTAATTATTCAAACTCGTGTACAAAACTTGTTTGCATCATGCATTACATCAGGTTTAATGCATGAAATTTGAAAATGATGCAATAGACTACACATACAACAAACACTTAATGGCCAAATAACATTACTGTACAACAATTATTGAACATTCATTCGATTTTAAATGCCTTTAAATCTCAATTGAAAAACACTTCTAAAAAGTGATAAGCAGTTATAATGCATGAAAAGTAGACTTGGTACAAACACACACACTCGTAATAAAAAACTTGCCTCAACTGACTTTACAACTAGTAACTACTACTATTTAACATCACTGTCAACAAATCCTGACAACCTTACTTTACCCTGACACACTATTTGTGTTTGAAACAACCAAATATGTTTTTTCTTTGCGCCTTATAAGAAACAAATTGTTGAGCAATCATTTGTCTGTCCAACAGGTCAAATTTGTTCTTCTGAACATGACGCACAGCTACACTATTAAGATGCGTTTGTGTCATGCTACTTCGCAGCCACGTTTTCAGCCTTCGGAGGCTACTGAAACCCCTTTCAGCTTCTGCTGATGTTACAGGAACAACAAGAAGCAGTCTAAGGAGTGTCTCGACCTGGTCAAAAAGGCCACAGACCTCTAGTCTGGCTAACGCAACTTCAAAGCTCTGCGAGCATTGGTCTGGCAAAGATATTAAGCCCAACCGTTTCCCAAAGCACGTGGTTGACCCGCCTCCCTGAAATGCCTCAGTTTGCTGCTGGTCGAAGCCAGAAAAGGCTGTGACGAAGTTTGAACCAATCACATCACTCTTTCCTCTGACTTATGTGACGCGACGGAAACTGCTACCAGCGGGGCTAACTGGTAGATTAAACTCTTACCGAAGCCGGTCGGGAGCAAGGCGAAAACGTCCTTCCTTTCAATAAATACCTCCAGGGCTGCTCTTTGCTCTGTTTTCAATGAGAACTTCCCGTTGAATGCTTTCAATACAGCATCTACCGCTGTGTCAAAGGCTTGCCGCTGCTCCATGTTCGTAATGTTTCTAGTGAATGAAGCGCTTCCGGCATAGATTCTGTAAACAATCTATGGCTTCCAGTCGCAGTTCTACTACGTCACTGCCTTGAACACGCCTCTACCCAGGGCCGTTGGAGATTTTTCGGGATTTTTCGGGAGCTTGGAAGAGCTGGAGATAGCTTGCCTTGCCAGACTAAGTTCGCAACAGGCCCCCGTGTTGCGTCACACTTAGGATGGGCGGGCCCAGGCTAACGGACCTCAGGACTCATCCCTTGAAAAATGAGCGCTACCTCACTACTGGACTGGAAAGTGTACTTCGCCTTAAACATTGCCAACTGAATTCTCAGGAAGTCGGAGTTTAGTTCGGGGTACTGACTGACAACATCTGTTACCTCTCCAGTCAAGAGGACTTGTTCCACATCTCTGACTGTTTGCATACCTTCCTGCAAAAATCGTTCTTTAAATTGGACATCCACAGCATCAAGAACTTTGAAATATTCTGTTCTGTAATAATCAATTGGGGATGCATGTTTATGTGCAGAAGCAGGACCAGTGAAACGGTGAGGTGGCTTGTGGGCCTGTGGAGAGGTAATGGGAGATAGATTAAGCGTTTCACACATCTTTGTGGCATTGGTGTAAACAGTGTTAAAACTCTCTGCGTTTCTCTTACGGGCATAGGCATTTCTAACACATTCAACAGCCGAAAGCACACCATCAACTGTCTGTGTTCTGGCCTGGAGGGAAACATTCAGCATCTCCAGTTCCTCAGTTGTCTCCAGTGCACACAACAGACCCAAGACAACATTTCCCTGAAGAAATTTTTCATGCAAACCTTGTGCCTTTACAGCTGCATCGGTCTGACATTCTCCCATCTCAGCCAGTGAATGCAAAATGCACTCATACTGATTGAGTACAGCACGGATTGCACCAGTGCGAACTGTCCACCTTGTTGGACAAAGAGGTCTTAGCTCAGAGGTGTGACAAGGACCCTCCTCAGTTGGACAAAGAGGTCTTAGCTCAGAGGTGTGACAAGGACCCTCCTCAGACTTGGCTATCCCCTTGAAAATCTCTTTCAACTTCACCGACTGACCAAACAAATTCCCCAATTCATTTACCCACTCCAGTGAGTAGTGGACAAAACGTGTGGCAGTACAGGCCTGCTGTGTGATTAGATTGACACAGTGAGCTGTGCAATGTACGTAATGGGCCAGAGGTTGTTGCTGTTTGATAATGGCTTGGGCCCCATTATACCTCCCTGCCATGTTGGCAGCCCCGTCATAGGCTTGACCCCGCAACCCACTGATCGGCAAATTTAGACGCTGTAGTACATCCAACACAATCCTGGCCAAATTTTTTTCCAGTCGTTGAGGAAACTTCATACAGACCGATGAATTCCTCATGAACTACAAGGGCATGATCGACATACCTCAGGCAAAATGCCTCTTGCTCTTTTCCCGACACATTTCGTGTGCCATCCATCATTACTGCATACTGCAGATGTGGAAGAGCTCTGATGTCATCGGCTATTCCCCTGAGGATTGAGCAGCTGAACAACTGGAGTAGTTCGTTCTGGATAAGGGGAGATGTATAGACATTCTTTCTACCCCTCAACCACTTGGCAAGGCAGGGATCATCCTCTGCCTTGTACTTGAGGAGCTGGTCAAAATTCCCTTCACCACCATCATGTCCTCGAAGAGCCAGACCCTGTCTTGCTAACATCTGTAACTCTCCAATGATTTTCAGGAGACATGCCCTTGCTTCCTCCTGCTGTTGAGCAGCCACACTGCATAACTGAGACTTAACTAAAGCTGCTTTTCCACTACCAACGCGGCTGAGTTGGGCTGAGCCGTGCCATGCTGAGTCGAGCTGAGTGGGGCTGTTGGAGTTGCATTTCGACTACAACCGCGCTGAACCCTGCCGGCTGGAAGTGGGTGGACACATTGGGTGGAGTTAGCGAAAGTGGGTGGACGTCACGTGATGTCGTTAGGCGGCGCAAACAGTGACATCAGTGACCTTTTAAGCGGTAGTCTCACGACCCGGATAGTAAACAATAAACATGGAGGACATGGAGTCGTTAGTGTTGCTGGTCTTGGTGCTGTGGCTTGTTGTCACTGACAACGCCAACAGATACTGGGAAGAGCGTATAGATGAGGCGAGGCGCATAAGGCTTCAGAAATTCTTGTAATTCGTAATTCTTCTTCTTCCGGGTTTACGGTGTTTACAGATCCCAGCGTGCTCGCGGGGCGTGTGTGGGCATGTGAGGACACTCCTCCTCACCAATCAGTGCACAGGGGAGTGTCTCCTCACGCCCCTAGCCCCACTCGGCTCGGTTTGGCTCGCTTCAGCCCCACTCCAAAACCGTGCGAGTTTTGGGTGCTGAGTAGGGCTGAAGCGAGCTGAGTCGTGCTGCTCTGAGGTAGTCGAAACGCGAGCCGTGTCGGGCTGAAAAAGGGTAGTGGAAAAGGGCCATAAGTTGTCTTCATACAAATGAGATGTCATTGCTGTTCTGTGACATTCCGATGTTTCGTGTAACTGGAATCTTTCAAGGGCTTTTCTCCAGTTTTTGAAGCCAGTCATGATAAAGGCTGGCTCTGAGCTCTTGGCCAGTGGTGACGTGTCTGAATTAAATGCTTTATTGCAATAAAAGCAGAGTACCCCTTCAACACAAGGATTTACATGAAGCCATGGAAATTTTTTGTACCAATTTATTTGGAAGGTAAGTGTGAATTTAGGAAGGGACTGCTTGACAATGAATTTCGGATCTGGTTGGTTAGGTTTATTGAACACTTGGGTAATTTGTATAGCAGCAGCACAGTTATTTGCACCCTGATTTTCATGAGCATCCTCATCCTGGCGTTCTCCTTCCATTCGTCTGCCTTCTCCTTCCTCTCGTCTGCCTTCTCCTTCTGCCTCCTCCATACTGCTGTCCTCACTCCTGGCCCCATCTTTCTCATATTTATCCTCCTAATTAAAACATCTTAAATTAAAATGTGGAATTTTAATTTTTACTCCCTGTCCACTGTAGCCTGGCCTTAGCCATCCTTAACCTTCCACTCAATTATCATTTGCCTGCACATCTTGATATTTTTGAGCAAGGCCTCATTGGTTTTGTGAAAACCTGATACCCATTACACATGACATATCAATCAAGCACAACAGAAATATGCTGTTGGTGTAGATTTGAGTGCGTTGTCAACGTTTGATAATCACACGAGTCACATTAGCATAGCTAATATTGCCTCTCTCTCTCTAGCCGGCTAGTATGCTACTAACATTAAGCATTTCAATCAATACTGCCTTAAATAAAACTGGTGCACCACGGATCCTCGATCTTGAAATGAGTGCAGTGGTTGAGTGATTGAGCAGTAGGCTACTCAAAGTAGTGGCACGTTTGCAAGCCTGTAGGTGCAGGGGTAATATAGTCAACTTACTTGGGTCTTCTTGAAAAAGGAGTCAATCGTCCCCTGCCTTTTCCTTTTCTGCATCCTTGTCAATATTGCAGGACAAAAGAGGACAGCATTAATAGTCCTATGGAAATTAACACAATCTTTTAGGGCATGGCACCTGGGACAACTGTTTGAACGACGGCATCGCAAGCGCTTTGAGAAGGGTCTGTCTGCAGAGCCAGGCAAAGTAAGCACCGCATGCGACGTCAAACCTGGAACGGTGAATCAGGAGCGGTAAAACTGGTGTTGGCTCTGCAGCTCTGCAGACAGATACTGTATTATTGAGCGCTTTCGGCACGCTACGCAAACTGGCTATTATATTCACGCAACTGCTGATTGGTCGGGTGAGAGAAACTGTTTTGAGTCCGTTGCGTGGCTGTTTTTTGTCTAACGTTATGGCAATAGTTTACTTCCTTGTTACACATTTTATAGTAGCTGTATAATTTTCATAATGATGTCATTTTAATCTGACAAAAGTGCGGGGGATGAAATTGTGTTTCAACAAAAGTGGGGGGGATGAAACGTACGCATCCCCCGCGGGTGATACGCCCGTGTACATGTACCACCATAGGGAACCCGATTGTAAGTGCAAGGCAGCGTATCTCAAACGCTTGACCACCAGACAATGAAATTTCTATCTTTATTTTCCATAAGTTAGATGGGTTTTTATCCAGTGCTCATTTTAATTTGCTTTTTAAAGAATAATGTGGTATTTACTAGCACTATAGCACCCCTTGGCATTAAAGCTAGACTGCCTTTCAGATTTTTCAAGTGTAAAATAATTTTCCCTGACAGAGTTATTTTTGTTTAGTGGACCGAGAGCTACTGAATTGGAATCACAGACTTCCAATTTTATTAGTTTTTTTTTAAATAGAACAATTAATTAATTTAGGGCCATGTGGCCCTAAATTCTCCGCTATTTTTTCCTGCTTCACCATGACCCAATTCAAGATACTATGTCATGCATCACAGGGTGGGCTTTCCCTGTTCACGCAAGGCATTGTGGGATACAAATTTGAAACAGAAGAGGAAAATGGAGGACGTGAGTGTGCGAATGAAACGTGAAAGACTGACTATAGTAACGGAAAGCGAGAAGAAAAGACGTTATGTTGCGAAGGAAAGGAAACGCAGAACCAAACTAATAAATATCGGCGGTCAACGAGCACCTCGGTGTGATCAGCTGTTCGTTTAGCGACAGAATGTTGTAACTGTCAGTGCACGGTCAAAGGTAAACCTGCGCATGCGCACACAGACTTCCTCTGTCTGCTTGACTGCGCAAAGCGAGCGATTTCATATACATTATTTGCTCGGGAATCCCCTCAAATTAAATAACTTCCCAGCCACAGAATGACCTGATATTTTGTGAGATATTACAAAGATGTATGTTTATCACAATGACCACATTTCAGAGGGAACTAAATTTCACTGATTTTATGAAATCGAAAGGCCGTCTCACTTTAAGAATAACAGCAGAGAGTCTCAGACGAGTTCGTATGCATTTTATTCCTCTTGAACAGGAGTGTAGTATCGAACGCCGTCACGTACACAGAGCATTGTGAAGACTAAAGAAAACAAAATTGAATTAATGTAACATGGTTATAAACAAATGTTTACAGACTATGCTCTGAATGTTACACGCCTATCCAAACATAGACCGTTAGCCTCTGTGCTGAAAGTCCCGTACTAAACCACAGTTCAACCAATGCACCAAACACAAACAAAACATACTCAAACAGCGCACACAAACATTTTACACTGTATATGAATGACGTCAGGATGACAGACAGCAAACCTTTGACATATCGTGCTAAACTTCTAACAGATGCACGTGGTGAATATAAACACAGCAGCGAGTGACTGTAGCATAACAAATACAGCTTCCTGGGCTGACAGCTCTGCATGGAAGATGAGTAATGAGTGATGGCTCTGACCACCACTTGCACACATTTTACACCCAACGGGATCTCTGCTTTTAGGAGATATATAAAAAATTAAAGTAAATTGTAACATTTAGTACAGAAATAATTTCTTTGTGCAACCAGTGAACTGTTTACACATTAGATTAAAACTAATAAGTTAAGCATTTACAAAATACTAGCATTTCGGTCAAGAAGACCGACAAAAAGTAGTAGTGATGGTGCTTTAGTTGGGAAATTAACACAAAATAAATGGTTATGGATAGAGTAAGTCACTTTTATTACTAAATAAAGCCAAGAAGAGTTTAAAACATGAACAAAGAAGTGCCTACTTGGGAGTCGGGACAAACAATGATAAGTGGTTGCTCATTGGAAACGCACAAAGGCAACTCAGTTGGGCTTTACACTCTGGTGGTAAGTCAATCAAACTTGTTCTCTTAACTCATATAACCAGCAGCTGTAATGTAAACTGGAGGGGTGTGCCGAATTTCTCATCTCATTACCTCTAGCCGCTTTATCCTTCTACAGGGTCGCAGGCAAGCTGGAGCCTATCCCAGCTGACTACGGGCGAAAGGCGGGGTACACCCTGGACAAGTCGCCAGGTCATCACAGGGCTGACACATAGACACAGACAACCATTCATACCTACGGTCAATTTAGAGTCACCAGTTAACCTAACCTGCATGTCTTTGGACTGTGGGGGAAACCGGAGCACCTGGAGGAAACCCACGCGGACACGGGGAGAACATGCAAACTCCACACAGAAAGGCCCTCGCTGGCCCCGGGGCTCAAACCCAGGACCTTCTTGCTGTGAGGCGACAGCGCTAACCACTGCACCACCGTGCCGCCTGTGCCGAATTTAACAGTTGTAAACATCTGCTCAAAAAGTCTCCCAATTTGTCACTAGACTCTGGTTTTGAAAGTCAATCAATCTAGTGGCAGTCGCTCAAATTGACAGCGCTGCACAAACACACACCCTCTCGCACAATAATTACCGACCATATGTTGTGGCATTGGCATGGAAAAAGCTTGACCAGAAAGCATCAACAAAGTAATGTCCTTGCTCTTTTATTGGCAAACAAACACAACACCGAACTGAAATAGAACAGTGGGGAAACTGGCAGGGAGTAACAAAACCCACTCAACTTGCAGTGGATGGCAGATCTGAGCAAACGTAAAGCAGAATGCTGGTAACATGTCCTGGCATGAACACCCCCCCCCCCCCCCCCCCCCTTTTTTTTTTTTTTTTTAAATCCCCACGCTGGTCAAAAGGCCCGAAGGGGGATTATGTCGTGGCGATATCCGTCCCGGGAAGGGTGCTCACCTTCTGAAATTGGCTCGTCTCACAATTTTTGGAGGAATTTCATGAAACTTGGCAGGATTCTTTATGTGTCGGTAATACGCATATTGTAATTTCGTTAAATTGGGTCACATTTTACCAGAGTTACAGCCCTTGATTAACAACCTTGTACTTTCAGAATTTCATGAAGGTGTGCTCGCCTTCTGACATCAACTCCTCTGACAATGTGTGGAGGAATTTCACCAAACTTGGCCAAAGGCTTTGTTATATAACAGTTATATACGTGTATTGAAATTTCATTTAATTTGGGCAAATTTTACCAGAGTTCTGCCCTTGATTATTAGCAAACTTGTACTTTGGCAATTTCATCAAGGTGTGCTTGCTTTCTGAAATCAACTTCCCTCAGAATTATTATTATCCCCCGCTGGCCGAAAGGCCCGAAGGGCAATTATGTCGTGGCGATGTCCGTCTGTCTGTCCCAGGAAGGGTACTCACCTTCTGAAATCAACTCCTCTCACAATTTTTGGAGGAATTTCACAAAACTTGACAGGATTCTTTGTTATATGTTGCTAATACGTCTATTGCAATTTCGTTCAATTCAGTCGCATTTTACCAGAGTTATGGCACAGTTGCCAGCGGGGGATATTGTGCTCTCAGAGCACTCTTGTTCTTAAAAGAACAAGGACATTAAACATCACATTAACAGATCGTCACGGGGTCATGGGCATAGAAACTAGTTCCTGCTTTTCCAAGGAGCACTGATGCAATATTCCTGTCAGGAGATAAATAACTTTCATATATACACACACTATATTTCACTATTAAACATGGGTGAGAGTTCTTCTGTCTTTTTTTTTTTTTTTAACACCAAGTGTTGAAGTGATCTCTGATCATTATCAGTCAAGATTTTTTTTTCTTTCCGACCACATTTCTTCCGTGAAGTTGATGCTTCACCGCTATCCTTCCAAGTTTTAATAATTAATTGGACAGTTCTTTATCCAAATCCAGTAATCTCAGTAATCTCCTTAGTTGTTTTCTTTGCTTGATGCAGGCCAATAATTTGACCCTTCTGAAACACAGTAACGTCTTTTCCTTGATTACGGGATACAGCTTCGGACATAGCGGTTAAAGAAATGAGAAGCTACTCACTGCATCAGTTAGGGTTAAAAGAATTGTTGCCAGCTGAAACACAATCACTGCAGTAACTATCCAGTCGAAGGCTCTTAAGTGTTTGCTTATTTAAATCCAAATGGTGACTTTTTTTTTTGGCCAGGCAGTGTACATAATCTTATTGTGGTGTGTGTGTGTGTTCGCAGATTTAGCAGCTTTTCGTAAAGAATTCGCTAAGGCCAAGCATATAGTGATACTTACTGGAGCTGGAGTCAGTGCAGAGAGTGGAGTGCCAACCTTCAGAGGAGCTGGTGGCTACTGGAGAAAGTGGCAGGCTCAGGTAATGCTTTAGACACAATATACACACAGTGGCCATTTTATTAGGAACACAATTCAACTTTGTCATATGTACTCGAGACAGTGTCACACAGTACAGGGTGTTTTTAAAAAATTTGATGATATTTGAGATGTAAATATCCCAGAAACTACATAGTCTCAGCCAATGAAACTGAACAGGCTTAATATTGAGCAATATAAGATTTATTCCTCAATTTGAATGAGAAATTCAAAGGTATGTGGATTCCATGAACGATTTCACAAATGTTCGATATGCGTGCCGCCTGAGAGAGAGACACACACGGGGACACACACACACACACACACACACACACACACACACACACACACACACACACACACACACAGCCTTCCTCTTTGAACTTTTTGTGCCATGTCCAAATCTGCATTGCAGTTGGTGCATTTTTAGAGAATTCTCTCACAAATGCACGCTGCACAGTCTTGTTCAAGAGTCCTCTAACACACAAAATGCCTTTTCTTTTCCAGTCAATGGCATTTCTATACCTAAAAAGATAAAAACAAAAAACAATTTTGACCTGTTTCCACACACGCTGTTAAAATTTGAGGTCAGTTGAAAAAGAATTTAAAACGGTCTACAGAGACGGCAAACCTGAGATGAATAGGTAGGGCATTCCACACTTTAGGAGCAACTGTCTCAAACGCACGGTCACCATGGGTTTTTAGACGAGTACGTGGGACAGACAGAAGGTTTTGATTGTCAGACCTGAGAGAGCGTGCCAGTATATGGGGGTGAATTAAGTCTGCTAAATAGGCAGGGGCCTGGCCATGTAGTGTTCTATAAGTGATAGTGAGAATTTTAAACTGAATCCTGTACTGTACAGGAAGCCAGTGAAGGGAGCTGAGAATGGGAGTAATGTGGGAGTATCTGCTTGACTTAGACTACGTTCAGACTGCACCCTGAAACGACCCATATCCGATTTTTTTTGCCCATATGCGACCTGTATCCGATTTGTTATTGACTATCTGAACGACCCATATCCGATTTTTTTGCCCATATGCGACCTGTATCCGATGTGTTATTGACTATCTGAAAGACACAGATCCGATTTTTTTCCACATGCGACCCAGGCCGCTTGGATATGTGGTCCTAATTCCGATGTATATCCGTTATTTTCACATGCGACTGCAGTCTGACCAGACAGGTCACATTCATGCGACCTACACGTCATCAACAAGAGACAAACGTCACTATTCTGCGTTGGCTAATCCCGTCTCTTTGGTGGGAAACAACAACATTTGTACAGTTTTCAGAATTTAAATAGACTTTTATAGAATTGATCAAGCTAATGGTGGATTTGGTAGGGACCTGGATGTTTATCTGTTAGCCTGATTAAATAAAAGTGTTTCTATAACTGATTTATAACTTAAACCATCCTGTATTACAAGATTATAAGATTGTTCTGGAATTTTCCAGTAATTTGACATCTTTGGTCTCATTAGTCTGCTGCCCACATTAATCAGATTATTGTGTGAGTTCCGCCGCCGCCACAAAAACCACATCGCCAGGTCTCGCCTCATCTCCATGCTTTACTTGCAAACTTGAAGAGTGTGCTTTTTTTTGTTTACGTATTACGTAGATGTGCTTATTACGTGTCAATTTGTGCATGCGGGACACTTTTTG
Organism: Neoarius graeffei; assembly: GCF_027579695.1. NCBI lineage: Eukaryota > Metazoa > Chordata > Actinopteri > Siluriformes > Ariidae > Neoarius > Neoarius graeffei. Next base: position 88,022,516 of record NC_083571.1, read on the forward strand.
GGTCGTTTTCCGTTCATGTTGGAGATCGCATACAAGTCTCATATAATTGGTAATGTGAACGGCCTAACAAAAAAATCGGATTTCACAACAAATCGGATATGGGTCATTTCAGGTTGCAGTCTGAACGTAGTGTTAGTAAGTAGCCTAGCAGCAGCATTTTGAATGGACTGTAAGCGAGAGAGGACAGATTTGTTAAGGGAAGAGAAAAGAGCGTTACAATCATCAATGTGGGAAGAGATGAAAGCAGGAAGAAGCATCTCTAATTCTGTGTAAGACACCATAGATCTCAGTTTACTAATGTTATGCAGATGAAAAAAACATGATTCGGTTAACTGTTTGATATGTGTTTCGAAAGACAAGGACTTATCAAAAGTCACCCCTAGATTTCTCAGACTGGACTGAACAAAAGGTGAATAAGGCCCAATATTCTGTATAATCTCAGGTGTACTGTTATCAGGAGCAAATATTAACACCTCTGTTTTACCAGTGTTCAGCTGCAAAAAATTTCCTGCCATCCACTCCTTGATGGCATCTAGGCAGCCTAGAGAGCCTTGATGCCTCCTTGGGTTTAAAATTAAAATGAAGTTGTAAATCATCTGCGTACATATGATAAGTTATATTAAAACTATTTACAGTACCTTGAAAAAGTATTCATACCCCTTGAAATTTTTCACATTTTTCCACCTTACAACCACGAACTTTAAAGTTTTTTTTTTTTTTGAGGTTTTATGTGATAGACCAACACAGAGTAGCACATAATTGTGAAGTGAAACGAAAATGATAAATGGTCTTCAAAATTTTAAACAAATAAAAGTCTGAAAAATGTGGTGTGCATTAGTATTCAGCCTCCCTGCGTCAATACTTTGTAGAGCCACCTTTTGCTGCAATTACAGCTGCAAGTCTTTTGTGGTATGTCTCTACCAGCTTTGCACATCTGGACACTGAAATTTTTGCCCATTCTTCTTTGCAAAATAGCTCAAGCTCAGCCAGATTGGATGGAGAGCGTCTGTGAACAGCAATTTTCAAGTCTTGCCACAGATGCTCAATGGGATTTAGGTCTGGACTTTGACTGGGCCATTCAAACACATGAATAATATTTGATCTAAACCATTCCATTGTAGCTCTGGCTGTATGTTTAGGGTCATTGTCTTGCTGGAAGATGAATCTCCTTCCCAGTCTCAAGTCTTTTGCAGCCTCCAACAGGTTTTCTTCCAGGATTGCCCTGTATTTAGCTCCATCCATCTTCCCATCAACTCTGACCAGCTTCCCTGTCCCTGCTGAAGAAAAGCATCCCCATAGCACGATGCTGCCACCACCATGTTTCACAGTGGGGATGGTGTGTGCAGGGTGATGAGCAGTGTTAGTTTTCCACCACACATAGCGCGTTGCATTTAGGCCAAAAAGTTCAACTTTGGTCTCATCTGACCAAAGCACCTTCTTCCACATGTTTGCTGTGTCCCCTACATGGCTTCTGGCAAACTGCAAATAGGACTTCTTATGCCTGTCTTTCAACAATGGCTTTCTTCTTGCCACTCTTCCAAAAAGGCCAGATTTGTGGAGTGTACGACTTATAGACCCTTTTCAGTCACGTGACCTTCGTAAACGCAACCGCCATTTTGGACATGTAGTGGACTTCGGCTCGAATCAGTTTGAATGCGAGGAAGGCAACAAACGAAAAACAAAAGAAAAAGGAGAGAGATGCAGAAAACACCTTCACTATCCAGCGACGTAGGGCATTTACAGGGCGAGCAGAGGGAGAGATATTTGCAAAAATTGAGGTTAGCAGGCTTGGAGAACGACGTTTACCTGCTTCCACCAGGATTGTTCACTGACGTACGGAAGTACACGAAGCCCTCGTCTTTACCTGACTTCGGCCCACATGATCTGTATACCTATGTCATTAAAAACCCATCGCCATACATGTACACGCCAACGTCCGAGGTTCCGGAGCGCGCTCCGGCTTGCTCCAGGAGTGCTCCGGCCGAGGTTCCGGGGCGCGCTCCGGCTTGCTCCAGGAGCGCTCCGGCCGAGGTTACGGAGCGCGCTCCGGCTTGCTCCAGGAGTGCTCCGGCCGAGGTTACGGAGCGCGCTCCGGCTTGCTCCGGAGCAAGCCCGAGCGCGCTGCTTAATTTGAGGGCAACCTCGGCCGGAGTGTGCTCCAGAACCTCGGCCGGAGCACTCTGGGAGCAAGCCAGCGCGCGCTGCTTAATTTGAGGGGAACCTCGGCTGGAGCACTCCGGGAGCAAGCCGGCGCGCGCTGCTTAATTTGAGGGGAACCTCGGCCGGAGCACTCCGGGAGCAAGCCGGCGCGCGCTGCTTAATTTGAGGGAGAGCAAGCCGGAGCGCGCTCCGGAACCTCAGACGTTGGCTCCGGCAGCTATTTATACTGGATCCGGTGTAAATAGCTGCCGGATCATAATTACAGTAAACTAGTAAATACAGTAAAGGAAAAACTTGAGACTGAAAGGTTTTAACAGTCATCCAAATGACTGAACGTAAACATTGCTACAGTAACATACCAGCTACTTGTTGACATTAGCTAGTCAACAATAGCTACTACAGAAGAACAAAGAGGTTACAATGGGTTATTTTAACCTATTTGGTTACACACTCGCCGCCACAGAATGTTAACAGCAATGTAATGCCTTTTCTGGCTAATTTTATTCGTCTTACCTCCAACAAAGTGGTCACTACACAAGTGTTGGTATGCCGAGGGCTGCCAATCTGTTTATGGCCGCTATCCATCTTCTCTGTCAGGATCCGATAAAATGATAACCCTTGCCTTGTGTGTTGATGGTTACTACATCCAGGTGCACAACAATATAGTGGCATGATGGAAGTCTTGCTGAAAGTAAAAACTTTCTTTGCTGCCGTTCCTCAATGTTGGCTGTGGTAAACTACTGATAGTACACGTCCAAAATGGCGGCCACGTTTGTCGTGACGTCACGTGATAAGGGTCCATAGTTGTCCTGTGCACAGATTCTCCCACCTGAGCTGTGGATTTCTGTAGCTCCTCCAGAGTGATCATGGGCCTCTTGGCTGCTTCTCTGACCAGTGCTCTCCTTGCTTGCTCTGTCAGTTTAGGTGGATGGCCATGTCTTGGTAGGTTTGCAGTTGTGCCATACTTTTTCCCTTTTTGAATGATGGATTGAACAGTGCTTCTTGAGATGTTCAGAGCTTGGGATATTTTTTTTTATAACCTAACCCTGCTTTAAACTTCTCCAGAACTTTATCCCTGACCTGTCTGGTGAGTTCTTTGGTCTTCATGATGCTGTTTGTTCTTCAGTGTTCTCTAACAAACCGCTGAGGCCTTCACAGAACAAGTGTATTTATGTTGAGAGTAAATTACACACAGTAGGACCCTAACTAATTAGATGACTTCTGAAGGCAATTGATTGCACTGGATTGTATTTAGAGGTATCAGAAGACAGGGGGCTGAATACTAATGCACACCACATTTTTCAGATTTTTATTTTGTTTAAAATTTTGAAGACCATTTATCATTTTCGTTTCACTTCACAATTATGTGCTACTCTGTGTTGGTCTATCACATAAAATCTCAATAAAAAACTTTTAAGTTTGTGGTTGTAAGGTGGAAAAATGTGAAAAAGTTCAAGGGGTATGAATACTTTTTCAAGGCACTGTATAATATGACCCAGCGGTAACATGTACAGTGTAAAAAGGAGTGGGCCCAGAACTGACCCTTGCGGGACACCACAAGAGAGAGGAGAGAAAGTCCCCTATGGAAACATTTAAAACTCCTACCAGTAAGATAAGAGGTAAACCAGTCTAATGCAATCCCTGAGATGCTCACCCAGTCACGTAGCCTCTTAATCAGAATGTGATGGTCTACAGTGTCAAAAGCAGAGCTAAGGTCAAGGAGCGCAAGTACAGAGCATTCACCTGCATCTGCAGCCATTTGAATGTCATTAGTGTCCCTTAAAAGGGCAGTTTCAGTTGAATGACGTTTCTGAAAACCAGATTGAAATTTATCATAAAGACTGTGACTGTCCAGTAAGGCTGTAAGTTGGTTGGCTACAACCTTTTCCAGAATTTTGGATAAAAACGGTAATTTAGATATGGGCCTATAATTCTTGAGCTCAGCAGGGTCCAAATTGGGCTTTTTTTACAATGGGCAATTCCCAACTTTGGGCAGACTATCCATTGAAGTGTCAGTGCAAATAAATGGGTAGTTCAGTTCAGTGAAACCCAACAGGACTGGGGGGCAGTGGCTGCGTTTTATTCACGAACCTGATGGCATATGGGGGGAACTGTCTTTCAGCCTAGTTGTTTTGGCTGCAGTGCTCCTGTAGCGTCTCCCTGATGGTAGCAGCATGAACAGTTCATGTTGTGGATGGGTAGTGTACTTGATAATGTTAAGGGCCCTTCAGAAACCATTCTGATACTGGTTAGGACCCTGTAGGTACCGCCTGTCTCACCTTTTTGAACTACAAATCCCATCAACTAACTTCCGCGATGACCTACGTCACGCCTGAGCGGGATCACCTATGTCACATCCTCCATGACCCTATAAGTGACTCAGTAAACTTCTGTTCTATCTCTTTTGGTGCTGCGTGAGCTCATCACACAGACACAGAGACATCTGCTCATCAGAACATCCGAGATAGAGACGTCTTTCTTGCAAGTAAAAGAGATTTAGCGTGCTTTTGTGTTTTCCGCTGGCCACGGTAAAGATACTATTTAAGCGTGCCGTTTCACTCATTTTGAGTTATAACTGTTTTTTTTTATTTGTTCATTATAAGTAACGTTACGACCGCAGCCCAAAGCAGTTTAATTAAAAGTTAGAAGCTACCGGATTCCTTCTGACTTGATCGCTGTGCACATTGTTTGATCAGAGACTCTTCACGAACGACGAAGCGTCGGACCAAGAATTCTCTGCGTTTTCACGGAAACGACCCACGTGCTCCTGTGAACTCCAAAAGTTTTGGAACACTTCTGCATTCCTACATAGGAGCAAAATTACTGGAAGCAAGACTGGCATTTGGGGCAAAACTAGTCTTAAGAATTGGCTTTATGAAGTAGTGTGAATTTAAACTCAGGAACTGTTTGTGTACACTGATTTTGTGTTCTACATTGTTCTCTCAGTTGTTTTTAATAGATAGGTTGTTGCATGTTCTATCCCTATCCTTCCTAACACCTTTAATTTCATTATTACACATATTTTGACCTCATCAAGATTTCAGTGAATTTAGTAATGTTATAAGCTAGTGGAATTAGCAATCAGGGCTAGTCCTTTTGTCTCCACCATGAGGTTGGGTGTCACCCTCCCCCAACACACACACACACACGCACACACCTTAGATAACATTCCAAGGCCTGATTTATTCCAAACTTTACGGCATTTTCCCGCGCTCACATTCAAACCCTCTTTGTCTCCTCCTTCCCATACTGCGCAGTCGCGCACAGGACACCCCCCCCCTTTGTTCTCCTTAACACCACGAGGTAGAATTCTTTTTTCCTAGCTGGCCACCAAGGCTAATCCTTTGTTTGGCCACGAGGCGACACACACGCGCGCTCCCATATACACACACACCTTACTGTTTGCTGCTGACTTATTGAATGTATTCTAAACCACTATTACTCATTTTATCATTGTTATAATAAATTCAATTATTCTGTTAAACTGTGTTTGTTGTACCAATATTTTTGAAGTCACACAATTTCAAAGAACTCCGAAGTGTACATGAGTGCTATTGGCTGTCTATGTAATACAGTAAGTGATACATATTGCTGCATTGGTAGTGATCATAATAATTTGGAACATACCATAATTTAGCTGTTTGTAATTTATTATTAAACGCCAAAATTAATGGTATTATTAATGAGTGATTCAATGAGACTGATTCAATGAGATTAATCACTTAAGACCAATTGCACCTACAACCCCCACTTAGCTCTCAGAACAATTTTTTTTTTTAAATGTTCTGCCATATGATGGCTGATTGGATAATTGTTTGACTGAGCAGGCATGCATTAATTTAACCATGACTGTGTACACTGTACATGTGTATTTGCTTGGTTATTGTCTTATGCAAGGTGTCTGACAAGTCAGAAGAACAACAAATATATTTATTCGTCACATACACACTTCAAGCATGGTGAGATTCATCCTCTGCATTTAACCCATCTGAAGCAGTGAACACATGCGCGCGCGCACGCACACACCCAGAGCAGTGGGCAGCCATACTACAGCGCCTGGGGAGCAGTCAGGGGTTTGGTACCTTGCTCAAGGGCACTTCAGCCCAAGGCCACCCCATGTTAACCTAACTGCATGCCTTTGGACTGTGGGGGAACCCGGAGCACCCGGAGGAAACCCACGCTGACATGGGGAGAACATGCAAACTCCACACAGAAAGGCCCCTGCTGGTCACGAACCCAGAACCTTCTTGCTGTGAGGTGACAGTGCTAGCCACTGCACCACCGTGCCACCCAAACAAATGAGAGTATAACCACATAGTTAATTTTGTATTTATTGTTTACAGCTTATTCTGTACATGTCCACCCTTGTGCTCTGTGAACCTTCTCAGTCGCTGTATCGTGTTTTTGCAGATTTTGCTTATTTGCTCAGCATATCATCATTGGTTTCTGACTAGGGGTCGACCGATAATCGGCCTGGCTGATATATCGGGCCGATATTCTGCATTTTTAGGGTTATCGGTATCGGCCATAATTTCTACCGATATGCCGATAACATGCCTTTTTGCAGCCATTTCGTTCCTAACGCGACTGTCACTGCATGTCCTTTCCTGCACTCGCCTCTCTGAGTTCAAGAACACGGTCCCGCCCACCACAACATCTGATTTGTTTGGCACAAGAGATATAGCCAATCGACACGCGCAGCTAAACACTCTGAACTGTTTCAAGGCGGCCGTATCAAGGTAAGGACATGCTGCTTTTGCCGCAATAAGTCACAAACAAGTTGCAAAAGCACAACATCATTATATGTTTACATTCTTCATCTACTACTCGTTAAAATTGTCCATTTGCATCTGTGTAGCCAGGCAAACTTAGCTTACGGAAGGAAGCACTTGAATTAGCCTACAACCAACTAGTCTCGCTGAAACAGCATAACGTAGGCTGCAGTCATTTTTAAATCCCCGTCTGGAAACGTTGTGAATGTGTCAGTAGTTCTACTCGAACAGTAGAATGACAGCCATTCAGAGAGGTGGTCAAGGCAACTTTATAAAGCGCCGTTTGAACATTTAAACAAGCCAGGTGTGACTAGTATTTATAATTCTTGCGCAAGTGATTCTCCTCGCTAGCGCTTCTGATTCGGAAAGCGATATACTCTTAAAGGAGCAGCCGCTCCTGATAGGGAGTGATAGCCTACTTTACTGTATGTTTGATTTTACTTTTTAAAAAATGCTGCAGGCAGCTCCCTACACTTGGTTTGTTATTTAAAAACTACTTGAAGTTGGTAAGTCTTACTTAGTTCTTAGTGTAAAAGAATCCAGAGTGTATTTTCATTTATTTTCCACTGAAAATGGTGAGCTGTAATATAGTAGGGAGTGATTTATTTTTTTATTGGTGAATATTTATTTTATTTCTCATTTTATTCTAACTAATGTTTGACTTTATTGTACAAATGCTGCTGGCATCTCCCTGCACAAAATTTCATGTTCAATTTTACAATTAAACATACATTTCATGGATATGAAGGTCTTTGTCAGTGTGTGCTATGTTTAATTTCATGTGAATTATAATGTTGACATTTATCGGTTGCACATATCGGTTATCGGCATCCCAATTCCATAATAATCGGTATCGGCCCTGAAAAAAAACATATCGGTCGATCCCTATTCCTGACTTATCAGACACACTGTCTTGTATTGAATATACACTAGTAAGTATTTATATCTTTTTTTTTTTTTTTCCTCTCTCCTTGCAGGATTTGGCCACTCCAGGCGCATTCTCCCGTGATCCATCTCTGGTTTGGGAGTTTTATCACTACAGGCGTGAGGTATCCTAATAACAGTGCATGCTTATCTTTTAACCATGAGAACCTTTTATCACATGATGCATGTTAGTGATTGCTTATTTGTGGTGTCATTAATATTGTATATTTGTTCAAGTGCGCAATTTTTCTACGTCACTGCTAGTTGGGGGGGCGGCACGGTGGTGTAGTGGTTAGCGCTGTCGCCTCACAGCAAGAAGGTCCGGGTTCGAGCCCTGTGGTCGGCGAGGGCCTTTCTGTGCGAAGTTTGTATGTTCTCCCCGTGTCCGCGTGGGTTTCCTCCGGGTGCTCTGGTTTCCCCCACAGTCCAAAGACATGCAGGTTAGGTTAACTGGTGACTCTAAATTGACCGTAGGTGTGAATGTGAGTGTGACTGGTTGTCTGTGTCTATGTGTCAGCCCTGTGATGACCTGGCGACTTGTCCAGGGTGTACCCCGCCTTTCACCCGTAGTCAGCTGGGATAGGCTTCAGCTTGCCTGCGACCCTGTAGAACAGGATAAAGCGGCTAGAGATAATGAGATGAGACTGCTAGTTGGTCAGTTTTAGCAAGTACACCCGTGCTCTTACTGCGTGTAGCTTATCTACTGCACTCTCCAATATGCATCAGTGGATAGGGACCACCATCGGACCATCGCTCTCAGTTTCTGACCACATGACTCTTTTTGCTAAGACCAGATGTTTGTGGACACCTGACCATTACACCTATGTGTTTGAACATCCCATTCCAAATTTAATTCCCTCTGTACTGTTATAATGACCTCTGCTCTTCTGGGAAGGCTTTCCAGTAGATTTTAGAGCGTGGCTGCGGGGATTTATGATCATTCAGCCACAATGTCAGTCATTGATGTTGGTGAGGAGATTTGGGGTGCACTCTGTGTTCCAGTTCATCACAGAGGTGTTCAGTGGGGTTGAGGTCAGGGCTCTGTGCAGGACACAAGTTCTTCCACTCCAAATTTTGGCAAATCATGTCTTCATGGAGCTCGCTTTGTACACAGAGGCACTGTGAGGCTGGAATGTGTTTGGGCCAGCGAAGGGAGATTGTAATGCGTATAAAGGTATTTATATATAAAATAATTGTGTACTTATAGCTTTGTGGCAACAGTTTGGGGAAGGAACACACATGGGTGTGATGGGCAGGTGTCCACATACCTTTGGCCATACAGTGTGTTCCCACAATGCCTTGCGCGAATGGGGAAAGCCCACCACGTGATGCATGATGTAGTATCTTGAATTGGGTCATGGTGAAGCAGGAAAAAATAGAGAATTTCGGGCCACGTGGCCCTAAATTCATTAATTGTTCTATTTTTAAAAACCTGATAAAATCGGAAGTCTGTGATTCGAATTTAGTATTTTTCGGTCCACTAAACAAAAATAATTCGGTGTTAGGGAAAACTCTATTTATGACCTAAACTTGAAAAATCTGAAAGGCAGTCTACCTTATAGAAGTGTTGTTTCACTAATTACATTTGGTATTTTTTGATCATCGTCCCAAAGTACTGTGGGTGGTAAAAGAGAGCAACTGGACTTGCTTGAAGATTCTTGAAGACGTTTCACCTCTCATCCGAAAGGCTTCTTCAGTTCTGTCTGACTAATAGATAGTTTTCACATGACGTCACAGAGTCGGGGATTCCCTAGTGGCGGCCATCTTGCGGGTCAAGCTTACCGTACGGGTGACTGAGCACACATTGTAACGCGCGAGTACAAAGTCTTCAAAAGAACCCAAGCAGGCTATTTAAAGCTAGCAATGGTGCACACCTGTTGTATTCACGGCTGTCATAATAGGTCAGATGATGAAGTCAAGCGGAGCTTTTATGGAATTCCCACTGTACGGGAGCACGAAGGCGAGCAAACAAAGAAACTCACCATACAAAGGAGAAATCTATGGCTTGCGAGAATCAACCACAAGGATTATCAGCCTTCCAAACACAGCAAAGTCTGCTCCGATCATTTTATAAGTAGTAAGTTGTTTAAATAAACAATCAATTGTGTTTAAGTTTGTTTTTGGAAACCAAAACATCATGTGAACAATCTCTGGAGAATGCCTAACTGGAACCGCTGAGTGTACATTTACATTGTAATGTACACTTAATATCGCTCGTTTGTCACGTTTCTATTTGAAACTTGTCACTTCACTCACGCAAGGGTCATTTTTGAAAAACATTTTAGGTCTATTCTGTATGATTTGATTTGTGTTTGGGATGCAAACAGCGCGCCTTTTACAGTTTAAATCAGAAAGCTGCGCAAATGTGTGCAGCTTTCCGATTTAAACTTTTTTTTCTCATCCTTATACTTCCTGTTTCATGGACTGTAACGGATTTGCTTATTTAGTAATTTTAATACAGAATTTACTTTGAAATTATAATCAGACACTCCAATGCCCCCCCCCCTAAAAAAAAAATCGGATCTGCACGATTCAGCCATGAAAAAGGCGGCATCCGACAAAAGGCGCGCTGTGAATATATAAAGTTGTATATATCAGACAGCCTTTGAAGTTTGATGTCAGTTTCAGGCTTTGGAGCAGGCTTTGGCAGTTTCAGGCTATGGCAGCCTTGCATAGTCACTTGAAAATGCATCTTTGTCCACTGCGTAGGGGTCAATTCCCCCAATCAAGGCCAGTTTGGCTGCATACCGTTGTCGTGAGATGTCGTCTAATGTATCTGTATACTTGTGTTTGCTTGATTTTGCCGACATTGATCTTTATTTTAGAAAACTGACTATATAACTTCATAAATTCGTCCGAGATAACGTAGCCGGTAATGGCGATGGTCCGTTTTGTTTGCCCCACAACATGGCGGCTGGAGGGCGTTCCCCGGAATGCCGTGACATCAGTGAAAACTATCTATTGGGAGTATCAGGTATTTATCCTCTCATGGATGAAAAACAATTCTAAGGTGTCGTTAAGTCATCCTGTTGGTGTGGGGTCACTGGGGGCTGGGTGTGAACGGCCTAGAGAGTCTTTGGAGTGATCAAAGGATCGACAGGATGGACGGAGAGAACCAACGATCCTTTGATCACCCCAACGACTCTCTAGGCCGTTCACACCCAGCCCCCAGTGACCCACACCAACAGGATGACTTAACGACGCCTTAGGATTGCTTTTCATCCATGAGAGGATAAATACCTGATACTTCCCATTAGTCAGACAGAACTGAAGAAGCCTTTCGGATGAGAGGTGAAACGTCTTCAAGAATCTTCAAGCAAGTCCAGTTGCTCTCTTTTTTACCACCCACAGTTCACGATGACCTGGATGACTGAGGCCAAGTTTACATTAGACCGTATCTGTCTCGTTTTCTGCGCGGATGCACTGTCCGTTTACATTGAAACGCCGGGAAACGGGAATCCGCCAGGGTCCATGTATTCAATCTAGATCGTGTCTGGTCCGGTGCTGTGTAAACATTGAGAATACGCGGATACTCGGATACGCTGTGCTGAGCTCTAGCTGGCGTCTCATTGGACAATGTCACTGTGACATCCACCTTCCTGATTCGCTGGCGTTGGTCATGTGACACGACTGCTGAAAAACGGCGCAGACTTCCGCCTTGTATCACCTTTCATTAAAGAGTATAAAAGTATGAAAATACTGCAAATACTGATGCAAATACTGCCCATTGTGTAGTTATGATTGTCTTTAGGCTTGCCATCCTTCCACTTGCAAGTGGTAAGTGACGCGCATGCCCGACATGCACTGAGATCTCACACACAGCGGCTCAGTCCCAAATCACTGCTCGTGCACTCCACTCGTGCGCTCTGTGAGCTGCGCAGGGCCGGAGTGCGCACCCTCCAGAGGGCACTCGCTGTTCAGGGCGGAGTGATTTGGAGCACAGGATGCCTGCGGAGCCGAACGTATCCGTGTATTGGTGTTGCTGTGTGCACGCGAATCGTGTATTGGTGTTGCTGTGTGCACACTAATCGTTTTAAAAACATTAATCTGATGATCCGCTGATACGGTCTAATGTAAACCCCACCTGAGAATCTTCACAGACATGTCAAGTCAACTTTGTCAATATGCTATAGACCCTTTTCACTCACGTGACCTTCGTAAACGCGACCGCCATTTTGGACATGAAGAAATAACGGTTTATGGCACAGACCCTTTCGGTTCTCGCTCATCTAGCTGCTACAATGACTGCTTAGACTGCAACAATAATACCTAACACACATTTAAGTATCCGTCGTAAAGACGTGAAACTCGTGGAGTGACGAGTGTGTTCATTGATAAGCTAACACAATCTAAAAGTAGACATACCATCACACTGCCCTGGCGCTGTGCACAGTTTACCTTCTATGGTTTGTGCACTCACTATTTGCCATTACTTTCTCCAACCCAGTGTTCGAACTATGCTGATATTTTCGGGGGGGTCCCTTTTTTTCCCTTGAGGGGGGGTGCGCTTGCGCTTGTCTCAGAGCGCGGATCTCCAAACACATGAGAAGCCTATCTTGCGCACATATCACGCGGACTCCACACCTCCACACACGCATCGCGTCTGAAGTCATAACAACTCATCAGGGGAAATCGTGTCCGCATTGGCATGTTCAAAAAACAACCTCGCGTCAATGATATCACACGCAAGAAAAAAAAACAGTCAGGCTACTCAACACATCTGATCCACAGCAGCACCAAAGCATCACTGGAAATCATGTCAACAACCAATCTTCCATTTCAACACGCGTCAACAAACAAATGGCACCACAAACATGAACGAATCGGTCAGGCTACCGATTCCAAACCCACAGCAGACGAATAATTAAATGCATCTTACCTTAAAGCAGAATCGACCACAAAGGAAGTCTGTTGGCACACTTCCTTTCTACTAGTTTGTGTCCCCAACCTGGCAGCAGCAGTCGTTGTCATATCGGTTTATTTTATCTTTGATGTAAACACAACACTTCGGATATGCAAATGCTTCCCGTTACACACGATTGCTATGTCAATAAACATCATTTTGCCAATATTTTAGAGACCATCCATCTTCTCTGTCGGTCAGCATCTGTCGGGATCCGATAAAATGATAAATCTTGCCTTGTGTGTTGATGGTTACTACATCCAGGTGCACAACAATATAATGGCATGATGGAAGTCTTGCTGAAAGTAAAAACTTTCTTTGATGGCTATATTCCTTTCGATGCTTTGCCGTCGTTCCTCGTTGTTGGCTGTGGTAGACTACTGGTAGTTCATGTCCAAAATGGCGGCCGCGTTTGTCGTGACGTCACGTGAAAAGGGTCTATACATGCTCGACATACAGCACAGATTAAATTTCAGTCCTGTCTGACCCACGGTGCAAACAGGCAATGCAGTAAATAAAAATAGAATAACTGAAACAATGTAAACAGTATAAACACTCTGGATAAGAAATAGACATAGACTAAACACTCACAGGTGTATACACACACACATACGCATACATATAAATTGGAGCAAAAGGACATAAACAGTCAAGGGCACTTGAGGTATAGCAAGTAAACATGAAATCAGCAGTATAAACAATAAACTAATAGCTGTTAAGGTGAGGTAGTGCGGAATAGTGCAAATGAGCGATGTCCCAAAGTACTTTATATTCTATTGATGCCTTTCCCTATAAACAGTGAGTAGTATAATTACCAGTATCATTATGATAGTCCTGTACTATACTGACTCACACAGACTTCATCTGCCTGATTTGTTTTCGTAAACTGTATTCATCATTACGTTGTTTGTTTTTTCTTTTTGATGCAGGTTATGAGCAGTAAGGAGCCGAATCCAGCCCACCTGGCTATAGCCGAATGCGAGTCCCGCCTCAGCCAGCAGGGGCGCTCTGTAGCTGTCGTTACTCAAAATATTGACGAACTGCACCATCGAGCAGGTTCCAAAAATGTGCTGGAGCTCCATGGTGAGTACAGCCCACCTGATTGACACACAGTATGTCCAGTTTCACTACTCCAGTCCTTCTCAAATAGTGGGGGGCGCCCCCTGGGGGGGGGACCCTGGGGAACATGCTTTTGCCGTACTAGAATAAAGTGTAATTGCACATCCATTACAGTAGGTGGCAGTGGCGCTCTCATTGTCAGGGTGTGCGCGGGGAGTATTAGCGCTATAGGGTAGGGTTTTTTGCGTACACACAGCACAGAGCAGGAGATATGAAGTGCAGTGAACAAACTGTCAAGAGACACCATGGAAAAATATTTAAAGGTCCCATGGCATGGTGGTTTGTTGATGCTTTAAACGGGCTCGTGGAGGCTTCCGGATGTTATATCCGCAGCCTTTCTCGAAATGAACCCTCGGCACGTAAAAATAGCCTCCTGGGAGAAAGCCCCATTTCAGCCCTTTTCCCAGTGCGTCGTTTTGCTAATGAGAAGCAGGAGGCGGGGAAGGGTAGAGGGTGGGGGCGGGCCATGGGGGGAGGGGCAGGGGCTTGACCAAGCTGCGCGCACACATACTCGCTGCTATCAGCGCCTGTAGCCACGCTGCTAAGACAAAACCCCGTTCTCCCTCGGACTCCTTTCGTAAACTCAACGTGACACAGAGAACAGAGAGTGAGAGTGTTCGGAGTGGTAGTTTACGAACGTATAATACCCTAGGCTTGAACACGCACTCCATAACCAAAGAGGATAGAAGCAGCAACTACAGCAACATATCGCTTATCCAACAGAAGACATGCATTGCGGAGCAATAGTCAAACATAAGCTCATAAGTTACAGTCAATTTCCAGACTAAACTCAGTTTAACAGAGCATGCTGCATGCTCTTTAGTTTTGTAGCGCAGATTACCTGGCTAACTGCAGGAAGCGGTTAGCTGCACAGCTAATGTAGCCATTGCTAGGCTAACGCACCGATTTTAAAACACGGCAAAACGACCAGTTATACAGTTACTTGTTCGGTGTTTGTTGCTGATGCGGCAGGGATGCTTGGTACGGACCCAGGCTTCAGTGACAGTTGATGTGCAAAACCTGCCCTGTACTGTCCCAAGCTGTGGAAACATTCCTCAGGAAAATGCTTCCGACAAACATACACCGTCTTAGGTAGACTCAACGGCGTATTATTGAAGTAAATAAAATTAAGCCACTGCGTCTTCAGAGGCTCTCCCGTCGGCAGTAAAAACAGACTCTTTTCTGTGTTGTCACATCCATGTACAGCACAATTTCCATGTTTCGCTCGCTTAGGTGATGCCATGTTGTGTCCTCCCTCTATGGTCTCCTCACTACAACTGGGTGGGCAATGCATACAGTGGGTGGGAATCCAGAGGGGGGGCGTGGGGATCATCTCCCTTGCTGACGTAGTAAAGGGAAGAGTTTATCAACGCGCCGTTTTGATGCGCCATTCTCAAATGTTGGGCATAGTTTGGTTTACACATTATGAAATTTCTAGCCACTGGGGTGACTTAAGAAGGTCAGAGGAACTCATTTTAACGTTAAAAAACCTCAGAAAGTGAAAATTTCATGCCATGGGACCTTTAACAGGGATGAAAAGAAAGGCGGAGAGAGACGGAGGTAATGAGACAAACAACAGTCTCCCGAAAGCTAAGACGAGGAAATATGACGAAGAAGAATATGATTCGTCTTCCCTTTGCAACATCTTATCTTTGTGAGACTGGCTTCTCTGCTGTTGCTGCACTGAAAACCAAGTCCAGGTCCCAGCTAAACATTGAGCAGGAGCTGAGAGTTGCAGTATCATGCTTCAAACCCCGCTTTGAAAAGTTGTGCACTGCAAAACGTGCTCATTGTAGCCATTAATCCTGACTTCCTCATTTTGATTAAAAAATGTATATATATCAGCACAAACAGTTTTATTAACCCCACCGACAGTAGTCGGAGGGGTTATTATTTTCACCTGCGTCAGTCTGTGTGTGTGTATCTCTGTCTGTCTGTCTGTCTGTCTGCAAGATATCTCAAGAACCAATGGATCGATTTGGACCAAATTTTGTACATGTGTTGCCAATCACCCAGGAAGGAAACCATTAAATTTTGGAGGTCAAAGGTCAAGGTCATGGCAGAACTTCGAAATTTTCGCCCAATGTATTTTAATAGGGAAAAGGCGGGGTTTGCACTCGTTAGAGTGTCCCTGTCTAGTTAATTTTAGTTTTATAGGTTAAAATGTTTTATATATTGTGCTCCTGAGTTAATGTTGCTGATCAATTTGAATTTATTATTATTTATTGATTTTATTTAATTTTACTTTTCAGTATCAAATGGGGCACGCCCCACTATTTTTGAAAAGGACCGAATTAGTCGGTTAAAAAATGTTTATAGTTTAAATAAGGTTTTTTTTTTTTTCAAATTGCAAGCACTTTGATGGACTTTAAATCTTTTCTGTTACAGACTAAAAAACAATGTTAATAAAGTTATTCTTTGTTGTAAGTTGATCTATATTTCTTTTTTATTTTTTGTTTTCTTTAATGTTAATAAGGATACAATGTTATGCAGAGGTGTACTTGTATTATAAGTACACCTAACACCATTATTAGTCTTATAACAATTTTATAGACAAATTATACTATTTATAGTCGCGGTGGAGAGTGGAGGGGCGCGAAATGTTTTCTTCTTCCTGGGGGCGTAACAGAAAATAATTGAGAAGCACTGCACTACTCCGTTATCCTCCTGATGATATGAAACCTTGTGTAGAGAAAACATGCACTCCTTCTGCAAGGTAAAAGTAACTCTGATCTTTAACTGCTGGTTCTTGCAGCTGGCTAAAGTAAAATATTAACGCAGCTGAGTCGTCCATTATATTGTGTACAGATGAATGCTGTATTGTGTTTAATATTAATGGTGAATTATCATCACCTGAATAACCTTCATCTCCTTGTGTAGGTAGTCTGTTTAAAACTCGCTGCATGAGCTGTGGTGAAGTCAAGGCCAACTACAAGAGCCCTATATGCCCTGCTTTGAAGGGGAAAGGGTAAATACAGACACATGCTAAAGTGCACACACAAATAAAACATATTTCGACCTTTTCTATTTTTTTTATTTTATTTGCTTCCTTAGAGCACCTGATCCCAAAGCTAAAGATGCCAGAATACCAGAAGAAGATCTGCCCAGGTGGGTGGATGAGTGAAAGAAACGAGTACCAGAAGTATAAAGAGAAATTAAGTACAACTCCAGATCAGAAAATTTTGGAGTGGTATGTTGAAATTGAAGTAAAACTGAAAACAATGATTTGTAAATGGTCTTTGATCTCCTGTTGCACTCAACAATACGACAGCACATTTAAATAATGTTTTACCTCATGAATTAAAAAAAATGCATTTCAGTTTTGATTCTTGCAACACATTTAAAAAAAAAAAGTTGGAATGGTAAAGCATTTACCACTTTATAATATTACTATTCCTTCTCACAACACTTAAAAGATGTTCAGGGACTGAAGACACCAAGTGATGTGTTTCAGGTGTTATTTTGTTCCGTTCTTCCTGCAAACAGGTCTTAAGGTGTGCAAAAGTACGGGGTCATCGTTGTTGTATTTTTTTTTCGTCTCTATTCACCACACATTCTCTATTGAGGACAGAGGCGACAGGCACCCTCTTCTTCCACAGCCATGCCTTTGTAATGTGTGTAGAATGCGGTTTTGCATTGTCTTGTCGAAATATCCCTGGAAATTATGTCGTCTTGAAGACAGAATATGTTGCTTCAAAATCTCACTGTACTTTTCTGCATTAATGCTGCCATCACAGCAGTGTAAGTTACCTTTACCAAGGGCACTGACATAATCTCATACCATGACAGACCCTGATTTTTGGACTTGTTGCGGGTAACAGCCTGGATGGTCCTTTTAGTCTTTGGCCCAGAGCACACAGTGTCCATTACTTTAAAAAAAAAAAAAAAAACCTGGAATGCTGATTTGTCTGACCACAATACATGTTTCCACTGTACGATGGTGCATCGCAGATGCCTCCAAGCCCAGAGAAGTCGACAGCGCTTCAGGACACAGTTAACATAAGGCTTCCTTTTTGCACAGTAAAGTTTTAACTGGTATTTGTGGATGTAACTCTGTATTGTAGCTTGACGAAGGTTTGCCAAAGTAATCCTGAGCCCATGTGGTTATGTCAGCTATAGGTGGGTGACGGTTCTTGATGCAGTGCCGTCTGAGGAATCAGAGCTCACGGGTGTTCAGCTTAAGCCTCGGTCACAACCGGCCGTACGTGCTCCTACGGCCGGTCTACGTGCAAAAAACGCAAGAAACGCACGGAGGGCGCGCGTGTGACGTGCTGATTTTCGAGCCATAGACTGGCCGCAGAGGTTCTTTGTCATGTCAAACAAACTCTACAGGCGCTTACGTTTTTTTCAGGTTGCAAGACAAACTTACGGCCAATGTGCGTCTTTCTCCACGAACAAAAAAAACGCAGCGATTTGGGAAACGCCAAAAAATCGTATGTCAGGTTGTGACCTAGGCTTTAGGCTTGTGCCCTTGTCCTTTATGCACTGAAATTCCTCCAGATTCCTTGAATTGTTTAATGATCTTATGCACCATAGCGGGTGAAATATCCAAATCCCTTCCTATCTTTCTTTGCGGAACATTGTTTTTAAACATTTCAATAATTTTCCCATGCATTTGTTGACCAACTGGAGATCTTTGGCCCATCTTTGCTCCTCAAAGACTAGGCCTTTCCTGGATACTGATTTTGTACCAGATCGTGATTGCAGTCACCCTGTTTCAATTCACATAATTAATAGTTTTATCTCCTTTCTAGTCCTAAATTACCCCCGTCCCAACTTTTCTGGAATGTGTTGCAGGCTTAAAATGCAGGAATGGATGTATATTAACAAATGAAATGAAGTTAAGCAGACAAAACATGAAATGTTTTGAGTTCATACTCTCTGCAATGAAATACAAGTCAAAGTAAGTTTCGAAATCGCTGCTTTTTTTAATTTGCATTTTCTATACCATCCCAAATTCTTCTGATTTGAGGTTGAACCTTGCAGCATGCAATGCTTTTCTCAACATTGGCTTACACGCTGGAGTGTGGGTGGGGGAACCCAATGATTTGGACCGGGATCTTCAATCTTATCCACAAAGGGCCAGTGTGGCCGGAGGCTTTCGTTCCAACCAGTCAGGAGCTGCACAGGATTCCTCTTGTTAAATCAGTTCATCTTTTCCAGTCAACTAACGTGTGTCTTCTGTTTGGCTGGAATGAAAGCCTACAGCCACTCCAACCCTCTGCGGAATAAGACTGGAAGGCCCTGATTTGGATGATACAAGGAAAACGTATGAGTGATGCTCCACTAGAGGGCAGCAGATACTTAGAAACTATACTTGGAGTGCCCCTGAAATTAAAAATTGGTTTTGTAGAGCTTTTTCATCTCATCTCATTATCTCTAGCCGCTTCATCCTTCTACAGGGTCGCAGGCAAGCTGGAGCCTATCCCAGCTGACTACGGGTGAAAGGCGGGGTACACCCTGGACAAGTCGCCAGGTCATCGCAGGGCTGACACATAGACACAGACAACCATTCACACTCACATTCACACCTACGGTCAATTTAGAGTCACCAGTTAACCTAACCTGCATGTCTTTGGACTGTGGGGGAAACCGGAGCACCCGGAGGAAACCCACGCGGACACGGGGAGAACATGCAAACACCACACAGAAAGGCCCTCGCCGGCCCCGGGGCTCGAACCCAGGACCTTCTTGCTGTGAGGCGACAGCGCTAACCACTACACCACCGTGCCGCCCCCATAGAGCTTTTTGTGTCAGTTATTTAGCATTGGGACATAATGTCACATCTCGAAAGTTACAAAAAAAATGGTTGTAAGAGACTCTTGTTTTAAGTTTTTGCTTCATCACTTCTGGGAAAATGATTATTTTTATTATTATTTTTTTAATAACGCAATCTGTACTGTTCTAATATTTTATATAATTAAATAGAAACTGTATACTTTTTATAGAGTAGCAGCTCATTAGCAGCAAACATAGTTTGTCAGTACATTTTTGGTTGCGTCTCTTGCCACCCATTATTCCCTTTTCCAGCTATCCCTTGGTTAAAAAAGAAGGCAGGGAAAAATTATTCATTTTCTAGATGGCGAAATTCTTGGGTTTCGTCACATCCGCCTCATTAGTTATTCAAAACTTTAGCTACCAAAGCTGTTGACAGTGTTTGTACAGAGAAGGTACAGTGCTCGCATGAAAGATTCCTTACGCTTGCGTTGTTTTAGCAGGGATGAAAGTCTTCCAGATTTACCCGGAAATCCAGATATTTGGCAAAACTCTTGAAAATCTCCAGTTTCCTGAATGGAGAAATTTATTTTTCGGATTTTTCACGTTCCTAGACGCGGCGTAATACTTCGCATCATCCTTGCATGGGCGCGGTCTTAAATAGCCCAAACATAGTTCACTGATTTAAAGACGGGTGTTCTTTGTTAACGGCGTGCACGTCCAAGGTGCGCCTTCAGGTGCATGTGCTAAGGCATGCAGGACTGACACCATTCTGCGCAAGCGCAACACAATCGCACTAGAAAGCATGTTCAAGCTACCTGTGTAGCTGCAGTCTTTTTAGTTGCGAATTACAAGTATTTCCTCATGTTAATAATTCTCCATGTCAAAACAAGCAAAACTTTCCTCCTTCTTTCGACATGGAGAGGTAAGCAATTTTTTTTTCCATCAAAGTTGCATTTTGTGGTTTCGAAGTGAAGTTTTAGTGCCGTTTCTAGAACACAACATCAAGAAAACGTGGAAGAAACAGCAATAATGGAAGAGCCGGTTTCTAAGCTACTTAAAATTAGCAGTGGTAATTATTTTTTGTTACATAATGTACTCAGGCTGTCAGTCAGTGTGTGACCCCCCCCCCCCCCCCCCAAAAAAAAAAAAAAAATCCTAGATACGCCCCTG
This sequence comes from Neoarius graeffei, assembly GCF_027579695.1. Lineage (NCBI taxonomy): Eukaryota > Metazoa > Chordata > Actinopteri > Siluriformes > Ariidae > Neoarius > Neoarius graeffei. The sequence continues at coordinate 88,043,282 of NC_083571.1, forward strand.
ATTTACATGAGAAATTTGGTATTCATTGGTGTGTTTAAATTTACAGACAATACAAACTAATATAAGCAATTGGCTTCAACTCGCATAAATATGAATTGGAAATGTTTAGTTCACTTTAGCTTCTGCAAACGCACAACTCTACTAAAAGATTGATAAATGAGGCTCAATGTCCCCAACATTGAAACCTGAAAGCTTTAGAAACTCTAACAGACCTTTACTTTTTAACAGTACTGTTTTGGGATTTTGCTGAGTTTACTGTCAACTGTCTGATTTTTTTTCAAAGTAATGAACTGTGTAGCAGGAAAATCACCGCGTTTTCTAAATGCACTCCTGAAAATTACTCATTAACTAGAGGAATTAAATTTGATATATTTGACATGTTAATCATTAATGTACATGAAAGAAAAAAGCTTAAAAGTTATAACTTGTTTTAGTGAAAATAAGTACTAAAATGTACTAGAATGCAGGGTTTTGCGTGTTATGTTATTAAAATATTTTCAGGGGATGGGCCCCCCCAATCTTAGTTTGACTTTCAAAAGTTCAGGGTTTTTTTTCTTTGTTTCACTTTCATCTCTATTTTAGGTTGTTCGACTCAATCAAACCGTGAAACTGATAAGTTTCTTCAGGGTTCCCCGTGAACTAATAAAGGGTGAACAAATGCAGGATTTCACAAAAAGACGTCGAGAAAGGTGGCCTTTGAACCTCTCACTGAAATCGAAGGGAGCCGAGTCGAAGCATGCTCGAGTTTGCGGTGATCACTTGGTGAAAAGTTTGTATATCCCTCTCAGCTACGTCCTTAGTGTTTTCCAAGTACTTTTCTTGCTATGTGTTATTTTATGGTGCTTTTTTTTTTTTTTTTTTTTTTTTAAGTCATGAAGCCATACAGTTACAATGCACCATGATCACTTTTCAGTCTTGTTTAACTAAGGATCCAGGTCTTTCTGATGGTCTTTGGGAATGATTTATCTGAGAGATAAGAGCCAACATAAGTGAGAATCAAGCAAACTGTTTGTTTACACGTCAACTTGCAGCACTTCATTGTAAAGACACGAACGAAAAGCTTAAAAAAAAAACATACTTACACAGGCAAAAACAATACAGAATTCATTTGGCAGCGGCTTGATCCCGAGGTCCTTTACCCAGCCACGTAGAAAAAAGCGGTAAGCCTCCATACTCTTCCACACTTTCATCTGTTTTGCGATGTAGAAGGACGTCTGCAACACCAGATAGTTCGAGATGTCGGGGAACTCGACTGAAGGGTCGTTTTCGAGATCGTATGACAAATCCTTCTTTCCCAGAGTGTAGGGGTCGATTCCATAGCACATACCGTACAGTGCTCAGTGTAAATGAGTACACCCCCTTTGAAAAGTAACATTTTAAACAATATCTCAATGAACACAAACAATTTCCAAAATGTTGAAAAGACAAAGTTTAATATAACATCTGTTTAACTTATAACGGGAAAGTAAGGTTAATAATATAACCTAAATTACACATCTTTTCAGTTTTACTCAAATTAGCGTGGTGCAAAAATGAGTACACCCCACAACAAAAACTACTACATCTAGTACTTTGTATGGCCTCCATGATTTTTAATGACAGCACCAAGTCTTCTAGGCATGGAATGAACAAGTTGGCGACATTTTGCAACATTAATCTTTTTCCATTCCTTAACAATGACCTCTTTTAGTGACTGGATGCTGGATGGAGAGTGATGCTCAACTTGTCTCTTCAGAATTCCCCATAGGTGTTTGATTGGGTTCAGATCAGGAGACATACTTGGCCACTGAATCACTTTCACCCTGTTCTTCTTCAGAAATCCAACAGTGGCCTTAGATGTGTGTTTAGTCATGTTGGAAAAGTGCACAACGACCAAGGGCACGGAGTGATGGTAGCATCTTCTCTTTCAGTATAGAGCAATACATCTGTCAATTCATGATGCCATCAATGAAATGCAGCTCCACATAAGGACACTGCCACCACCATGTTTCACTGTAGACACCATGCAGTTTTCTTTGTATTCCTCACCTTTGCGACGCCATACAGTTTTGAAGCCATCAGTTCCAAAAACATTTATCTTGGTCTCATCACTCCAGAGTATAGAGTCCCAGTAGTCTTCATCTTTATCAGCATGGGCCCTGGCAAACTCTAGGTGGGCTTTTTTGTGCCTGGGCTTTAGGAGAGGCTTCTTTCATGGACGGCATCCATGCATGCCATTCCTCTGCAGCGTACGCCGTATTGTGTCACGAGAAATAGTCACCCCAGTTTGGCTTTCTACTTCTTTAGATAACTGCAGTGGACTTGTATGCCGATTTTCTTCAACCCTTCTCATCAGAAGACGCTCCTGCCGAGGTGTTAACTTCCATGGACGACCTGGACGTCTCTGTGTGATGGTTGCAGTTCCATCTTTCTTAAATTTTTGTACCACTTTTGCTACAGTATTCTGACTGATAAGTAAAGCTTTGCTGATCTTCTTGTAGCCTTCACCTTTGTGGTGTAAAGATATTATTTTCTTTGGGGAATTCTGAAGAGACGAGTTGAGCATCACTCTCCATCCAGCATCCAGTCACTAAAAGAGGTCATTGTTGAAGAATGGAAAAAGATTGATGTTGCAAAATGTCGCCAACTTGTTCATTCCATGCCTAGAAGACTTGGTGCTGTCATTAAAAATCATGGAGGCCATACAAAGTACTAGATGTAGTAGTTTTTGTTGTGGGGTGTACTCGTTTTTGCACCACCCTAATTTGAGTAAAACTGAAAATGTGTAATCCAAGTTTATATTATTAGGGCCCGAGCCCTATAGGGCGAAGGCCCTATTGTTCTTGTAAGAGTTCACTATTTAGGGCCCGAGCCCTATGGGCGAAGGCCCTATTGTTCTTGTAAGAGTTCACTATTATTATTCTTCCGTCTTCTTCTTCTTCTTCTTCCGTCTTCTTCTTCTTCTTTATTTTTCTCCGCTGTTGGGCCATTTTCGGGGCGCTTGCCATGGGCGAAAACGCCCGAAATTTGGCACCAGTTCCGAGAATTGCCACCGCTACTCAGAACCAGAAGCCCAAACTTGGCCGGGGCTCAGGGCCTCCATAGCGCCCCCTAAGTCGTTGTGATTTTGGCCTCCCGCATTAAGGTGCCTGGTTGCCTTATAGTTTGTATTAGTGGCATGCAATTTGGTACGCCTATGTATCTCACTAAGCCAGACAAAAATGTAATGCCAATGCATTAGCCACGCCCAACAGGAAGTGAGGTAATTTCACTTTTGTGCGAAATGCATGGCCACGAAGCCGGCGCAACTCCTCCTAGACCGTTCATAGGAATGTCACCACAATTGATACACATCGTCTACAGACATGGATGACAAAAGTTACTAAATACGTTTCACGTAGGATAAACCGTTCAGAAGTTATACGTCAATCAATTTTCGATGCAAAATTTTACATGCTTAAAAATTCATAACAAATCTTCTGATTGCTCAAAACTGCTCATACTTCACACGCAAATCAATCATTGGGCTTCTGACATGTTGCCCAATTTCTGTGATATTTCGCCACTGGGGGCGCTATTTTTGGGCAAAAATTCCAATCTTTCCTCAATTTTGGTCAAACTTCACGGCCACCCTCTTACTACCTCCCATGTCATGTATACCACATTTTGGGAATTTTCGTCCATGGGGGGCGCTGTTTTTGGCCGACGCAATTGCTCCAAAACGGGTTTTTGGTGAATAATTCCATTCTGCTTTTCCTTCACACCACTACCTTGTGATAGTATGTTGCTGTTGTAGACACTTATTTTTCCAACTCATTATTGCTCATGTACAGCATAGCGCCACCTACTGACATGGGAAAAACCAAAAAATTTATTCTTCAAAAATCTATATCTCATCTTCTATTTACTCAATTGTCATCAGACTTCATACGCAAACTCTTCATAGCTCACCTGACATATACGCCAAATTTTGTGCACTTTCGCCACTGGGGGCGCTATTTTTGGGCAAAAAATCCAATCTTTCCTCAAATTTGGTCAAACTTCACGGCCACCCTCTTACTACCTCCCCTGTCATGTATACCACATTTTGGGAATTTTCGTCCATGGGGGGCGCTGTTTTTGGCCGACGCAATTGCTCCAAAACGGGTTTTTGGTAAATAATTCCATAATGCTTTTCCTTCACACCACTACCTTGTGATAGTACGTTGCTGTTGTAGACACTTATTTTTCCAACTCATAATCGCTCATGTACAGCATAGCGCCACCTACTGACATGGGACAAACCAAAAAATTTATTTTTCAAAAATCTATATCTCATCTTCTATTTACTCAATTGTCATCAAACTTCATACGCAAACTCTTCATAGCTCACCTGACATATACGCCAAATTTTGTGCACTTTCGCCCCTGGGGGTGCTGGTTATGGCTAAAATGATATTGCAGCTTCTGATTTGTCAAACTTGGCAGGCAAACTCTTTACAAGACCCTTATTGGGGCGCTTGCCATGGTCGACAACGCACGAAATTTGGCTCCTTTTTTTTAGACTGCCACCGCTACTGAGCACCAGAAGCCCAGATCCAGGCGGGCCTCAGGGCCTCTATAGTGCCCCCTGAGCACTGTACAGTGCGAGACCCTATTGTTGCCATGTGTCCAATTCTGTGCTTTGTCGCCATTGTGGGAGTAATGTCTCTTGCCGAGGAAGCTGTGGAAGGTTTTTCGCGGGGACGCATGCCCCCGCCCCCCTTGGCCGCTGGCGCGAGGGCCCGTCGAGGCCGCTTGCGGCTTTAATATTATTCTTCTTCTTTATTTTTCTCCGCTGTTGGGCCATTTTCGGGGCACTTGCCATGGGCGAAAACGCGCGAAATTTGGCGCCACTTCCGAGAATTGCCACCGCTACTCAGAACCAAAAGCCCACACTTGGCCGGGGCTCAGGGCCTCTATAGCGCCCCCTAAGTCGTTGTGATTTTGGCCTCCCGCATTAAGGTGCCTGGTTGCCATATAGTTTGTACTAGTGGCATGCCATTTGGTATGCATATGTATCTCACTAAGCCGGACAAAAATGTAATGCCAATGCATTAGCCACGCCCAACAGGAAGTGAGGTAATTTCACTTTTGTGTGAAATGCATGGCCACGAAGACGGCGCAACTCCTCCTAGACCGTTCATAGGAATGTCACCAAAATTGATACACATCATCTAGAGACATGGCTGACAAAAGTTACTAAATACGTTTCACGTAGGATAAACCGTTCAGAAGTTATACGTCAATCAATTTTCACTTCAAAATTTTACATGCTAAAAAATTCATAACAAATCTTCTCATTGCTCAACACTGCTCATACTTCACACGCTAATCACTCATTGGGCTTCTGACATGTTACCCAATTTCTGTGATATTTCGCCACTGGGGGCGCTATTTTTGGGCAAAAAATCCAATCTTTCCTCAAATTTGGTCAAACTTCACGGCCACCCTCTTACTACCTCCCATGTCATGTATACCACATTTTGGGAATTTTCGTCCATGGGGGGCGCTGTTTTTGGCCGACGCAATTTCTCCAAAACGGGTTTTTGGTAAATTATTCCATAATGCTTTTCCTTTACACCACTACCTTGTGATAGTGCGTTGCTGTTGTGGACACTTATTTTTCCATCTCATAATCACTCATGTACAGCATAGCGCCACCTACTGACATGGGAAAAACCAAAAAATTTATTCTTCAAAAATCTATATCTCATCTTCTGTTTACTCAATTGTCATCAAACTTCATACGCAAACTCTTCATAGCTCACCTGACATGTACGCCAAATTTTGTGCACTTTCGCCCCTGGGGGTGCGGGTTATGGCAGAAATGATATTGCAGCTTCTGATTTGTCAAACTTGGCAAGCAAACTCTTTACAAGACCCTTTTTGGGGCGCTTGCCATAGTCGACATCGCACGAAATTTGGCTCCTTTTTCTTAGACTCCCACCGCTACTGAGAACCAGAAGCCCAGATCCAGGCGGGCCTCAGGGCCTCTATAGCGCCCCCTAACTCATTGTGATTTTGGCCTCCCGCATTAAGGTGCCTGGTTGCCATGTAGTTTGTAGTAGTGGCATGCCATTTGGTATGCATATGTATCTCACTAAGCCGGACAAAAATGTAATGCCAATGCATTAGCCACGCCCAACAGGAAGTAAGGTAATTTCACTTTTGTGCAAAATGCATGGCCACGAAAACGGCGCAACTCCTCCTAGACCGTTCATAGGAATGTCACCAAAATTGATACACATCATCTACAGACATGGCTGACAAAAGTTCCTAAATAAGTTTCACGTAGAATAAACCGTTCAGAAGTTATACGTCAATCAATTTTCAATGCAAAATTTTACATGCTTAAAAATTCATAACATATCTTCAAATTGCTCAAAACTGCTCATACTTCACACGCAAATCACTCATTGGGCATCTGACATGTTACCCAATTTCTGTGATATTTCGCCACTGGGGGCGCTATTTTTGGGCAAAAAATCCAATCTTTCCTCAAATTTGGTCAAACTTCACGGCCACCCTCTTACTACCTCCCATGTCATGTATACCACATTTTGGGAATTTTCGTCCATGGGGGGCGCTGTTTTTGGCCAACGCAATTGCTCCAAAACAGGTTTTTGGTAAATAATTCCATAATGCTTCTCCTTCACACCACTACCTTGTGATAGTACGTTGCTGTTGTAGACACTTATTTTTCCAACTCATAATCGCTCATGTGCAGCATAGCGCCACCTACTGACATGGGAGAAACCAAAAAATTTATTCTTCAAAAATCAATATCTCATCTTCTATTTTCTCAATCTTGATCAAACTTGATACGCACACTCTTAACAGGTCACCTGACATATGTGCCAAATTTTGTGAACTTTTGCCACTGGGGGCGCTGTTTTCAGGCAACAATTTATATCTCGGCTTCTGATTGGTCAAACTTGATCAAACTTTACAAAACAACTCTTCATAGGTCCCTTGACATGTATACCAAATTTGGTGAACTTTCACCACTGGGGGCGCTCATTGCGCTGTAGCAGTTGCAGGAGAGGTGTTTACAATCATGAGGCACCAGGAGTATGTTGTTTTGGTTGCCTTAAACACACATGACTTGTGGACCACTGGGGGCGCTCATTGCACTGTAGCAGTTGCAGGAGAGGTGTTTACAATCATGAGGCACCAGGAGTATGTTGTTTTGGTTGCCTTAAACACACATGACTTGTGGGGAATGGGTAGGCAGTCGGGAGCAAGTGTTGTAGCGTTACATACAGACTAATAGATGTCTAACAGAAGACAATCCTATGTAGCTATAGCTTGGTGACTGATGAGGTAAATACATTAATTTGGTTGGGAAGCCATGGCATAAAATGTTCTGTCCATGACAACATCTCACCGCACCGTGTACTCTGTGTCCAATTCTGTGCTTTGTCACCATTGTGGGAGTAATGTCTCTTGCCAAAGAAGCTGTGGAAGGTATTTCGCGGGGACGCATGCCCACGCCCCCCTTGGCCGCTGGCGCGAGGGCCCGTCGAGGCCGCTTGCGGCTTTAATTAATCTTACTTTCCCATTATAAGTTAATATTATATTAACATTAATTAATATTATAAGATGTTATATTAAATTTTGTCTTTTCAACATTTTGGAAATTGTGTTCATTGAGATATTGTTTAAAATGTTACTTTTCAAAAGGGGTGTACTCATTTACGCTGAGCACTGTAGCAGTCTTCTGAATATATCTAAAGCAAACAGTGGCTTCTAGATTACGAGCGTACTCTGATAAGTTATCGCTAGTTGTTTGCACTATGGCAGCCGTTTTGGTTCGCTTGACCATCAGCAGTTTTACCGGAAGTGAAATCTCTAAGAAAAGTCATGTGACTGAAACCCAAGAATATGAAGTTTACGGTTGTGCAACTGGGACTTTTTTCTCCTTTTATTGTAATCTTGGCCTCTTCCCACTCATCAGTTAGGCCTGCCCTGTCATACGACAGCTACTAATCCGGAAAGGTGAAGGTTATGTGCTTCCTTCGAAGCACAGCTGACTGCATCTTTTCGAACTGCTGCTCATGCTGTGTTCCATGGTGGCGAAACAAACTCTGGGAGAAGCACTAATCTGCCGCGGTTTGCATACATGAGCTACACTATATTGCCAAAAGTATTCGCTCACCTGCCTTGACTCACATATGAGCTTAAGTGACATCCCATTCCTAATCCATAGGGTTCAATATGACGTCGGTCCACCCTTTGCAGCTAGAACAGCTTCAACTCTTCTGGGAAGGCTGTCCACAAGGTTTAGGAGTGTGTTTATGGGAATTTTTGACCATTCTTCCAGAAGCGCATTTGTGAGGTCACACACTGATGTTGGACGAGAAGGCCTGGCTCTCAGTCTCCGCTCTAATTCATCCCAAAGATGTTCTGTCGGGTTGAGGTCAGGACTCTGTGCAGGCCAGTCAAGTTCATCCAAACCAGACTCTGTCATCCATGTCTTTATGGACCTTGCTTTGTGCACTGGTGCACAGTCATGTTGGAAGAGGAAGGGGCCAGCTCCAAACTGTAAAAACAGTCTGCATGCCTAGGTGCTTGATTTTATATACCTGTGGCCATGGAAGTGATTGGAACACCTGATTCCGATAATTTGGATGGGTGAGCAAATACTTTTGGCAATATAGTGTATATAGTTGCCCATGATTAGCTAGTGATTGATGGGGCAGTGAGAGAATATGAAGGAGAGCATGACCAAATTTGCTCTTTTGGACTCCCAGGCACGGACGGCTGTGGCATCATTGGGATTCGATCTCCAGGGCAGATACTTTTCTGTTGCTCTGATCAGGAGCCAGGACTTTTCTAAGGAGTTTTAACTTGGGGTTCTTTCAATGCCAGAATGTCTTGTTACTGCAAACCAATTGAGAACATGATTGTCTTTAGACAGTACCAGGGTTACAGAAGTAATATTTTGTCAAATAGTGTAATATTGTAGATTAATTATAAACCTAGCTCCTATTCTGTGGGTGTCTTTCACTATCGGCACTGCTGAGGGTCAGCCTCAGCTCAAACATGTACAACTTGATTTCTGAAACTTATATCTTGTTATCTAGGATGTCATCCCCATTAAAGGCAAAGGTGCTAGCGAGAAAACCTTCATATTTGGGGAGGGGGGGAGGGGAAGGCTTTTCAGTCAGTGCGTTTACATGCACATAGAGAAAATCGAATTTCTGCCGTAGCTCGACTGAAATCGAAGTTCTAAATGGCATGGAAACACCTTAGCTCGGCTGAAATCAAACCAAACTGGATTTCTCGTAATCGAGCTACGCGACCTAGATTATGCGATTGTAGCCGAGCTACTTTCACTACGTTCACACTGCAGGCTGAAGTGACTCAAATCCGATTTTTTCGCCCATATGTAACCTGTATCCGATCTTTTATTGACAATATGAACGACACAGATCCGATTTTTTCAAATCCGACCCAGGCCGTTTGGATATGTGGTCCTAATTCCGATTCCTATCCGATCTTTTCATATGCGACTTCAGTCTGAACCGCCAGGTCGCATTCATCCGACTTACACGTCATCAACAAGCCACAAACGTCACTATTCTGCGCTGAAGTAGGCGGCGGGTCTCTCAAAAAAAGTTACGACAACATGGCGCATGACATCAATACGACTCCGCACCCACACGTTCCTTTGAACGGAGGTTGCAGTCACTACCCCGCAGAACGCCTGAGCCAAAACCCTTGCCCTCTTCCTTCTCAACCTCCTCCTTAACATCAGGCTATTGTGCATGTTCTGGCTCCATCGCAACAACAACTGCATCATCGCCAGGTACTCCATGCTGGCTACTGTCATACACAGGAAACTTTAGGTTACTTCCGTAAACACTGGCCATGCTCACTGCGTGTGACGTCGTCGTATCCTGCAATGTGCATGCGGAACACTTTTAGGTCGCTTTTCGTTCATACTGAGGATCACATACAAGTCGCATATATTTGTTAATGTGAACGACCTGACAAAAAAATCGGATTTCACAAAAAAATCGGAATTGAGCATTAAGCCTTGCAGTGTGAACGTAGTGTTAGTGCATGTAAACCCTATTGAGCTACGTAGTCGAGCTACTTACTTCAGCACTGCCCCTTCCGGAAGTGACGAGAGCACAAGCGGGAAATACCACAGCCTCAGTCGGCATGACAACAGTAGTAGTAGTGAGCAGCAGAAGAGGTCAGGAGGAACAAGGAGAACGAACGAACACAGAACTGATAACTTTGTTTATACTTTGTTTATGCTCTTCTTCATGACGACAACCGGAAGTGTACCAACACGATGGGGCTCGGGTGCACAATGTACCTCACACAATAGCTTGATTTCCTTGTGTGCATGTAGGATTGGATTTCTCTGGCACCCCTGCTGGGACCCTTAGCTCGATTACCGACAGTAGCTCGATTTGGATGTGCGTGTAAACGCACTGACTGTTCTCTGCATTTAGCTCATTTGCTAAACTAATGTCTCTTTTTTGTTTAGATTCAGCAGGGGTGTAGCGTATCTTGACCAGCTTTTGGTTGTTGTGTAAATCAGTGAAGCACGTTAACACGCCGTCACTCTGACTTGCTGTTTCAAAAGGAGATATGTCAAATCAAATGACGGCTGTCAAGCTGTCTAAAGAAACCAACTGATGCCTGCAGTGTCTAAAGCTATTGGTTCTACTTAGCACACCCAGTTAAGTCCCTGACTAATTTGGGTCCCAGAAGATCACGCTGTTAAAATAAGGTGGCACTCTTATGCCGCTTTTCCACTACCAACGCGGCTGAGTTGGGCTGAGCCGTGCCGTGCTGAGTCGAGCTGAGCGGGGCTGTTGGAGTTGCATTTCGACTACAACCGTGCTGAACCGTGCTGGCTGGAAGTGGGTGGACACATTGGGTGGAGTTAGCGAAAGTGGGTGGACGTCACGTGATGTCGTTAGGCGGCGCAAACAGTGACATCAGTGATCTTTTAAGCGGTAGTCTCACGACCCGGAGAGTAAACAGTAAACATGGAGTCGTTAGTGTTGCTGGTCTTGGTGCTGTGGCTTGTTGTCACCGACAACGCCAACAGATACTGGCAAGAGCGTATAGATGAGGCGAGGCGCATAAGGCTTCAGAAATTCTCGTAATTCGTAATTCTTCTTCTTCTGGGTTTACAGATCCCAGCGTGCTCGCGGGGCGTGTGTGGGCATGTGAGGACACTCCTCCTCACCAATCAGTGCACAGGGGAGTGTCTGCTCATGCCCCTAGCCCCACTCGGCTCGGTTTGGCTCGCTTCAGCCCTACTCCAAAACCGTGCAAGTTTTGGGTGCTAAGCAGGGCTGAAGTGAGCTGAGTCGTGCTGCTCTAAGGTAGTCGAAACGCGAGCCGTGTCGGGCTGAAGCGAGCTGAAGTGAGTTGAAAAAGGGTAGTGGAAAAGGGCCGTTTAAGAGTCACAAGATTGTTGTGCATTATATTTTCATTGTTGGGCAGCACGGTGGTGTAGTGGTTAGCACGGTCGCCTCACAGCAAGAAGGTCCTGGGTTCGAACTCACCGGCCGGCAAGGGCCTTTCTGTGTGGAGTTTTCATGTTCTCCCCGTGTGTGCGTGGGGGTGCTCCAGTTTCCCCCACAGTTCAAAGACATGCGGTTAGGTTAATATGGGACGGCTTTGGGCTGAGGTGCCCTTGAGCGAGGCACCTAACTCCCAACTCATTGCTCACGTCTGTGTTCACTGCTTCAGATGGGTTAAATGCAGAGAGGAAATTTCACAAGTGTGTGATGAATAAAATCTTTCTTTCTTTCTTTCTTTCTTTCTTTCTTTCTTTCTTTCTTTCTTTCTTTCTTTCTTTCTTTCTTTTTTCATTATATGTGCTGGAAGTACGTATGTAATGTGTGTGTGTGTGTGTGTGTGTGTGTGTGTGTGTAGATGTGAGGCGCAGGGCTGTCATGGTCTTCTGAGGCCTCATGTGGTGTGGTTTGGAGAGTCGCTGGATCCTGATGTTCTGTCCAGAGTGGACCAAGTGCTGGATAGATGTGATCTGTGCTTAGTGGTGAGTATATGCAGAGAGCGAGAGCTTTGGAAAAGAATATGTGATGAGTGATAAAGCAGCTGGATTTAATGACACGGTTTCACAATTTCACCCTATTGAGTATGCTGGCACTTTATATTTGGCAAATCAAGATTTAATCTTTTTTTTTTTTTATAAGAGCTTCATTATTCTATTTTTATTAGAAGTATCTAAAATGTCTATTTAAACAACCTCAAACAACTCGGCAACAAAAATCTTACACACTGTCTACAGTAGGTAGAATATGATCACTGGAATATCGAATAGCTCGTTATTGTATGAAAGACGCTCCATGTTAAAAAAAAAAAGCGTAATTGTTATGGTGAAGTTTTCTGAATGGAGATTTTTCAGTTTGTATTTTTGAACTGATGAAGATTTGGCATGGAAAAGTCTTCATAATGGAGGGCTTGGTAACATGAGAAGCTGATGATGATGATTAGCTCATCCAGCTGAGAGGTGATGAGCTTATGCCATCATGTGTTGTCCGTTGTCCATCCATGATCTGTCTAGCGCTGTTCACATTTCATGAAAATCGCTTCTTTTCTCTCAGTTCTTCACCGATTTTTATTCTTTTTGGCAGGAAGGTAGGTCTGCCTGGGGTGTATATAGTTTCCATCCAAATGTGCATAATTGCAATTAATAATGAAGATATGGAGTAATTAAGCCCTAACAAGCAGTTTCCACACATCGCTTCTTCTCCCTCAATTCTTCACCGATTTTTATTCTTTCTGGCATGAAGGTAGGGGTACCTAGGGTGCATATAACTTCTACCCAGATTTGCTTAATTACAATTATTAATGAAGTTATGGACTAATTAAGTCTTAATGAGCAGTTAAAAAAAATCGCTTCTTCTCGGTCAATTCCTTGCTGTTTTGGATTCTTTCTGGCAAATAGGTAGGCATTCTTAGGGTGTATATAGCTTCTACAGTCGTGGTTGAAAGTTTGTGAACCCTTTAGAATTTTCTATATTTCTGCATAAATATGACCTATAACATCAGATTTTCACACAAGTCCTAAAAGTAGATAAAGAGAACCCAGTTAAACAAATGAGACAAAAATATGATACTTGGTCATTTATTTATTGAGGAAAATGATCCAATATTATATATCTGTGAGTGGCAAAAGTATGTGAACCTCTAGGATTAGCAGTTAATTTGAAGGTGAAATTCGAGTCCAGTGTTTTCAATCAATGGGATGACAATCAGGTGTGAGTGGGCACCCTGTTTTATTGAAAGAACAGGGATCTATCAAAGTCTGATCTTCACAACACATGTTTGTGGAAGTGTATCATGGCATGAACAAAATAGATTTCTGAGGACCTCAGAAAAAGTGTTGTTGATGCTCATCAGGCTGGAAAAGGTTACAAAATCTGAGTTTGTACTCCACCAATCCACAGTCAGACAGATTGTGTACAAATGGACAAAATTCAAGACCATTGTTACCCTCCCCAGGAGTGGTCGATCAACAAAGATCACTCCAAGAGCAAGGCATGTAATAGCTGGCAAGGTCACAAAGGACCCCAGGGTAACTTCTAAGCAACTGAAGGCCTCTCTCACATTGGCTAATGTTAATGTTCATGAGTCCACCATCAGGAGAACACTGAATAGCAATGGTGTGCATGGCAGGGTTGCAAGGAGAAAGCCACTGCTCTCCAAAAAGAACATTGCTGCTTGTCTGCAGTTTGCTAAAGATCATGTGGACAAGCCAGAAGGCTATTGGAAAAATGTTTTGTGGACCGATGAGACCAAAATAGAACTTTTTGGTTTAAATGAGAAGCGTTATGTTTGGAGAAAGGAAAACACTGCATTCCAGCATAAGAACCTTATCCCATCTGTGAAAAATGGTGGTGGTAGTATCATGGTTTGAGCTTGTTTTGCTGCATCTGGGCCAGGACGGCTTTCCATCATTGATGGAACAATGAATTCTGAATTATACCAGCGAATTCTAAAGGAAAATGTCAGGACATCTGTCCAGGAACTGAATCTCAAGAGAAGGTGGGTCATGCAGCAAGACAATGACCCTAAGCACACAAGTCATTCTACCAAAGAATGGTTAAAAAAGAATAAAGTTCATGTTTTGTAATGGCCAAATCAAAGTCCTGACCTTAATCCAATCGAAATGTTGTGGAAGGACCTGAAGCGAGCAGTTCATGTGAGGAAACCCACCAACATCCCAGAGTTGAAGGTGTTCTGTATGGAGGAATGGGCTAAAATTCCTCCAAGCCGGTGTGCAGGACTGATCAACAGTTACCGGAAATGTTTAGTTGCAGTTATTACTGTACAAGGGGGTCACACCAGATACTGAAACCAAAGGTTCACATACTTTTGCCACTCACAGATATGTAATATTGAATCATTTTCCTCAATAAATAAATGACCAAGTATATATGTTTTGTCTCATTTGTTTAACTGGGTTCTGTTTATCTACTTTTAGGACTTGTGTGAAAATCTGACAATGTTTTAGGTCATATTTATGCAGAAATATAGAAAATTCTAAAAGGTTCACAAACTTTCAAGCACCACTGTATATAGTGTATATAGCTTGCAACATTTATTGCGCAAGGTGGCCCACTTTAGATCGTTCTTTCTGGACTAGACGGTGCCAGAGTGAGCTACGCCATCATTGATGGTCTCTGGGTTTTTTTTTTTTTCTTTTTTCTTCTTCCCCTTCCCTTCTCCCGAAGAGGGGAAAAGGAGAGGATGGTATAATGTCATACTACCGTGTGTGTATATTGATAAATACCAGTGACTTGTAAACTGTCGGGCACATTCATAGCACTGCTGATTTTACATGAAACAGCAAAATGTTGAACGAGTGCCTCTTAAAGGATTTGGTTGCTAAACCTTTCAGTAATGAAGGTCTACCATCGCAGAATGTCAGCTAACACCGACATAGACTAACTCTCTTCTTCCTGTTATAAGATGCCATTTCTTTTGTTCTAATCGAATATCTCGGCATACTTATCTTGACTTATGGATTTGTTCCGAATTGCATTCTTTCAAGTCATTAATATTTTGCAACTGAGTTTCCCAATATTTCCATTAAATTTGTGCATGCAACTGAAATAAATAAGTGATCTAAACTTGTCAGTGTAATCCCTGAATACATTTGCAGTAACTCCAGTCAGTTATACAACTGGAAGCACATTAGTGTCTCTTTTAGATGTAAATTTATGGATACAAATGTTTTTTTTGAACTAACAGGATTTCACATTGGATGAGTGAAATGCGCTTGCGACTGATTTTTCTGAGTAAAGTCGTTCATATCCAGCAACTATAATCAAATACAAAATATGACACGTCTTTCTTTAATTAATAAAAATGTTGTAATCTTTGGCAGATTGCTGCGGTGTAAGAATTTGTGGCGAATAAGCTTAATGTGTTGATTTGATTTCCTCGTGTTTCTCATTTTGGGGAATTTCAGCACCACACGATCTCAATTGCACTGGGTCACACAGGGATCAGTTGAACTTTCTTGCTTTTGCATCAGATATTTTAGCTGCTTAATTCTCAAGAAGAGGCCAGAAGATATACTTTAGCAATGTAGGTCAGTACCAAAAATACACAGTGGACATTACATAACGGTGACTAGCTTATTGTACTGGATATGAAGTTCTGTGATTCATATCCCAAACTAAGTTGGAGTTTAATTGTTGTGGATCTTTGGGAGATTTACCGATACTCAATGGAAATGATTATATAATTAATCCTGGCAGCTCGGTTGAATCTCCATGAGTAATGAGGCTTTGCGATTGTCCTGGTAGAAGCTTCTGCTTGAGTGCTGCTCATGTTGTACTCTTCTTCTGTGTTTGACCTGAGCATTTCTCATCACTTCCATGCAATGCTTTGGTTAAAGTACTGCATCGTATACTAAAGCAGGGGTTCTCCACCTTTTCTACTCTAAGGCCCACCTACTCGTACTTGTAACGAGTCGGGGCCCATTAAAAAAAGATCCCCAATTATTTTGGCTCATCTGTTCTATTCGAATGTAATAATGTATTGTAAAGTGTATTAATGGGATGCAACATCACTCCCTGTTACAGATGGGAGCGTAGGAATTAAATAAATGCAATAAAAGCAAACTGTTTTTAATTGTAGGTATTGTATTTAAAACCGTATGGATGCGCCAGAAGCCAAACCATGCATGCAGGGCATTCTCAGTCAAAAGGGATTAATGATCCAAAAGTGGAGTCTGGCTGATTAACACAAGAACTTATTGCTATGTTTGTGTACAGCAAACAAGCAAGTTATTAAAACCAAGAAGTGGGTATAAAAAACACTCAGTGGGATAGATCCTTACATGTTCTCAAAGAAGGATCTTTCCTATGAGTTGGAAAATTATGCACCGTTGAGTTCCCTGACGTCTCAAACTACCTGGTGCTGCATACATCGTTCTACACGGACACCCCGATGAAAACCTGGAAGAGCATGGAGGTGTACAATTATTTTTATTTATTTTTTTTTTAATATGTGGCTGGGTTAAAGATCCAAAGATCAGGACAAGATAGACAGCGGTAGATGGATCTGAGTGCAGGAAGAGTGTTTAGCAGGCGTGATCTTTCCAAAAACAAAGCAGAATCATAAAGCAGATTATTTTTTTCGCGGTCCGGTTTCCATCAAATCGTGCGCTCTGATTGGCTTGCAAGTAGTCCGGAATCCTACGATACGGACCTTTTGATGACTTGCTCATTCACAACAACAAACATAGTAGCAATTTTTTGTCAACATTTATTTTCGCATTTCTCAGTATAATAGCATTAATTTTACAGCATGGATAGCGATAATGACAGTGTTCACAGCGAAAGCGAGTTTTACTACCCTGATGAAGGCAAAATAAAAAAACATTTCAGGAGAAAGCTAAAAACCTGTAACTGTTGCTAACACCGAGCAAAAACATGGCTGAATCCTCAATGACTCAATTTTGTATAAATGGGGGACTACATACAGTAGGCGGCAAAAGGTAGGTTTGGGTTTTTTTTTTTCTTTTTTTTTCCCTTTGACATGGAAGTGCACTTGTATACCGAGGAGGAAGCCATTTGCATTACAGCCATGAATAGGGAGGGAAAGTAATCTCATCGCCCCCTACTGGATGCGTTCCAACCTCTATGGCAAAATGAATGGGAATCTCTTTTCAAAAAATTACATTTCAGGTTACGCTTCAAAGTTAAGACAATGGCTTCCATATGTTGTGCATGTCGGGCAGCTCTATCGATCCTGGTGATCATACTTTATTTTTTCCACCGATTTGAATTGTTTTGAATGTTTTTTAATAAGCTGATCAAAGACTACATGGACCCGACATCGCGTATGTGACGTCACCGCAAGTCTAGCGCCTTTCCAAATCTGTAGCAGGTAGCGGCCGGCGAGTAGCCTACATCAACATGCCAATTTGTATAGCGTGGTTGGCAAAGTATTTCTGTACCAATAAGAAATGCATCCCTCGTGGGGATAACCATTACAGATCAGGGCATGTAGTCTCGTCTCATCTCATCTCATTATCTCTAGCTGCTTTATCCTGTTCTACAGGGTCGCAGGCAAGCTGGAGCCTATCCCAGCTGACTACGGGCGAGAGGCGAGGTACACCCTGGACAAGTCGCCAGGTCATCACAGGGCTGACACATAGACACAGACAACCATTCACACTCACACCTACGGTCAATTTAGAGTCACCAGTTAACCTAACCTGCATGTCTTTGGACTGTGGGGGAAACCGGAGCACCCGGAGGAAACCCACGCGGACACGGGGAGAACATGCAAACTCCGCACAGAAAGGCCCTCGCCGGCCACGGGGCTCGAACCCGGACCTTCTTGCTATGAGGTGACAGCGCTAACCACTACACCACCGTGCCGCCCCGGGCATGTAGTCAACTGCCGCTATTCACAGGGAGAGCTGTGAGCACTCGTAAGGGCTAGTATGAAGAACAAAACTTATCAAGCCTACTGCTGACGTAATAGGAGCGACTCTGACTAGACAGTTTGGTTGCAGTCCGTTTCTGACAGGTTAGGCGCAATTTTGATCTTTTAAAAGACAGTGAAATTTCACCTGATACTTTCACAGTTAGTAGATAATCCCAACATATACAACATATTTTTGGGGGTGTACAAGTTCCACGTCATAACTTTGTGGGATTTATTTTTTTTTTAATTGGGTCTATGGGATTTTCAATAGTATGGCTCTCAGCTTAGGAACGTTACCACTAGGTTCGCTGTGTTTCACTTTCCCTCCCTATGAGGATTCAAAATGCTGGCTCGTCTTGGCTTTGTTTTCCCTTTTGGGTGCTCTCATTTTCTGTTAGAATTTGGTAAAGAAAAAAATTAATATATTTACCAGCTTAAGGTCGGTCCATATCGTGAAATGCCGTGACCGAGGTCTTGAAAATACTGAAACACTGAAAATACTGAAACTCGGTCAGTATTTTCAAGACCTCGGTCACGGTATTTCACGATACAGACCGACCTTAAGCTGGTAAATAATATATATGTATTTAAACAGTGTTATAAACATGGCTAGAAACAAACGTGACCATAGTAATGATAATACTTGGCAAAGCCCCTGTGAAAACAGCATCTGTATACGTGTGTGCTGATTGCACTCAAATCAGCGTCATGTGTTTCCCAGAACCAGTGGATCCCAAGAATGTGTACAACCACTCAAGCTGCGCCAGACTTGTCATATCATATCATATATCAAGTTTATTTGTACAGCGCTTTTAACAATAAACATTGTCGCAAAGCAGCTTTACAGAATTTGAACGACTTAAAACATGAGCTAATTTTATCCCTGATCTATCCCCAATGAGCAAGCCTGTGGCGACGGTGGCAAGGAAAAACTCCCTCAGACGACATGAGGAAGAAACCTCGAGAGGAACCAGACTCAAAAGGGAACCCATCCTCATTTGGGCAACAACAGACAGCCTGACTATAATATTAACAGTTTTAACAGGTATAACCCTCAACTGTCCTCATGGGGCCGTCCTTCACAGGAGCGGTGCGATAAAACTCCGACCAGACACAGGGCACCAGGATGGATCAAGCAGGTCCGAGGGGCAGAAGAGGCCAGCATCTCAATCCCAGGATCAACATGTAACTCAGAGGGACAGATGGGGGGGGGAGAAAGAAAACATGTTAGGTATGCCCTAAAAATGACAAGTATTAAATCTGTGTGGTAGGCTCGCAGAGATGAGAGTCTTTACATCAGGCATGACACACAATGGCATGTTAATATGGTAAAAAAAAAATATATCATGACCTGCTCTGGCTGGATGCTTGATTGGGTGATGGGAGCACACTCCTCAGCAATGATGAGATGCAGATGGGACCCTTAGGCCTGGCCAAGACAATTCAGTTACATTTCACCGGGTCTGGGACATGCGACAGAATGTCTGACGGCCGATTCCCTGCAGGCTACAATAGCCAGTCGAGGTCTCCACCGTCTCCACCAAAAGATTTCCTGTTGACTCCCTGTAACTCAGAGGGACAGATTTGGGGGGGGGGAAGAAAACACAGGTGGTTAGGTATGCCCAATGTCACCTGAATAAGTAGGAACAGTATACATATTGCACCGAGTACAAGCAGGGACTCCGGCAACTAACTATGACAGCATAACTAAAAGGAGAGAGCCAGAAGGTAACACAGGCATGAGGGAGCCCCGGGACATAAAGCAGCCAGCCACTACACCGTCAACAAACTCGAGTGAGCAAGCGAGTGGGGACTGACAGCATCCATACATCCCAGTTTACCAAAACACTCTATGTCTGAGGACCCTCCAGATCTACTCCTTTACCTCATAAACACCATTAACAAAAGGCTTGACTAAACAGATATGTTTTCAGCCTAGACTTAAATGCTGAGACTGTGTCTGATTCCCGAACATTACTTGGAAGGCTGTTCCATAACTGTGGGGCTTTGTAAGAAAAGGCTCTGCCCCCTGATGTAGCCTTCACTATACGAGGTACCAGCAGATAGCCTGCACCTTTTGATCTAAGTAGGCGTGGCGGGTCATAGAGGAGCAGAAGTTCACTCAGGTACTGTGGTGCGAGACCATTTAGTGCTTTAAAGGTCAATAGTAGTATTTTATAATCAATACGAAATTTGATTGGGAGCCAATGCAGTGTGGATAAGACAGGCGTGATGTGGTCATATTTTCTAGTTCTAGTAAGGACTCTTGCTGCTGCATTTTGAACTAACTGGAGCTTGTTTATGCACTTATTGGAACATCCAGACAGTAAGGCATTACAATAATCCAACCTGGAGGTAACGAAAGCATGGACTAGTTTTTCTGCATCATGCAATGACATTAAATTTCTTATCTTTGCAATATTTCTGAGATGAAAGAAAGCTATCCGGGTGATGTCTACTCCTTTACCTCATAAACACCATTAACAAAAGGCTTGACTAAACAGACATGTTTTCAGCCTCGACTTAAATGCTGAGACTGTGTCTGATTCCCGAGACTTGTGTGCGCAAAGGCATGACAGTCAAGTGTTCACCTGCTGTGTGACCACAACTTTTAGCTCACGTGTATATAGACCCCTTCGCATGTTTGTAAACAAACCGACCGTTGCCAGGATGCGCGCGCAGCCTGGACCCAGAAACAATGGCGCTGCCCATAGACCGGCATTATGAGCTGTCAGATTATGCCAAACAATTGTTGTTACAAGATCGAGAATGCTACATAAATAAGTTAACTCTAACAAGTGGACATCGCCTACCGGATCCGTATTTAATTAAAGAGTGGACGGACGATGTTAGTAAGTTCCCTGGTATACAATGGCCAGATATATACTCATACCTTATTGACAAGACTTCAGTGTACACCCACGAAAAACTTCGTGCCTACAAGTCATGTGCGGGCATGTACAACTTGATTAACAATGGGACATTCATATTCATTTTGTTTTAATCAAATTATGCCAGTGATGTGATGGCAATGTGGTTTTAGCTACAAGAGCAAATACCAACACTAAACAGCAATTTGCAGGAGGTAATGGCATGAAAGGAATGATAGTGTAAAGAGTGCAGCTAAGAGAAATCAGAGCTGCGTAAAAAGCGAGAGGCAGAGACCAGAAATGAAACTGAACGGGGCGGGAGCTAGGTTAGAGCAGTCAACGTAAGTTGGCATTTAGAGTGAGGGCACACAATTTTACCTTTCCATCCTTGCTTTAAAATTGTGATTTTCGGCATACACAAATAATGATGGCACAAAATCTGGACTGCTTGAGTCAAGCGAGAGCTCTCCTACAAACAAAATCGCATGCAAAGCTAAGTTAACATGCTAACAATATTCATTACATTGTGTAACTATGACCCAGCTAATCAGACAAACGCTACCAAAGTATTTTGCTACATCAATAAACGAAGACTAGAAAGAATAAAAAAGAAAGATTTAATAAATAGCCTGATCTTACCTGTGATGAAGTGGGCGCTGCAAACCCGCGCATTTTTGATAGTGCTTTCATCCCAGTCTACACGTTTGACGGCTTGTAGTCATAGACGTCGGCGATTTTTTTATTTATTTATTTATTTATTTATTTTTTGGAATGGGTGAGATCCTGATGGAATTCTGAACATTTTAACCCCATCACTGCTATGATTCTGAAACCTGAAAACACAACAACTAGGCATTTCTGAGTCTTTTTTGGGTCCAGGCTGCGCGCGCAATTTCCGCTTTTGTATGAGTGACGTTTACTGCGAAGGGGTCTATAGTCATGCATCGATTAACCCATCGCGAGCTGTAGTGTGACCGTAGGCAGATGTGACATCGGATGCAACCCAGCAATTGTACCTTCCTATGAGTAAAAAATTGGCTTCAACTTGGGGGGGAGGATTCGCGGCCCAGTGTACCCAGTCTGTCATCACTTGTGTATTGTCTTGTACTATTCAATGATTGTGTTTCTTATAAGACCAGGCGATATATCGATAAATGATCATTATTGCGATATGACTATTCGGTTAACTGAAATATCGTATTGCGATTGAGCAGAAATATCATCTGCAGTGTTTTTACTCCACAAATACATCAATGAAGGGTCTGTATAATGTGACATGAAACGCAAAAGTAGCTTAATAATAAATTAGGCTTATTATATTACAATCTTGCTGTTGGCAGGAGGTGGAGGAGCAGACACCGGGTCACGGGTGGAAGAAAAAGGGCTTTATTAACCCAAAACTGGAGTAAGGAGCAAAAAAAAAAAAAAACATATGGAAAACCGGGGACAAAAACAAAGCAAATACAGGTAGAGTTCTAGCCTGGCTAACGCGACTTCAAAGCTCTCCGAGCATTTGGTCTGGCCAAGCTATTAAGCCAAACCGTTTCCCAGAGCCCGTGGTTGACCCGCCTCCCTGAAATGCCTCAGTTTGCTACTGGTCGAAGCCAGAAAAGGCTGTGACGAAGCTTAAACCAATCACATCACTCTTTCCTCTGACGTATGTGACGTGACGGGGCTAACTGGTAGATTAAACTCTTACCGAAGCCGGTCGGGAGCAAGGCGAAAGCGTCCTTCCTTTCAATAAATACCTCCACGGCTGCTCTTTGCTCCGTTTTCAATGAGAACTTCCCGTTGAATGCTTTCAATACAGCATCTACCGCTGTGTTAAAGGCTTGCCGCTGCTCCATGTTCGTGATGTGAATGAAGCGCTTCCGGCATAGATTCTGTAAACAATCTATGGCTTCCGGTCGCAGTTCTACTACGTCACTGCCTTGAACACGCCTCTACCCAGGGCCGTTGGAGATGCTCAAAGTTGATTGGTTCCCGATTTTTCGGGAGCTTGGAAATGCTGTAGATAGCCTGCCTGGCCAGACTAAGCTCGGAACAGGCCCTCGTGTTGCGTCACGCTTAGGATGGGCGGGCCCAGGCTAGTAGAGTTCCAGAGCAGAGAGTAAGTACAGTGTGCAAGAGCAGCATTGGAGCTCATGAACAAGAGCCCCATGTTCTGAGCTGCACGAGTTTATGATGGTTGCCCAACAAGCCCAAACTGGGGAAAGTATCCCTTGTTGCAGCCTGTGGGATGGAGCGGCCTGGATGTGGGCGGAGTGAGAAGTTGGATACTTGCCATATATGGAGGCAATGATGTGCAAAGATTATGGTTAGGATTTGGGTAAGGGTGTATCATGTAATCTTCCTTATATGGTAAATGTGTGACATCTCGTCTCGCCCTGTCCTGCAGGCTACAGCAAGGACACTCTCGAACTGGCCACGGAAGTGCACGAGCGCCCTCTGATGTCCCTGCGTCGATATACTTGCAAACAATCTGCATGTGCAGTCATGTTCTTTTGTCTCTGAGCATTATTTTCACAGCATAATATATGATATGCGACACAAATATTGTCAGAAAATATCGTGATATAATTTTTAGGTCACATCACTCAGCCCTAATGTCATAGACTGCAACATGCCTCGATGCTAATTAATTGCAAGATGGTGAATACAGCAGCGTCATCCGACTTTTTTAAAAGTCCTGTAAGATATGATGAAGGTTACAGGTGTGACAGGGTAATCATAATTCATAATCATGAGTACAGTCTATTCTATAAGGAGGAAGCCTTAATAAGGGCAGGAAAGGACTGTCGAAAACAGTCAGCACTATACCCAAGGCTTAAAACAGGGATGTGATTTTTCCGCGAATTCGCGGAATTCCGCTTTTTTCACCTCAAAACTTGAAAAAAAAAATGTTTCCGATTTTTCACTCAAATCCACATTCGTATCCTATTCGTTCCGACTTTGTTTGAAAGATGGCAGCCTCGGATTTGCATCTTTATGCCTCGATCACGGAGGCTGCCATCTTTCAACTGTTTGTTTGAAGCGAGCGCGTTCATTGGTTGTTACAGAGCGATGGGCCAATCACGTACCTCGTTTCATCTCATTGACGTAATTACGTCATTTACGCAATTACGTCATTGAGATGAAACGAGGTACGTGATTGGCCCATCGCTCTGTAACAACCAATGAACGCGCTTGTTAGATAGCTGTATGTAAGCTCGCTTCAAACAAAGAGTTGAAAGATGGCAGCCTCCGTGATCGAACGTAAAGATGCAAATCGAGTTAAAGAAATCGACAGAATAGTGAAAAACAAGTCCCGCTGGGAATGGTTGGAGAAAGAGGTTGCTACAGACGTTGGACATGAGACTGTGAGACATTTGTTCAGCGATTTCGTTCTTTGGGGAGAGGGCAGAGGTCTCTGGCTGTCAAGTTTGGGGATACTGGGACCTCCCCTGCCCGAGCTACGAGCGTCCAAAGTCGGGCTGGAGCCCGGGATAGAAACGAAACCTAAGCGGAGCGCCGCGGCTCGCCTCGGGGCGAATTACGTCCCAAAGCGCGGGGCTAGCTCGCCCTGCCCTCGCTGGTTCTTTGGGGGGGGGTGAGTGAGTGAGAGAGAGTGAGTGTGTGTGTGAGAGAGAGTGAGTGTGTGTGTGAGAGAGAGAGTGAGTGTGTGTGTCAGAGTTGCATGTTGACCATTAAATTGGCTTGAATTTGTTAATCATGACAAGTTTTTTTCTTGTGTGTTTTGCTTGGCATTTTAGTACAATTTTTAAGTCAGAAAACCCCAAAACCCAGGAGCTTCGGGGGGCTTCCCCCCTTGTCCCCCCACCAGGGCGCTGCCCTGGACCAGCTGGGGGCCTGCGGCCCCCAGACCCCCGCCTAAAATTTGCAGATAATTTCACCAGCCCCAAATCACATCCCTGTTAAAAGTTATTGTTAAATATTCAGGGTGGCCACGGGTCCTTAAGTCTTAAATTGTCTTAAATTTCAAACCCCGTGGTCTTAAATTTTCAATCTTAAATTTATGGACATTTTACTCAGTCATATCGGTAAAATGTGGTACACTTTGGATGGGGAAAAGTTTAATCGTTTTTGATGCTCACAATTATACCGCACAGGCTCTGAATCCACCGGTTGCTAGATACACGCGTGCTTGACAACCACTCAGTGCCTGATCTGTTGATGGAGGGTAGTCCGAGCCACAATGGGTAAATGTAAATTTCATGATAACTGGCTGCAAGATGCAAAATACTCATGGTGGCTGAAAGCTGTACCCAAAGATGCCAACGAGGCATACTGTGTAGCATGCTGTAAGACTTTTAAGTTGGCCACAATGGGGATAAGAGCGGTGGACTCTCATATGAAAAGCGCCAAGCATGTTGCTTTTGCTAAAGGCCGCGAGCATCAGCCTCAAATATCCGACTTCAGCGCTGCCACCACTAACGGTCGTGGAGAAGAGGATAGATCTGCGAGATGTAAGAGAATATTGTGTGTGTGTGTGAGAGAATATATTCTATTGCGTGCATGTGAGAGAATAGTATTGTTTGTGTGTGGGTATCGTTCCAAGTGTTTTAAGAAGTGCAAGTGAGCATACCTTTCAAGTGAGTGAGCCGAAGTTTCAGGTGTATGTGCATTCACATTGTGTAACTGTTGTTTTCTGCATTGTTGTTTGACCAAAGATGGAATTGAACAATTCTGCTTACAGTGTGACTCCCCAAGCAGAGAAAATAATAATTAAAAAACCTGTTGCATTGGATTCTGTGTGTGACTTCATTCACATTTTCACATTGTTACATTGGATTCAAACGTTGTGACTGCATTCTGATTGTCACATAGTTACAGGTTTATCCGATCCTTATATTGTGTTCTGAGTGTGTGAATGCCTGTCAAGGAAAAGAAATGAAGTACTTCTACTAGAATAGTGTTTTCTGGTGAATGTTTACAAGGACAATAAGTTACATTAAATTATATAGTTTTTTTTTTTTTCTCAAAAGAGTACGTTTTTGCGTGACTTTTTAGATTTGGTCTTAATTTTTTTTTGGAACATGGTATGAAAAAGTCTTAAGTCTTAAATTTAACTTGGACAAACCTGTAGACACCCTGATATTATATGGACACGAGTGTTTACTGGGAAATACACCACTTGTAGCTCGTATGAAAAATACATCCAGGGCATGGAGAACCAAAACCGTGACCTAACTCTCTATATGTTACTTGTGAGGAAATCAATGAATTGTTTTGATAAATTTGGGTGCTTTCTGTTTCTGAATGTGTCTGGATAATAAAAAGAAAATCACAAGTTGGTTTGAAGATATGAAGTTTATCTTCTCGTTTTGAAAAAAAAAAAATCACATTTTTCATACAAAATACATCACGGATCTGAGTGACCGATTTCACGCCAGTGATGTCACTCCCAGTGTTTCCCCACTGACGAGAAGCGTGTTGTCAAAATGGCGAACCGGTTCAAAAGTAAAATTCTTTTGATTAAACTTGCTTTTTTTTTTTGTGGATGTGTCCATATAATATAAAGAACATTACACGGCGTTTATCTTCTCATGTTAAATATTTTCATTCATTCACTTCACTCACTCGTGAATATGGTCACCACTCGAAGATAAACTTCATATCTTCACACAACCGTGTAATGTTGTCTATGGTGTGTGTTTTTTTTTTTTTTTTCTTTTTCATGGGGCAAACTCCACTGGCTTATTCATAATTTCAAAACAAGGATTCTGCATCTTAAACGTATGTGTGTGTGTGTGTGTGTGTGTGTGTGTTCTCTTGTCTCTAGGTGGGTACGTCCTCAATAGTTTACCCAGCAGCCATGTTTGCTCCTCAGGTGGCAGCTAGAGGAGTGCCTGTGGCTGAATTTAACATGGAATGCACACCTGCCACCAATCGCTTTATGTGAGTCTCTCTCTCTCTCTCTCTCTCTCTCTCTCACTCTCTCTCTCACTCACACACACACACACACAAAGAGAGAGAGCTTTGTTTCCCTCCACATTATTTCAGTATTCTGTATATCATCCAGTCTCTCTTGTATATCTCTCTGAAATACAGACCCCTAGGATTGATTTGTTATATATATATAAAATCATTAAAATTTATTCAAACTGAGTGCCTGTGTGCATCCTGTTTTGAGGAACTTCCTGTTGTTGTTGTTGTTGTTTTTTAAAATATATAAACAGTGTTCTTAGTCTTCTATTAAAAGCAGCTGTGATCTAATAGAGGTGTTGCAATATTTCCACCTTCTCTCCATCAGGTATCATTTTGATGGTCCGTGTGGCAGCACTCTGCCTCCTGCCCTGGCACCCCATGAGAGCGAAGGTGTCTGAGGAATCCCAAAGCACCTGGTCCAGCACTTTAGAACAAACAACACGCCTCCTGTGTGTTGTTGATCATGTTCTTTTACATCCTGTCCCTGTGTTTGTGTTCTATTTGATGTGAAGGCAAAATTAATATTGTTTGACATTAAAAAATTAATAAATTCCATCTATGCCTTTTATTTGCCTGTTTTTTTATTATTATTATTATTATTAGTAGTAGTAGTAGTAGTAAAGGTGCAGCAAGCTATTAACACTTCATTTTTGTCCAGAAAATCTTATTCGTCAAGTTTATTTTTATAGCACTTTTAACAATAGACATTGTCACAAAGCTGCTTGACAGAATTTGTGACTTTAAACATGAGCTAATTTTATCCCTAATTTATCCCCAATGAGCGAGCCTGTGGTGACGGTGGCGAGGAAAAACTCCCTCAGATGACATGAGGAAGAAACTTTGAGAGAAACCAGACTCAAAAGGGAACCCATCCTCATTTGGGTGATAACATTTTAACAGTTTTAACATTATTAATTAGTTGGCTTGAAACCGCTTGCACCCCTCAGCTACATCACTTTGATTGAGAACGCAGATGGTGGAAATGGTGACTAGTTTAGGATTTTTAGTCGAGTGTGAAAACCATTTTCAAACCGAGAAGACTGAACTCTGTGTGAGCTTCGAGTGAACTCTTGTATGAAAGTACAGCTTCCAGTATTTAATAGCGATTGGTTGAATATGTCACTGGGTTCCTACTATCACCTCACTTTTGTTGTGCAAGCTTGCACTGAGAGCATTGCACTAAATGCTCACTAAACTCCTATTTAGCAACAATTGTATGTACAACATGTATGATATAATTGGTAAATTCAAACTGCAGTTTGCATGGGAAGCATTAGACACCTGTGATTACCAAACTTAGAAAATGCATCATGTACGCAGTACATGCTACATACATTCTAGTACATATTAAATGTATATTAATACATACTATGTACATACTAATACATATTACATACATACTGTGGTTATAAAAAGTGTAAGGTTTTTCTGATGTAAAAAAAAAAATGAGACCACAATAAATAATTTCAAAACTTTTCCCACCTTTAATGTGACCTATAACCTGTACAATTCAGTTGAAAAAGAAACAAATCTGTTAGGGGGGAAAATGTCTCCTCTCATCTCATTATCTCTAGCTGCTTTATCCTGTTCTACAGGGTCGCAGGCAAGCTGGAGCCTATCCCAGCTGACTACGGGCGAGAGGCGGGGTACACCCTGGACAAGTCGCCAGGTCATCACAGGGCTGACACACAGACACAGACAACCATTCACACTCACATTCACACCTACGGTCAATTTAGAGCCACCAGTTAACCTAACCTGCATGTCTTTGGACTGTGGGGGAAACCGGAGCACCCGGAGGAAACCCACGCGGACACGGGGAGAACATTCAAACTCCGCACAGAAAGGCCCTCGCCGGCCACGGGGCTCGAACCCGGACCTTCTTGCTGTGAGGCGACAGCGCTAACCACGACACCACCGTGCTGGGGGAAAAACATAAAAAATAAAAAACGTACAATAAGCTGGTTGCATAAGTGTGCACACCCTTAAACTAATACTTTGTTGAAGCACCTTTTGATTTAATTACAGCATTCAGTCTTTTTAGGTTCACACCTGCCATCAGTTAAAATGACTCTGATGAACCCCAAATAAAGTTCAGACATTTACTCAGTTGCATCCTCCAGCAAAAGCCAGCGTTCGCAGAGAGCTTACAAAGCGTCAAAGGGATCTCATTGTTGAAAGGTATCAGTCAGGAGAAGGGTGCAAAAACATTTCCACAGCATTAGATATACCATGGAGCACAGTGAAGACAGTCATCAAGAAGTGGAGAAAATATGGGAGAACAGTGACATTACTGAGAACTGGACGTCCCTCCAAAATTGATGAAAAGACAAGACGAAAACTGTTCAGGGAGGCTGCCAAGAGGCCTACAGCAACACTGAAGGAGCTGCAGGAATTTCTGGCAAGTACTGGTTGTGTACTACACGTGACAACAATCTCCATGTGTCTGGACTATGAGGTAGGGTCAAAGAAAAACATCCAGGCTCGGCTAAATTTTGCAAAAAAAAAATACATCAACTCTCCCAAAAGCATGTGGGGAAAATGTGTTATGGTCTGATGAAACCAAGGTTGAACATTTTGGCCACAATTCCAAAAGGTATGTTTGGTGCAAAAACACCACTGCGCATCACCAAAAGAACCCCATACCCACGGTGAAGCATGGTGGTGGCAGCATCATATTTTGGGGTCGTTTTTCTTCAGCTGGAACAGGGGCTTTAGTCCAGGTGGAGGGAATTATGAACAGTTTTAAATTTTGGCCCAAAACCTTCAGGTGTCTGCTAGAAAGCTGAAGAGGAATTTCATCTTTCAGCATGACAATGACCCCAAAAAAGTTTTGGAATGACCCAGCCAGAGCCCAGACCTAAATCCAATTGAAAATCTGCGGGGTGACCTGAAGAGGGCTGTGCACAAGAGATGCCCTCACAATCTGACAGATTTGGAGCGCTTTTCCAAGGAAGAGACGGCAAATATTGGCAAGTCTAGATGTGGCAGGCTGATAGACTCCGACCCAAAAAGACTGAATGCTGTAATTAAATCAAAAGGTGCTTCAACAAAGTATTAGTTTAAGGGTGTGCACACTTATGCAACCAGGTTATTGTACTTTTTTTATTTTTTATGTTTTCCCCCCTAATGGATTTGTTTGTTTTTCAATTGAATTGTACAGGTTATAGGTCACATTAAAGGTGGGAAAAGTTTTGAATTATTTATCGTGGTCTTTTTTTTTTTTTACATCAGAAAAACCTATCATTTTAACGGGGTGTGTACACTTTTTATATCCACTGCACTAAATGTGTAAAAGGTTGTGCTTCTAGACATGCTGTATCATAATTTCATTTCAGAGACACCTTAGAAACACTGACTCACAAAATGCCTATACAATAGAGGTGTCTAGTTTTTTAGCGTCAGGATTTCATTTACGTTTTTGTGGGCTGGAAATTAGCCCTGTGATGGACTGGCGAGGGTCATTTTCAGATTTGGTTACTGAAAATGAACTCCAACTCTGTCGGGTGAACTGTTTAGCTCCTGTTAAGAAGACACCATTATACCAGCATTGGTTGTTGACACTGACCTAAACAAAACCGGCATAAACCAATCCAGTGTGTCTTTTTAGATAGTATACTGGACTCAGAGGCATGACGGGTAACACAACGGAACTTCAGCATCTAGTGTGGGGTGTAACACATACCAGTCAAAAGTTTGGACACCCCTACTCATTCATAGGATTTTCTGTATTTTGACTATTTTCTACAATGTAGAACAATACTGAAGACATCAAAACTAAGAAATAACATCTGGAACATATATGAAATTATGTGGTAAACAGAAAAAGTATGAAAAAAAGTTTCATATTTTAGATTCTTCAAAGTAGCCACCGTTTACCTTGATGATGCTTTGCACACTATTGGCATTATCTTAACCAGCTTCATGAGGTCGTCACCTGGAATACTTTTCAATTAACAGGCGTGCCTCGTCAAAAGTTAATTAGTGGACGAGTTTCTTGCCTTCTTAATGTGTTTGAGACCAAACAGTAAATAATAAAAATACAGTAAATAGCCCTATTTACTCTAGTAGCTCATGCTGGTTATGTATGCACTTTTATGTCCAGAGCTAAACTCTTCAGAAATCAACTAATTGAAGGTCACTGATCAATGTTTGCTTGGTAACACATTTGCCACTGACGGCGAAATTGGCGAAATGCCCACGCCCCCTTTTTAGCGAAGAACTACCAATTACCACCGCTGTATCTCCGGAACCGTTCGGCCTAGAAGGTCATGTGACCATTCAAAATGTCCGGAATTGCCACATTATGGGGGGTCGGTAATACATTATTATGTCCTAAAACCAATGGTTTTCAAGATATTTGCAAAAGACTAATTTCAACACATTTCGAACCCATGTTCAGTGTAATTTACATGGATGTAATATATATGCCATGCCATGACTCATCCCACCATTGCCCTGACACTGTTTTGCTACTGAGTGTTCATGAAAATACCAAGTGTATCCTATAATATTTGTTTCTTTTTGTTTTAGGAAGTGATCAGCGTTCAAGTTTTAAAGTGTTCTTTGATGGAAAGTAATTATAATTTGAATCACTGCCTGCTGTTATTGTAATATGGTAAGATTTCATGAGACTCCAGAATAAGGAGAAGCATCTACATGATACAATACCTACCAACCGTAAGACTGTTTTTGTACAGCATGCTTCGACTTCATCCATTGGGCAGAAATCGGTGGCAAAAAAAGATGCGGCAGAAACGATAAGGTACATTGACTATGCTAGAGAAAGAGGGTACAGTATGCTGGAGCTTCTGAAGTATAAGTTGACCAGCACATCCCATTTCCTCACCACTGAAGGTAAAGATGGAATACGATTGAAATGCCTGATAAAGCGTCCCTATCAAGAGAACTGGTCAACCAACTTCCACAAGACAAAAGGAATGTAAAATGTGATGCTCAAATGATAACAGTTGATTTCATGGCACTCGTACGTAGACTACCAATAAAAAAGATGGACATTGAAACATTTGGGCAATTGGCTGAGACTTTATCCAAAATCATTCTTGCTACCGCAGTGGAGTCAACAAGAATAGATATTATTTTTGATGTTTATCAAAAATCATCGATCAAGCAAATGGAACGTGCAGAGAGAAGTTCCGAACAAATCACTATCACCATTAGGTCTGACAATCAGAAGGTACCTGTTGATCTAGACATGTTCTGGAGCTCAATGTTGAACAAAGTGAGGTTCCAAGAGTACTTCTTCAAGTGGATGCTACAAAATATTGTGTCAGATAAGGAAATCTTCTTCGGTGGAGTATATGGTGGTGAATGTAGAAAACTGTTTGCGGGCAAAGAAACAACAATCACAAAGCTCTCAAGCAACCAAGAAGAGGCTGATGACAGAATCATGTTCCATATCAATGATGGTGTAAAACATGGTTTTCAATCGATCTTAGTTGACTCACCTGACACAGACGTTTTCGTAAACCTCATCTTCCATTTCAAGAAAACATGGGAACTACAAAAACTCTATGTAAAGCTTGGCAACAGGAAGAACAAGAAGACTGTGCCTGTTCACCTGTTAGTTGATCAACTGAACAGCAATTTGGTGTCGTGTCTACCAGCAATTCACGCATTAAGTGGGTGCGACAGTACCAGCAATTTGGGTTCAAAGCTGGCTGGCCTGAAAGCTTCAATGGATCTCTCTCTATTGGAAGGGTTTGGTGCAGAGGAATTGTCACCGAAGATGATAAGTAATGCTGAAAAATTCCTTGTAACTGGATTAAAGAAAACCGACTGTTCAACATTTGATGAGTATTGATGGGAGCAGTACCATAATTCTAGGAAAGAACTTGACTTTAACCAGCTTGTGTGCTGTTCCTCCACACTACAAGAACACATAAAACGAGCATATCTGCAGTGCAGATTGTGGTTAGAAGCTCCAAATCCTCTAATGATTAAACTAGATCCGCTCAAGTTTGGATATAAAACAACAGACTTCGGCATAACTCCTGTGATACTGCCTGTACCATGCAGACCAGATGACCTACCGCCTCCATGCAAATGCCCAACGTCATGTATGAGTACCAAGAAATGCACTTGCAGAGCAAAGAACTTAAAATGTGTGGTGTTTTGTGGTTGTAGTAAGGGCAAAAAGTGTTGAAATCCACATAACTAAACTGACAAATATGGATAATGTACATACAGTAAGTAATATAAAAAAGGTCAGGACTGTAGTGTATGATGCAGAAATTAGTTTATTGCAAATATATTGAAAACCATTGGTTTTAGGACATAATAATGTATTACCGACCCCCCATAATGTGGCAATTCCGGACATTTTGAATGGTCACATGACCTTCTAGGCCGAACGGTTCCGGAGATACAGTGGTGGTAATTGGTAGTTCTTCGCTAAAAAGGGGGCGTGGCCATTTCGCCAATTTCGCCGTCAGTGGCAAATGTGTTACCAAGCAAACATTGATCAGTGACCTTCAATTAGTTGATTTCTGAAGAGTTTAGCTCTGGACATAAAAGTGCATACATAACCAGCATGAACTACTCTAGTAATTCCACAACTGTAGTAATCCATATTATGTCAAGAACCGTCAACAAAGTAAAGAAAAACAACATCCGTCATTACTTTAAGACATGACGTGTCTTTTAATTCATTAAAATAAAGAAAAAACACTGAATTAGAAGGTGTGTCCTAACTTTTGACTGTATGCTTCTGATAGGACATGGACCTTATTAACTGTCAAGCAGATCTGAAAGAAATTTCCAGATAGTAGTAGTAGAAGAAGAAAAAGACTGTATGTCACATGTACACTCAAGCACACAGTGAAATTTAACCTCAACATTTAACTTATCTGAAACAGTGAACACACACATGCACACATAAGTGAGCAATGAGCACGCACACATACCCAGAGCAGTGGGCAGCTATGCTACAGCACCCAGGGAGCAGTTGGGGGTTAGGTACCTTGCTCAAGGGCACTTGAGCCCAACCTCAGGCCATGGCTGCGCCATGTTAACCTAACCCCATGTCTTTGGACTGTGGGGGAAACCGGAGCACCCTGAGGAAACCCACACAGACACAGGGAGAACATGCAAACTCCACACAGAAAGGCCTCCATCAGCCTCTGGGCTCGAACCCAGAACCTTCTTGCTGTGAGGCACCAGTGCTAACCACTACACCACTGTGCTTGCGAATTTTATTTTTGGGATTTTAATCCATAGCAAAGCTCTCTTTTATGCATCCATGTTGGGACAAATTTATGCAATTAAAACAGCAGTCGAACGGATCATTAAGGCTTGCAGTTAAATGAGACAACATTGGATATTATTTCTCTACAACAGAATCTTTTGTATAATGTCAGTTCTAATTAGTTTCTTGCATAAATGAATCCCAAGCTACCATTTATTTCTGGGCAGTCATTGAACAGTGTAATATAATAAGGTTGTTCCTTTACAATTTGTTAAAATGAGGTATTGAATTGCATGTAATTGTTATGCTACAATGACCTACCTCGATTATGTAACGATTGAATCTGACATGGAAAAGGTGTTCGGCGTCTTTCACACCGAGTAAAACACAATTTCTGAGAGAGATCTGCTTGATGAAAAGGGCATATCTTTCTTTTCTTTTTTTTTAAACAAATGAATTTAACGAGTTGTAGTTTTATGTTTGTCTTAATAAAACAAAAATGTGTCAAAGCTCAATCATGTGAAGAACATCATTTCTATACCTGAGACTTCTAGTGCCTTGAATATCAATCTGATGATATTCATCCCCCTTGAAAGTCATCAGATTAGTCAGGGTTATAAATGACACAAAGAATCTTTTAACATAACCAGTATTCATTCAGTATTCATTCTGAATTTAGTCAGCAGATGTTTACAGAAAACAAAAGCTGAAAAAATGCTGCTTTCATAAGTATTCAACCCCTTCAGACTATTACTTGGTAGTGCCACCTTTCTGTGCCATAGATTCTCAAAATCTGGACTTTGTCTTGGCCACTGTAGACTATCCACCATTCCTTTATTGCTTCGGCCTTGTGTTTGGGCCCATTCTCCTTCTGAAAGGTGATGTTTTTTTTTTCCTGAAGCAGGTTCTTTTGTAAAAGGAACCTCCAATTTTGACAAGAAGCCCAGGTTCTTGAGGATAACAAGTGAAAACAGAGCATGATGCTGCCAACACCATGTTTCACATCCTCACTTTAAATCCAACAGGGCTTACTGGGATGTCCAACCTCTTAGATGTAATTTTACACCCTAATCTTTAGTTATTACATTCCATGACCTTATCTTTAACTTCCTTAGAATGTTCCTTAAGGCCCGGTCCCACAATACTGATAACTATATAACTACAACTATAACAAGAACTATAAATAAATCAGTCCCCTGCAGTTTATGTGGTTGGTGGTCAGACCAGACTGATAACGATACCTATAGCCCAGGCCTGGGTTTATCCGTATCAGTGAGATTGCTTCTGGAGCTATTTTTCCAGGGCTGGACCTGATCCAAAAAAACATCTGACCAATCAGCTAATTGTTTACATGTGATGTTGTCTAAGCATGTGCTATTTTTCCCCAAACATCTTTGTACATCCTTGCTGCATCATGAAGTCACAGAATACGGATTCACGGAAAATAAAAAATATAATACAAAGCACAGATCTTTTATTCACGGATACGTGATTTTCCATGAAATATCTCATCTCATCTCGTTATCTCTAGCCCTGTTCTACAGGGTCGCAGGCAAGCTGGAGCCTATCCCAGCTGACTACGGGCGAAAGGCAGGGTACACCCTGGACAAGTTGCCAGGTCATCACAGGGCTGACACATAGAGACAGACAACCATTCACACCTACGGTCAATTTAGAGTCACCAGTTAGCCTAACCTGCATGTCTTTGGACTGTGGGGGAAACTGGAGCACCCGGAGGAAACCCACGCGGACAACATGCAAACTCCGCATAGAAAGGCCCTCGCCAGCCACGGGGCTTGAACCCAGACCTTCTTGCTGTGAGGCGACAGCGCTAACCACTACACCACCGTGCCGCCCCTCCATGAAATATCAATAATAAATTAAAAAAGTAAACATATAAATGCAGGTCAGATATTTTAGTTATGAACTTTGGCAGTCCAAACATTTCATTGTTTTAGACTTCTTAACTTTTTATCTGTGATGCATTATCTGTATGAAACTGATAACCAATCTATAATATCCTGAAATGTCCATGACCAATCCGTAAATTATTAGCATCGTGATGCATCTGTACTAAAATCCGTAACCACTAGGTATTTTGTATCCTTTTTTATTATATGTCCGTAGTCCGTGACCTATCTTTATCTCTGGTCAACCACCAGAGTATGTACTGTACATGGGTTGTTTTGAAGTCCAAGCTGTACAGTATGACCTGGAATAATGTGCTACTACTTGGAAAAAACTTTCATGACTATTCCTAAGTTGCATGCATTTATTTACCTAAGTGGCAGGACCAAATGATATTATGGTCGGGATTATAGTTGTGGTGTGACTGCTCCAGACTGGAACTAAATTCAGGCAGAGGTACAGTCATAGTTGTAGTTATAGGTATAGTTATAGTTATCGGTGTTGTGGGACCGGGCCCTTAGCCTTCATTTTCACTGATAGTCCCTTCAATGACAGTTCTACTGAGGTGGTTCAGAAAATGGGAGCTGTTTTAATATTTCAAAGGTAAAGGCAAATTATGTCCTTGTTAAAACAATATCTTTAATTTGGACTTTTGAGAATGTGGGGTGCTATTGCAAGCCAATAATTTATTTTACTTTGAAATTTCACTGTAAGAGAACATGAGGTGGCACAGTGGTGCAGTGGTTAGCACTGTTGCCTCACTGCAAGTAGGTTCCAGGTTCGAACCTCATGGTGAACAGAGGCCTTTCTGTGTGGAGTTTGCATGTTCTGCCTGTGGTTTCCTCTGGGTGCTTCACAGTCCAAAGACATGCAGATTATGTAAAATACCCAGCCACTAGGGTTGCACAAGACAGTGCATACTTACAACACCGATTCCAAAAAAGCTGGGACAAAGTACAAATTGTAAATGGAATGCAATAATTTACAAATCTCAAAAACTGATATTGTATTCACAATAGAACATAGACAACATATCAAATGTCGAAAGTGAGATATTTTGAAATTTCATGCCAAATATTGGCTCATTTGAAATTTCATGACAGCAACACATCTCAAAAAAGTTGAGACAGGGGCAATAAGAGGCTGGAAAAGTTAAAGGTACGAAAAAGGAACAGCTGGAGGACCAAATTGCAACTCATTAGGTCAATTGTCAATAGGTCATTAACATGACTGGGTATAAAAAGAGCATCTTGGAGTGGCAGCGGCTCTCAGAAGTAAAGATGGGAAGAGGATCACCAATCCCCCTAATTCTGCGCCGACAAATAGTGGAGCAATATCAGAAAGGAGTTCGACAGTGTAAAATTGCAAAGAGTTTGAACATATCATCATCTACAGTGCATAATATCGTCAAAAGATTCAGAGAATCTGGAAGAATCTCTGTGCGTAAGGGTCAAGGCCGGAAAACCATACTGGGTGCCCGTGATCTTCGGGCCCTTAGACGGCACTGCATCACATACAGGCATGCTTCTGTATTGGAAATCACAAAATGGGCTCAGGAATATTTCCAGAGAACATTTATCTGTGAACACAATTCACCGTGCCATCCGCCGTTGCCAGCTAAGACTCTATAGTTCAAAGAAGAAGCCGTATCTAAACATGATCCAGAAGCGCAGACGTCATCTCTGGGCCAAGGCTCATTTAAAATGGACTGTGGCAAAGTGGAAAACTGTTCTGTGGTCAGACGAATCAAAATTTGAAGTTTTTATGGAAATCAGGGACGCCAAAGAGGAAAAGGACGACCCAAGTTGTTATCAGCGCTCAGTTCAGAAGCCTGCATCTCTGATGGTATGGGGTTGCATTAGTGCGCGTGGCATGGGCAGCTTACACATCTGGAAAGACACCATCAATGCTGAAAGGTATATCCAGGTTCTAGAGCAACATATGCTCCCATCCAGACGACGTCTCTTTCAGGGAAGACCTTGCATTTTCCAACATGACAATGCCAAACCACATACTGCATCAATTACAGCATCATGGCTGCGTAGAAGATGGGTCCGGGTACTGAACTGGCCAGCCTGCAGTCCAGATCTTTCACCCATAGAAAACATTTGGCGCATCATAAAACGGAAGATACGACAAAAAAGACCTAAGACAGTTGAGCAACTAGAATCCTACATTAGACAAGAATGGGTTAACATTCCTATCCCTAAACTTGAGCAACTTGTCTCCTCAGTCTCCAGATGTTTACAGACTGTTGTAAAGAGAAAAGGGGATGTCTCACAGTGGTAAACATGGCCTTGTCCCAACTTTTTTGAGATGTGTTGTTGTCATGAAATTTAAAATCACCTGATTTTTCTCTTTGAATGATACATTTTCTCAGTTTAAACATCTGATATGTCATCTATGTTCTATTCTGAATAAAATATGGAATTTTGAAACTTCCACATCATCTCATCTCATCTCATTATCTCTAGCCGCTTTATCCTGTTCTACAGGGTCGCAGGCAAGCTGGAGCCTATCCCAGCTGACTACGGGCGAAAGGTGGGGTACACCCTAGTCGCCAGGTCATCACAGGGCTGACACATAGACACAGACAACCATTCACACTCACATTCACACCTACGGTCAATTTAGAGTCACCAGTTAACCTAACCTGCATGTCTTTGGACTGTGGGGGAAACCGGAGCACCCAGAGGAAACCCACGCGGACACGGGGAGAACATGCAAACTCCGCACAGAAAGGCCCTCGCCGGCCCCAGGGCTCGAACCCAGGACCTTCTTGCTGTGAGGCGACAGCGCTAACCACTACACCACCGTGCCGCCTTCTTCCACATCATTGCATTCCATTTTTATTTACAATTTGTACTTTGTCCCAACTTTTTTTGGAATCGGGGTTGTAGTGCTGGTTCCAAGCCTGCATAGATTGGGGAGGGTTACATCAGGAAGGGCATCCAGGGTAAAACCTATACATACATCAAATATGTGGAACAGATCCTCTGTGGCAACCCCTAATGGGAACAACCAAAAGAAGAAAAGAACATGAGTTTGCACTAAAACTACTGACAGAAAGAATATGCCTAGTGTGTATGTGTTATTCAGACAAATTTGATCAATTCCAGGGGTTAGGTGGGGTTTGAATACTTTTGCAAGCCACTGTATAGCGTCGTGTAGAACTAGAATGTGTGTGCAAGGGAGCATGGTGTCACCTTGATTTTTGTCTGGTCTGAATTCCATGATCTAGGTGAAATCCCCTCCTGCCCCTCTCTCCATGGAGAACTGTCAGAGTTTATAGAGAGACGCAGGTGAAATGCACTATTGTGTTTGACACTGAGTGGCGTTGCTATGAGTAGACATCTTAGCAGCGTACAAGCAAAATGACTGGGTTATTCCACATTTCTATGTATCTATAAATAAATAAAATGAGTTTTGTTGTATTTAGCACCAGCACTGTGTCCTGAATGCACTGGTTTCAATTTAACTTGGTAAAACATGGTTAAATTCTCCATATAACTAAATAACCTGGCCAGTATAACTGATTTCGTGTGTGTGTGGTCTCCTGGTGACACCATGGCTCATTAGCTTCTGTGGCGATGAGTGAGGTGTTTGCAGAGAAGACTCTCTGTGCTCCAAAAATAACACTATTTCCTGTCCATTAAACCATGATTTCACACCAATCTAGGCTTAATGGCACACTCACGCACACAATGTGAATTTCTAATGACACACAAAGACTCAAATCTATTGAGGCACACAACACCAGTACACACACACACTCTCTTTCATTAAATGTCGATTTCACACCAATCTGAGCACCAGCTCAGCCTGGGCTTGCTGGAGGACAGAGGCAGGAGGGGGAGGAGCGAATGATGCTGATTGGAATCAGACTGTTTCCTGAACGCTGCTTTTCCTCATGACGCGAATATTCAGAAATGACCCTGACTGCGTATGTACGTGGTACATCGAGGAAGAGTAGCAACATGGGCCACCTGTTCTCCTGACAGATGTGTTTTAGGAAAGCCTGTCTCTTCAGGATGAATAAATCTAATTCAGTAGTCACTTTCTCTGGGAATGATGATGTACATGGGCGAATACTTACTCTATTCTCCTTTAATTTTTGGCAAAAGTCTGTGCAAATGGTATCAGTGAAATGGTAGAACAGCATGTCTTACTTTTTATCTCATCTTCTCTCTCTCTCTCTCGTGACAAGAATGCTGAAGATGGACGAATACAGGTCAAGAGCTTCAGCTGAGGTTCCCATCAGACACATCTGAGGCTATCACGAGCACAGACTCACTGAAACTGGGCAGTTGAAGAGAATGCGAGACTGTCCTCATCGGGTGAGAATGTGCTCATGATGACTGTGATGAAGGTTGATGTTTTGTTCATGATGCCATGCTTTTCTGCTCACCACGGTTGTAAAGAGTGACTATTCCTGGATTTCACGTGATGCCATATCTGCCTCATTAGTTATTCAGAACTTTAGCTGGTGGTCTACCAAAGCTCAGTTGACAAAGCGTTTGTATGAAGGTGCATTGCTTGCATGAAAGATGCCTTACGCTTGCGTTATTTTAGGTTGTTCGAATTGATCAAACTGTGAAACTGATAAAAGTTTCTTCAGGGTTTCATGTGAACTAATAAAAAAGGCGAACGAACACAGGGTTTCACAAAACGACATCGAGAAAGGTGGCTTTTGAACCTCTCACTGAAATCGAAGGGAGCCGAGTCGAAGCATGCTCGAGTTTGCGGCGATCACTTGGTGAAAGGTTTGTATATCCCTCTCAGCTACGTCCTTCGTGTTTTCCAAGTACTTTTCTTGCTATATGTCATTATTTTACGGTACTTTTTTTAGTTACGAAGCACTAAAGTCCCAGCTGTTTCTTTGTTTACTCCTCACTCCTCACAAAGTCCATATGCATGAAGGTTGCGATAAAATTCTTCCCCAGCCATACAGTTACAATGCACCATGATCACTTCTCCGTCTTGTTTAACTAAGATCCAGGTCTTTAAAGGGGTTTCTGATGATCTTTGTGAATGATTTCCCTGAGAGATAAGAGCCAACACAAGTGAGAATCAAGTGAACTGTTGTTTGTTTACACTTCAACTTGCAGTGCGTCGTTGTAAAGACGTGAACGAAAAGCTTAAAAAAACATACTTACATGGGCAAAAACAATCCAGGATTCATTCGGCAGCGACTTGATACATACATGTCAACCTTTGGTCAATCAAACCTGTATAACCAACCTCCAAAATCCGTATTTCCCTTATAAAATCCGTATAAGATGCAAATTAAAATAATTCACCTAAAATTTGAATGATAATTAACAATGATATAT
Source organism: Neoarius graeffei (assembly GCF_027579695.1). Classification (NCBI taxonomy): domain Eukaryota; kingdom Metazoa; phylum Chordata; class Actinopteri; order Siluriformes; family Ariidae; genus Neoarius; species Neoarius graeffei. Next base: position 88,084,477 of record NC_083571.1, read on the forward strand.
CCCAGTTACTTTTTATTCAATATTAATAACAATAAACCTTCAGAATGAATACAAAGCTCCAATGTTTGACAAAAACACAAAGTGTTATCAGCATAGTTACCAAGGAAATACTTCGTTGTTTGGAGACAGGTTTCACCAAACGGCTATTATGCATGAGACTTCATATTAGCCACAAAGTCAGGAAAATCTGTTCGTAAAATTACGTTATAATGACCAAATACAATGAAAAGTATTTTTCCAGTCTCACCTGTGAAAGGTAATCCCATGTGATCTCGTTTGGACGGTAAACCTGTTGGTACAGTTAAACGCAGCACATGAATGAGGCATCTTTATTCTCGGCTACTGTCTAGACGCTATACCAGAGACGGTTGAAGAATCTCCACTTTGCCCCATCCAATATGGCAGCGAGGATGACGTATGATTCTACGCAGAAGGCGGCGTCTATGTTTATATGTCTATGACTTCACGGTTGGTGGGATTCTCGCAATGAGGTGTGCACATGATCAAAAGTGGAACGAAGTCTCGCTACCACAAGATAACGCGCGATTTCATAAGACTCTTTACTGGCTGTCTGTGGTGTACAGTACGTTTGTAAATGTTATGCGCTCTTTTATCATCGTGGGAATTGATTATAGCTCTAAATAAATATTGAAGTTTTTTTTAAAGAATCCGTATAACTTTATTTATACGCCCGTATACTACGTTTATTGAATCAAATCTGTATAAAATACGGACATTCCGTATAGGTTGACATGTATGTTGATCCCGAGGTCCTTTATCCAGCCACATACAAAAAAGTTGTAAGCCTCCATACTCTTCCACACTTTCATCTGTTTTGCGGTGTAGAAGGATGTCTGCGACACCAGATAGTTCGAGATGTTGGGGAACTTGGCTGAAGGGTAGTTTTCGAGATCGTATGACAAATTCTTCTTTCCCAGACTGTAGGGGTCGATTCCATTGCACATAGCAATCTTCTGAATATATCTAAAGCGAGCAGTGGCTTCTAGATTACGAGCGTACTCTGATAAGTTATCGCTAGTTGTTTGCACTACAGCAGCCGTTTAGACCACCAGCTATTTCACTTCCGGTAAAACCGCTAAGAAAAGTCACGTGACTGAAACCCAGCAATATTCACTGTCCAGTTTATTAGGAAAACCTATACATTCATGCAGTTATCTAATCAGGCAATCATGTGGCAGCAGCACAATGGATAAAAATCATACAGATACAGATCAAGAGCTTCAGCTAATTTTCACATCAAACATCAGAATGGAGAAAAATGTGATCTCTGTGACTTTAACCATGGCATGGTAACAGATGGGCTGGTTTGAGTTTTACAGAATCTGCTGATCTCCTGGGATTTTCGTGCACAATAGTCTTTAGAGTTTCCACAGAAGAGTCTAAAAATCAAAAAAGTCAAACTAGCCCATCTGGCACGAATAACCATGCCATGGTTAAAATCACAGCGGTCACTTTTTTTCCTTCATTCTGATGTTTGATGTGAAAATTAACTGAAGCTCTTGACCTGTACCTGCATGATTTTATGCACTGTGCTGCTGCCACATGGTTGGCTGATTGGATAACTGCATAAAGCAGCTTTATAGGTGTTCCTAATAAAGTGAACTGTGAGTATACTGTATAGTGCATCACATGTAGGAGATATGGGAGTGTGTCTGTGTTTATCTGTCTATTCAAGCCTTCTGTGCAGAATAAGAGATTTAAAAATAGAAAAGGAAAAAAAAAACCTTTGCTTAGAGACTCAATCTCAGAGGCATGCAGGGATTATTGCATCCATTTGAGATTTCAAGCCAAAACCCAATCTGACTCACACACACACACCTCTTAAGGCAGCTCTGCACAAACAGAACAGAACAGAACAGAAGCCTCTTGGTTCATATTCGCAGTCTACAATTCATCTCTTCATAACATACTCAATAGTTTCTTAAGCCTCTCTCTCTCTCGCTCTCTCTCTCCATTCTGGTCAGGATTAAAGTGGTGCTGTGGCCCGCAGGTTCATTTTTCCTCCGACAGACCCTCATTTAGGTAAGCAGCTAACATTTAGCCAATTATGCTAATACCCCTCATCAGTTCTGCTTGGCCTGCAGGAAATCCATCCACAGGAGTTAGCATGTAATGCCACTAAAGAAAGGGCTGTGTGTCATGGCTGTCAAATGCAAATGTTTATTTGATTGTGGTCCTTTTAACTGTTTTGACCGAGTGTCAAATTGAAAGGTTCTAAAACCCAGCACTGAGAAGCACAAATAAAACCCAGAGTGGTTTTTTTTGTTCCCCACTCACATTAGAGCAGTTTTAATCCCAAATCCCAGGGCAGACAGGTTTTTACTTGCCTCTTAGAAGTGCATTGAATCTTTGAATCAAATTAATTTCAAGTTCTTTAGGGATTACACACACACACACACACACACACACACACACACACTTTTTTCCCCCTCGCTATTGCCTGTACTTGTGACAGAAGAAGTCCAGCAGCATAATTTCTTATATTGAATTTATTTCCAGCCTGTTGAGTGCACCACTGGGTGCTGGGAATTCACATTCACACATGGCAGCAATATAAAGTAGCCAATCCACCTACCAGTATTTTTGGGAGGTGGAAAGAAATGGGAAGAAACCCACAGCGAGAACATGCGCAGAAACTGCACATGGACAGTAACCCAAGCTCAGACTCGAACCAGAGACCCTGGACCAGAGACCCTGGAACTGTAAAGCAGCAATGCTACAGAGCTAAAGGCAATAAAAGCCCATATGTCCTGGAAGGATTTGACTGGTTTTAATTTAATTTAATTTAATTTAATTTAATTTAATTTAATTTAATTTAATTTAATTTTATTGTCCCCCCCATCTTAAACCCCCCTAACTAGATTTTGCTAGCTGCTGCACGATTTTTGGTCATTGGGTCTTTCCTATAGAGGGTAGGCATGTAATGATTCACTCAATTCATGATTCAAGTCGATCCACAATACTGGGTTCACAACTCGATTTTCCCATGATATTTAAAAAAAAATTTAAATGGAGAAAATTTTATGACCAAAGTGCAACATTTATTTTCCTGTTCTTTATCAACTTAAATACTTTTGTTTTATTTTCTTAACAACCAACAATAATTAGTATTTGCCCATGTTTGTAAAGGTTGAAATAAAATATAATAGCTTATTAACTAAAATATTCCTTTTATTATACCAGATCGCAGCAGCAAAATTTACTAGTAAAACCTGTTGTTAAAACAAAGTGTGGTGAAGCAGCTTTTAGCTACTATGCAGTACAGCTATGGAACCAACTCCCAGAGGACATTAAAAATGCTCCTGCTGTTGGCAGCTTCAAATCTAGACTAAAGACCAAGCTGTTCTCAGATGCTTTCTGCTAACTGATTAATACTGTCATCTTTACATGTTTTAAACTTTCTTAACTTTTACAGTCTCTGCATGTTTTAAACTTTACTTAACTTTTATTCTATTTTATTCTGCTGTTTTTTACTGAACTTTTATTTCATTTTATTATTTTATTTCTACTATTGTTTAATTCTTATTATTTTCTTTTCTCTCTTCTTCCCCATTTATTTTATGTAATTTTATTTTCTATGGTTTACTGTTTTGATTTTACTTCTGTAAAGCACATTGAACTGCCACTGTGTATGAAATGTGCTATATAAATAAACTTGCCTTGCCTTTATTAAAAATGGCAAAAGTTAAAAACATATAGGCCTTTTCTTAATAAACATTTATGAACATTTATACTACCTCATTTTGCTTCTCTTTGCTTTAGCTTTCAGTAGTCTGTATAAAGAGAGCTCTGATGTCTGTACAAGACTGAAGTACTTGTACTAGGACCACATACAGCTAGAAGTAAGTTTTCTGATTACACAGTAACTCTGGATGGCTTTTCTGTTTCTTCACGTGCAGCAGTAAAAGACCTCGGAGTGATTATTGACCCCAGTCTTTCATTCGAAACTCACATTGATAACATTACCCGGATAGCTTTCTTTCATCTCAGAAATATTGCAAAGATAAGAAATTTAATGTCATTGCATGATGCAGAAAAACTAGTCCATGCTTTCGTTACCTCCAGGTTGGATTATTGTAATGCCTTACTGTCTGGATGTTCCAATAAGTGCATAAACAAGCTCCAGTTAGTTCAAAATGCAGCAGCAAGAGTCCTTACTAGAACTAGAAAATATGACCACATCACGCCTGTCTTATCCACACTGCATTGGCTCCCAATCAAATTTCGTATTGATTATAAAATACTACTATTGACCTTTAAAGCACTAAATGGTCTCGCACCACAGTACCTGAGTGAACTTCTGCTCCTCTATGACCCGCCACGCCTATTTAGATCAAAAGGTGCAGGCTATCTGCTGGTACCTCGTATAGTGAAGGCTACATCAGGGGGCAGAGCCTTTTCTTACAAAGCCCCACTGTTATGGAACAGCCTTCCAAGTAATGTTCGGGAATCAGACACAGTTTCAGCATTTAAGTCTAGGCTGAAAACATATCTGTTTAGTCAAGCCTTTTGTTAATGGTGTTTATGAGGTAAAGGAGTAGATCTGGAGGGTCCTCAGACATAGAGTGTTTTGGTAAACTGGGATGTATGGATGCTGTCAGTCCCCACTCGCTTGCTCACTCGAGTTTGTTGATGGTGTAGTGGCTGGCTGCTTTATGTCCCGGGGCTCCCTCATGCCTGTGTTACCTTCTGGCTCTCTCCTTTTAGTTATGCTGTCATAGTTAGTTGCCGGAGTCCCTGCTTGTACTCGGTGCAATATGTATACTGTTCCTACTTATTCAGGTGACATTGGGCATACCTAACCACCTGTGTTTTCTTTCCCTCCCCCCCACCCCAAATCTGTCCCTCTGAGTTACATGGAGTCAACAGGAAATCTTTTGGTGGAGAGGGTGGAGACCTCGACTGGCTATCGTAGCCTGCAGGGAATTGGCCGTCAGACATTCTGTCGCATGTCCCAGACCCGGTGAAATGTAACTGAATTGTCTTGGCCAGCCCTAAGGGTCCCATCTGCATCTCATCATTGCTGAGGAGTGTGCTCCCATCACCCAATCAAGCATCTAGCCAGAGCAGACCTGCTTGATCCATCCTGGTGCCCTGTGTCTGGTTGGAGTTTTATCGCACCGCTCCTGTGAAGGACGGCCCCATGAGGACAGTTGAGGGTTATACCTGTTAAAACTGTTAATATTATAGTCAGGCTGTCTGTTGTTGCCCAAATGAGGATGGGTTCCCTTTTGAGTCTGGTTCCTCTCGAGGTTTCTTCCTCATGTCGTCTGAGGGAGTTTTTCCTTGCCACCGTCGCCACAGGCTTGCTCATTGGGGATAGATTAGGGATAAAATTAGCTCATGTTTTAAGTCGTTCAAATTCTGTAAAGCTGCTTTGTGACAATGTTTATTGTTAAAAGTGCTATACAAATAAACTTGATTTGATTTGATTTGATGTCTAGTTAAATCTATTTGTACAGTCAATCACACAACAGCTCTTTCCCATTTTAGGTCTGGTTTGTGTGTGTTTTTTCGAGGCATTAGAGCTGTGTTACTTCCGCCTAGTATGAAGTCACATATATTCTTGCTATTGTATGTTATTGCACTCTCTGCTGTCTAAGTAACAAAATTACAGCTAGGAAAAGCTCAGGGATTATCCATCCATCCATTCATTATCTGTAACTGCTTTTCCTGTTCTACAGGGTCATGGGCAAGCTGGAGTCTATCCCAGCTGACTATGAGGGAGAGGCAGGGTACACCCTGGACAAGTCACCAGATCATCGCAGGGATGACATACAGAGACAAACAACCATTCACACTCACGGTCAATTTAGAGCAGGGGTGTCCAAACTGATCCATAAAGGGCCGTGTGGCTGCAGGTTTTCATTCCAGCCATGCGGCAGCACACCTGATTTGGCTTATTCAATCAACTGACACACCCACCCTTTAATCAAGGGTGGGTGTGGCTGCAAGTATTTGACTGTGTGAAGACAGTTCAGTTGATTAAATGAGCCAAGTCAGGTGTGCTGCTGCATGGCTGAAATGAAAACCTGCAGCCACACGGCCCTTTATGGATCAGTTTGGACACCCCTGATTTAGAGCCACCAATTAGCCTAACCTGCATGTCTTTGGACTGTGGGGGAAACCGAAGCACCCGGAGGAAACCCACACAGACACGGGGAGAACATACAAACTCCACACAGAAAGGCCCTCGCCAGCTGCTGGGCTCGAACCCAGAACCTTCTTGCTGTGAGGCGACAGTGCTAACCACTACACCACCATGCCGCCCAAGGGATTACGCAGCAGCCTGATAATAATCACTATTCTTTTTTTATTTCATTGATTTGAAAAAACGTAAATTTGTATCGTGATTTATTGTCACACAATATATCATTACATACCTAATCGAAGGTATGTGCTGATGTCACTTTCCAACCGGAATTGTATATAGATTGGTTTGTACAAATACAGTGTATTTTTAGTTTAGTACAACTTGTATCTGGAAAACTATAAGCTAGCTAGGGCTACCTTGTTCATAACTAACACTGACACTCATACAGTATATACACTCACCGGCCACTTTATTAGGTACACCTGTCCAACTGCTCGTTAACACTTAATTTCTAATCAGCCAATCACATGGCGGCAACTCAGTGCATTTAGGCATGTAGACATGGTCAAGACAATCTCCTGCAGTTCAAACCGAGCATCAGTATGGGGAAGAAAGGTGATTTGAGTGACTTTGAACGTGGCATGGTTGTTGGTGCCAGAAGGGCTGGTCTGAGTATTTCAGAAACTGCTGATCTACTGGGATTTTCACGCACAACCATCTCTAGGGTTTACAGAGAATGGTCCGAAAAAGAAAAAATATCCAGTGAGCGGCAGTTCTGTGGGCGGAAATGCCTTGTTGATGCCAGAGGTCAGAGGAGAATGGCCAGACTGGTTCGAGCTGATAGAAAGGCAACAGTGACTCAAATAACCACCCGTTACAACCAAGGTAGGCAGAAGAGCATCTCTGAACGCACAGTACGTCGAACTTTGAGGCAGATGGGCTACAGCAGCAGAAGACCACGCCGGGTGCCACTCCTTTCAGCTAAGAACAGGAAACTGAGGCTACAATTTGCACAAGCTCATCGAAATTGGACAATAGAAGATTGGAAAAACGTTGCCTGGTCTGATGAGTCTCGATTTCTGCTGCGACATTCGAATGGTAGGGTCAGAATTTGGCGTCAACAACATGAAAGCATGGATCCATCCTGCCTTGTATCAACGGTTCAGGCTGGTGGTGGTGGTGTAATGGTGTGGGGAATATTTTCTTGGCACTCTTTGGGCCCCTTGGTACCAATTGAGCATCGTTGCAACGCCACAGCCTACCTGAGTATTGTTGCTGACCATGTCCATCCCTTTATGACCACAATGTACCCAACTTCTGATGGCTACTTTCAGCAGGATAATGCGCCATGTCATAAAGCTGGAATCATCTCAGACTGGTTTCTTGAACATGACAATGAGTTCACTGTACTCAAATGGCCTCCACAGTCACCAGATCTCAATCCAATAGAGCATCTTTAGGATGTGGTGGAACGGGAGATTCGCATCATGGATGTGCAGCCGACAAATCTGCGCCAACTGTGTGATGCCATCATGTCAATATGGACCAAACTCTCTGAGGAATGCTTCCAGCACCTTGTTGAATCTATGCCACGAAGAATTGAGGCAGTTCTGAAGGCAAAAGGGGGTCCAACCCATTACTAGCATGGTGTACCTAATAAAGTGGCCGGTGAGTGTAAATGAAAGATGCTAACTATTTTAATTGATGAGTAGTCAACACAATATATAACTTGAGGTATGATTTTACCCCAAAATCCAACATATCTGACACAAAATAGCAAATGCAAATCCATGGTTCAGTGCCTAGTATTCTACTGTTTCCACAAATTGCAGCGATCCATTTACTTCTCTTTTCTTTACCTTTCAGCAGTCTGTAAAAAGATAGCTCTGATTTTGTGTTGAATCTGTTTGTACAGTTAGTTGTACAAGAGCTCTTTCCCATTTTGGATGGTTTTTGTGTGTTTTCCCAGCATTCGAGCTGAACGCTAACACTGCCACTCGGTATGTTAGTCTTTCTGCCACTCAGCAGTGTTAATTTTGACAAGAATTTAAAATATAGTTTTAGTCTGACTCACTTCCTGAAAATTGTACAACATTTTAGTCATATTTTAGTCTTTTTATTTTAGTCAAGATTTAGTCATTGGAACTCCATTTTAATTTTAGTCTCATTTTAGTCCGTTTTTTAGTCATAATTTTCTCAGACAGTTTCATGATACTTGTTGTAAAATGTGCCCTGTAGCTTTAAGATTGGCTATTATGGGAGGGGTATTGCCGGATGTTTTTTCGCTTGTTTGTTTGCACCAGATGTTGTTGTTATGCAGGAGTTATGTGGAGTTAACAACGAGTCTGTCACTGTTTTGTTAGTTATCGATTGAAGCTGGCATCTCGTACCCTGTGATGGTGATGACCACTATTTTCATATAAAGATGTTACTTCATTCAGACCAACACCATGTGTGTCCTGACTCATATATCTGTTAGAATCCAGGAGTATTGTGAAAGGTGTTAGCAAGCCTAGCGAGCCAGATTCCCTTGCTTCCCAACTACAGTCAGGAACACGAAACAGAGAAGATAACACACTGTGATGGATTTTGCTGAAGGATATTTCTCCTGGATGTAAAAATTCCCTTGAGAAGTAAGCTAGGTTTTCTGCCCGAACAGATCCAGCTATTTCCTCTCGCCTTTACTCGTCAGCGCATTGATATCTGAGCTCCGTATCAATGCGCTGCCAAAGCGTGCAGAAGGTGTTAGTACGCCTGTCATTATAGTGCGGACTTTCCATAGCATAGAAAATCGCTACGTTTCAATTTGCGTAACTGAACTTGTTTCATGTCACTGGTCATATAAACCTATGTAAACAGGAAAAACGTGGAAGAGTTTGGTCGCATCTAACTACAGCCCCAAAAAATACCATTGGCCATGCTGAGCCTAGCTACATTGCTAACAGGAGTGACAGCGCGTCTGACTGCGTCTGACTGACTGGGAGGTCGTGCAAAGCTCGGAGAGGTACGGAGCAGCTCGTCTCAATTCAGATAAGAGCATATTTCATTATGGAAGTATGGTGGACTGTTCCTTTAATGAACAGATTTCATTGTAATTTTCATTTTCAATTTTTTTCATCAGTCATGAAATAAAAGTTCATCAACGAATACTTAGTCACAATTTTTGTTGAGAAAATTCACACTGCCACTCAGTGTGTGTAACCGCAGTGACATCTGCCTACTGTGACATCACCTTCTACTATCATATGATGTCTGGGGTGATGTCTCACTCATCCACACCTTTGGTTTTGCTGAATTGATCTGACTCGCTACGGTTAATAACTATTGCAATCTGAGGTGTCTGAATAGGTTGAGGGAATGTTTTTTGAACAGATGGACGTGCTTGGCTCTTGGCAACATGCATGTTGCAGATGCTGTTGACTTCAGCTGTGTGGAGTGGAAGACAGGTCAGGTCACTGCATACTAATGTACCCTCTACTGCACTTCAACACAGGGAGCAAACAATGCTGTGAGTGTGTTCCCCTGGATTTTGGTGTGTCTTTTACTTGAAGAAGAATAAAAACTTTATTTATCACACGTAAAAATTCCTCTCTGAAGCAGTGAACACACACACACACACACACACACAGAGCAGTGGGCAGCCATGCTACAGCACCCAGGGAGCAGTTATAGGTTAGGTGCCTTGCTCAAGGGCACTTCAGCCCCAGGCTGCCCCCATGTTAACCTAACCACATGTTTTTGAACTGTGGGGGAAACCGGAGCAAACCCACACAGACACGGGGAGAACATGCAAACTCCACACAGAAAGGCCCTCGTCAGCCACTGGGCTCGAACCCAGAACCTTCTTGCTGTGAGACAACAGTATTAACCACTACACCACTGTGCTGCCCAGAAGGAAGTGAATGCCTTGTATTTAAGAGCATAAAAAGTCCAAAGGGAACTAAAATAAAATCCTAAAGCTAGTTGCTTTATCATTTTGCTCGTTTTAAGCTGCTCCACTGAGACCCATGTGGAAGAGCAGTGTGTGCGTGTGTGTGTGTGTGTGTGTTAGTTACTGTGTATTAACATAGCTAAAGTGATTATAAGCCTGATGTTTACAGTAGAGATTAGTTGAACGATGCTACAATTGGGTTATAAAAAAAAAAAATCAATATTCAAGGTCTAAAGTGGCTCTCAAATGCAGATACAGCAAGCTACAAAAAAAAAAAAAAAAAAAAAAACAACCCAAAACTTAATCACAAAGCCATTTCCTAAAACATCATAAGGGTTAAAATTATAATAACTACCGGTATGAGAAAACTGTCATCCGTCAGTTAATAAAAATTATGATTTGGGGATTTGTAGTGGAGCTAAAATGACTGTTCATCAGATTTTACTCATAACGGTTGTAGTGATGATAGTGTTGTTATCGTCTCTCCCTGCTAAATCTCTTTCAGGCTGGTTAAAGCATTCATTACTTTCATAACTTAAGAGATTTAATTACTGTTTCAATTACACTTACAGTTTTTAAATGTTAACAGTTCTGTGCAAAAGTCTTAGGCACATGTAAAGAAATGCCGTAGACCAAAAATGGCTTAAAAAATAATGAAATAAAATGTTTCATTATTAAAAAAAAAATACTATAAACAGGAAGCAGCAAGCCATAATGAATTAAACAAAGTCAATATTTGGTGTGAGACGACCCTTTGCTTTAAAAAAATAGTAGTCTCAGGTACAATGAGTGCAGTTTGATAAGGAAATGAGCTGTAGGTTTTACTGAGCATCTTCCAGAACCAGCCACAGTTCTTATGGACACTTTGACTGTCACACTCGCTTCTTAATTTTGCACCAAAACCCAGCAGCCTTCATTGTTTTTTTTTCTTTTTTAGTCTGAAAAGTGGTCTCTTATGTAATATGCTGCTTAGATACAAACATTTTTTTTTTCCTGTAATATTTAATTTTGTGCTGGAAAATGAACTTTTGGACTCTAAAATGTTTTTGGACTGACTCGATAATGTAGAAATCATAAAATAGAAATCTGTAACAAAGTTTGTATGAAAAAAGGGTGTCTAAGACTTTTACACAGTACTGTATATCATGAATGTGTGTGCTTACAGTATGTATATGTGTAATTACTGGGGACAATAATTTTGATGTTTCCCAGCTGACAAAAAAAGCAGAAAAACTCAGCACACTTCAACTCAAATGGAAAGCTATGAGCAGTTGTTTAATTCTGTCCAGAGAAACTATAAAGATTCCATACAATGCCAGTCAAAAGTTTGTACACCCCTACTCATTCATAGTTTTTCTGCATTTTGACTATTTTGTACTTTGTAGAACAATACTGAAGGCATCAAAACTATGAAATAACATATGGAACACGTATGGAATTATGTGGTAAACAAAACAAAATCTGTTTCATATTTTAGATTCTTTAAAGTAGCCAGTGTTTATCTTGATGATGCTTTGCACGCTATTGGTATTATCTTAACCAGCTTCATGAGGTAGTCACCTGGAAAGCTTTTCAATTAACAGCTATGCCTCGTCAAAAGCTAATTAGTGCAATTTTTTGCCTTCTTAATGTGTTTGAGATCAAATAGGAAATAATAAAAATACAGTAAATAGCCCTATTCCACAACTGTAGTAATCCGTATTATGTCAAGAACCGCTCAACTAAGTAACGGGAAACGACATCCATCATTACTTTAAGACATGAGGTGTCTTTTAATTCATAAAAATAAAGAAAAAACGTTGAATTAGAAGGTGTGTCCAAACTTTTGACTGGTACTGTATATTCATTCATTCATTCATTCATTCATTCATCTGAAGTATCAGGGAAGGTTAGCACTGTTGCCTCACAGCAAGAAGGTTCTGGGCTGCCCATAGGTGTGAATATGAGTGTGAATAGTTGTTTGTCTCTATGTGTCAGCCCTGGAATAGATTGTGACCTGTCCAGGGTGTACACCACCTCTCTCTCAGAGTCAGCTGGGGACCCTGACTGAAAAGCAGTATAGACACTGGATGGATGGATGGATGGATCTTAGGTAACTGCTTTATTCTGATCTATATGTAGTCTATAGCTTGATTAAAATGAGAACCGAGCAAAAAGTCTTGAGAAAATGTCTATTAAGCACCCGTTGTTCCTTTGTTTGTCTGTTTGTTCATTCCTTCATTCATCTTCAGTAACTTCTTAACATGGTCAGGTTTGCAGTGACATGATGGAACTCAACAACTCTCCTTGAACATAATAATAATAATTCCATATAAAGTTCTGAGAAAACAGTGTCTATTATTTTCCGTTGTTATTTAACACAGAAATATTTCAAAATTCCTGTTTCTGGTAATCACACATATGCTTCTAATATAGTGTCTTGCAAAAGTATTCATCCCCCTTGGTGTTTGTCCTGTTTTATCTCATTACAAGCTGGAATTAAAATGGATTTTGGGGGGTTTGCCATCATTTGAGGTGAAAATTATTGTTTTGTTGTGACACAAACAATGATTAAGATGAAAAAAAAAATCTGGAGTGTGCATCGGTATTCACCCCCAAAGTCAATACTTTGTAGAGCCACCTTTTGCTGCAATTACAGCTGCAAGTCTCTTGGGGTATGTCTCTATTAGCTTAGCACATCTAGCCACTGGGATTTTTGCCCATTCCTCAAGGCAACACTACTCCAACTCCTTCAAGTTAGATGGGTTGCGTTGGTGTACAGCAATCTTCAAGTTATGCCACAGATTCTCAATTGGATTGAGGTCGGGGCTTTGATTAGGCCATTCCAAGACATTTAAATGTTTCCCTTTAAACCATTTCAGTGTAGCTTTAGCAGTATGTTTAGGGTCATTTTCCTGCTGGAACGTGAACCTTCGTCCCAGTCTCAAACCTCTGGCCGACTTAAACAGGTTTTCCTCCAGAATTGCCCTGTATTTAGTGCCATCCATCTTTCCTTCAGTCCTGACCAGCTTTCCTGTCCCTGCAGATGAAAAACATTCCCACAGCATGATGCTGCCACCACCATGCTTCACTATAGGAATAGTGTTCTCAGGGTGTTGGGTTTGTGCTACACATGGCGTTTCCCAAGATGGCCAAAAAGTTAAATTTTATATTTCATCTGACCAGAGAATCTTCTTCCATGTGTTTGGGGAGTCTGCCACATGCTGTTGGGCAAACTCCAAAGGTGTTTTCTTGAAGCAATGACTTTTTTCTGGCCACTCTTCCATAAAGCCCCACTCTGTGGAGTGTATGGCTTAAAGTGGTTCTCTGGACAGATACTCCCATCGCCGCTGCGGATCTTTGCAGCTCCTTCAGTGTTATCTTTGGTTTCTTTGTTGCATCTCTGATTAATGCCCTCCTTGCCTGGTCTGTGAGTTTTGGTGGGCGGCCTTCTCTTGTCAGGTTTGTAGTGGTGCCGTATTCTTTTCATTTTGCTATAATGGATTTAATGGTGCTCCCTGGGATATTCAAAGTTTGGGGTATTTTTTATAACCCAGCCCTGATCTATACTTCTCCATAACTTTGTCTCTGACCTGTTTGGAGGCTCCTTGGTTTTCATGTTGCTTGCTTAGTAGTGTTGCAGAGTCAGGGTCCTTCCAGAACAGGCTGATTTATCCAGATATCATGTGACAGATCATGTGACACTTTGATTGCACACAGGTGGATCTTAATCAACTAATTATGTGACTGATGAAGTGAATCGGTTGGACCAGCTCTTATTTAGGGATTTCATATGAAAGGGGATGAATACCTATGCACACTCCAGATTTCTATTTTTTCATCTTAATTATTGTTTGTGTCATAATTAAAAAAAAAATGCACCTTTAAAGTGGTCAGCATGTTGTGTAAATCAAATGGTGCTAACCCTCCAAAAATCCATTTTAATTCCAGCTTGTAATGCGACAAAACAGGACAAACACCAAGGGGGATGAATACTTTTGCAAGACACTGTATATTGGAGTAGGTTGAGAATGTTGAAATATGCTGGGTCCTTCTTTAATGAACTAGGTGTCCATTTTGGCCTTTCGACCTCATGCAAGGGTGAAGATTTTCAGAAACTCTGTTTTCAATATTTATGTGTAGACAGCAGGGGCGTCAGAAGCATTTTTCATGTGGGGGGGACACACTGGCGGGGGGTCCTCCCCCAGAAAAATGTTAATTAATTAGATGCCATTTCCTGCATTCTGGTGTATTTTTAACAGGTTGTTAAACACCTAATTTTACCTACAAAAGTCACTTAATTCAATGACTATGATTATTTTAGAGACTCAACAATAAGTCCTCATTCAACTAGTCCATATATTCATCAGCCTGTTTTTAAACCCACTGCTATGACTAAGATAATGAGATGAATGTGACACAATTTATCACCAACAATGACTTTATGGGTGCATTTTACTTTTCATTTTGTTTCTCCTTTTTTATTTAGTTTTAGATGTAACACAACATGCCACTGTGCCAAGCAACAGTGACACATAAAAAATAACTTCACACAATGAACAGGTGCAATTTTGTTAACCACCAACAGTGACTTTAGTGGGTGCATTTTACTTTTTTCCAATTTAGTGATACTCATAACAAAAATGACATGGCATCATGCAGTCTTCATAACACAAAATTACACTGTCAAGCAACGACACATAAAAGAGAACTTCACACAATGAACAAGTGCAGTTTTGTCAACCTACATGCAATGGTGGTACTACAGTAACATTTACAGATTAGTATAACAAATAGATTTATAGACATAACTCCTTACATTGGTGCCACCACAATTTCTACCACTTCATAACTTTTATCCCCCTTTTCTTCACAATCCACCTGGAATAACATCCATCTCTCTCCATTGCTTTCCTTTCTACTGTTCCTTCCCCATACACTGATTTCCCATCTTACTTTCCAGAAAACTGGCAAAGACCAGACAAAACAGGGAATCAGTAAATATCATCAGAGCAGACTTGACCTCATTCTTGGCATTACAGTAAGGCAGGCCTACTGGGTTTGAATTAAATGATAGCTAACATTAAGCTAGCTGATACATCTCCTAACATTGACTAGCCAGCTAACTGCACTAACATTTCCATTGGGACAAAAGAAACCTGTCCTGTGGGGAAATTTTGACTTAAGCCCTATTCGCACGGGATAAGTATTACCTGTGGACCTCTGGTAATTCGGAATAATTGCAGCCCTATTCGCACGGGATAAGTATTACCTGTGGACCTCTGGTAATTCGGAATAATTGCAGAGAATGTCTGAGTTCTTAGTCCCGTGCGAATGCGCCATGTCCGTAATTTGCCAAGTAATAATTCCGCCGCGAATTACCTACTGTGTTTCAGCAAAACACAGATGTCCAGTGGTAATACAAGTCCCGTGTGAATGCGCATGTCTGTGTTTGTAATTATTAAACGCGCGTCTCTTGTACTTTTCTGGAGTGAATAATGGAGGATACGGGCGAAATTTTGATAAACAGCATTTCAGGGGAAAGTGGTAGTAGGCCTATCCCGTATTTGAACCAGATAAGCATTTTGAACTCCTGTCTACTAGTGTTGTGACGTTCACGAACGAACCGATTCTTTTGAACGGCTCCTAGGCATGAACGATGAGAACCGAGTCTCGAGCTGGGGGAGCCGTTCTTTCTGTCGTTCTTTTTCTGTACTGTGTTTCAGATGAAAAAGCTTTTGCCCAAGGACAAGAAGTAGGCTAAACAGCATTTGCCTTTTATTTATTCAAGTTTTATCTGTTTGCCTAATAGTTCAAGTTGTTTTGTATATAGTTTATAACGCTGTTGTGTGATATTAATGATAATATTGTGGGAAAACTACTTTGCACGGATGTTCATTTAATTTATTCTATTGTCCTTTTGTTTGTTCTATTTTTGTGTATTTTATTTATTTATCTGTTTGTCTAGTTGTATCTATTTTTCTAATAATAGTATACTTTTTGCATTAATAGTTTGTTTTTTCCTATTAAAATAATCTTGTGTTCTTGTTATAACTTTATCTATTTATCTGACTGTTTAGTTGTATCTATTTTTGTTACAATTTCAATATTTTTAATATAGAAAGTTTGTTTTTTTCTATTAAAATGTTCTTGTGTGATAACTAGTTCTTGTGTTATATTTATTGTAGTTGTATCTATTTTGTATCTCAGACTTAAATATTTTTGTAAAACAAGTGTTTTTCTATGAAATATTCTTGCGTTCTTGATAACTATGTTCTTGAGTGGGTTCTTTTTTTTTTTTTTTTACAGAAAAGCCGTTCTGCATGGACATTCATTGAAGCCCTCATTGTTTTTTAAGGGTTATATATGAGCGTTTAGGGGTTACAATAATGTAAGTCTAGGTTGCTTTATATAAAAGGTATGTCCAGAAATATTGATGTCACTGTCTAAGCAGAGGGATCTGGCTTCTTTAGACGCTGTCTTCTTAAAACTGAATAAATATTTAAAAAGAGCCAAATGAGCCAGTCTTTTGAACGGCTCTTTTCAAAGAACGGATCACAAAGATGCGGATCCCATCAAAGAGCCATAAATCCCATCTCTACTGTCTACAAGACGAAACAGGATGCTGTGAACTTACGACACATCCGGTCACAATGTCTGTAAATTCAGTGAATTACAGACTTTTGCTTATCCCGTCCGAATGTGCCACACAATAACACAGAGGTGCGGGGGTAATTGCGAATTACCAGAGGTCCATAGGTAATACTTATCCCGTGCGAATCGTACTTTACTTTCCGCTTCTTTGTAAAGAATGTCCTTATGTCCATTGTGTCTGGGGAGGAGCAAATACTGCAAACAATTCATCATCAACCAAGAATGCCCCATTAGGCTAAGCTTATTTCATTGTTTAGTTGAACATTAATTTAACGTGTCCTAGGGTTAATTTTGAGGGCATATAACAAAAGAATAAGGTTTTAGCAAAAGCTAGACATTGTGAGGTGGCAATGGGGCTGACGTTACCTCCTCCACTTTCGAGCAGCTGCACCTTGCGCCAAAATTTCTCTGCTTGCGCTGAGATTCACTTCACTTGCGTGCGGTGAGTTGTTGTAGGTAACGCCTGGAAAACCTGGAGTGGATTTTCAGTGGGATGTGTATTCTCTTATCGATCAAGTGGAATGGATTCTTTCACGAAGCAATAGAAACAGCGCTGGGTGAACTAATATTTTATGTTAAATGTGTGTGGGGGGTCCAAACGAAGAATTATGAAATGTGAAGGGGACAATGGTGGCGACGCCTATGGTAGACAGGGACAATGGAAAGTTTGGCTTGTAATGTCAGCATGTGCAGTGTTATCTCTGTTGTTTACATGAGGAGAGAGTGTGGCTTTTATTTTGCATTTTCATGTAGAGAGAGATTTTTTGAAAACAGTCAGTGCGTTTACATGCACATAGAGAAAATCGAATTTCTGCCGTTGCTCGACTGAAATCGAAGTTCTAAATGGCATGGAAACACCTTAGCTAGGCTGAAATTGAACCGAACTTGATTTCTCATAATCGAGCTACACGACCTAGATTATGCGATTTTTGCCGAGCTACTTAGTGCATGTAAACCCTATCGAGCTACGTAGTCGAGCTACTTACTTCAGCACTGCCCCTTCCGGAAGTGACGAGTGACGAGACCACAAGCGGGAAACACAACAGCCTTGGTCAAAAAAAAAAAAAACAGCCTCGGTCGGCATGACACTTCACCTTAGCCGCCGCTTTATTAGGAACACTTGTGTCTGGGCATGTACGCACCCATTTCCAATTAGTTGGTCAGTTATTAGCATGTTAGCAGGCTAACAGTTAATATGTTCACCATTACAGACAGGGCCGCTGACAGCTTTGGCTGGGCCCGGGACAAAATGCTCTGAATGGGCCCCCCCCCCGGGCCAACACACACACACACACACACACACACACCTCTTTTATCCCAGTCTCTACTCACGCGATTGGGGTGCTCTTGAAGGAGCAGTGATGGACGGGGTATTTCGGGCAGGGCTGGGGGCGAACATAGTATACTGTGCGTGCGTACTGTCCAGTGTGAAAAGCAGAGAAGAACACACCGCTCGAGAAACGGCGGGATATGATTGCGGGCTAATGTGAATATTCTTAGCTTCAATCAGATATATGAAACACAATGTTATTAAGCCGTTGTGGTTATGAAATGATTCAATGCCCTGTGCGTTTGATATGGTGTTCAGTGTGACTTGCTCTCCCCTCGTTTGTAACATGAATTGCGTGCCGCGCGTGCCTTGGTTGGGGTTACTTTACAGGGCTGGAAAAAGTTGGCTGTGTCTTACCTGGCTCAGCTGCCCCACTGCCTTTGCTAGTACCTGCTGCATCATCCCAATCTTTTTTAAAATATTTATGCAGTGAGCCCCTGAGTCTCTTGGTTTCTTCCTCTCTTTTTCTCTTTTCTTTTCTGTGTTCCTGACTTGTACATGTTGGCAAATGGCACGCACGCTGATTGTCGAAGGGCTATGATCGAACGATGTCGTTTTTTTCCCCTTAAAGGTGGAGTATGAGATTTTGGAATAACGGTTCCCGCAAGCCATATTTTGAAAAGAAACACGCCCGCCCTCGCCATGCTCCCCCCCCCCCGCGTCTCCACCCCCTCCCCCTTATAAAGCCTGAGAAAGTCAGACTTTATAATGGGTGTCTATTGCGTTACACACCAGTGGAGGTCGTTAAGTTAGACTCTAACTTATTACACTCTATTAGAGTGTAGAGAGCTTGGAAAAATAGCTCAAACTTTCTCATTTAAACTGTGTTTTCAGCCCCAATTTTCACTCCACACACATAATTTTCTCAAAAGTAGTAGCCACACTTGTCCTGATTCACACAATGTGTCTACCTACATGATAGGACTTACAGTTTTTGAATGAGAAGCCTGAAAGTGAGGAGAGCACAGCCGCCCAGCCCCATAGACTGCCATTATAAACTTGGCAGAAAAGTCACTTGTTTTTAACTCGCTCTAGTGACCTCATTTTTTACACTACAGACAAAAAAATTACATCAGTGTGTTCAGGAGATCCTTGTGGCGCTCACTGTGAAAGAAATTTGTGAACATCTTCCGTTTTCGTGTAAATCCCCATTGTTTGGAGGGAGCGCACTGAGAAAATCCTGTGACACTCTGCTCGCAGCGCGCGGGTTGGGGGAGGGGCTGCTCGCTCTCTCACACACACACAGAAGGGACGGGCTGAAAGAGTCAGACCAAACCATTTTTGCATTAGGGGTGGTAGGGGGTTCTTGACGCCTTTTTCAAAGACAATAAAGGCAAAAGATCTAGAAATGATTTATTGAATGCAAATATAGCACATTTCTCCCCCAAATCAACACATTTTGAAATGAAATAAAATAATCGCAACTTCATGAGAGCCCAGTTCTGGGCCCCCCCATTCCTGGGCCCGGGACAACATACCCGTTTGTCCCCCCCTGTCGGCGGGCCTGATTACAGATCAACTTTAACTTAGTGGCCATTTTATTAGGAACACTTCTGTTCGTACATACAAACTACAAACACTCTTCTTGTGAACACGGAACTGATAACTTTGTTTATACTCTTGAACAGTGTTGCCAGATTGGGCGGTTTCCTGCTCAATTGGGCCTTTTCAAGTATATTTTGGCAGGTTTTGAATGTATTTTGGGCTGGAAAACGTCAGCAATATCTGGCAACACTGCTCTTGAATAGCTCTTCTTCATGACGACAACCGGAAGTGTACCAACACGATGGGGCGTGTAGCGCCACCTGTGGCTCGGGTGCACAATGTACCTCACACAATAGCTCAATTTCCTTGTGTGCATGTAGGATTGGATTTCTCTGGCACCCCTGCTGGGACCCTTTGCTCGATTACCGACAGCAGCTCAATTTGGATGTGCATGTAAACGTACTGAGTGCTTGTGTGTACATGTGGACTAGGCCTAGGTGTAACCTAAAATATCACCACATTAGGCTGGGGGAGAGAGAGAGTGTGTGAGTGTGTGTGTGTCCACCATGTTGTAAAGGGCAGGAGCTGTATGACTCATTCCAGGAGTGGACAGTCTCATTCAGCTTCAAAACAGCAAGTGAGCCAAGGAAAATGAAAGAATAAAAAGAAAGTTTCTGGGCCAGCCAGCTCTTTTAACTGGCCAATCTTAAACCCGACTGACATTTTAGTTACCTGTGTGTGTGTGTGTGTGTGTGTGTGTGTGAGAGAGAGAGAGAGAGAGAGAGAGAGAGAGAGAGTTTCTGAGTATTTTGGCGATGCACACTGCAGGACCCCCAGTACACGATTTGTAATAAATCAGGTGATGGGAGCTTTCTCTTTGTGTTACTATGGAAACACCCCATCAGCCATCCAGGAGGTGGGACAGAGTCTATAAAATGCAAACTGTCATCTTGTGTTTGCTGGATTTTGTGTGTGTGTGTGAGTGAGTGAGAATGTATGAATATGTGTCTCCTTGTCCATTGTTACCATCCAATTATAATGGAAGTAGACTGGTACAAATAAGGTTGTCTGTTCCCATTCCACTGCTGTTTTTCTCTTATGTTGACACACACACACACACACGTTTGTCTTCTTATCGTTGTGAGGGCCTTCTATTGACATAATTACTGTATTTATGCAGCTAATTCATGCAGCGTGAGACCTAAACCTCCAACTTTTATGTATTTTTTAGTTGAGCCTAAAACTAAGTTGAGCCCCTCCCCCCACTAGGGAAGTCTGATGACAACCTGGTTCTTCTACAGCCAAAGTACACCCCCCGGTTCAAAGGCAGCCTGCAACAACTAGCTCCATCAGGAGGTGGTCCCCTGAAATGGAAGATGCCCTCAGAGACTGCTATGACATCACGGACTGGGATGTGCTGCTTAGCCTACACTGTGAGGACATAGAGGGGCTGACACACTGTCTGACAGATTACCTCAACTTCTGTGCAGACTTGGTCTCCCCTGCTAAGACTGTACGGTGTTACCCTAATAACAAGCCATGGGTAACACAGGAAGTCAAAGCTGTCCTCAACAGGAAGAAGGCCGCCTTCAGGAGCAGGGATAGGAAGGCGATGAAAGCAGCACAGTAGGAGGTGAAACGCTGCATGAGGGAAGCTAAGGACAGCTACAGGAGAAAGGTGGAGCAGAAGCTGAAGGAGAACAGCATGAAGGAGGTCTGGGAAGGTATGAAAACCATCACCGGCCACAATACAAAGACCAGAGTCATTGAGGGGACAGTGGAGAAGGCGAACAAGTTGAATGACTTCTTCAATCGGTTCAACCAGCCCACGTCCCCCCCACCCTCTCCCTCACTGCAGCCATCTGTCCTTCTTCCCTTAACACACCTCCCCCCAGTCATCACAGCAGCCCCCTCCCCCCCACCTCAACACAGACTCCTCTATGCATTACTGCAGACCAGGTCAGAGGTCAACTGAGGAAGCTTCACCCCAGGAAAGCAGCAGGCCTGGACAAGGTGTGTCCACGACTACTGAAGACCTGCGCTGCTGAACTGGGTGAACCACTCCAACGCATCTTCAACCTCAGCCTGCAGCTGGGGAGAGTGCCAACCCTCTGGAAGACATCATGTATCGTTCCAGTTCTCAAAAAGAATCGGCCCAGAGAGCTGAACGACTTCCGACCGGTGGCGCTCACTTCACATCTGATGAAGACGTTGGAGCAGCTCTTCCTCAGCCTCCTCAGACCCCAGGTACAACATGCCCAGGACTGTCTACAGTTTGCGTACCGGGCAGGTGTTGGTGTGGAAGACGCCATCCTCTACCTGCTACACCAAGCCCACTCACATCTGGATAAGGGAAATGGCACAGTGAGGATCCTCTTCTTGGACTTCTCAAGTGCCTTCAACACCATCCAGCCCCTACTGCTTCAGGACAAACTGAACAGGATGCGAGTGGACCCCTGCCTGGTCACCTGGATCTCCAGCTACTTCACTGACAGGCCGCAGTACATCAGGCTGAAGGACATCACGTCTGACACTGTAATTAGCAGCACTGGAGCACCCCAGGGCACAGTGCTGGCCCCTCTTCTCTTCACCCTGTACACCGCAGACTTCTGCTACAACTCGGAGCTGTGTCACATTCAGAAGTTTGCCGATGACACAGCCATTGTTGGGTGTATCAGTGATGACAGAGAGGAGGAGTATAGGAGCCTGGTGAGGGACTTTGCTGTGTGGTGCAACGGGAACCATCTGCAGCTTAACACCTTGAAGACCAAGGAGCTGGTCATTGACTTTGGAAGTCCAGACCAAGGTCACAACCAGTTCTGATCGAGGGAGTTGAGTTGGAGGCTGTGGATTCCTACAAGTACCTTGGGCTGTGGCTGGACAGCAAGCTGGACTGGACTTGTAACACCAATCACTTATACAGGAAGGGACAGAGCAGGCTATACTTCCTTAGGAGGCTGCGGTCCTTTAACACCTGCAGGAAACTCCTGTGGATGTTCTATCAGTCTGTGGTCGCCAGTGTCCTGTTTTACACCGTGGTGTGCTGGGGGGGCAGCATATCCAAGGAGGACACATCCAGGCTGGACAAACTGATCAGGCGGGCCGGCTTTGTGGTCGGCGTGAAGCTGGACTTTCTGGTGATGGTGGCAGAGAAGAGGTCTATGGACAAACTATTGAACATCATGGATGACGCCAGTCACCCTCTGCACACTGTCATCAGCAACCAGAGGAGCCTGTTCAGTAACAGAATGCTCCTTCCCAAGTGCAGGACGAACAGACTCAAAAACTCCTTTGTCCCTCACGCCATCAGACTGTACAACTCAAATCAAATCAAATCAAGTTTATTTGTACAGCGCTTTTAACAATAAACATTGTCGCAAAGCAGCTTTACAGAATTTGAATGACTTAAAACATGAGCTAATTTTATCCCTAATCTATCCCCAATGAGCAAGCCTGTGGCGACGGTGGCAAGGAAAAACTCCCTCAGACGACATGAGGAAGAAACCTCGAGAGGAACCAGACTCAAAAGGGAACCCGTCCTCATTTGGGCAACAACAGACAGCCTGACTATAATATTAACAGTTTTAACAGGTATAACCCTCAACTGTCCTCATGGGGCCGTCCTTCACAGGAGTGGGGCGATAAAACTCCGACCAGACACAGGGCACCAGGATGGATCAAGCAGGTCCGAGGGGCAGAAGAGGCCAGCATCTCAATCCCAGGATCAACATGTAACTCAGAGGGACAGATGGGGGGGGGAGAGAGAGAGAGAGAGAGAGAGAAAGAAAACACGTTGTTAGGTATGCCCTAAAAATGACAAGTATTAAATCTGTGTGGTAGGCTCGCAGAGACGAGAGTCTTTACATCAGGCATGACGCACAATGGCATGTTAATATGGTAAAAAATATATCATGACCTGCTCTGGCTGGATGCTTGATTGGGTGATGGGAGCACACTCCTCAGCAATGATGAGATGCAGATGGGACCCTTAGGCCTGGCCAAGACAATTCAGTTACATTTCACCGGGTCTGGGACATGCGACAGAATGTCTGACGGCCGATTCCCTGCAGGCTACGATAGCCAGTCGAGGTCCCCACCGTCTCCACCAAAAGATTTCCTGTTGACTCCATGTAACTCAGAGGGACAGATTTGGGGTGGGGGGGGGAGAGAAAGAAAACACAGGTGGTTAGGTATGCCCAATGTCACCTGAATAAGTAGGAACAGTATACATATTGCACCGAGTACAAGCAGGGACTCCGGCAACTAACTATGACAGCATAACTAAAAGGAGAGAGCCAGAAGGTAACACAGGCATGAGGGAGCCCCGGGACATAAAGCAGCCAGCCACTGCACCGTCAACAAACTCGAGTGAGCAAGCGAGTGGGGACTGACAGCATCCATACATCCCAGTTTACCAAAACACTCTATGTCTGAGGACCCTCCAGATCTACTCCTTTACCTCATAAACACCATTAACAAAAGGCTTGACTAAACAGATATGTTTTCAGCCTAGACTTAAATGCTGAGACTGTGTCTGATTCCCGAACATTACTTGGAAGGCTGTTCCATAACAGTGGGGCTTTGTAAGAAAAGGCTCTGCCCCCTGATGTAGCCTTCACTATACGAGGTACCAGCAGATAGCCTGCACCTTTTGATCTAAGTAGGCGTGGCGGGTCATAGAGGAGCAGAAGTTCACTCAGGTACTGTGGTGCGAGACCATTTAGTGCTTTAAAGGTCAATAGTAGTATTTTATAATCAATACGAAATTTGATTGGGAGCCAATGCAGTGTGGATAAGACAGGCGTGATGTGGTCATATTTTCTAGTTCTAGTAAGGACTCTTGCTGCGGCATTTTGAACTAACTGGAGCTTGTTTATGCACTTATTGGAACATCCAGACAGTAAGGCATTACAATAATCCAACCTGGAGGTAACGAAAGCATGGACTAGTTTTTCTGCATCATGCAATGACATTAAATTTCTTATCTTTGCAATATTTCTGAGATGAAAGAAAGCTATCCGGGTGATGTTATCAATGTGAGTTTCGAATGAAAGACTGGGGTCAATAATCACTCCGAGGTCTTTTACTGCTGCACGTGAAGAAACAGAAAGGCCATCCAGAGTTACTGTGTAATCAGAAAACTTACTTCTAGCTGTATGTGGTCCTAGCACAAGTACTTCAGTCTTGTCAGAGTTAAGCAGAAGGAAATTTATAAGCATCCAGTGTCTAATGTCCTTAACACATTCCTCAATTTTATTAAGCTGGTGTCTCTCATCAGGTTTTGCAGAGACATACAACTGTGTGTCATCAGCATAACAGTGGAAACTAATACAATGTTTATGAATAATATCGCCCAGAGGTAACATATATAGAGAAAAAAGCAGTGGACCCAAGACAGAACCTTGTGGAACACCAAACTTTACCTCGGTACGTCTAGAAATATCACCATTTATATCGACATACTGATAACGATCAGTTAGATAAGACCTGAGCCAGGAGAGGGCCATTCCCTTAACTCCCACAACATTTTCTAGTCTATCCAGAAGAATGGAATGATCAATGGTATCAAATGCTGCACTAAGGTCAAGCAACACAAGTAGCGAGACACAGCCCTGATCAGACGCCAACAGTAGGTCGTTTACTACTTTAACCAGTGCTGTCTCTGTGCTATGATGAGGTCTAAATCCTGACTGATACATTTCATGGATGTTATTCCTATGTAAATATGAGCATAACTGCTGTGCCACAGCTTTTTCAAGGATCTTGGAGATAAAGGGGAGGTTTGATATTGGCCGATAATTGGACAGCTGACAGGGATCAAGGTCAGGTTTTTTAATCAGGGGTTTGATAACTGCTAGTTTAAAGGATTTGGGTACATAGCCAATCATAAGAGAAGAATTTATTATTTTTAGAAGCGGTTCAATTACTCCAGGCATTATCTGTTTGAATAGATGTGTCGGTAAGGGATCTAGTACGCAAGTTGAGGCTTTTGATGTAGAGATTAATGAAAGTAATTCAGTTTCTTTTAGGGGAGTAAAACATTCTAACTGATGATCTGATACAGTTATATTGTTAACTACAAGGTCACTTTCATTGTCTAACCTTAAATTAGTAGTTTGAATTTTTTGTCGGATATTCTCAATTTTGTCATTAAAAAAATTCATGAAGTCGTTGCTACTACATACTGCAGGTGTGCATGTGTTGATAGTGGACTTATTCCTGGTTAATTTTGCTACAGTATTAAATAGGAATCTAGGATTATTTTTGTTATCTTCTATTAGGGAGGAGAGATATGTTGATCTCGCAGCACTAAGAGCGTTTCTATACTTCAGGAAGCTCTCCTTCCACGCCAATTTGAACACTACCAATTTTGTTTGACGCCATTTACGTTCCAATTTTCGAGTGGTCTGTTTTAATGTGCGAGTGTCATCATTATACCAGGGTGCTAATTTTTTGTCTCTGACCATTTTCCTTTTTAGAGGAGCTACATTATCTAAAGTATGGCGGAATGTTGACTCTAAGCATTCAGTTGCCTGATCGAGTTCTGCAGGGGCTGACAGTGACCCAATCAAAGTTGACAGCTCTGGGAGATCATTTATAAAGCTCTGTGCAGTAGTTGACGTGAAAGTACGTTTAATACAGTAGCGTGGTGAGGTGCATATATTATTACTCAGACATATTTTGAATGAGATGAGACAATGATCTGAGATAACTTCAGACTGTGGAAGTATGACTATATTGTCTACGTTTAATCTGAATGTTAGTATTAGATCAAGGGTGTGACCACCATTATGGGTCGGTCCTATGACATTCTGCTTAATCCCGACTGAATCTAAGATGGACACAAACGCTGTTTTTAAAGGGTCTTCTGGGTTATCAAAGTGAATATTAAAATCTCCGACAACTAAAGCTTTGTCTAAGGAAATAACCAGATCTGAGATAAAATCTGCAAATTCAGAAAGAAACTCAGAATATGGCCCCGGGGGCCTGTAAATAATAAGCAATGGAATTAACTGGGTAGACTTATTTTTCGAGGCTACATACATTATATGAGTATGAAGAACTTCAAATGTATTAAATTTATAACCAGGTTTGTGTGTTACACCTAGATAATCGTTATAAATAACCGCGACGCCTCCTCCTCTGCCAGTTAGACGAGGCTGGTGTATATAACTGTATCCAGGAGGACTCGCTTCATTTAATGCTATATATTCATTTGGCTTAATCCATGTTTCTGTTAAACACAGTACATTAAACTCCTGATCAGTAATGAGTTCATTAACCATTAGCGCTTTAGATGTAAGAGATCTAATATTTAATAGCCCCACCTTTAGATCAAAGGTGCTGGCAGCAGCTGTACAGTCAGTCTGATCTAATTTTATATTGATTAGGTTACTGGAACAAACTCTCTGAAAATTTCTACCTTTTTGTTGAGCTCGGGGAACAGACACAGTCTCGATGTAGTGGGCCCTGAGTGACGACTCTGTGCAGCTAGCAGACAGTCGGTTTAGCCTGTTCGTCTGCTCCCTGGCCTTGGCTCTGGATTGTCAGAAATTAACTCCTCTCTGGGGGGGAGGAGGGGTAACAGGAGGACAGAGGACGGGAAGGAGCAGTAGCCTAGCCTAACGATAAGCAATACTGGACAATGTGCAATATAATGTGCAATATAAAGTGCAATATCTTTCCTGCTTCTCCCCCCCACTCACACACACTTACCCTAACCCCACTTTCCCTCCTTCTCCCCTCCCCCTTCCTCTCTTCCCCATATCTTATTCTTTTATATTTGTATATGTAAATACTTAATTTATTTTAATTTATCTAGAAGTTTCTCTCTATTTCTTTTCTCTGTTTATCTGTAATGATGCTGCTGGAATCTTAATTTCCCTGAGGGAACCCTCCCAAAGGGATCAATAAAGTTTTATCTAATCTAATCTAATCTAATCTAATCTAATCTAATCTAATCTAATCTAATCTAATCTAATCTAATCTAATCTAATCTAATCTCCACAATAATACTATATCCATCACCCCTTATCCTGTGCAGGGTCATGGGCAAGTTGGAGCCTATCCCAGCTGACTATGGGCGAGAGGCGGGGTACACCCTGGACAAGTCGCCAGATCATCGCAGGGCTGACACAGAGACAAACAACCATTCACACTCACATTCACACCTATGGTCAATTTAGAGCCACCAATTAGCCTAACCTGCATGTCTTTGGACTGTGAGGGAAACCGGAGCACCCTGAGGAAACCCACGCAGATACGGGGAGAACATGCAAACTCCACACAGAAAGGCTCCCGTTGGCCACTGGGCTCGAACCCAGAACCTTTTGCTGTGAGGTGACAGTGCTAACCACTACATCACCGTGCCACCTGATAATACTATCATGACCCCATATTAATGTTACAGTGACGTCATAATGAAGCCGCAGTTGTATGCCAGTGATGCAACAGTGATGTCAGAGTGATGTCATTTCTGAAATCTATGATCTGTGCTCTGATTGGGTTACTGAGAACATTGTGTGTGTCTGTGTGTGCAGGGAAAAAGGAAGGGTATTTTTTATTGTGTAACTGCACACAGCAATGTGTGGACTAGGCCGAGATCTAACCTAAATATCACATTAGGCTAGAGAGACAGAATGTGTGTGTGTGTGTGTGTGTGTGTGTGTGTGTGTGTGTGTGTGTGTGTGTGAGAGAGAGAGAGAGAGATCATGCAAGAATGTGTGCACTGGTGATAAAAAAAAGAGTATGAGATTGGGAGCAGGTGAGAGATAGATCAATAAAGAGCTAATCTGTGAAAACAGGCTACTGCAGACATAAGGGATCCTCTCTTTCCCTCTGTCCCTGTCTCTGCCTCTCCCCTCCCTTTTCCATTTTGAGCTAAGAATAATCATGATGTACCTATGGCAAATCTCTAACTTGGGTATTTTCACTATGGGACCTTCTTTTCAGACTCAACCAAAATCCTAATATCCCAAGATTTTTTAAAAATAAAACCATACATGGCCCCATACTGGCATAAGGGCCCTAGGTCAGCTCTTATACTACTCATAACAAGAAAAATCCCAGGCAAAGATAACCAAAAATCAACCTACACAAGGTTTGTTTTGGGACTAGATTTGAAAATTGGTCAGCTACCATAGCTACGTCTGACTGGAGCTGGCATTTGATAGTCCTTGATAGGCATAGGCTGCCCTTGACAGCTATTGACCATGCTTGACAGCCCTTGTGCACCACCCTTGACAGCCCTAGGAAGCCCTTGATAGCTCTAAACAGCCGTTGACCACCACTGACAACCCTAGACAGCCCTTGGTAGCCCCTAACAGTCCTTGACATCTCTGCTCACCCTTGAGCTGGGATGTGCTGGGCAGCTCTGGAATGCCTTTGACAGCCATTCCCTGCCAGCATGGCTTGGTAGGGCCCACATGAGTTGGACATGGGCATGAGTTCATACAGTACATGGACTGTTACTTGGGGCCAGTTACTTGGGCTGCCCAGAAAACATACATATGGGCTACAAAAAGGTGGGCAAATCAAAAAGCCTATACATATGGGGCCCACATGGGCACTTGGTAGGCTTGTTTGAGTATACTCTGTCAGAGATCATTTCTTCTCTGCAGTACTTCAGAAACAGGTTAAACTGATTTTAATGTTAAAAGTAGACTGTCTTTCAGATTTTTCAAGTGTAGGTCATAAAAATTTTTTTTATGACATTTTATCACATAAAATCTCAATAAAAAACTTTTAAAGGACCCATGGCATGGTGGTTTGTTGATGCTTTAAACGGGCTCGTGGAGGTTTCCGCATGTTATATCCGCAGCCTTTCTCGAAATGAACCCTCGGCACATAGATATAGCCTCCTGGGAGAAAGCCCCATTTCAGCCCTTTTCCCAGTGCGTCGTTTTGCTAATGAGGAGCATGGAGGCGGGGAAGGGTAGAGGGTGGGGGCGGGCCATGGGGGGAGGGGGAGGGGCTTGACCAAGCTGCGCACACACATACTCGCTGCTATCAGCGCCTGTAGCCACGCTGCTAAGACAAAACCCCGTTCTCCCTCGGACTCCTTTCGTAAACTCAACGTGACACAGAGAACAGAGAGTGAGAGTGTTCGGAGTGGTAGTTTACGAACGTATAATACCCTAGGCTTGAACACGCACTCCATAACCAAAGAGGATAGAAGCAGCAACTACAGCAACATATCGCTTATCCAACAGAAGACATGCATTGCGGAGCAATAGTCAAACATAAGCTCATAAGTTACAGTCAATTTCCAGACTAAACTCAGTTTAACAGAGCATGCTGCATGCTCTTTGGTTTTGTAGCGCAGAGTACCTGGCTAACTGCAGGAAGCGGTTAGCTGCACAGCTAATGTAGCCTTTGCAAGGCTAATGCACCGATTTTAAAACATGGCAAAACGACTTAACAGTTATACACTTACTTATTCGGTGTTTGTGGCTGATGCGGCAGGGATGCTTGGTACGGACCCAGGCTTCAGTGACAGTTGATGTGCAAAACCTGCCCTGTACTGTCCCAAGTTGTGGAAACATTCCTCAGGAAAATGCTTCTGACAAACATACACCGTCTTAGGTAGATTCGACGGCGTATTATTGGAGTAAATAAAATTAAGCCACTGTGTCTTCAGGGGCTCTCCCGTCGGCAGTAAAAAGATACTCCTTTCTGTGTTGTCACATCCATGTACAGCGCAATTTCCATGTTTCGCTCGCTTAGGTGGTGCCATGTTGTTGTGTCCTCTATGGTCTCCTCACTACAAAATTGAAGTGACGTATCTATGGTGGCAACTTTTGAGCTGGGCGGGCAATCCATACAGTGGGTGGGAATCCAGAGGGGGGCGTGGGGATCATCTCCCTTGCTGACGTAGTAAAGGGAAGAGCCTATCAACGCGCCATTTTGACGCGCCATTCTCAAATGTTGACAAAGGGTGGGCATAGTTTGGTTTACACATTATGACATTTCTAGCCACTGGGGTGACTTAAGAAGGTCAGAGGAACTCATTTTAACGTTAAAAAACCTCAGAAAGTGAAAATTTCATGCCATGGAACCTTTAAGTTCGTCGTTGTAAGGTGGAAAATGTGAAAAAGTTCAAGGGGTATGAACACTTTTTCAAGGCACTGTATATACATTTTCACATAGGTGTTAAAATAAGATTTAGCATTTAGTGGGCTGTGACTGGGGCCCAGGTGGCTGCTATGAAAAATTAAATTGACTGCTCTCGGGTTTCTACCTGGAGCTTATGTGGATTAATACAACTTTTGTAATTGTATATATATTAGTTTTAATTGGGTGTCAGAAGATTTCAAAACACTCAATAACTCAATAAATATTTGAATTAATTAATTATTTTTAAATGCCAAAACCGGGATCAGATCTACGTTTTAACTTTAAGAAAAAAAGATACATTTGAACTGAGATAGCGCCTTCGTTAGCCATAGGCAGCTATCACAGGCCCTGAGCACGCTTGGCAGTCCTAGGCAGCTCGAAGGTACCCTAAGTAGGTTACAAAGGCACAGAGCACACTAGACATCTTCCTTTTACTGATTTTTTTTTTACTGCTTTGGATACAAAGTTTGGAACAAACTTAATAAAGACCTACTTATAGCTCGCAAAACAGGCTCGTATGTAGTATACGTCCTGCTTTAAGTGGTTTGTTATCTTAGTTTTTCCACCATTCTGATAGTTGATGGGAATATATTCGCTGAAAACTCTCAACCTTTTGTGTGCATGATTTGATACATTTCTGCCACTGAATTAATTGATTGGATGAGTATATATATATATATATATATATATATATATATAATCTCATTATCTCTAGCCGCTTTATCCTGTTCTACAGGGTCACAGGCAAGCTGGAGCCTATCCCAGCTGACTACGGGCGAAAGGCGGGGTACACCCTGGACAAGTCGCCAGGTCATCACAGGGCTGACACATAGACACAGACAACCATTCACACCTACGGTCAATTTAGAGTCACCAGTTAACCTAACTTGCATGTCTTTGGACTGTAGGGGAAAACGGAGCACCCGGAGGAAACCCACGCGGACACGGGGAGAACATGCAAACTCCGCACAGAAAGGCCCTCGCTGGCCACGGGGCTCGAACCCGGAGCTTCTTGCTGTGAGGCGACAGCGCTAACCACTACACCACCATGCCGCCTGTGTATATATATATTTTTTTGGGGGGGGGGCAGACACAGTACCAGTCAAAAATTTGGACACATCGACTCATTCATAGGTTTTTCTGTATTTTGACTATTCTTTATATTGTAGAACAATACTGAAGACATCAAAATTATGAAATAACATATGGAACATATATGGAATCATGTGGTAAACAAAAAAGTGTTAAAAATATGGTTATATGAAAAATGTTTCATATTTTAGATTTTTCAAAGTAGCCACCGTTTACCTTGATGATGCTTTGCACATTATTGGCATTATCTTAACTCAAAAGTTAAAGTATTCATCCCCCTTGGTGTTTGTCCTGTTTTGTCGCAATCCAAGCTGGAATTAAAATGGATTTTTTTTGGGGGGGGGGGGGTTAGCACCATTTGATTTACACAACATGCCTACCACTTTGAAGGTGCACATTGTTGTTTTATTGTGACACAAACAATAAATAAGATGAAAAAAAAAACAGAAATCTGGAGTGTGCATAAGTATTTACTCCCCAAAGTTAATACTTTATAGAGTCACCTTTTGCTGCAATTACAGCTGCAAGGCTCTTGGGCTATGTCTCTATTAGCTTAGCACATCTAGCCACTGGGATTTTTGCCCATTCCTCAAGGCAAAACTGCTCCAACTCCTTCCAGTTAGATGGGTTGTGTTGGTATACAGCAATCTTCAAGTTATCCCACAGATTCTCAATTGGATTGAGGTTTGGGCTTTGACTAGGCCATTCCAAGACATAAATGTTTCCCTTTAAACCACTCCAGTGTAGCTTTAGCAATACTGTATGTTTAGGGTCATTTTCCTGCTGGAAAGTGAACCTTTGTCCCAGTCTCAAACCTCTGGCTGACTCAAACAGGTTTTCCTCCAGAATTGCCCTGTATTTAGTGCCATCCATCTTTCCTTCAGTCCTGGCCAGCTTTCCTGTCCCTGCAGATAAAAAACATCCCCACAGGATGATACTGCCACCACCATGCTTCACTGTAGGGATGGTGTTCTCAGGGTGTTGGGTTTGCGCCACACATGGCATTTCCCATGATGGCCAAAAAGTTCAATTTTAGTCTCATCTGACCAGAGAATCTTCTTCCATGCATTTGGGGAGTCTGCCACATGCTGTTGGGCAAACTCCAAAAGTGTTTTCTTATTTATTTATTTTTTTTTAGAAGAAGCCTTTATTTGTCACATGCACACTCAGGCACAGTGAAATTCATCCTCTGCATTGAACCCATCTGAAGCAGTGAACACGCACACCCCCCCAGAGCAGTGGGCAGCCATACTACAGCGCCTGGGGAGCAGTTAGGAGTTAGGTACCTTGCTCAAGGGCACTTCAGCCCAAGGCCACCCCATGTTAACCTAACTGCATGTCTTTGAACTGTGGGGGAAACCGGAGCACCCGGAGGAAACCCACGCAGACACAGGGAGAACATGCAAACTCTACACAGAAAGGCCCCCCATCAGCCACTGGGCTTGAACCCAGAACCTTCTTGCTGTGAGGCAACAGTGCTAACCACTACACCACCAGTGTGTAAAAAGCTTGGCTGCTTTTTCTTGAAGCAATGACTTTTTTCTGGCCACTCTTCCATAAAGCCCCACTCTGTGGAGTGTACAGCTTAAAGTGGTCCTATGGACAGAAACTCCCATCTCCGCTGTGGATCTTTGCAACTCCTTCAGTGTTATCTTTGGTGTCTTTGTTGCATCTCTGATTAATGCTCTCCTTGCCCGGTCTGTGAGTTTTGGTGGGTGGCCTTCTCTTGTCAGGTTTGTAGTGGTGCCATGTTCTTTCCATTTTGCTATAATGGATTTAATGGTGCTCCCTGGGATATTCAAAGCTTGGGATATTTTTTATGACCCAACCCTGATCTATACTTCTCCACAATTTTGTGTCTGACCTGTTTGGAAGCTCCTTGGTTTTCATGTTGTTTGCTTAGTAGTGTTGCAGAGTCAGGGTCCTTCCAGAACAGGTTGATTTATCCAGACATCATGTGACAGATCATGTGACACTTTGATTGCACACAGGTGGATCTTAATCAACTAATTATGTGACTGATGAAGTGAATTCGTTGGACCAGCTCTTATTTGGGGGTTTCATATGAAAGGGGGTGAATACCTATGCACACTCCAGATTTCTGTTTTTTCATCTTAATTATTGTTTGTGTCACAATAAAGAAACAATGTGCACCTTTAAAGTTGTTGGCATGTTGTGTAAATCAAATGGTGCTAACCATCCAAAATCCATTTTAATTCCAGCTTGTAATGCGACAAAACAGGACAAACACCAAGGGGGATGAATAATTTTGCAAGACACAGTATTATAAAATACATTAGGACATGTATGGTTATGTAATAACTTTTAAACTTTGCATTAATCCTAGATTGTATTTCTTTTTTCTCCTTTTAGGGTATGGATCCTGTTATAGATTGGCGACCTGTCCAGGGTGTACCCTGCCACTTGCCCGAGGGTTGGCTGGAGTTAGCTCCAGCCTCCCCCTGCGACCCTGATGGATGGTAGGGTTTGGATGAACCTCCCTTGGACAGATTTGCTTAATGTCCATAAGAAATTGATGAATTGTTTTGATAAATTTGGTTACTTTTTGTTTGTGAATGTGTATATATAATAAAAAAAAAAGCCACACGTTGGCTTGAAGATATGAAGTTTATCTTCTTGTGTTGAAAAACCTGCATTTTTCATTAAAAAAAACCCCATTGTGGATCTGAGTGACTTATTTAAAAAATAGGTACCCTATGGGTACATGTGGCTGCTGTTTATAAATAAAATTGTTTTCTGATACCATGTCCATACAGTAAATATAGCATATATACATGTTATCGATTATACTCGCCTCATCTTTTGCAAGCATCACCAAGCTGTGAGCAACATCAGGGCTTTGTTCAAAATACAGTGCTGTGAACTATATCTATTTTCAAAATAATAAGAAAGCACTTGTTAATCAATTGTCTTAGAAGCATTATTTAGTACTAATGAGCACATTTTGTTTCACAAGTGTAGTGTAAAGACTCTAAAATGAAAAATTAAATAAAAAAATTAAAGTGAATAGCAGAAGTTTGATATCGGCTTTTCAATATATCTGCCAAAAAACTAAAAAAAAAACTTACAAAACCTTACATTTGACCTTTCAGAAGGACCAAATAAAAGCTGTGATAATCAAAAGGTGAAATTTCTTAAAATAAACACCACTTACTTGATATTGAATCAGTAGCCTTGGCAAACCACGAGGTGAATTTCATTTATCTTTTCATCTGCCGATTATCTTCCGATACTACGAAGTTATAACGAGGTTTCTCTTATTTCGTTTCTGGTCCCGAAGTTTATCAAGAAGTAGAATGGGTAATTGAACTTGATCAGGATAAATGCTGATTGGTTACGAAGTTTTGCTATCTTTACACTCATTTTTACATTCTTACAACACGATGACATAGTGACTCGTTCTTGTGTATCTTTGATGACGCGAGATCAACTGTTCGTATTGCGAGATCACGATTCACCGTTCTGGTGATTGTAATGCTTATGTGTACGCGCAGTGCACTATTGTTACACTCAGTCTTACATTCTTACAACACGATGACATAGTGGCTCCACCTCTATGAGGCAGTAGCCACAATAATACTGGCTGGCATCGAGTGGTATATCAAATATATTCCATTCAGCTAGCATGATATTGAACGAGTTGAAGATGAGTAAAATATCATGCTAGCTGAAAGGAATATATCTGATATACCATGAAAAAAAGCCATTATTATTATTATCCATCCATCCATCCATCCATCCATTATCTGGAGCCGCTTATCCTGTCCTACAGGGTCGCAGGCAAGCTGCAGCCTATCCCAGCTAACTATGGGCAAGAGGCAGGGTACACCCTGGACAAGTTGCCAGGTCATTGCAGGGCTGACACATAGACACAGACAACCATTCACACTCACATTCACACCTACGGTCAATTTAGAGCCACCAATTAGCCTAACCTGCATGCCTTTGGATTGTGGGGGAAACCGGAGCACCCGGAGGAAACCCACGCGGACACGGGGAGAACATGCAAACTCCGCACAGAAAGGCCCTCGCCGGCCACGGGGCTCGAACCCGGACCTTCTTGCTGTGAGACGACAGTACTAACCACTACACCACCCATTATTATTATTATTATTATTATTATTATTATACTACATACACATTCGATGAAACAATTATATATTTTACAAAAAGTTAAGAACAAGGGGGTTATGGCCCTTTTCCACTACCCTTTTTCAGCTCACTTCAGCCCGACACGGCTCGCATTTCGACTACCAAAAACCAGCACGACTCAGCTCGCTTCAGCCCTGCTTAGCCCCTAAAACTCGCACCGTTTTGGAGTGGGGCTGAAGCGAGCCAAAGCGAGCCGAGTGAGGCTGGGGGCGTGAGCAGACACTCCCCTGTGCACTGATTGGTGAGGAGGAGTGTCCTCACATGCCCACACACGCCCTGCGAGCGCGCTGGGATCTGTAAACACCGCAAACCTGGAAGGAGAAGAATTACGAATTACGAGATTTTCTGAAGCCTTATGCGCCTCGCCTCATCTATACGCTCTTGCCAGTATCTGTTGGCGTTGTCGGTGACAACAAGCCACAGCACCAAGACCAGCAACACTAACGACTCCATGTCCTCCATGTTTATTGTTTACTCTCCGGGTCGTGAGACTACCGCTTAAAAGCTCACTGATGTCACTGTTTGCGCTGCCTAACGACATCACCTGACGTCCACCCACTTTCGCTAACTCCACCCAATGTGTCCACCCACTTCCAGCCAGCACGGTTCAGCGCGGTTGTAGTCGAAATGCAACTCCAACAGCCCCACTCAGCTCAACTCAGCACGGCACGGCTCAGCCCGACTCAGCCGCGTTTGTAGTGGAAAAGCGGCATTACTTACCAATATCAAATGCTTATTCTGATCCAATGTAATTCAATGTTTTGTTAATCCAATGTACATGTAAATCTGTATTTAATGAAGCAAGCCTGGTGGCCATGCTTGTTTACAAACTGTCACAGTTGCTCACTAGCGTGGAAGTTTTACGTGTCATATGTATCTTATGGCATTTTCAATTCACTGCGACAGTTTACTGCAGGCACTGCCGGAGAACAAGGAAATGCTTCTTCGCATGCACAGCGGAAAA
Source organism: Neoarius graeffei (assembly GCF_027579695.1). NCBI lineage: Eukaryota > Metazoa > Chordata > Actinopteri > Siluriformes > Ariidae > Neoarius > Neoarius graeffei. The sequence continues at coordinate 88,121,315 of NC_083571.1, forward strand.
CTTTCTCATTGAATATTGGCATCATCTCCAACGTGTGACATCATGTTGTCAACCATGCAATATCATAAGCCATATTCAACACCCATTCTCCATTGGGTAGAGTGACATAATACATGTAGGATAAGTGAAATGGTAACAATATTGCATGCTATCAAACCAAATGAATGAAACCTGCTAGAAGGGAACAGAATACATGTTTTTATTCCATCGAAAAAGTGTCCTGTATGTATAAAAACTCCTGATATTTCACTCCGATGACATCACTCCCACTGTTTTCCCACTGACTAGATGCACATTGTCAAAATGGCAAACTGGTTCTCATTCATCTCATTATCTCTAGCTGCTTTATCCTGTTCTAAAGGGTCGCAGGCAAGCTGGAGCCTATCCCAGCTGACTATGGGCGAAAGGCGGGGTACACCCTGGACAAGTCGCCAGGTCATCACAGGGCTGACACATAGACAACCATTCACACCTGCGGTCAATTTAGAGTCACCAGTTAACCTAACCTGCATGTCTTTGGGGGAAACCGGAGCACCTGGAGGAAACCCACGCAGACAACATGCAAACTCCACACAGAAAGGCCCTCGCCGGCCACAGGGCTCGAACCCAGACCTTCTTGCTGTGAGGCGACAGCGCTAACCACTACACCACCATGCCGCCTTTTGATTAACTTGCATTTTTTTGTGGATGTGTCTATATAATATAAAGAACATTATACAGTGGCATGAAGATATGAAGTTCATCTTCTCATGCTGAAATATTTTCACTCATTCGCTTAGGTCAGTCATGAATATGTTCAGCACTCGAAGATAAGATCCTATGACACAGTATAATCTACCAGGACTGGGAATATTTTCCTACAACACTGGACAGGTCACTGTATCAAACTACAGTGGTGCTTGAAAGTTTGTGAACCCTTTAGAATTTTTTATATTTCTGCATAAATATGACCTAAAACATCATCAGATTTTCACACAAGTCCTAAAAGTAGATAAAGAGAACCCATTTAAACAAACGAGACAAAAATATTATACTTGGTTATTTATTTATTGAGGAAAATGATCCAATATTGCATATCTGTGAGTGGCAAAAGTATGTGAACCTTTGCTTTCAGTATCTGGTGTGACCCCCTTGTGCAGCAATAACTGCAACTAAATGTTTCCGGTAACTGTTGATCAGTCCTGCACACCGGCTTGGAGGAATTTCAGCCCATTCCTCCGTACAGAACAGCTTCAACTCTGGGTTGTTGGTGGGTTTCCTCACATGAACTGCTCGCTTCAGGTCCTTCCACAACATTTCGATTGGATTGGGGTCAGGACTTTGACTTGGCCATTCCAAAACATTAACTTTATTCTTTTTTAACCATTCTTTGGTAGAACGACTTGTGTGCTTAGGGTCGTTGTCTTTCAGCATGACTCACCTTCTCTTGAGATTCAGTTCATGGACAGATGTCCTGACATTTTCCTTTAGAATTTGCTGGTATAATTCAGAATTAATTGTTCCATCAATGATGGCAAGCCATCCTGGCCCAGATGCATCAAAACAGGCCCAAACCATGATACTACCACCACCATGTTTCACCAATGGGATAAGGTTCTTATGCTGGAATGCAGTGTTTTCCTTTCTCCAAACATAGCACTTCTCATTTAAACCAAAAAGTTCTATTTTGGTCTCATCCATCCACAAAACATTTTTCCAATAGCCTTCTGGCTTGTCCACATGATCTTTAGCAAACTGCAGATGAGCAGCAATGTTCTTTTTGGAGAAGAGTGGCTTTCTCCTTGCAACCCTGCCATGCACACCATTGTTGTTCAGTGTTCTCCTGATGGTGGACTCGTGAACATTAACATTAGTCAATGTGAGAGAGGCCTTCAGTTGCTTAGAAGTTACCCTGGGGTCCTTTGTGACCTCGCCGACTATGACACGCCTTGTTCTTGGAGTGATCTTTGTTGGTTGACCACTCCTGGGGAGGGTAACAATGGTCTTGAATTTCCTCCATTTGTACACAATCTGTCTGACTGTGGATTGGTGGAGTCCAAACTCTTTAGAGGTGGTTTTGTAACCTTTTTCCAGCCTGATGAGCATCAACAATGCTTTTTCTGAGGTCCTCAGAAATCTCCTTTGTTCGTGCCATGATACACTTCCACAAACGTGTTGTGAAGATCAGACTTTGATAGATCCCTGTTCTTTAAATAAAACAGGGTGCCCACTCACACCTGATTGTCATCCCATTGAGTGAAAACACCTGACTCTAATTTCACCTTCAAATTAACTGCTAATCCTAGAGGTTCACATACTTTTGCCACTCACAGATATGTAATATTGGATCATTTTCCTCAATTAATAAATGACCAAATATAATATTTTTGTCTTGTTTGTTTAACTGGGTTCTCTTTATCTACTTTTAGGACTTGTGTGAAAATCTGATGATGTTTTAGGTCATATTTATGCAGAAATATAGAAAATTCTAAAGGGTTCACAAACTTTCAAGCACCACTGTAATCACAATGTCCTTGTACACAAAGTGAGGTACATGAAGACATGGTTTGTCAAGGTGAATGTGGAAGAACTAAAGTGCCTCAATCCCTGACCTTAACCCCAATGAACACCTTTGGAATGAATTGGGATGCCGACTGTGAACCAGGCCTTTGCACTTTAACAATGCTTGACCTCACTAATGCTTGTGTGGCAGAATCAGCCCAAATCCCCAAAAACGAGTGGAAAGCCTTCGCAGAAGAGTGGAGGATACACTGTCAGAAATAGGGGTATTGTAGGAGTCCATTTCTTTCAATTTCTGTAGTCTACACTCATTTCCTAGGGCTCATTATTGGACCTTAAGGTAACTATGTGTACCTTTTTAGGTCCAAAAAAAGTACATATACAGTACTGTGCAAAAGTCTTAGGCACCCTATTTTTTTCATACAAACTTTGTTATAGCTTTCTATTTTATAACTTCTACATTATTGAGTCAGTACAAAAACATTTTAGAGCTCCAAGCCTTCATTTTCCAGCACAAAATTAAATGTTACAGGAAAAAAAAAACGGTTGTACCTGAGCAGCATATTACATAAGAGAGCACTTTTCAGATTAAAAAAGAAAACATAATGAAGGCTACTGGGGTTTTGCTGCAAAATGAAGATGCAAATGTGACAGCCAAAGTGTCCAGAAGAACTGTGGCTGGTTCTGCAAGGTGCTCAGTCAGACCTACAGCTCATTTCCTTATAAAACTTATAAAACTGAGACTACTATTTTTTTTAAAGCAAAGGGTCGTCTCATACCAAATATTGACTTTGTTTAGTTTATTAAGGCTTACTCCTGTTTATCGTAGTTTTTAGTGTTGAAACATTTCATTTCATTATTTTTTAAGCCATTTTGGTCTCCAGCATTTCTTTACATGTGCTTAAGACTTTTGCACAGTACTGTATATTCCCAAGCGGTATATAAAGGGTACAAAATAGTACCTTAGAAGGTACTGCCCCAGTGACAAGCCACTGTACCCCTAAAGGTACAATAACGTACTTTATTTTCTGAAAGTGTATTATAAAAGCAAACAGGGAACCAGCTCCAATTTAATGCCCATGGTTTCGTAACGGGCAAATGTGGGTGTGATGGCCAGGTGTCTACATACACTATATGGCTAAAAGTTTGTGGTCATTCTGACCATCACACTCACATGTGCTTTTAGAACATCCCATTCCAGATTTATTCCCCCTCTGCTGTTATAATAACCCCCATTTCTGGGAAGGGTTTCTACTAGATTTTTGAGTACAGCTGTGGGACAAGAGTATTAGTGAGATCAGGTATTGATATTGGTGAGGAGGTCTGGGGTGCAGTCAGTGTTCCAGTTCATCCCAAAGGTGTCCAGTGGAGTTGACGTCAGGGCTCTGAATACTTGATTTCTTCTACTCCAACCTCGACAAACCATATCTTCATGGAGTTTGCTTTGTGCACAGGGGCATTGTCATGCTGGGACAGGTTTGGGCCTCTTATTTCCATCCATCATCTGTAGCCGCTTATCCTGTTCTACAGGGTCGCAGGCAAGCTGGAGCCTATCCCAGCTGACTATGGCCGAGAGGCGGGGTACACCCTGGACAAGTCGCCAGGTCATTGCAGGGCTGACACAGAGACAAACAACCATTCACACTCTTGGTCAATTTAGAGCCACGAATTAGCTTAACCTGCATGTCTTTGGACTGTGGGGGAAACCGGAGGAAACCCACACAGACACAGGGAGAACATGCAAACCTCCACACAGAAAGGCCCTCGCCGGCTGCTGGGCTCAAACCCAGGACCTTCTTGCTGTGAGGTGACAGTGCTAACCACTACACCACCGTGCCGCCCCTTTTATTTCCAGTGATGAGAAATTGTAATGATAGAACATACAGAGACACCCTATACAATTGTGTGCTTCCAACAGTTTGAGGAAGAACCGCATATGGATGTGATGATCAGGTGCCGACTTTTTGGTGTTTACGGTGAAAACTCCAAGCCAGTTTTCGAGCAGTCCTGACTGTGACTCTTTCTGCTTTTCCTGCACCGAGCATACAAATATATCTTGACCTGACCATAAAAAGTCAAGTCCACATATGATTTTTTTTGGGTGGCACAGCGGTGTAGTGGTTACCATGGTCGCCTCACAACAAGAAGGTTCCGGGTTCGAACCCAGTGGCCGGCAAGGGTCTTTCTGTGTGGAGTTTGCATGTTGTCTGCGTGGGTTTCCTCCACAATCCAAAGACATGCGGTTAGGTCAATATGGGACGGCTTTGGGCTGAGGTGCGCTTGAGCGAGGCACCTAACTCCCAACTGCTCCCCGGGCGCTGTTAGCATGGCTGCCCACTGCTCTGGGTATGTACAGTATGTGTGTGTGCTCATTGCTCACATCTGTGTTCACTGCTTCAGATGGGTTAAATGCAGAGAGGAAATTTCACAAGTGTGTGATGAATGAAGTTGTGCTTTCTTTCTTTTCTTTTGACACTGAAAGGAACAGGAAAGTGTGTCGAGTTAACAGAAGAAACTTACAAATCGATGATACTTTAATACAGTTTTGAGACCTGAAACTTGCCATAAAGGACGGGATGGCTCTTGATACCTCCCCTCCCCTCTCCTCCCCTGCTGTTTATAAGCTCTTTGCTGGAGGAGTGATATAGGATTTGAATCACCCCCTTTGGTGGAGCAGTTAAGGCGAGCCCAGCATCAGTAGTGCGGCGCATGCGCATGCGCCTTTTCCATCTCAACATATACCAAAGTTTAAAAAAAAAAAAATCCACTCACTCGCTCGTCTATGATGTGGAGACAGATGTGCGCGAATAAAAGATGAATGCAGCGCGTGATCCAAACCACCTGCTCCTTCACCGGATCCGCGCGCGGCTCGAGCTCAAACAAAAGCTGGAATTAAAGCGCTTCATTAAAAGGCCACCTCTCATCATCATCATCATCATCATCATCATCATCATCATCATCATCATCATCAGCGCCCGGTTCTATTTATAACACCGGGTTGCATCCTGTCCGCGCGCGGCGGGGAAAATCTCCCGGCTGTGTCTGTTTCATCTCACATGACAAACAATTAAAAATAACATTTTATTATTATTACTATTTATTTTTTTTTATTACAGCTTGATGTGGGAACCTTTTTTTTTTTTTTAAAGAGTTCTAGCACATGCAGCTGTCAAAACTGATGTTCCTGTTGTATGGGGCGCTTTTGGATTAGGAGACGTGCCTCGAGTCTCAAGCCAAAGTCGCGCATGCGCAGTGTGGAGCCGATACGTAGCCTTGGCAACGTACGGTAGAGAGGAGGGAGTCCCGGCAACGCGCGCGCCGTCCACACTCACCTCGTTTAGGGCCCGAGCACGCAGCACAGCACGCGCTCCGGTCCGGTCCGGGCGCCCTGTTTCCCGGTTCGACAAGGAGAAGGAGGAGGAGGAGGAGGAGGAGGGGGGAGTGAGAAGAAAAGCGGAGGCGGGCTGCTGCTGCTGCCGGGCGGGTGAGCGAGCGAGCGGGCTCGTGCGCGCGCTCCGGGCTTTTATTCTCACCGCGCGCCAGACGGCTCGTGGTCAGACAGCGGCAGCGCGTGCGGCACGTCAGAGCTGGATGAATGAGACTACTACGGGACAGTGAGTGTAGATTTTCCTGATGCGCACAGATGTGCTGAGGAAGCAGGTCGGATGAATGGCCCCGCTATGGAGGAAGTGCCGGTTTCTCGAATCCACGCGCGGCGCAGAAAGAGGCGCTTGGCCAGGACGCCACTTGCGGGGATTCCTTGCGAGGATGAGTTCGAGTGCAAAGAGCTCGAGAGCCTTTTTCAGAAGTACAACCTGAAACTCGAGCAGACCGCGACGCTGAAAGCGCTGGCCGTGCTCATCCTCGCTGCGTCCGCGCTCGCGCTGGTCGAGCTGCTGTCCGCTGGCTCGCGCTTCACCGTCTCCAAGGGCTCGCACCCGGTGCACTGCGTCATCTTCACCTCGCTCTTCATCGTCACCAACGTCAAGTACCTGCAGGTGACGCAGCTGCAGCAGATCGCCAGGCTCGCGCTGCTCTTCAGCTTCACGTTCGCGCTGCTCTGCTGCCCGTTTCCGCTCGCTCTCGGGCCTGGGACGCAGCAAGGCGCGCGCGGCGGCGGCGCACACGGACCCGACACGGCCCGAGTCGCACCTGAGCAAGGTGTCTGGCAGCTCATGCTCGTCACATTCGTCGCTTACTCCCTGCTGCCGGTGCGGACTGTCTTAGCCGTCGTGTTCGGCGTCCTGGTCGCCGCGTCCCATTTTATCGTGACCGCCACGTCTCTAACTGCCCTCAGACCGCGCGTCTGGAGTCCGGTAAGACGTTTCATGGTTTGTTTGTTCCGGTCATTTTCAGCATAGTGTGCTGATTTCCCATAGGTGTTTAGAAGTTACCAGATGTGTTGGCTGCTGCTGTGGAGAACTGAACACTCCACGTTGCGTTGTTTACAGCACGTGTCTGCGCCGCACGCGCATAACACCAATGACAGGCGGAAGGATCGAGTCTCATGCCAGGAGTGGGCACAAGTACAGTGGCATGCAAAAGTTTGGGCACCCTTGCTGAAAATGTCTGTTACTGTGAATAGTTAAGTGAGCAGAAGATGAACTGATCACCAAAAGGCATAAGGGTAAAGACGGGACATTTCTTTTCAGCGTTTTATGAAAGATTTGCGTTTTATTTTTGCTTTGTACAATTGGAGAGTGAAAAAAGAAAAGGAACGCCATGCGAAAGTTTGGGCACCCCAATACATTTGAGTTCTCAGGTAACTTTTACCAAGGTTCCAGACCTTAATTAGCTTATTGAGCTGTGGCCTGTTCAAATTCTTCGTTAGGAAAGGTCAGATGATGCAGATTTCATCTCATCTCATCTCATTATCTCTAGCCGCTTTATCCTGTTCTACAGGGTCGCAGGCAAGCTGGAGCCTATCCCAGCTGACTACGGGTGAAAGGCGGGGTACACCCTGGACAAGTCGCCAGGTCATCACAGGGCTGACACATAGACACAGGCAACCATTCACACTCACATTCACACCTACGGTCAATTTAGAGCCACCAGTTAACCTAACCTGCATGTCTTAGGACTGTGGGGGAAACTGGAGCACCCGGAGGAAACCCACGGGGAGAACATGCAAACTCCGCACAGAAAGGCCACGGGGCTCGCCGGCCACGGGGCTCGAACCCGGACCTTCTTGCTGTGAGGCGACAGCGCTAACCACTACACCACCGTGCCACCCATGCAGATTTCAAAGCTGTATAAATTCTCTGACTCCTCAAACTTGTCCCTAAAATCAACAGCCATGGGCTCCTCTAAGCAACTCCCTAGCGTTCTGAAAAATAAAATAATTGATGCTCACAAAGCAGGAGAAGGCTACAAGAACATAGCAAAGTGTTTTCAGGTAGCTGTTTCCTCAGATTGTGATGTTATTAAGAAATGGCAGTTAACAGAAACAGTGGAGATCAAGGTGAGGTCTGGAAGATGAAGAAAACTTTCTGAAAGAACTGCTCGTTGGATTGCTAGAAAGGCAAATAAAAACCCCTGTTTGACTGCAAAAGACCTTCAGAAACATTTAGCAGACCCTGGAGTGGTGGTGCACTGTTCTACTATGCAGCGACACCTGAACAAATATGACCTTCATGACAGAGTCATCAGAAGAAAACCTTTCCTGTGTCTGAGCCACAAAATTCAGTGTCTGAAGTTTGCAAATGAACATCTAAGCGAGCCTGATGCATTTTATTTTTTCTTAAACCTTTATTCATCACATGCACACTTCAAGCACAGTGAAATTCATCCTCTGCATTTAACCCATCTGAAGCAGTGAACACACGCACACACCCAGAGCAGCGAGCAGCCCAGAGCGCCCGGGGAGCAGTCAGGGGTTCAGTACCTTGCTCAAGGGCACCTCAGCCCAAGGCTGCCCCATGTCAACCTAACTGCATGTCTTTGGATTGTGGGGGAAACCGGAGCACCTGGAGGAAACCCACGCAGACACGGGGAGAACATGCAAACCCCACACAGAAAGGCCCTCTCCGGCCGCTGGGTTCGAACCCGGAACCTTCTTGGTGTGAGGCGACCGTGCTAACCACTACACCACCATGCCACCCTTTCAGAAACAAGTCCTGTGGACTGATTAAATCAAAATAGAACTTTTCGTCCACAATGTACAAAGGTATATTTGGAGAAAAAAGGGTGCCAAATTCCAGGAAAAGAACACCTCTCCAACTCTGAAGCATGGGTGTGGATCGGTCATGCTTTGGAGTTGTGTTGCAGCCAGTGGCACAGGGCACATTTCATTGGTTGAGGGAAGCATGGATTCGAATAAATACCAGCAAACTCTGGAAGCAAACATCACACTATCTGTAAAAAAGTTGAAGTTAAAAAGAGGATGGGTCCTACAATAAGACGATGATCCAAAACACACCTCAAAATCTACAATGGAATACCTCAAGAGGCACAAGCCGAAGGTTTTGCCCTGGCCCTCACAGTCCCCTGACATCATTGAAAATCTGTGGATAGATCTCAAAAGAGCAGTGCATGCAAGACAGCCCAAGAAACTTGTAGAACTGGAAGCCTTTTGCAAGGACGAATGCGCGAAAATCCCCCAGGTAAGAACTGAAAGATTATTAGCTGGCTACAAAACGTGTTTACAAGCTGTGATACTTGCCAAAGGGGGTGTTACTAATGCCGCTTTTCCACTACCAACGCGGCTGAGTTGGGCTGAGCCGTGCCGTGCTGAGTTGGGCTGAGTCGAGCTGAGTGGGGCTGTTGGAGTTGCATTTCGACTACAACCGCGCTGAACCGTGCTGGCTGGAAGTGGGTGGACACATTGGGTGGAGTTAGCGAAAGTGGGTGGACGTCACATGATGTCGTTAGGCGGCGCAAACAGTGACATCAGTGATCTTTTAAGCGGTAGTCTCACGACCCGGATAGTAAACAATAAACATGGAGGACATGGAGTCGTTAGTGTTGCTGGTCTTGGTGGTGTGGCTTGTTGTCACCGACAACGCCAACAGATACTGGCAAGAGCGTATAGATGAGACGAGGCGCATAAGGCTTCAGAAATTCTCGTAATTCGTAATTCTTCTTCTTCCGGGTTTATGGTGTTTACAGATCCCAGCGTACTCGCGGGGCGTGTGTGGGCATGTGAGGACACACCTCCTCACCAATCAGTGCACAGGGGAGTGTCTGCTCACGCCCCCAGCCTCACTCGGCTCGGTTTGGCTCGCTTCAGCCCTACTCCAAAACCGTGCGAGTTTTGGGGGCTGAGCAGGGCTGAAGCGAGCTGAGTCGTGCTGTTCTGAGGTAGTCGAAACGCGAGCCGTGTCGGGCTGAAGTGAGCTGAAGTGAGCTGAAAAAGGGTAGTGGAAAAGGGCCATAAGTACTGACCATGCCAGGTGCCCAAACTTTTGCTTCAGGACCTTTTCATTTTTTGGTATTTTATGCCTGTAAATGATGGAAATAAAAATGCAATATTGCAGAAAATATTAAAGAAATGTGTCATCTTTACCCTTATGCCTTTTGGTGATCAGTTCATCTTCTGCTCACTTAACTATTCACAGTAACAGACATTTTCAGCAAGGGTGCCCAAACTTTTGCATGCCACTGTAGACTTGCAGAAAAAGATGATTCTACACTGCAATGTTTATTCACAACTGTACAAGTTATTTACTGTTATTTTGCCCTATTGAGCCCTGTACAAATTCGAGCTGACGACTGAAATTATATTTTATCAATTTAAATGAATAAGAAACATACTTTCTTTTCTCATGCATTCATCCAATCAGCCAGTGCATAAAATCATGCAGATACAGGTCAAGAGCTTCTAGTAATGAAGCTTCATCAACATCAGAATGGGGAAAAGTGTGATCTCTGTAACCCTTGCTGGTACCAGAAGGTCGGCTTGAGTATTTGAGTATCCAGTCTAGAGCGGAGAAGAAAAAAAAAAAAAATCCAGAGAGAGGCAGTTCTGCAGGTGCATACTCCTTGTTGATGTGAGAGGTCAAACTGACAGGAAGGCTATATCAACTCAATCACTGATCACTCTTTCCAGCTACGGTCAGCAGAAAAGCATCTCGAAATGCACAACACCTCAAACCTTCCAACATATAGGCTAAAAGAGCAGAAAACTACACCAGGGTCCGTTTACATCAGCCGTGAACAGGAATCTGAGGCGACAGCTGGCATAGCGTCACTGAAACTTGAGAGTTGAATAATAATAATAATAATAATGATGTTTTTATTGCGTAAGATAAAAACACATATCCTAGGTTACAATGAAAATATAAAACTAAAAAAGGACAGAAAAAAACAGAATAATAAAAAAATATAAAACCAACGTACAAACTAATTTAGAAATACAAAAGTACAAGTAATATAATACAACATGAGATCAATGATAACTATCCATCCATCCCATCCATCCATTATCTGTAGCCGCTTATCCTGTTCTACAGGGTTGCAGGCAAGCTGGAGCCTATCCCATCTGACTACGGGTGAGAGGCGGGGTACACCCTGGACAAGTCACCAGGTCATCGCAGGGCTGATACAGAGACAAACAACCATTCACACTCACACCTACGGTCAATTTAGAGTCACCAGTTAACCTAACCTGCATGTCTTTGGACTGTAGGGGAAACCGGAGCACCCAGAGGAAACCCACGCGGAGAACATGCAAACTCCACACAGAAAGGCCCTCACTGGCCGCTGGGCTCGAACCCAGGACCTTCTTACTGTGAGGCGACAGCGCTAACCACTACACCACTATGCCGCCCTCAGTGATAACTAATAATAATAATAATAATATATATTAAATACAACTTCTAATGAAAAACTAAACTGTATCTAAAAATTAGGCGGTTCACAAAAGAGCTCATAAAATGCTGCGTGTTTATTTTAGATTTCTTAATTGACATTCTTCTAAACTGATATCTGGTATCTTTTACCTGAGGCATCATACTGTATAACGGATGACTCCCCAAGCTCATAGCATTCATGTATATTTTTTTACCTTGTTTTTCTAGGAGTTTATGAACGTCTATACTATTTGAGATGTACCTACGTTTCTTACATCTATCCAAAAAACATTGAATTGTACAACTCCGATTCCAAAAAAGTTGGGACAAAGTACAAATTGTAATTAAAACGGAATGCAATAATTTACAAATCTCAAAAACTGATATTGTATTCACAATAGAACATAGACAACATATCAAATGTCGAAAGTGAGACATTTTGAAATTTCATGCCAAATATTGGCTCATTTGAAATTTCATGACAGCAACACATCTCAAAAAAGTTGGGACAGGGTCAATAAGAGGCTGGAAAAGTTAAAGGTACAAAAAAGGAACAGCTGGAGGACCAAATTGCAACTCATCAGGTCAATTGGCAATAGGTCATTAACATGACTGGGTATAAAAAGAGCATCTTGGAGTGGCAGCGGCTCTCAGAAGTAAAGATGGGAAGAGGATCACCAATCCCCCTAATTCTGCGCCGACAAATAGTGGAGCAATATCAGAAAGGAGTTCGACAGTGTAAAATTGCAAAGAGTTTGAACATATCATCATCTACAGTGCATAATATCATCAAAAGATTCAGAGAATCTGGAAGAATCTCTGTGCGTAAGGGTCAAGGCCGGAAAACCATACTGGGTGCCCGTGATCTTCGGGCCCTTAGACGGCACTGCATCACATACAGGCATGCTTCTGTATTGGAAATCACAAACTGGGCTCAGGAATATTTCCAGAGAACATTATCTGTGAACACAATTCACCGTGCCATCCGCCGTTGCCAGCTAAAACTCTATAGTTCAAAGAAGAAGCCGTATCTAAACATGATCCAGAAGCGCAGACGTCTTCTCTGGGCCAAGGCTCATTTAAAATGGACTGTGGCAAAGTGGAAAACTGTTCTGTGGTCAGATGAATCAAAATTTGAAGTTCTTTATGGAAATCAGGGACTCCGTGTCATTCGGACTAAAGAGGAGAAGGACGACCCAAGTTGTTATCGGTGCTCAGTTCAGAAGCCTGCATCTCTGATGGTATGGGGTTGCATTAGTGCGTGTGGCATGGGCAGCTTACACATCTGGAAAGACACCATCAATGCTGAAAGGTATATCCAGGTTCTAGAGCAACATATGCTCCCATCCAGACGACGTCTCTTTCAGGAAAGACCTTGCATTTTCCAACATGACAATGCCAAACCACATACTGCATCAATTACAGCATCATGGCTGCGTAGAAGAAGGGTCCGGGTACTGAACTGGCCAGCCTGCAGTCCAGATCTTTCACCCATAGAAAACATTTGGCGCATCATAAAACGGAAGATACGACAAAAAAGACCTAAGACAGTTGAGCAACTAGAATCCTACATTAGACAAGAATGGGTTAACATTCCTATCCCTAAACTTGAGCAACTTGTATCCTCAGTCCCCAGATGTTTACAGACTGTTGTAAAGAGAAAAGGGGATGTCTCACAGTGGTAAACATGGCCTTGTCCCAACTTTTTTGAGATGTGTTGTTGTCATGAAATTTAAAATCACCTAATTTTTCTCTTTAAATGATACATTTTCTCAGTTTAAACATTTGATATGTCATCTATGTTCTATTCTGAATAAAATATGGAATTTTGAAACTTCCACATCATTGCATTCCGTTTTTATTTACAATTTGTACTTTGTCCCAACTTTTTTGGAATCGGGGTTGTAAAACCTCATGGGCGGCACGGTGGTGTAGTGGTTAGCGCTGTCACCTCACAGCAAGAAGGTCATGGGTTTGAGCCCAGCAGCCGGCAAGGGCCTTTCTTTGTGGAGTTTGCATGTTCTCCCTGTGTCTGCGTGGGTTTCCTCCGATTTCCCCTTGGAACTATCCACCCCCCATTTAATTCATATAAAGTATTACAAAGGTTAGATTAGCACATCGACAGAAAGACACATACTGTTACGCTTTGGATTATAACTTTCACGAGTATGATTTGGGCGGTGTAGTGGTTAGCAATATCGCCTCACAGCAAGAAGGTCCTGGGTTCGAGGCCGGCGAGGGCCTTTCTGTGTGGAGTTTGCATGTTCTCCCAGTGTCTGCATGGGTTTCCTCCGGGTGCTCCAGTTTCCCCCACAGTCCAAAGACATGCAGGTTAGGCTAATTGGTGGCTCTAAATTGATCATCGGTGTGATTGTGAATGGTTGTTTGTCTCTGTGTGTCAGCCCTTTGATGATATAGTGACTTGTCCATACTCAGCTGGGATAGGCTCCAGCTTGCCCGCGACCCTGTAGAACAGCATAAGTGGCTACAGATAATGGATGGATGTATGGTAAAATGTCACCTGACCAGGGTGTGGGTATATCATTCATAAGAAGTTTCTTTAATGATAGGGTTTCCTGAAACCCTTTGTAACTAATGTAGTACGTAATGGTAAGTCAATGAGTAAGTTAGTAGTTTAAGTGTAAGATATGAATTTATGTTGAAGGAAAATATTTCAAAAGGTCACTGGTTCGATCCCCTGAACCAGCAGGATTGGCTCAAGTGCCCTCGAGCAAGGCATCTAACCCCCAACTGGTCTGGCAAGTGTGGTGACGTACCTTGTGTGTAATTAGCCAAAGAAAAACTGACGATGCGATTATCAGTTCGGGCAAGAACCCGGCTATAATAATAATATTGGTTCCAAAAACAGTTAGTTCTTGTACAGCCAACATGATTTGATCACGTATATTCAAAGCCCTGGGAAAAAAGAGCAAACTCCATGCAGTCAACCAAGCTCAGGATCGAACCGAGGAGTCTGGAAGTGCGAGGCCACAACATTACCCACGGCACTACACCACCACATACTGGTTAATCAAATTAATTTAATACTAGTCAGTGCCAACATCCTTGTGAGAGTAAATAACGCTACTGAATAGACCAATGGATCACAGTCACTCATAATTCAAGCCAATAAATTACATTGCTGTTTAAATTAATTACAGTGTAAGCAATGAAATCATGTTTTGAGGAGCAGATAATTTTTTGTAAACTATACAGTACATTATAGTTTCTCTTTAACCTGACCGAACACATCTTCCCCTTTTTCAGTTCCAGATGAATTTCTGTAGTGAATTTTTGATTGAGTCTATCCTCCAGGATTTTTAATTCCTGTTCTATATATGTCTGTTTTTGCTGTTTAAGTCTCTGATTCTTCTGTTAGATTTATCTCCCGACTGCGAATCGATTGTTTGAATATCGACATGTGGCGTTTCTCCAGACTTGGCCTGGGAGGACCTAAGAAAGACCTCTTTATAACTCATAAAACAGGCTCATATGTAGCATACGTCCTGCTTTAAAGTGCTGATGACACGAACATGACTCTATGCAATTTCTTAAATAAACTATACAACATGGCAAACATGTTAGATTTCTGTTATAATTACGTGAAAAGAAGCTGTTGTTACGCGAATATCCAACTTTTAATTGCACAGCGCAAGAAAACTGGGTCCGTGGCTCGCGGCCATGTTGTGACGTCAGCGGAAGAACACGCTGCGGTTCACTGGCTGTTCTACTCAATGGAAATGGTGCATGAAAACGCCGGTGAACTCTCTAGTGCTAGCTCTTCAACAACCAAATACTGGTACTTTAAGCAGTGATCATGATGGCATGATTTTATCTGATTTTAAATAAATGAGATTGATAATAATGTGAATGTTCACAACTAGTACATACAAACTCTGCAGCTTCTGATTCAGCAGCTGCGTCATTCTCCGCAAAAACATCAGCAAGAACCTACAATATAAATGGAAATGCAATACACTAAGCTCAAATGACTTTTGGAAAGTATAATTTCTAAATTTTTTCTACATATTCTTGAAGTCGGTCATCGGGGTACTTGCTACCGTTCCCTAACAACACATGGCAAAGGGTAAAGTGTAGTGTTGCTACGAGTACTTGCTAAAGCCTCCGGTGGAAGATCCTCGATGTGCTGATAAGACGTACAGTTCTATATAACACACAAGTGTCACGATAATCACAAAACAGATGCAAATTGTTAAAATACCTAATTTTTAAGCAATCATGTATTGATCTCTTCCGAATAGAATCTATGATAGCCTACCCTCTTTACCCTTTGCCTCTCGTTGCTAGGCGGCAGTTACATGAAAGCCGCAAGCTTTCACAAGCAAATACATGACTGATATCACGCCGACTTTATGATTACATTTATGATTATCATGAATGTGTACTCTATGATGTGTACTCTATGAGCGCTCTGGAGCGAGTCACTTCCAAGATGGCCGCGCAGACCGCATGGTTACTATTTTTAGCATCATGTCGGAGCACTCTATAGCTCTACGTACCTTTATCTTATGTCGTTTCTCAACACATGTTCTGACAGGAGGACTGTCTTTGGAGGAGTCGGCTTGTCCCAGGCGACTGCTGGATTCGGCATAGCTACTAGTAGACCCCCTCCGGAATACTGTAGGCACTGCTGATGGTAGCAACACATGTTTGTGCTGAACTGCACACCCAAGAGATTCCTTTAAGCTGGGAAGGGTGTCAAAACAATCCAAATCGAAGTGTTCAGAGCACAGGACGGATGTTGGTGAGGGCTCCCACTTGTCACGAGTGCGCCTGACTTGCCTCACCCACTTCGCATGCAGCTCGGGATCTCTGGGAAACTTGAATAAACTTACCCCATCCTTGTGGGTTTTGGAGCAAAAGCCGGCAACACAACGCGAAGGCATAATAACTATATATATATATATATATATATATATCTCATCTCATCTCTAGGCGCTTTATCCTGTTCTACAGGGTTGCAGGCAAGCTGGAGCCTATCCCAGCTGACTACGGGCGAAAGGCAGGGTACACCCTGGACAAGTTGCCAGGTCATCACAGGGCTGACACATAGACACAGACAACCATTCACACTCACATTCACACCTATGGTCAATTTAGAGTCACCAGTTAACCTAACCTGCATGTCTTTGGACTGTGGGGGAAACCGGAGCACCCGGAGGAAACCCACGCGAACACGGGGAGAACATGCAAACTCCACACAGAAAGGCCCTCGCCGGCCACGGGGATCGAACCCGGACCTTCTTGCTGTGAGGCGACAGCGCTAACCACTACACCACCGTGCCGCCCATAGCTATATATATATATATATATATATATATATATATATATATATAATAATGTATAATAATGTATAATAAAAATATTAATAATGATAAACTGAACACCTGCCGCATCAACAACAAACTGGTAAGTTAGGAGGAAGGTTCTTTCGCTGACGTCATATAGCTCCTCCTCCTCTTTCGTCTCCTGGGTGCTGCAGCCCCGTCAAATTTGCCCAAATAGCCGCGTTTTTTATCATAACTTGTAAAATAGGCGCCTTCGTGAATTAATATATGGATCATCGGGAATTACTTTTTATGTTATAAAACATCGCCAAAGATGTCAAAAACGTGTCATCAGCACTTTAAGTGGTTTGTTATCTTAGTTATTTTTCCCCATTCTGGTAGTTGATGGGAATATATTAGCTGAAGCGCTTGACCTTTTGTGTGCATGGTTTTATACATTGCACTGCTGCCACTGAATTCGCTGATTGGATAATTGCATGAATGAGCAGCTGTACAGGTGTTCCTGTTAAAGTGAATGGTGAGGTTTTTTGTTGTATTTTTTTGTAGATAAAGTAGCAGTCAAAAGTTTGTTCACCCCTACTCATTTTGACTATTTTCTACATTGTAGAACAATACTGAAGATATCAAAACTATGAAGTGATATATGGAACAGATGTGGAATTATGCGATAGACAAAATATGTTTCATATTTTGGATTCTTCAAAGTATCCACCGTTTACCAGGATTGTAGTCGAGTCACTAAACCTCGAGTCTGAGTCCAGTCTCGAGTCCCCAGTGTTCAAGCCCAAGTCATTAAAGAAAATTTCGAGTCGAGTCTGAGAACAAGACTCCATCCACACCATTTGACGGTGGCTGTTGCTGCCTTTATGTGAAAGTGTCTCTGCTACTGTGTCGGACTAATGTTACTGCTCGACTGCCCCATTTTAGTTACTAGGCTACAGATAAAAAGCTTGTTCATCGCTTAGCAAGCCCCGCCCACTATCAACAGGGCAAATAACATGAGAGAGGGTTAACACTAGCTAGTTCATCAGTCACCAAGCAAGCCCTGCTATCAACAGAGCAATGAACATAGCGTGTCACTTCCTTCTGTGGGTGGAGTCTTGCCAAATGACGATTGAAGTTCGAGGTTGTCCCCGTCATCTCCTTGATAGTTCTTCTACATATGGACCACATAGCAGTGCATTTTTTCCCACTGCACGAGAAGTCTGTTTAAGCAAAGCGGACAATCCTAGGGACTTCTGTCCAGGCACTGTAGCACCATCAAACGTTAGTTTGTTCCTGAACATGACGTATAAACAGGTGAATGTGTATTCTCTTGCACAAAATTAGTATAAAAATGAATGTAGATATAAATATCTTATGTCAAATTATTATGGCATGTTACAAAAAGTAAAGAAAAAATCAGAGTCCTCGTCTCCAGTTTATGAGTCTGAATGCAGTTAACACATGAGTCCGAGTCATCAGCGCTCAAGTCCAAGTCAAGTCACGAGTCCTTAAAATTAGGGCATGAGTCGGAGTCTAGTACTACAAGCCTGCCGTTTACCTCGATGACGCTTTACACACTACTGGCATTATCTTAACCAGCTTCATGAGGTAGACACCTGGAATGCTTTTCAATTATCAGTTATGCCTCGTCAAAACTGGTAATTGAAAAGCATTCCAGGTGACTACCTCATGAAGCTTTAAACCCTCTAAACCAATACACACCAATATCTCAGGTAATTATGTTTCATTATTTGTGGAAGCCAAAACTCAATATCACACTCAACATATGAATAATTAGTGACAGTTAATTCAGCACGGTGATGTTTGGATGTATGTATATGTTGTGTTTATGTATAAATGTTGTCACTGTAATGTTGTAACAAGACCACGGGTCTTAAAATTGAAAGCCACACCCATTTCTGTGGTATAATAGGTGCCTGGTGTATGTAGTGGTATGCCAGGCCACGAATCTCATCAACTCTGATTGTGAATTCTGCGGGCACCAAGAAATTTCATAAGCACTAACGTCTTTATTTCACACTCCTCCACTATTAAAATGTAGACTCGGGGACATATTGTAGCAAAATGAACATCATTTCACTCCTGTTTTTTTTTTGAGAAAATTAATATTATACATGTATTACAGTCTTAGCCTCAACCACTTATTCACACCATTATAATTTACAGATTGTGGAGGAGAAAGCCTTGTACACGGCTATTTTGTCAGACATCAGGCTTTGTCAAACATATAGAGCCACACATTATAGAATGCACACAATATTATATTGCCAATCGCTTAAATCTCTCGTTTTTACAGGGACAATTTGGGCATTTCAGTGTTGATGCAATGTGGAAAAAAAAAGATGCCAAAGAATACAAGGAAAATGGGGCTTAACGTGAAAAAAAAAAGGCTGGGGTGGAAAAAATAGGTGAAGGATTACTACTCTCTTAAGTTATGCATTTATGAGTTAATCTCTGCAGTAGAACATCCAGTATTAAAGAAAAAACAATGATCTTACGCAGTAATTAATGTTTCAGTATTGAAAATAATCTAGTTATTATAATGAGTTAATGGAATGGATCCTGTCGTGCTAAAGCATTTAACACATTTCAACTTCATGAAAGATTCAGTTTGAAATATTAAACATGACTTTATGACACAAGATCAGTTTGATTCATGTCGATGTTACTTGTAAAGGACTACAGTACTGCGCAAGTCTTAGGCATATGCAAAGAAATGCTGTAGAGCAAAAATGGCTTAAAAATAATGAAATGAAATGTTTCAGCATTAAAAAAATACTATAAACAGTAAGCAGTAAGCCATAATAAATGAAACCAAGTCAGTATTTGGTGTGAGACGACCCTTTGCTTAAAAAAAAAAAAATTATAGTCTCAGGTCCAATGAGTGCAGTTTGATAAGGAAATGAGCTGTAGGTTTTACTGAACATCTTGCAGAACCAGCCACAGTTCTTCTGGACACTGTGACTGTCACATTCGCTTCTTAATTTTGCACCAAAACCCAGTAGCCTTCATTATGTTTTCTTTTTTTAGTCTAAAAAGTGGTCTTTTATGTAATATGCTGCTCAGATACAAACATTTTCCCCTGTAATGTTTAATTTTGCGCAGGAAAATGAACGTTTGGAACTCTAAAATGTTTTTGTACTGACTCGATAATGCAGAAGTCATAAAATAGAAATCTATAACAAAGTTTGTATAAAAAAAAAATAGGGTGCCTAAGACTTTTGCATGGTACTGTATATTCCACTAGGACCACCATAAACCCAGTCATTCAAAGTAAAATTGAAAGTCACCTTCCTGTCTCTTTGCTGGATGTCAATAAGATGCTGCCTAATCGATAAACTGTTCAATAACTAAAGCCTTTCATGCAATCAAAGACACCGTTTAATTTGAGCTATCAGTCTGAGTACTTGGGATAATGAATGTCTTCTGCTTTGATGCCTTTCTATCTCTCAGGCCATGTCCAATGGCCTTATATCCTTTTACGATGGTCTGTGAATGGGATTGGAAGAATGGATATCTGAATGGCTATTGATCGTTCAAGAGATTTTTTTTTTAACAAAGCACAAGCTGAGGCTTTAAGTGACCGATGATTCATTGTAATTTCTACAATGAATATAGAACCTTTTCAGTCACGTGACCTTCGTAAATGCGACCACCATTTTGGACATGTAGTGGACTTCGGCTCGAATCAGTTTGAATGCGAGGAAGGCGAAAAACGAAAAACATAAAAGAAAAAGGAGCGAGATGCAGAAAACACCTTCACTATCCAGCGACGTAGGGCATTTACAGGGCGAGCAGAGGGAGAGGTATTTGCAAAAATTGAGGTTAGCAGGCTTAGAGAACGACGTTTACCTGCTTCCACCAGGATTGTTCACTGACGTACGGAAGTACATGAAGCCCTTGTCTTTACCTGACTTCGGCCCACATGATCTGTATACCTATGTCGTTAAAAACCCATCGCCATACACAGGTATTGATCTGAAAGCGTATAAGAGTTTGGATGCCTACAAATATTTTGTGTCAGGCTGGGTAACATGCCTACATCAGTGGGTCGTCCCTGGAGCCGGTGATCGCCATCTTATTACAGCTAAGGTTTGTTCACATTTTCATTTACTTTCGGTCCTCAGGATAAACAAAATGTTATTAAATGTCACTGAAATAACTTCTTAGTCTGTTGAGACATGGCCCGTTATAAATTTGCTGTTACCAGGCAATGACCAAGAACTGTACTATTAGGGTCGGTGTCTGTGTTTTGTAGCAGTGTACTAGCAGCTAGCTGTTAGCACTAGCTAATGTCAACAACATAGTAGCTAGTATGTTACTGTAGCAATGTTTACGTTCAGTCATTTGGATGACTGTTAAAACCTTTCAGTCTCAAGTTTTTCCTTTACTGTATTTACTAGTTTACTGTAATTATGATCCGGCAGCTATTTACACCGGATCCAGTGTAAATAGCTGCCGGAGCCAACGTCCGAGGTTCCGGAGCGCGCTCCGGCTTGCTCCCCCTCAAATTAAGCCCTGTACAGGTAAATAGCTGCCCGAACCAACGTCTGAGGTTCCGGAGCGTGCTCCAGAACCTCGGACGTTGGCTCCGGCAGCTATTTACACTGGATCCGGTGTAAATAGCTGCCGGATCATAATTACAGTAAACTAGTAAATACAGTAAAGGAAAAACTTGAGACTGAAAGGTTTTAACAGTCATCCAAATGACTGAACGTAAACATTGCTACAGTAACATACTAGCTACTATGTTGTTGACATTAGCTAGTCAACAATAGCTACTACAGAAGAACAAAGAGGTTACAATGGGTTATTTTAACCTATTTGGTTACACACTCGCCGCCACAGAATGTTAACAGCAATGTAATGCCTTTTCTGGATAATTATATTCGTCTTACCTCCAACAAAGTGGTCACTACACAAGCGTTGGTATGCCGAGGGCTGCCAATCTTTCCTGTTAATGGCCGCTATCCATCTTCTCTGTCGGGATCCGATAAAATGATAAACCTTGCCTTGTTTGTTGATGGTTACTACATCCAGGTGCACAACAATATAGTGGCATGATGGAAGTCTTGCTGAAAGTAAAAACTTTCTCTGCTGCCGTTCCTCAATGTTGGCTGTGGTAAACTACTGGTAGTATATGTCCAAAATAGTGGCCACGTTTGTCGTGACGTCACGTGAAAAGGGTCTATAGTGATTGCACACTTCCGCAAGCAGCCTGCATGATATTCTGAGAAATTATATAGCTACTGAGGTTACTATACAGTAATAACAGAGTAAAACACACAGTGTCATTAACTCAGTTTTTTCCCCCCTAGTTGTTCATTTCTCCCTTTGATTAACCTGTGATTAAACAGCATAGCTTTAATTCAATTCAATTCAGTTCAATTTTATTTATATTGTCCTTTTTACAATGGACATTGTCACAAAGCAGCTTTACAGAAATATATAAATCCTAGAATTGAAGTTGAGATGTACGAATTTATAAATTTATCCCTAATGAGCAAGCCAGAGGCGATGATAATAATATCTCCACCCAGGGTAAGTGCAACAAATTTAAATCAGGGATGAAGCCATGCAATAGACCTGATAGGAGATGACTTCATTATAAACAAATACAAATTATAACCAGCTTTCAGTTGAAAAGTGGATACACTGACTGATAATGAGCTGATCTCTTCTTACATCCTGCATTTTAGGATTACATCCTCAATCAAAATAAAAAAAACTTAATCAAGACCTATTATTCAGAAACTACGATGAATGATCAGTAACTACTGGGAAAATCAAAGGTATCTATCTATCTATCTATCTATCTATCTATCTATCTATCTATCTATCTATCTATCTATCTATCTATCTATCTATCTATCTATCTATCTATCTAGATAACCATTTATGCAGGAATTGGAGAGGAATCTAAAGCCTGTGCATGTATTAAATATTACAATGCTTTATTATTCACTGTGTAGAAATACCTTTAGATGACTTCACGTCAAATTTTGACATTTCCTACTACACAGATTTGGAAACTATAGGTTTTCCTGAACAGTTTGTGAGTCATTTGATATAATTTGCTCAACCACAAGTAAAGCATAGCATTATAGCATGTGTGGTTACCCCCAAAAATGAAAATGTTCATGTTCAATGTTTTTCTGATGCCATCCGTCATGTTGTCTTGCCAGTTTGTCTAGTATTACTGTTATTTTTTATGTATGTTTTTTTATTATGTGTTTGGTGTCTATGTCCTGCTTGTTTATGGCTTGTTAGTTTCTTATTGTGTCTTGTATTATAAATGTTGTTGATGTTTTTTGTTGTTGCTTAATGTTGTTCTTGGTTTTGTTTGTAGTAATTGTTTGGTGTTGAGTTTATGTTGGCTTGTGTGTAAATGTATTTTAGTTTTTTTTTTAAATTCAGATTTAGTTTTTTATTTGGAAATGTTTTATTTGATTATATTTCAATTTTTGTTCTTTTAGGGTGATTATTTTAACATCAGTCCAGGGACAGCAGATGCAAAATAGCCTTCTGGCTAATTCTGGCATATTTACATTTGTTTAAATGTTTTATTAATGTGCATTGTCCCTGGTAACTAAACCTTTAAATAAATAAATAAAAGTGAGAAACTTGCATTTAATAATACTTATTATGATATGATAATTTTAACAATATATTTTTCCAACTCAACTGACATTCAGCTCCACATTGATTGTCTAAAACAACTGCCATTTATTGATTTAATTTAATGTCATTTTATATATATATATATATATATATATATATATATATATATATATATATATATATATATATATACACACAGACAGACAGTGGTGCTTGAAAGCTTGTGAACCCTTTAGAATTTTCTATATTTCTGCATAAATATGACCTAAAACAACATCAGATTTTCACACGAGTCCTAAAAGTAGATAAAGAGAACCCAGTTAAACAAATGAGACAAAAATATTATACTTGGCCATTTATTTATTGAGGAAAATGATCCAATATTACATATCTGTGAGTGGCAAAAGTATGTGAACCTTTGCTTTCAGTATCTGGTGTGACCCCCTTGTGCAGCAATAACTGCAACTAAACATTTCCGGTAACTGTTGATCAGTCCTGCACACCGGCTTGGAGGAATTTTAGCCCATTCCTCCGTACAGAACAGCTTCAACTCTGGGATGTTGGTGGGTTTCCTCACATCAACTGCTCGCTTCAGGTCCTTCCACAACATTTCGATTGGATTACGGTCAGGACTTTGACTTGGCCATTCCAAAACATTAACTTTATTCTTCTTTAACCATTCTTTGGTAGAATGACTTGTGTGCTTAGGGTCATTGTCTTGCTGCATGACCCACGTTCTGTTGAGATTCAGTTCATGGACAGATGTCCTGATATTTTCCTTTAGAATTTGCTGGTATAATTCAGAATTAATTGTTCCATCAATGATGGCAAGCCGTCCTGGCCCAGATGCATCAAAACAGGCCCAAACCATGATACTACCACCACCATGTTTCACAGATGGGATAAGGTTCTTATGCTGGAATGCAGTGTTTTCCTTTCTCATTTCCACTTTGACTGTCACACTCACTTCTTAATTTTGTACTAAACCCCAGTCGCCTTCATTATGCTTTCTTTTTTAATCTGAAAAGTGGTCTCTTATGTAATATCCTGCTCCGATACAACCTTTTTTTTTCTGTAACATTTAATTTTGTGCTGGAAAACAAACATTTGGAACTCTAGATGTTTTTGTACTGACTCGAAAATGTAGAAGTCATAAAATAGAAATCTATAACAAAGTTTGGATGAAAAAAATAGGGTGCCTAAGACTTTTGCACAGGACTGCACATATAAACAAAATCATAATCAAAAGGATAAAACTATCTAAACTGAAACTTTTTTCATAGGTTATCGATTGACGTTATTTAGAAATCCCAACCATCCAGCAGTCTTTCAGCGTTTTATAATATTCTTTATTTTATTAAAATCAAAGGCAACCAATACAGATTATTAGATATGTCGTCCTTAGTTGCTATTGTGATCTCTATATTAATTGAGTTGGAACAATGTTAACCTGAGTACCCTGCACAGACAGGCTATATCAGAGGAACAAAGTTTATGATGTAAAATGAGGAATCACTACACCAGCTGAGTAATCATCACCATCATCCACATCCATTACATTAAATTACGGGCATTTAGCAGACACTCTTATCCAGAGCGATGTACAACGAGTGCAAAAGTCAGGTACAGGAAGTGCTGAACTTCTCAACAAGAAAGTTCTCGTGCCAACTGAACAAGTGACAGAATAATACCTTGTGTAATATTGCACTGAAGTACCAACACTCAGCAAACAGCCAAGGAAACAAACCAACCATACAAAC
This sequence comes from Neoarius graeffei, assembly GCF_027579695.1. Lineage (NCBI taxonomy): Eukaryota > Metazoa > Chordata > Actinopteri > Siluriformes > Ariidae > Neoarius > Neoarius graeffei. The sequence continues at coordinate 88,146,299 of NC_083571.1, forward strand.
GAGCTGACAAACTATATAAAGAGCTGATAACGTAATGTAATGATATTGTTTGATTCATATTTTTCTCATTATGTAGTTCATTCATTGAAATCATTCAAGTCTGGTTTTGAATAGATAGCTTTCCTTTGTTATGTCTATCTATTTGGCTCTTTTTTCCTCCTCTTTTACCATCTAGTGCTGATATTGTGTCATGTCTGACTTAATTTTTTAGATATATCTTCTCATTCTCATCTCATTATCTCTAGCCGCTTTATCCTGTTCTACAGGGTCGCAGGCAAGCTGGAGCCTATCCCAGCTGACTACGGGCGAAAGGCGGGGTACACCCTGGACAAGTCGCCAGGTCATCACAGGGCTGACACATAGACACAAACAACCATTCACACTCACATTCACACCTACGGTCAATTTAGAGTCACCAGTTAACCTAACCTGCATGTCTTTGGACTGTGGGGGAAACCGGAGCACCCGGAGGAAACCCACACGGACACGGGGAGAACATGCAAACTCCGTACAGAAAGGCTCTCGCCGGCCACGGGGCTCGAACCCAGAATCTTCTTGCTGTGAGGCGACAGCGCTAACCACTACACCACCATGCCGCCTAGATATATCTTATATTTGTTCATCAACATGTGCATTGATTCATGCCAGTGCAATTTTTTAAAAATATTTGCTGTTATTATGGTGTATTGTGGTGTATTTTTGACAGTGTAATCTTTGTATTACCGTGTTTTAGCATGGAGGGGTTAGCTGGCAATTGGGAAGTAAGTCCTGTTCCTTTCTCCTGCCACATTTTGTTTCTTTATAATCAGTAACTTTTTTGATTTGTGAGAATGTGGCAAACTCCATCCATCCATCCATCCATCCATCCATCCATCCATCCATCCATCCATCCATCCATCCATCATCTGTAGCCGCTTATCCTGTTCTACAGGGTCGCAGGCAAGCTGGAGCCTATCCCAGCTGACTATGGGCGGGAGGCAGGGTATGCCCTGGACAAGTCACCAGGTCATCACAGGGCTGACACAGAGACAAACAACCATTCACTCTCACATTCACACCTACAGTCAATTTAGAGCCACCAATTAGCCTAACCTGCATGTCTTTGGACTGTGGGGGAAACTGGAGCACCCGGAGGAAACCCACGCAGACACGGGGAGAACATGCAAACTCCACACAGAAAGGCCCTCGCCGGCCACGGGGCTTGAACCCGGACCTTCTTGCTGTGAGGTGACAGCGCTAACCACTACACCACCATGCCGTGTGGCGAACTCAGGAAACTAAAATAAACTAAACTACAACATAGAGAAAAATAAAACCCCAACAGCTAACACTAAGTCATCATGACTAGGCTAGACAGTATACAACCTGGGTTGGTCAAGACACATTGGGTTTACACATTGACACAAGACACGGGATTACACATTGAGCAGGGAAGCAGGGGAGAGGTGTAGCCTGAAGTGGTGGGTCTTCTGTCTGCACTTGAAGATGATCAGGGAGTCTGCAGTTCTGACCTCAATGGGACGGTCATTCCACCAACGGGGAACCAGGACAGACAGCAGTCTTGAGTGGGCTGGGCAAGAGCAGAGAGGAGGAGGGGCCAGGCGACTAGCAACGTAGGGATCTGGTAGTGGATCTGGTAGTGGATCTGGTAGTGGATCACCTGGGTGGTGAGTAGGGTCGAATCAGTCTGGAGATATGCTGTAACTAACCCCTTAACTGCCTGGTAAACTAGCACCAACATCTGGCTCTCTATTCTTATTACCTAACATAAATGTCAGTTAAGGCATTTAACTTGACTGGTTACTGTTCACGCTTAGAATGACCATTTTTTTACAGCCTCATTTGTTAAACTGGCTCCTTATTTACTGAACGTGATCTCTACAGAAAGCCAAGGCAAGGTTAGCAGCATTTTTATGTTGTTAAAGATGTTAAGGTTATTAAGTAAAAGTAAAGTTTTCAGAATATATTTAGTGGTAGCATCTGGTGGACTTTCCCAGGCTGACACACATATGACGTCGAGCTTATTGTTAATAATGGCATTATTAAAGCACCACGCTTCATACAGATACAGGCAAACAGTCGTTTATCTCACAAAACTACACTTTACAATTCCGCCCTGAAAATCCACAACACTACAAAATGAAAACCTGTTATGAGAGACTGTCAAGGTATTGCAAAGGATGTATTGAAAAAAAAACAATGCCATGAGTTTATGATGTTATGACATTTGTAAGCTGTTTTTGTGTCATCTTAAAATGATGCTGACCTTAATGAGGGCATGGAGTAATCCAGACCCTGTTGAAATTCCAGCCTGATTAGCAGGATGGTCCACACTGACATGGTTGATTGCTCTAGTCTTCATAAACTATCAGTATAGAGGCTTTGCACCGTCATATGACCTCCATAGCAACGGTAACTACGCCACCATGACAGGGGGCACGCTTGTAGTGCTTCATTCAGATGAGTTAGTTGTTATTGATCAGTATGGGAAGGTTTTGCTGCATTTTTGGATGTGTAAATCATTTTGAACGAAATAAAGACATCAGATTTTTAATTTACCAAAAGTAATTCATCATCAGGGGGAAAAAACTAGAGACATTTTTAAACGTAGAAGGGAAAAATGGTTTGCAAACATATAAAGTGCAGCAAGGTGCTCATTCTTATACAGTGAAGTGAACATGAGCATAAAGCTATGGACATACTACAGCTCACGATGCTTTGCGATGGGTTATCGATGAAAATGAGGTGTTTTGGTGACAATGCATGGCGATATACAGGCGTCGTAAAAGTTGTGTTCACACAGCAGGCAAACACTTGACCGTCATGCCTTCACACGCTGGAGTGGCCACGATCGCTCACAGGACCCAGCCATTATGGGAAACACCTGATGGTGATTTGAGCGCAATCAGCACGCACATATAAGGACACAGAGGCTTTGTGAAGTATTACCATTATCACTGTCATGTTTGTTTCTAGCCATGTTTATGACTCTGCTTTCGGTTTCATTTGTGTTTTTGTAAATATCATGCCTGCTAATAAACACAACACTTTTCCTGCACATAGATCTGTCTACTGCTGCATACCTGACAGAATACTTTGCAAAGTCTCTGTGAAAAGAGTGTCCTTATATGTGCGTGCTCATTGTGCTCAAATCAGCATCAGGTGTTTCCCATAATGACTGGGTCCCAAGTGCATGCACAATGCGCTCTGAAGGATCCCCGAATGTAAATGCACTTTTTAAGTCTCAGTGAACGTTAGGCTGTGCCGAGCCGCTGTGTTGACGTTCATGTCCACTTCATTGTATAAGAATGAGCACCGCGCTGCAGTTGTGAAATAATTTTTTTTTTATTCTTACCTTTGTGGAAATGAAGTGAGCATACCATCGGGTTTTTGACCTCTCTGTTTGACACAGAGTCCCGCTGAATGTTTTTCCCCCATTTTCCCCTTCTACGTTTAGAAATCTCTCTATTTTTTTCCCCTGATGATGAATTACTTTTGGTAAATTAAAAAATCTGATGTCTTTGTTTCATTCAAAACGATTTGCACATCCAAAATGCAGCAAAACCTTCCCATACTGATCAATAACCACTAACTCGTCTGAATGAAGCACTACAAGCGTGCCCAGTGTCATGGCGGCGTAGTTACCATTGCTATGGTGGTCACGTGATGGTGCAAAGCCTCTATCGGCCTCAAACCCCCTGGACAAGTCTAATGCCTGGAGAGGTTTGGACACACCCTTCATGATCATAAAAATGGCAAGGGGATGAGGAAGAGGCGTGAGTAGAAGAGGAAGTAGATAAATGACTAAACACATTTCAGGTAAAGTGAGATGTTTCAAATTAAAAAGGGCAGTGAGTGAGAAACGTAGGAATAATTCAAGGAATAAATATTTATTTTTCATGTATATTATTGACTGTGGGGCGGCACGGTGATGTAGTGGTTAGCACTGTCGCCTCACACAAGAAGAAGGTCCTGGGTTTGATCCCAGCGGCCGGCAAGGGCCTTTGTGTGTGGAGTTTGCATGCTCTCCGCGTGGGTTTCCTCTGGGTGCTCCGGTTTCCCCCACAGTCCAAAGGCATGCAGATTAGGCTAATTGGTGACTCTAAATTGACCGTAGGTGTGAATGTGAGTGCGAATGGTTGTCTGTGTCTATGTGTCAGCCCTGTGATGACCTGGTGACTTGTCCAGGGTGTACCCCGCCTTTCGCCCGTAGTCAGCTGGGATAGCCTCCAGCTTGCCTGCGACCCTGTAGAACAGGATAAGCAGCTACAGATAATGGATGGATGGATGGATGGATTATTGACTGTTTTAAAAACAGAAGTATTTAACTCACCATATAACACTGATTGTGTTCATGACTTTTCTCTTTTAGACAATTCCATAGAAAGGTCGATAAGATTAAGTTGGAAAACAATGGAACATATACGTGTATAATAATGTATATTTTCTTTTTTTAAAATAGTGTGCGAAACTCCTTACCCTTTTAACATCACCAAAGCAACTTGAAGCAATGCCCTAAGAAGCTATTGAGTATGTGAGTTTATGTTATGCTACTGTATATGCTATTGTATGAGCTCAGGTTAGTGTTTGTGCAGAGTTTCAAATGCTCTTCCTGTGTCCATGTGGGTTTCCTCAGGGATTTCTGGTTTCCTTCCACTTCCCATTTCCTTTGTGTGTTTGTAGCTGGTGGCAAACGCAGTGCTGCTGATTGGTGTGAACCTGTCGGGGGTATTTGTTCGAGTCCATACCGAGCGTGCCCAGAGGAAGGCCTTTCTGCAAGCTAGGAGCTGCATCCAGGAACGCCTGCAGCTGGAGGACGAAAATGAAAAACAGGTCTCAAACACACCACACACAGAAATAGCAGCATGGGGTCACACCTCTGAATTCATAGCAGTGTGTGTTCAGGTTGTTTTACTATTTTTTTTGTGAGCCCCGTTTACTGATAATTACTGATGCAGTTAATTAATGGTATAATTAATTAGTTGATGCGACACCGAAATCTAGCTGTAACCTTATCTCAGTAACTGAAGAAAACCTTTTGACTCTATCTATCTATCTATCTATCTATCTATCTATCTATCTATCTATCTATCTATCTATCTATCGCGCCTTCCACAATTATTGGCACCCCTTGTTAAGATATGTTCTTAGGCTTCTAATAAATTCATTTTTTTTAAAATAAGATAGGACAACAGTGCAAAAAAAGAGAAAAATCCAACCTTTAATTCAAGTGCATTTATTCAGTGGGAAAAAAATCCCACATTAAGAAATAATTATTTTACATGAAATCATGTGTGCCACAATTATTGGCACCCCTGATGTTAATACTTTGTACAACTCCCTTTTGCCAACAAGACAGCACTTAATATTCTCCTATAACATTTCATAAGATGGGAGAATACAGAGAGAGGGATATTCGACCATTCCTCTTTGCACAATCTCTCTAAATCATCCAGAGTCCTGGGTCCTCTCCTATGCACTCTCCTCTTCAGCTCACCCCACAGGTTTTCAATTGGGTTGAGGTCTGGGGACTGAGATGGCCATGGGAGGAGCTTGATTTTGTGGCTGGTGAACCATTTTTATGTAGATTTTGCCACATGTTTAGGGTCATTATCTTGCTGAAAGACCCAGTGACAACCCATCTTCAGCTTTCAGGCAGAGGCCACCAGATTTTGATTTAAAATGTCCTGGTATTTCAAAGAGTTCATGATGCCATGCACCCTAACACGGTTCCCGGGGCCTTCGGAAGAGAAACAAGACCACAGCATCACCGATCCTCCCCCATACTTCACAGTGGGCGTGAGGTGCTTTTCCGCATACTCATCTTTTGTGATGTATTAGAGTGTTTGTTGCCAAAAAGCTCTATCTTGGTCTCATCTGACCAAAGCACACGGTCCCAGCTGAAGTCCCAGTACCGCTTAGCGAACTCCAGACGTTTATGTTTATGCTTGTAAGTGAGAAAAGGCTTTTTCCGTGCATGCCTCCCAAACAGCTTGTTGGCATGTAGATAGCGCCTGATGGTTGTTATGGAGACTTTGTGACCCCAAGATGCTACTCTTTGATGCAATTCTCCAACAGTGAGCTTTGGAGAACTTTTTACTTCTCTTACCATCCTCCTCACTGTGCATGGTGGCAAGATAAACTTACATCCTCATCCAGGCTTGTTTGCCACTGTTCCAGTTGTTTTAAACTTCTTGATGATTCCTCTGACTGTAGATATGGGCAGGTGTAGGCGAGCGGCTATTTTCTTGTAGCCATTGCCTGACTTATGAAGGTTGACACACATCTGCCTCACTTGAATGGTGTGTTCTCTTGTCTTTCCCATGTTGAAGAGTGGATAAGAGAAATAGGCCTCTGTGTCACATCATGTTTATACCCCAGGGAAACAGGATGTGATGAATTACTAATTAAAGGTTCCTAGATACTCTGATCAACTTTATAAACTACAGTAGAAATGACAGAAATGCTTCAATTACATTTATCTCATCTCATCTCATTATCTCTAGCCGCTTTATCCTGTTCTACAGGGTCGCAGGCAAGCTGGAGCCTATCCCAGCTGACTATGGGCGAGAGGCGGGGTACACCCTGGACAAGTCGCCAGGTCATCACAGGGCTGACACATAGACACAGATAACCATTCACACTCACATTCACACCTATGGTCAATTTAGAGTCACCAGTTAACCTAACCTGCATGTCTTTGGACTGTGGGGGAAACCGGAGCACCCGGAGGAAACCCACGCGGACACGGGGAGAACATGCAAACTCCGCACAGAAAGGCCCTCGCCGGCCACGGGGCTCGAACCCGGACCTTCTTGCTGTGAGGCGACAGCACTAACCACTACACCACCGTGCCGCCCCACAGGTGATTTTTTGAAAAATAATTATTTCTTAGTGAGGGATTTTTTTTTAAATTCACTTGAGTTAAGGGTTACATTTTTCTACAATTTTCAGTGTGAGATTATACTTCTGCAATAAAAATTGAATTTATTTTAAGGCTTTTAACACATCTTAACCAGGGTGCCAATAATTGTGGAGGGCGCGCTATCTATCTATCTATCTATCTATCTATCTATCTATCTATCTATCTATCTATCTATCTATAGTTGTTTTCAAAATGGAGATCGGATAAAATGGTCAAAATTGTCAGATATTCCAGAACTTGTGGGGGACATTTGGTCTCCATCAAAATGAAACACACACACACACACACACACGAAATCAAATAACCATGTAGCTCATTTTCTGTTTTAAAAAAGTCGCAAATTTGACAGCTAATTACTTGCCAGATTGCCTTTATTCCTCCCTGACTACGTTAAAGGTCAACTTTTATCTGCAAACACACACACACACACACACACACACACACACACGCACACACACACACACACACACACACACTCAAACACACACACACACACACACACTCAACACACACACACACACACACACACACACACACACACACACACACACACACACACACACACACACACCTATCTTTGTGGGGACACTCATTAACATAACGCATTCCCTGGCCCTTTATCCTAACCTTAACCATCACACCTAAATACCTTACCCCTGCCCTTACCCTGACCCGAACCTAAACCTCATTCTAACCTGAACCCTACCCTCAAATAGTCTTTTGAAGATGTGAGGACCAGCCAAGAAGTTTGATATTATATTATGATAAACTACATAGTCTAGGCAAATGAAACTGAACAAGCTAAATGTTGAGCAATATAAGATTTATTCCTCAAAATTTGAATGAGGATTTCAAAGATATGTGGATTCCATGAATGAGTTCACAAATTTTCAATATGCACGCCGCCTGAGACACACACACACAGCCTTCCTCTTTGAACTTTTTGTGCCGTGTCCAAATCTGCATTGCAGTTGGTGCGTTTTTAGAGAATTCTCTCATAAATGCACGCTGCACAGTCTTGTTCGACTGTGTTCGAGCGTCCTCTAACACACAAAACGCCTTTTCTTTTCCAGTGAATAGCATTTCCATATCCAAAAAGATAAAAACAAAAAACATTACACATAAAATTTTGACCTGTTTCCATACATGCTGTTAAAATTTGAGGTCAATCGAAGGAGAATTGGCAAAGTTATTAAATTGTGAAATAATATCAAACTTTTTGAAATGCCCTGTATGTCTTCTGGTCCTCAAGCTGTACAAGCACACACACACACACACACACACACACACACACACACACACACACACACACACACAGGATGTTGGGTGGAAGTGTAATGTGCTCACCGAATTAGAATTCAGATCATACAGACCAGAGGCCTAATGGGGAAATAGACACGGTGGATGTAAAATTCAAACAGCTTGCAAAGCTACAAGGGCAACAAACAAATTCTTCAGAATATATAAATATCTGCACATGCAGTATTTTCCAGTACCGTTGTGAATGCTGAGTGAACAGCTCACACATTTAACTCGAGGATTTTCATAAAACATAGCTCCCGCACATACCAGTTCGTCAGTGCCTTGTTGGGTACAGAAGTAAATGATCACAGACTGATTTGTTAATTAACTAGAATGAGGCAAGAAATGAAGAGACGGTATACATGTTCTTCTGAACTCCACTAGAGATAACACTTTCTTCTTGTTACTTAGCGACTGAAATTGGTTATAATTGTTTGCAAATGACTCATCCACCTCCTACCTAACAAACTCCCCAAATAGAAGGTAACACCACCCACTCTGTACATTAACACGCACAACGCACGCACGCACACACACACTAAATATCTTTATGGTTATATGGTAAGACACACTCAACTCCGTAACATGAATATAAAATTGTCAGTAGAGTCAGTAAGCAAGTCAAGTCAATTTTATTTTTCATTTGCATGGTTGGTCAAGACAGATGTACATTGAAATTCTTATGGTGAAGCCCGACGTAAATTGTGTACATGCAACGGAATCTACACTCACCATCCACTTTATTAGGAACACCTGTACACCTGCTCATTCATGCAGGTATCTAATCAGCCAATCATGTAGCAGAAGCCCAATGGTTAAAATCACGCAGATACAAATCAAGAGCTTCAGTTAATGTTCACTTCAAACATCAGAATGGGAAAATTGTGATCTCAAAGTGTGACTTTCACTGTGGTATGGGTGTTGGTGCCAGATGGACTGGTTTGAGTATTTCAGAAACTGCTGATCTCCTGGGGTTTTCACACACAACAGTCTTGAGAGTTTACCCAGAATGGTGCAAAGAACAAAAAACATTGAGTGAGCGACAGTTCTGTGGGTGGAAACGAAGGCCTTGTTGACAAGAGAGGTCAGAGGAAAATGGCCAGATTGGTTCCAGCTGCCAGGAAGGATATAGCAACTCATGAACTCACCAGCCACTTTAATAGGAACTTGTTCTTGATTCTAAGGCTACATCCACATGACAACGGCAATGAGATTTTATTAAAAAAAATATCGTGTCCACATGGGCAACGGATCAGTAAAATATCAGGTACATATGGCAACGCAACGCTTGCTGAAAACGATGCAATACACATGCCACACCTCTATGTGCGCTGTAAGACGGTCCCATCGGAGACACCAGAACAATAGAAGAAGTAGGACGCATGCGCATAAACCCCTTCTTCTACCCGGCGTGAAGTACTCACAGGAACAAACACACAACAACAAGAAGAAGATGGCTGCGACTACGCGAGGAAATCGTGCCTTCTGTGTGTACAAATTAGTTTTATTAGTGTGCATAGTTTTATATAACTTAATTTTCTTATTGTATGTGAACATTTTGAAAAGCATTTTTATATAATTTATATAACTTTTTATATTGTGTGTGAACATTTTGAAAAGCAGTCTTATCCAATAAAAAAAAGAAATTCAAGAAATGGTTCAGTTACTTGTTTATTTAAAAGAAAAGCTGTATACAAAAGTGAATGCAATGCAGTGGTTCATACAAAACAGCGAGAGTGCTGCTTGTTCTAGTCATGTGGTTGTGATGTCATCGTAAACAAATCCATTCTACTCATCCAGACGACTTCGCAACGGCGCCGTTGCCAGATTTTTCCACTCTGGAACCCGTTCTCAAAAAATATCGTTTTGGTGCACCCAAAACGCCGGTGCCATGTGGACACCAGGCCGAAACGATAAACAATTTTATCAGATTCACCTGAATCCGTTGCCGTGTGGACAACCTCTAAGATTCCTGTTCTTGGCTGGCAGGAGTGGAACCGAATGTGGTCTTCTGCAGTTGCATGCTGAGAAGCTTTTCTGCTCACCACGGGTATAAAGAGTTGCGATGAGTTGCTATATCCTTCCTGGCAGCTCAAACCAATCTGGGCATTTACCTCTGACCTCTTAGAAGAAGAAGAAGGAAGAAACCGTTATTTGGCACATGCACACTTCAAGCACAGTGAAATTCATCCTCTGCATTTAACCCATCTGAAGCAGTGAACACACGCACACACACCCAGAGCAGTGGAGAGCCACACTACAGCGCCCCGGGGAGCAGTCAGAGATTAGGTACCTTGCTCAAGGGCACTTCAGCCCAAGGCCGCCCCATGTTAACCTAACTGCATGTCTCTTAGGCCCTAATCACACTACAGCTCAGGATGGGTTTGCGAATACTTGGTGACGAAAAACTGGTAGCATCACCACCAATTGTGCAACACACGGTGATTGTTCTCAGAGCTTCGTGAGTTGTTTTTTGGTGTGTCTCCACCTCATGAGTGGCCAAAAACGTCATAAAAAATTTCAGTGCATGCATTGAAATTTGATGGCGATGTTTTCGCTGGCAAATTAAGCGGTGAATACTCGCAGATGGGTTTGGGAATATTTCCCGAAGCTCGGGGAACCTTCAGGGAGCCTCTTGAGATGTATTTGTCTTGAATCCATGTCCCCGATGCTCGCGGGAGCCTCATCAACACAGTGGCTCGGCACAGCCTAATCTTTGCCGAGACTGGAAAAGTGCATTTACATTCTGGGATCCTTCGAAGTGCGTTGTGTGTACTTAGGATCCAGTTGTTATTGGAAACACCTGATGCTGATTTGAGTGCAATCAGCACACGCATATGAGGACGCTGTTTTCACAGAGATTTTGCAAGTATTCTGTTAGGTGTGTGCCGGGAGATGGATGTAAGTTCAGGAAGTCCATGTTTATTAGCAGGCATGATATTTACAAAAACAAAACACCAACGAAACCGAAAGCAGAGTCATAAACATGGCTAGAAACAAACATGACAGTGATAATGATAATACTTCGTGAAGTCTCTGTGTCCTTATATGTGTGTGCTGATTGTGGTCAAATCACCATCAGGTTTTTTTCATAATGACTGGATCCTGTGAGCGAGCGTGGCCACTCGAATGTACGGAGGCGTAACAGTCAAGTATTCGCTTGCTGTGTGACCACAACTTTTAGCTCGCCTGTATATCACCATGCACCGTCACTAAAAACGCCTCATTTTCATCAATAACCCATCGCAAAGCATCACGAGGTGTTGTGTGACCATAGTTTTATCAACAAGGCGTTTCCACCCACAGAACTGTCTCACACTCACTGTTCTTTGTTTTTCGTACCATTCTGCGTAAACTCTAGAGACTGTTGTGTGTGAAAACCCCAGGAGATCAGCAGTTTCTGAAATACTCAAACCAGTCCATCTGGCACCAACATCCATGCCACAGTGAAGGTCACAGAGATCACAATTTTTCCCATTCTGATGTTTGAAGTGAACATTAACTGAAGCTCTTGATTTGTATCTGCATTATTTTATGCCTTGTGCTGCTGTTAAGGGATTGACTGCATAAAACAGCAGGTGTATGGGTGTTCCTAATAAAGTGGCTGGTGAGTGTATAATCACTCTTTACAATGGTGGTGAGCAGAAAAGCATCTCTGCATTCACAAAACATCGAACCTTGAGGTGGATGAGCTACAAGAGCAGAAGACCGCATCAGGTTCCACTCCTGTCAGCCAAGAATAGGGATTTGAGGCTATCATGGGCACAGACTCACCCAAACTGGACAGGTGAAGATTCAACACAAAATCACCTCGTCTTTTTCTAGTCTACTTCTTCTTGAAGCTCTTGAACTGTATCTGCATGATTCTACGCATTGTGCTGCTGCCACATGATTGGCTGATTAGATAACTGCATAAAATACAAGAGATACAATAAAATCCGATATACAGTATACACTGCCCAGCCAAAAAAAAAAGAAAGAAAGAAATCCCCCCTCCCACACACACACACACACACACACACACACACACACACACACACACAGGATGTTGGGTGGAAGTGTAATGTGCTCACCGAATTAGAATTCAGATCATATTCAGACCAGAGGCCTAATGGGGAAATAGACACGGTGGATGTAAAATTCAAACAGCTTGCAAAGCTACAAGGATAACAAACATAACAAATTCTTCAGAATATATAAATATCTGCACATGCAGTATTTTCCAGTACCGTTGTGAATGCTGAGTGAACAGCTCACACATTTAACTTGAGGATTTTCATAAAACATAGCTCCCGCACATACCAGTTCGTCAGTGCCTTGTTGGGTACAGAAGTAAATGATCACAGACTGATTTGAACTAGAATGAGGCTAATATTTTGTTGGACCGAGTTCAGCACACATATGGGGTGGCATTGTTTCAAAAAACCTTATGCAACATCACAACATTTATTTCCATCCAGCACTGCGTTAATTTTTCACCAAGATCTTGGCTTGATGACGGGAGAATCAAACCACTGCGTAAAGTCTATCGCAAAGACTTTCAATGGGGTTAAGGTCAGGACTCTGTGGTGGCCAGTTCATTGTGAAAATGATTCCTCATGCTCCCTGAACCACTCTTTCACAATCTGAGCTCTAATTTTATGCCCATGTGATCAGGGAAGAAAAAAATCCATTGATGTGATAACCTGGTCATTCAGTACATTCAGGTCGTCAGGTGACTTCAATTTATTGCCACATAACGTTGCTGAGCTTCGACCTGACCAACTGAAGCAAGCACAGATCACAACTGCCTCCGGAGGCTTGTACAGTGGCCACTATGCATGATGGGTGCATCACTTCATGTGCTTCCCTTCTTATCCTGACACGCCCATCACTCTGGAACAGGATAAATATGAAACCACATGACCTTTTCCATCGCTCCAGTGTCCAATCTTTACGGTATGCTCCCTAGCAAACTGAATTATTTTCTTTGGATTAATCTGACTAACAAGTGGTTTTCTTACAGCCGAACAGCTGTTTAGTCCTAATCCTGTGAGTTCTCATACCATTGTGAGTGTGGAAATGCTCTTACATTCAATATTAAACCTAGCCGTGAGTTCTACTGTTCATTTTTTACGATTCAGCTTCACCATGCATTTGTGTGATCTCTGATCGTGGTCAGTCAAGAGTTTTTTTTCCCACCATATTTCTTCCATAAAGTTGATGGTTCACCACTATCCTTCCAGGTTTTAATCATGCATTGGACAGTTCTTTAGCCAATTCCAGCCATTTCAGCAACCTCCTTATTGTTTTCTTTGCTTGATGCAGGCCAATAATTTGACCCTTTGACACACAGTAACACCTTTTACACAGGATATGTCTTCTGACATGGTTGTTTAAGAAATGAGAAGCTACTCACTGCATCAGTTAGGGTTAAAATAATTGTTGCCAGCTGAAACACATTAATCACTGCAGTAATTATCCAACCAAAGGTTCTTAATTGTTAGCTTATTTAAATCCAAATGGTGACTTTTTTGGCCAGGCAGTGTACATAAGAAGAGAGAGAGAGAGAGAGAGAGAGAGAAATAATATGTAGTACACAAGACAGCATGCCATTGTGCCAATGTAAAGTGATAATGTGACAGTGGAAAAAAAAACCCAATGGTGAGTGGGAATGTTAATGATCTCGCTCATAGCCTATTTAGAAACCTAACAGAGAATGGGCATAAACTGTTCTTTAGTCCGTTTGTTCAGCCCTGCAATAACCTGGCGACTTGTCCAGGGTGTACCATGCCTCTCACCCATAGTCAGCTGGGAAAGGCTCCAGCTTGCCCACGACCCTGTAGAACAGGATAAGCGGCTACAGATAACGGATGGATGGATGGATGGATGGATGGATGGTCTGTTTGTTCATTATCGGATGCGCCAAATCATTTGTCAGATGTGGAAAACTGTTTGTGTATTGGATGACTGAAGATTGGGGTGATTTTGTGAACTTTCCTTAGGCACTGTTTGCTTGTATGAATGGGAGTCTTTCACCACACACTGAAGAGCCTTGTGGTTGTTGTTGGTGCAACTGCCATACCATACAGCGATCCACCTAGCCAAGATGTATATCTCTTCTTAAAAAAGTTCTTATTATACACAACTGAAGAAATTTTCACTTACTTATGATGTTTCGATGTCTTTCTTAGCTGACATCTTGATCAAATCTAACGCTTGGCGTCTCTGGCCATCGCCGGATGGTGCACGTGACCACGTGATGGTGCACGTGCTGCATGAATCGGGACGTAGGGACATACCAACTCAGTCATACGTGGAATCAGCTGATTTGTAGATCATGTGCACCATCCAGCAGTGGCCAGAGATGCCAAGCGTTAGATGTGATCAAGATGTCAGCTAAAAAAAAGACATCGAAACATCATAAGTAAGTGAAAATGTCTTCAGTTGTGTATAATAAAAACTATTTTAGGATTAGTAATCAACCAACTGGATGAAACTTTTTGTGATAAAAGACATATATCTATAGTATAGTGGTAGAAGTTGGTGAAGATGTTAGGGTCCAGTCCAAGCTTCTTTAGCTTCAGCAGGAAATAACGTTCCAGGCAGGAAGACATTATTACAGTCTTGGTATGAAGGGACCAGATGAGGCCATTGGTCTTCCTGACTTCTTCCACAACCGTATTGATATTCCAGGGCTTACTTTGGTTTTCGATACATGTCTCGGCCAAGTTTGGCTCATTTGCTGATCGCCTGAGTGTCTGCCTGTCTCATGTTGCCTATTGCTCCTTTGGTTTGTCTGTGTTTGCATCATAACCTGAGTGCTTTGCGAAAACTAACAGCAAAGCCACCTCGATAACAGAGTACTGGTGTGCGTAGGCACTGTCATGGTTGTGTTTTGTTGCACGAAACAACTCTATTATAGAACAGTTTTCTTTACAGGGAGCAACCAATCAGGTCAGTTTCCGATTTGATCCCCATAAAAAATAAAATACAGCTCGGGTGTTACGAGTTGCAACATTAGAGGAAGTACATTAGATAATGCAAGTAGAAGAAGCAGAGAAAGGTCTAAGTGTGAAGTCGAAAGTTCACATTTCATAAAATCATATCATAGATAGATGGATTGACACATCAGTCAGACAGATCCTTTACTCCAGCTTGATTATTGCCACAAATACACCAACATTCCTATTCTATATAGCCCAACCAATCCCAGTCCAGTCCAAAGCTCAGTTTCAAACAGCTCTCGAAAGTCTCTTCGAGCAGGTGTCCTGACTCACTGATAACAGCATGCTTAATCAAGAAGACATTTATCACCTGCTTTTAGCAATGCGTGGCTGACGACGAAGTGTAAGTGTTTCCAGGGAAACTTACCTCTGCCATGCCAACCAACTCCAGTGCCGAGCTGTGATCTCCCACTGATATCACCCACTTAGCAGTAATCAGAAAAGTAATGAGCCAACCCTTGTCAACCTAAAACACGTGCACCCCAGATCACTCCAGTATCATTTCGATCAAATTTTAAAACTTGGGAATAAGACAAATGGTGGGATGGAACAGATTGTGATAATTCTACTTACAGTGATATGTAGGAGTACAGTTTCCTTCAAATACCTACATAAGAAGCAAAAAATAATTTTAGTATCCTGCTGTAATTCTGCATTGCATTGCATTTCAGTAATACCCTATATGGCCAAAGGTTTTTGGACATCTGAGCATTACACCCATATGTGCTTTTTGAAAATTGCATTCCGAAGTTGGCCTACTCTTTGCTCTTTACTGGGAAGGCTTTTCACTGGATTATGGAATGTGGATATGGGAGTTTCCACCCATTCAGCCACAAGAGCATTAGTGAGCTCAGGCACTGATGTTGGGTGAAGGGGCCTGTTGAGGGACTCTGCAGCTCTGCGCAGAACACTTGAGTTCTTCCACACCAACCTTGATGTGCAGGGGCATTGTCATGCTGGAACAGACTTGGGTTCCATAGTGAAATCTTAAAGCTACAGCATGCAGCTAGCATGCATTCTTTACAACTGTGTGCTTTTACCAACAGTTTGAGGACGAACCACGTATCACTGTGATGATCAGGTGTCCACATATTTTTGTCCATATAGTGAATGAGAGATCAAAATTCATAATGAAGTTTAATGCTGCATTTGATTTACCTGGGAAGTGGGGAAAAAATGGATGCCTCCATGTTTGATTTTTGTTAGCAACAAGCTAGCCAGTGAATAGTGATGAGTCGTGTGTATTTTCTTCCTCAACACAGTGAACTTTATAGATGAAATGTTATAGCTTTAACAAGCTAATATATCTGATTGATATGCTGATTGCTCTGAAGCAAATACTTGTATCTAAAATAATAATAAAATAAATGTTTATGCTTACATTTAAAGGTAAGCATAAAGTTAAACTACCGTGAGTTGGCCTAGTGGTTAGCGTGTCTGCCTCTTGACCGGGAGACCGGGAGTTCTACTTATGGTTGGGTCATACCAAAGACCATCATAAAAATGATACCTACTGCCATCTGGAAGGCATGCTGCAATACAGATGGGGGTATGGAGTCAAACTCTTGCAGTTACCAGAGTAACCCTAGCAATGTAATAGGCAAGAAGTTGAGGGCTATAGAAATGGAGATTGGTGCCACACCCATGCGCCTCAAAGAGCTGGGTAGTACTGGGACAGGAGACTGCCTGGGAAGACCAGATTCTGACATGGGAGGTACTTTAATAAAGGTAAACTATGTTGTTTACGCTGAAGCTGTGAGCACCCATGTTGATTGAACGCAGTTGCTGAACTAGAAGGAACTCCAAGTTGAGGAGAATACCCTGAGTTTCTGAGAAGGAATTCCAAGCGAAGGGGCCATTTTCTTTGTTTTTTCCTGGTCTGCAATTGGAAAATAAGTCAAATGCAGCAAAAGATACAACTGCAGCCACATCAACCTTCATCCATCCATCCATTATCCATAACCACTTATCCTGTGCAGGGTTGAGGGCAAGCTGGAGCCTGTCCCAACTGACTATGGCCGAGAGGTGGGGTGCACCCTGGACAAGTTGCCAGATCATCGCAGGGCTGACACAGAGACAAACAACCATTCACACTCACATTCACACCTACGGTCAATTTCGAGCCACCAGTTAGCCTAACCTGCATGTCTTTGGACTGTGGGGGAAACCGGAGCACCCGGAGGAAACCCACACGGACACGGGGAGAACATGCAAACTCCACACAGAAAGGCCCCCGTCGGCCACTGAGCTTAAACCCAGAACCTTCTTGCTGTGAGACCACAGCGCTAACCACTGCACCACTGTGTCACCCGCCACATCAACTTATTTTTAGAATCTCAAAACCCAAGCTAAATTTTTTAGGCTTAGTATAATCCATGTACAGTTCTGAACCACAGTCTATTGTTGTGGGTTTAATTCCTCTATTACCAGCACACACACACTCAATTTGAATATACTTTAAGTTACAATTAAGTTAAGCTAATTAAATTGGCATTATTACTACATACTATCCACTGTTAGAAAAGGGTTCTTTGGATGATTTAATGGCTCTCGCTTTCCAAAATTCTACATGCATCCTATTCTGAAAGAGAAAACCTCTGGTATTGTGTTCTGCACAGAACGTTTAAGAAGGAGAAACTGAAGAACAGAAGAAGTGTGGCACTACTTGAACAACAACAACAACAACACAGAGAAAAAGACAGATTAATAGATAGCATTATAACTAGAGTAAACTGATGGTTTGTTCATCTGAGGATCCAAGATTTGTAGTTTGCAGAATCCTGTTTCGAAGGGAATATCTCATCTCATCTCATTATCTCTAGCCGCTTTATCCTGTTCTACAGGGTCGCAGGCAAGCTGGAGGCTATCCCAGCTGACTACGGGCGAAAGGCGGGGTACACCCTGGACAAGTCGCCAGGTCATCACAGGGCTGACACATAGACACAGACAACCATTCACACTCACATTCACACCTACGGTCAATTTAGAGCCACCAGTTAACCTAACCTGCATGTCTTTGGACTGTGGGGGAAACCGGAGCACCCGGAGGAAACCCACGCGGACACGGGGAGAACATGCAAACTCCGCACAGAAAGGCCCTTGCTGGCCACGGAGCTCAAACCCGGACCTTCTTGCTGTGAGGCGACAGCGCTAACCACTACACCACCGTGCTGCCCTTGAAGGGAATATATCCCTTATAAACAGATTGGGGAGGTCAAGGTTATGGGTAGGGCCTGTTTATATATGCAAAGCAGTATTTATTTAGTTATTTATTTATCTTCTTATAGGAACGCCTCCTAATGAGTCTGCTACCCAGAAATGTTGCCATGGAGATGAAGGAGGACTTCCTCAAACCACCAGAAAGAATTTTCCATAAGATCTACATCCAGCGTCATGACAATGTGAGGTACAGAGAGAGAGAGAGAGAGAGGATGGGTGAAAGAGTTAATGAGAGAGAATTGACAGTTCATTGACGATAGGTGTCACTTCTGTTGCACATAAATGGGGAATGAGAACACTCAGTGAGTCAGCAGGAGTCAACTGCTCTTCACTCACTCATGCAACCTCATGAGTGTGGCTCGCAGCCAAAGTCTGCACAGCTCCCAAAGCTATCCCTATCAACTCAAGAGCTGCTCAATTAGCTCTCACTGCCCACACACGTTCAGAGAGAGACGGAGAGAGAATAAGGTGGAGGTACTGGGAGAGTCATAGCACAGAAAGCACACACACACACACACACACACACACACACACACACACACACACACACACACATCACAGAGACGATTCACACACTGCCAGTCATTTGTAAGATCATGTATATAGACATTGCCTTAAAGAACAGTGAGTGAATGGCAGTGATGTATAATGCATTAGCATTCCCAGCACCGAGCAGCTGGAGGGTTTCGGAGTTCATCCCAGGGTTTGCATATGATAACCTATTTTCATAGGACTCTGAACTGAATATCCCAATTTTGAGCCATTTCTGTATGTATAATCAAGACCCTTAAGCAGCGTTATATTCAATAGTCATATTTAAGTAAAAGTAAAGACCACTTTCTACTAAAAATTAAGGTAACTCATGACCTACTTAGAAGTTTCTGATGTTAAATGTTGGCATTACATGGTTTTGTTGAATACTCGATTTTGATTGGTCAGTGACAGCGTTCGATGGTCTGTCATTTCTGTATAACAGATCGTTGCTCTGGACCACATCATTAGTGGAAGCAATAAAATAATTTTTAAATCAATATTTTGTGTCAAATTATTGATTTATTTAGAAAGTAACCATGTAAAAAGCAGGATAATGTACAGCCATTGTCGCGAAATAACCCTCTTCTGGATGATGCAGGACCCCATCATGAAGTCAGGGTTTATTTTGTGATGTTTATTTCGGATGCTGTGTAAAACATAAATAACAAGTGTCGCAAGGCAAAACAAACCTCGCCCGGCAGCACTTATGATGAATATGAAGGAAGATATCACGAGAAAACGATTTTGACCTTTTTGGTGACCTTGACCTTGATTTTGACCTTGTGTGTGAACATACTTGGCCAATAAACATGGTTCTGATTCTGATTCTCTGCTGCTCTCAGCCAATCACAGCACACTCTACTGCTTACTGCTCTCAGCCAATCAGAACACACCGTACTGCTCTCAGCCAATCAGAACACACTGTACTGCTCTCAGCCAATTAGAACAGACCATACTGCACGATTGTTACACTCTTACATTCTTACAGCATGATAACAGTGGTTACCGCCTCTATATGAAGCAGTAGCCACAAAAATCTTGACCTTGACTGGATGACCCCCAAAATTTTGGAGGTTCTATTTGAGACCAATGCCCATCTATCCTGAAAGTTTCATGAAGATTGGTCCAGCCATTTTCCCGTCACATCATTAACAAACAAACAAACCCGACCGAAAACAATACCTCGCCCACTGGTGGACTCCATCCCGGGCAAGATAAAAACAGAATATGATGATTTGCAAATCATGGAAATCCTATATTTCATTGAAAATAGTACAAAGACAACATATCAAATGTTGAAACTGAGAAATGTTATTGCTTTTTTTGGAAATTATATGCTCATTTTGAATTTAATGACAGGGGTATGTTTACCACTGTGTTGCATCACCTCTGATTTTAATGACACTCCATAAATGTTTGGGAACTGAGGAGACCAATGGCTGTAGTTTTGAAAGTGAAATGTTGTCCTATTCTTGCCTGATATACAATTTCAGTTGCCCAGCAGGGTCTCTTTTTTCTTATTTTGCGCTTCATAATGCACCAAATGTTTTCAATGGGAGACAGGTCTGGACTGCAGGCAGGCCAGTTTAGCACCTGGACTCTTTACTACAGAACCATGCAGTTTTAACTTTGTACTATGAGCAATGAAATATCGGGTTTCCATGTTTTGCAAATCATCACATTCTGTTTTTATTTACATTTTACATAGCGTCTCGTTTTTTTTTTTTTGGAATTGGTGTCATACATTATCCCTTACTTGGGTATGAAAAATAATCATAATGCTGTATGATGATAGTATTACCATGTTTATATGTGCTTATGTATGGTCAAAAATGAAAATTTTACCGTTAACAAAATTCTTTTACCCCCCCTTTTGACAATGTGTTATAGATACAGTAACTGTATCAGCAGTAAAGACAAATACATTATGCTTTTAAATATACTTGTGAAAGCAATATCTAAAAATCTATATAGTTCCTTTTTTCACTACAATTACTACTTTAACAGAATGTCTAAGTACTGAGTCTGTTTAAGTACTATGTTACAAAGCAGTGGCTCATCAGTAACTGAAGGTGGGACAGAGCATCATCATTTATATCAGCTGTTTAACAAATGTTCATTTTAAATTACACTGAAATACTAATTACCGTTTTTGAGGGACCAGCGATTTAAAAAACAACAACAACAACAACAACAACAAAAACTTACTATTAGTTCTGTTAATTTGCCTTTCTAGATGTTGCAAAATTGTGGGCCAGTGCAATTATTGGCCCGTTAGAGGACTGCCTGATCTCTAATTTGTTAATATTACTGGTGTGAATTTAGATAACCAACATTCCATATTTTCCTTCCCTTTAGTATCCTGTTTGCAGACATTGTCGGGTTCACCAGTTTGGCTTCTCAATGCACAGCTCAGGAGCTGGTCAAATTGTTGAATGAACTCTTCGGAAAGTTTGACGAGCTCGCCACAGTAAGTCCTCATGTGCCTGCTCTGTGTGTGTAAAAGAAAGAGGGATGTTGTCTTATATACAGAGACACACGTGAATTTATTGTTAATATGCTTACTCAGATTATGGCAATGATATCTGTATATCACCATATCATAAACTTCATTTAAAAGCTTTCTTCTCCAAGGTAGATAAGTTTACAGAAAACACAACACATACAGTTATTGTGTGCACAGATAATTAGTACTTTTATATGGGGATTTGATGCGCAGATTACTCTTGAACAGCTTGAAACGAAACATGTTTTTTGGTAGGTTTAGGTATTTTGCTTTTGACTGGTTAGATGTATGTAGGTATTTTTCTCAACCAAGTTTAACAGAAAAAAACATGCACAACTTATCTGCCGCACCTTATATACATTGGATGTCACCATTCTGACACAAGCACATGTTGCATAGCAGTGCAGCGTGACATGAAGAACGTTCTGCATGTCATATTCTGCACCAGTGTAATTTAACCAAGCTGACTCTTTCACTATTTGTATGTATTGATATGTAATGAACAATTTTACCTTTTTTTTAACATATTGAACATTGGGCGGTGGTGTAGTGGTTAGCACTGTCGCTTCACAGCAAGAAGGTTCTGGGTTTGAGCCCAGTGGCTGACAGGGGCCTTTCTGTGTGGAGTTTGCATGTTCTCCCCGTGTCTGCGTGGGTTTCCTCCGGGTGCTCTGGTTCCCTCCACAGTCCAAAGACGTGCAGGTTAGGCCAATTAGTGGTTCTAAATTGACCGTAGGTGTGAATGTGAGTGTGAATGGTTGTTTGTCTCTACTGTATGTGTCAGCCCTGCGATAACCTGGCGACTTGTCCAGGGTGCACCCTGCCTCTCGCCCATAGTCAGCTGGGATAGGCTCCAGCTTGCCTGTGACCCTGCACAGGATAAGTGGTTACGGATAATGGATGGATATTGAGCACTGCGTTTTCATGACATATGATTAGACTTACCATGCTCCTAAACTTTAAGTTTGTAAGCAGGTTTGCAAGTCACATGGTAACACAGTAGCTGGATTTCCATTGCAGTTTTGCACAAAATAGAAGTGATATTTTAAATATTTCAACAAAATGCAATTGCAAAAGCTCTGTGTTTCTATTAAGTGATGCTTGTTTCATTCTGTTCCGTTTTCTAAGATTAAACCATACAGAATGGACGGTTAAAGCTTCACTTGTTTACGTGTATAACTTTATTGAACAAGCGGTCTTCACATAACATTCAGCTCTTGCCAGCATTACTTCCATGGTCTGTGTCACACTCTAAGCGCTCCCCGGAACAACACAAACTAGGAACAACAATTCTATTGTTACAATGCCATTTGCTTTTCATGTCATGTGACTCAAATGCGAGAAAAAGTTTCCTTTTCAATTTTGCGAAATATTGCTTTATTGAATCATCGGAAAAAAACAGCTGAAAAACTTTTTTGCAATATTTGAGAGTTTGGCGGCACGGTGATGTAGTGGTTTGCACTGTTGCCTCACAGCAAGAAGGTTCTTGATTCAAGCCCAGTGGCCGACAGGGGCCTTTCTGTGTGGAGTTTGCATGCTCTCCCCGTGTCTGTGTGGGTTTCTTCCGGGTACTCCAGTTTCCCAAACAGTCCAAAGACATGCAGGTTAGGTTAATTGGTGGTTCTAAATTGACCATAGGTGTGAATGTGAATGGTTGTTTGTCTCTATGTGTCAGCACTGAGATGATCTGGCAACTTGTCCAGCGTCTACCTTGCCTCTCGCCCATAGTCAGCTGGGATAGGTGCCAGCTTGCCTGTGACCCTGCACAGAATAAGTGGTTACGGATAATGGATGGAATTTCAAATTGCACATTAAGCAGGCTAATGGAAACACAACTAGTATGGTAACATGGGTATTCTTCAAACATGGAAAGTTCCTGTATTCTCCTGATCCGGAAGTATTTACAGAGTATTTTGAAAATACCTGTGTTACTATACCATGTTCCAGCATGACTTTCAAACCTGATTGTTTTTGCAGAGATGTGGAGAAGTTATGCTTTTTTCATGAATCTAAGAATATTTAGTGAAAAGCACCGACTTTACATATGAAGTAGGAACTGTTTTATTGCAACGATTTATTACATAACAAACTTATTTAAATGGATGTAGACTAGTTTGTGTAAATTCCTGTACATTGGTACAGAATGTGCCATCCAGAGCATTTGAGTGAAAGTTTGGTACACTGCTTTAAAACATATGCTTGAGCCAGAAAGTTGATATTCGACCTATGGAAAGTGTCCCAGATACATGGTGCTACATACAGTATATACTGTCCATGGTGCTGAAGCACTGACTGTGCTTCTCACAGTAGGATGTAATGGTGCACCAATACAGGAATCATACACAGGCTAGTGTTCCTTAGGTTTCTCATCTCATCTCATCATCTCTAGCCGCTTTATCCTGTTCTACAGGGTTGCAGGCAAGCTGGAGCCTATCCCAGCTGACTATGGGTGAGAGGCGGGGTACACCCTGGACAAGTCGCCAGGTCATCACAGGGCTGACACATAGACACAGACAACCATTCACACTCACATTCACACCTACGGTCAATTTAGAGTCGCCAGTTAACCTAACCTGCATGTCTTTGGACTGTGGGGGAAACCGAAGCACCCGGAGGAAACCCACGCGGACACAGGGAGAACATGCAAACTCCACACAGAAAGGCCCTCTCCGGCCACGGGGCTCGAACCCGGACCTTCTTGCTGTGAGGCGACAGCACTAACCACTACACCACTGTGCCGCCCTCCCTAGGTTTCTATTTTAATTAAATATTAATATTAGATTTGCATTTGGCAGCACGGTGGTGTAGTGGTTAGTACTGTTGCCTCACAGCAAGAAGGTTCTGGGTTTGAGCCCAGTGGCTGACGGGGGCCTTTCTGTGTGGAGTTTGCATGTTCTCCCCGTGTCTGCGTGAGTTTCCTCCGGGTGCTCCGGTTTCCCCACAATTCAAAGACATGCAGGTTAGGCTAATTGGTGGCTCTAAATTGACCGTAGGTGTGAATGTGAGTGTGAATGTTTGTCTCTGTGTCAGCCCTGCGATAACCTGGCGACTTGTCCAGGGTGTACCCTGCCTCTCACCCATAGTCAGCTGGGATAGGCTCCAGCTTGCCTCCGACCCCGCATAGGATAATCGGCTACAGATAATGGATGGATTTGCATTTTTATCCTGGTGTAAGGGTTTGAATTTTAATATACATTATATATCCAACAATAGGTGCTAAAGAAGGCAACTGGACTTGCTTGAAATTCTTGAAGATGCATCACCTCTCATCCGAAATTGCTTCTTCAGTTCTGTCTGACTAGTGGGGAGTTCCAGGAATTTATTTATTTAACTCCCCACTAATCAGACAGAATGGGTGGCATGGTGGTGTAGTGGTTAGCACTGTCGCCTCACAGCAAGTAGGTCCTGGGTTCGAGCCCAGTGGCTGGTGAGGGCCTTTCTGTGTGAAGTTTGCATGTTCTCCCTGTGTCTGCGTGGGTTTCCTCTGGGTTAGGTTAATTGGTGGCTCTAAAGAACATAGGTGAGAGTGTGAATGGTTGTTTGTCTCTGTGTCAGCCCTGCGATAACCTGGCAACTTATCCAGGGTGTACCCCGCCTCTCGCCCATAGTCAGCTGGGATAGGCTCCAGAACAGGATAAGCAGCTACAGATGATGGATGGATGGATAATCAGACAGAACTGAAGAAGCCTTTCGGATGAGAGGTGAAGCATCTTCAAGAATTTCAAGCAAGTCCAGTTGCCTTCTTATCACTTACTTATCACTATGACCTGGATGACTGAGAACCTTCATAGACACTATATGGCCAAAACTTTGTGGACAGCTGACCATAACACTCAAATGTGTTTGGTCAACTTTCCATTGCAGATTTATCCCCTTTACTGTAATCATAACCTCCACTCTTCTGGGAAGGCTTTCCACTAGATTTTGGAGCGTGTCTGTAGGGATTTGTGATCATCTCATCTCATTATCTCTAGCTGCTTTATCCTGTTCTACAGGGTCTCAAGCAAGCTGGAGCCTATCCCAGCTGACTACGGGCGAAAGGCGGGGTACACCCTGGACAAGTCACCAGGTCATCACAGGGCTGACACATAGACACAGACAACCATTCACACTCACATTCACACCTACGGTCAATTTAGAGTTACCAGTTAACCTAACCTGCATGTCTTTGGACTGTGGGGGAAACCGGAGCACCCGGAGGAAACCCACGCGGACACGGGGAGAACATGCAAACTCCGCACAGAAAGGCCCTCGCCGGCCACGGGACTCGAACCCGGACCTTCTTGCTGTGAGGCAACAGCGCTAACCACTACACCACCGTGCCGCTCGATTTGTGATCATTCAGCCACAAAAGCATTAGTGAGGTTGGGCACTGATGTTGGGTGAGGAGGCTTGGGGTGCAGTCAGTGTTCCAGTTCATCCCAAAGGTGTTCAGTGAGACCACTCGAGTTCTTCCACTCCAAACTTGGCAAACCACGTCTCCATGGACCTCACTTTGTGCACAGGTGCATTGTCATACTGGACCAGGTTTGGGCCTCTTAGTTCCAGTGAAGGAAAACTATAAAGCTAGAACATACAAAAACATTCTACACAGCTGTGTGCTTCCAAATCTGTGGCAACAGTTTTGGGAAGAACGACATACGGGTGTGATGGTCAGGTGTCCAAATACATTTGGCCATAAAGTGCGTATATACTGACCCAAACACTGCTTTTTTCCTGGCATCCTTACATTTAACACCTCAGTTCGAATCTGCTCATTCTTTTTGTCTCTCATTTTATTTGTTACTCTACTGTTCATATCTTTCTGTCACCCCTCTCTCTGTTTCTTGGGATCTGTCACTTTTTATTTTATATACACCACACATCATGTTACTTTACTAAATCCTGTTATTTTACAAAGAGATTTTATAAAGTGTTTTGCATGCTAATATTGTCAAAAGCAACAGCTTTTTCTTTCGTCTGAAACACTGGCAGCAGCTAGAAAATATTTCTAGCACAGATGGTGTGTGTGTGTGTGTGGGTAGGTGGTTGCATGCTTGATGTGACAAGGGGTTTCCTTTCTTACTGAGGCAGCTCTCTCTCTCACACACACACACACACACACACACACACACACACACACACACACACACGCACATTATTGTTACTGTATATTGAATATTGTTGAACATACGTGTTGAAGAAAACCATCATTCAAAACGCTTGCAAAGACGTGTGACTCATTGATTTAATGACAGGATGTCCAAATTAAAATTAGTATCATGTTGTTCAGGTGGCAGATGTTCCCTCAGGCCAGGATCAAATTTGCTTTCAGATATTCAAATGCGAGCTCCGAAGTGGTGCAACAGAAAAGTGTCTGGAGATTATTGTCTGGAGATAAGCGAGTTCAAGTCCCGTCGATGACCCAGTTGTCCATGGGTGGGGTCCCCGTGCATGTGCTAGTGTTCTCTCTGCCTGGTTGGTAGCTCTTTCGAAGAAGCCAACAAGCCTTGATTTGTCACACAGACTTAAACACACAGTGAAATTTAACCTCTGCATTTAACCCGTCTGAAGCAGTGAACACACACGAGTGAGCAATGAGCACACACACACATACCCAGAGCAGTGGGCAGCTATGCTACAGCACCCGGGGAGCAGTTGGGGGTTAGGTATCTTGCTCAAGGGCACTTTAGCCCAACCTCAGGCCATGGCTGCCCCATGTTAACCTAACCACATGTCTTTGGGGGAAACCGGAGCACCCGGAGGAAACCCACACAGACACGGGGAGAACATGCAAACTCCACACAGAAAGGCCCCCATCGGCTGCTGGGCTCGAACCCGGACCTTCTTGCTGTGAGACGACAGCGCTAACCACTACACCACCGTGCTGCCCTTGTAGGATAGTGGAATAAAATGATTGATTAAAAATATTTAATTAGATGAACAAATTTGCCAAATGTCAGACTTTAGGTTTCATCCTGAGTGATGAAATGAAACAAAAGGTCACGTATCTGTATAAAGAGCTACAGTATAATAGGCCCGAATCTGTGCTCTCTTTCTCTCTTTCACTTTGTTTTGCTTTCCTCAACCTGAGTGGGAGGAAATCTACTTCAATAGTTTATCACAGGAATTGTAGCAATGCCCATGTTTGGCATATTCACTGAGCAGCACACACACACATGCTCACACACACACACATGTATGAACAAGCACTCTCATTTATTAGAACAATAAAAATCCATTTCTGGCTGATTAGCTGGCACATTATTCAGTCACTACTACTAACAGGAAAGATGTGTGTGTAGTTCAGACGGTGAGGAATGTGTGTATGGAGTTTAGTGTTTAATAAGAAATCAGGAATACATGCTGAGATAATAGAATAAAATGATGACGAGCCATCACTCTTTTGATGGAAATACGATACTACGTATTTTTCTTTTTCTGTCTCCTTCTCGTGTGTGTGCGACTAAAAGGAGAACCACTGCAGGAGGATAAAGATCCTGGGGGACTGTTATTACTGTGTGTCGGGTCTGACCCAGCCCAAAGCTGACCATGCCCACTGCTGTGTGGAAATGGGACTCGACATGATTGACACCATCACGTAAGTGTGTACCTGCCTTATTTCCTAACACACACTTTTCTGTGACAGTACACACTGTTCATTGACATAGTTTATTCTTGAAGCATCTTTTTTTTTTTACAGATGGTTCATTTGGATGTGAACGGTTTTCTTTCATTCATGCATTTTCCTCAATTGTAATTTATTAAAACATGTAACTCAAACCTTTTGCCTTTCGAAATGCAAGAGATACCAAAATCTTTTGCACGCCAGCAAAACGTAACCAGCTTTACTGGGACGCACATGGATACATGCGGAAAAATTGCACTAAACGATTTCCACTGAATTCTACTGAGACAGTTTTGTTTGTAAGCAAAAAGAATGTAGAAGTGTTTATAGCTCACACTGTCACAGAGGATTTTTGGAAAATGAGAAAGACTAAAACTCTCAAATTGTATTACTATATTTAGAGCAGGTATTACTACTTAGAGTGGTGCTTGAAAGTTTGTGAACCCTTTAGAATTTTCTATATTTCTGCATAAATATGACCTAAAACATCATCAGATTTTCACACAAGTCCTAAAAGTAGATAAAGAGAACCCAGTTAAACAAATGAGACAAAAATATTCTACTTGGTCATTTATTTATTGAGGAAAATGATTCAATATTACATATCTGTGAGTGGCAAAAGTATGTGAACCTTTGCATTCAGTATCTGGTGTGACTCCCTTGTGCAGCAATAACTGCAACTAAATGTTTCCAGTAACTGTTGATCAGTCCTGCACACCGGCTTGGAGGAATTTTAGCCCATTCCTCCATACAGAACAGCTTCAACTCTGGGATGTTGGTGGGTTTCCTCACATGAACTGCTCGCTTCAGGTCCTTCCACAACATTTCGATTGGATTAAGGTCAGGACTTTGACTTGGCCATTCCAAAACATTAACTTTATTCTTCTTTAACAAGAACGACTTGTGTGCTTAGGATCGTTGTCTTGCTGCATGACCCACCTTCTCGAGATTCAGTTCATGGACAGATGGCCTGACATTTGCCTTTAGAATTCGTTGGTATAATTCAGAATTCATTGTTCCATCAATGATGGCAAGCCGTCCTGGCCCAGATGCAGCAAATCAGGCCCAAACCATGATACTACCACCACCATGTTTCACAGATGGGATAAGGTTCTTATGCTGGAATGCAGTGTTTTCCTTTCTCCAAACATAACGCTTCTCATTTAAACCAAAAAGTTCTATTTTGGTCTCCTCTGTCCACAAAACATTTTTCCAATGGCCTTCTGGCTTGTCCACGTGATCTTTAGCAAACTGCAGACGAGCAGCAATGTTCTTTTTGGAGAGCAGTGGCTTTCTCCTTGCAACCCTGCCATGCACACCATTGTTGTTCAGTGTTCTCCTGATGGTGGACTCATGAACATTAGCCAATGTGAGAGAGGCCTTCAGTTGCTTAGGAATTACCCTGGGGTCCTTTGTGACCTCGGCGACTATTACACGCCTTGCTCTTGGAGTGATCTTTGTTGGTTGCCCACTCCTGGGGAGGGTAACAATGGTCTTGAATTTCCTCCATTTGTACACAATCTGTCTGACTGTGGATTGGTGGAGTCCAAACTCTTTAGAGATGGTTTTGTAACCTTTTCCAGCCTGATGAGCATCAACAACGCTTTTTCTGAGGTCCTCAGAAATCTCCTTTGTTCATGCCAGAGATGCACCGATTGACCGGCTGCCGATCGGAATCGGCCGATTTTCACGTGATCGGCCATGACCGGCGACCGGCCGGTCAAAATTAAAATATGCCGATTTTCTGCCGATCAAAACTTGTGTATCACATAGAGATGAAAGTGGAAATACTCGTAATTCGCAACTAAAAAGGCTGCAGCTACACTGGCAGCTTGAACATGCTTTCTAGTGCGATTGTGTTGCGCTTGCGCAGAACAGTGTCAGTCCTGAGCGCCTAACGAGCACCGGCGCGCGCGCCGTTAACAAAAAAAAAAATTCACGATAGTTAATTTTTTTTTTTGTGCCAGATATTGGATGTGAAAAGAAGAAAACATTTGTGGTTGTGTGAATTTCCCATTACAGGAATTAATACGTTAGCCTATTACCAAACATCTAGTTAGATTTGTACAAAGAGAGAAAGAAAAAAATGTCTTTTTGTTTGTTTTACGACCTTGGTTGCACTTGATTCCATTGGAAATTACTCTACAAATACACATTTGACAAAGATGATAGAATGGCTATGGTTTAAGTATGACTGGAAATTATTTTTGTATTTTGATACTGAATGAAGAAATGGGTTGTTCTATAAGGCATAAGTTTTCAGATGTAAATAGGCTTATGAAAGTGTGTTCCGTAGCAGTTGGCAAATAATATATGAGGGGGAAGTTGTTTTTGTGCCAGATATTGGATGGGAAAAGAAAAAATGTTTGTGTGAATTTCCTATTACAGGAATTAATATGTTAATACCAAACATGAAGAAAGATTTTACAAAGAACAATGTCTTTTTGTTTGTTTTCAACCTTTGAGGTGTTGAAAATTTATTACTGAAAATCTGGCAGAATGTTCTATTAAAGAAAAGATAAAAAGAAAATAGTCTTTGTGTGTGCTGTGAAGTGGTTTGAAAAAATGAAATCGGAATCGGCCAAAATCGGTATCGGCAGGTCACACTCCATGGAAAATCGGAAATCGGAATCGGCCCAAAAAATTGCAATCGGTGCATCTCTAGTTCATGCCATGATACACTTCCACAAACACGTGTTGTGAAGATCAGACTTTGATAGATCCCTGTTCTTTAAATAAAAGAGGGTGCCCACTCACACCTGATTGTCATCCCATTGATTGAAAACACCTGACTCTAATTTCACCTTCAAATTAACTGCTAATCCTAGAGGTTCACATACTTTTGCCATTCACAGATACACTATATTGCCAGAAGTATTTGCTCACCTGCATTGACTCACATATGAGCTTAAGTGACATCCCATTCCTAATCCATAGGGTTCAATATGACGTCAGTCCACCCTTTGCAGCTAGAACAGCTTCAACTCTTCTGGGAAGGCTGTCCACAAGGTTTAGGAGTGCGTTTATGGGAATTTTTGACCATTCTTCCAGAAGCGCATTTGTGAGGTCACACACTGATGTTGGACGAGAAGGCCTGGCTCTCAGTCTCCGCTCTAATTCATCCCAAAGGTGTTCTATCGGGTTGAGGTCAGGACTCTGTGCAGGCCAGTCAAGTTCATCCACACCAGACTCTGTCATCCATGTCTTTATGGACCTTGCTTTGTGCACTGGTGCACAGTCATGTTGGAAGAGGAAGGGGCCAGCTCCAAACTGTAAAAACAGTCTGCATGCCTAGGTGCTTGATTTTATACACCTGTGGCCATGGAAGTGATTGGAACAACTGATTCCGATAATTTGGATGGGTGAGCAAATACTTTTGGCAATATAGTGTATGTAATATTGGATCACTTTCCTCAATAAATAAATGACCAAGTATAATATTTTTGTCTCATTTGTTTAACTGGGTTCTCTTTATCTACTTTTAGGACTTGTGTGAAAATCTGATGATGTTTTAGGTCATATTTATGCAGAAATATAGAACATTCTAAAGGGTTCACAAACTTTCAAGCACCACTGTATATCACTCGAGTGCTATGCTATGGTATGTTTCAATATTTACTAACTTCACAGAGTTTGTGCTTTTGCTGTAATTGAAATGCACTTTACACTAATTTGACAATCTAAGTTCTTTACTGATATGCACAATTGGATAAAATAATAAAATCTCACTCTTAATCTGAATTTAAAGCTAGACACTGTTTCGATTTTATAAAATCTGTGAAATTTAGTTCCCTCTGAAATTTGGTCATTGTGATGTATGTTTATTTCTGTAATATCTCACAAAATATCAGGCCATTCTGTGGCTGGGAAGTTATTTAATTCGAGGGGATTCCCTAGCAAATTATGTACATGATATTGCTCGCTTCGTGCAGTCAAGCAGACAGAGGAAGTCCGTGTGCGCGTGCGCTGACAGTTACATCATTCTGTCGCTAAACGAACAGCTGATCACACCGAGGTGCTTGCTGACCGCTGATATTTATTAGTTTGGTCCTGCGTTTCCTTTCCTTCACAACATAACGTCTTTTCTTCTCGTTTTCTGTTACTGTAGTCGGTCTTTCACGTTTCATTCGCACACTCTCGTCCTCCGTTTTTCTCTCCTGTTTCAAATTTGTATCCCACAATGCCTTGTGCAAACGGGGAAAGCCCACCACATGATGCATGACGTAGTATCTTATATTGCGTCATGGTGAAGCAGGAAAAAATAGCGGAGAATTTAGGGTCACATGGCCCTAAATTCATTAATTGTTCTATTAAAAAAAAAAACTAAAATACATTTGGAAGTCTGTGATTCGAATTCAGTAGCTTTCAGTCCACTAAACAAAAATAATTGGGTGTCAGGGAAAATTCTTTTTATGACCTACACTTGAAAAATCTGAAAGGCAGTATAGCTTTAAAGTACAGAATTTAAAGGCAGTGCCAGTAAAGTACTCTATACTTACAGTAAATAACTGTAAAACATACTTTTTAGTTAGTGAAGTACTGTAGTAATTTTTAATAATTGTACTGCGACCCTGTAGAACAGGATAAAGCGGCTAGAGATAATGAGATGAGATGATTGATATATATAGCAATTATTCCATGAAATCAAGTTGTATATGAGCTGATAAGCCATGTATGATGAGATTGAGTGGAATAACTCTTTTATTCTGTCCGCATTCATTGGATTTTGAGAAACAGAGCATTTTTATTTTTATTTTTTGCAAATTCGATAAATAAAAACTTTATACAAAACGTCCAACAAAGTAATTTCCGCTTAGAATGTAAACAAACCGGCGAAATGACAGAAGCAATTTGTGAAAAATGTGATAATAATAATTCTTGAAAAATAAAAAAAAGATACGTTCTTACCATCAAATACTTTTATTCCATATTTTGTTGCTTTTTTTTGTATTTTTGGGGGTTTTGTTTTCAAGTATAGTTTTTATTTTGTCCTTGGTTGCTTCAGCAACATGCTCCACCATTTTGTTTTTCTCTACTCATGGAATATGAGCTGATAGCCTAGTAGTAGAGTAGCCAATCAGAATGCACTATTGCTCATATCCAGTGAATGTAGATGAAATAAGACTATATGTACAGTCAATATTTACGCAAATGTACTGCAAATTTATAATAAAATCTAATCTACTACCTTTGCTCATTTGGTTGATGCTTTCATCCAAAGCGACTTACGGGTACAATTAAGGCAGGATGCAGCTGAGCAGTTAACAGTTAAAGGAGCATTCCTGCAGAAAATATCAGATCTAGATCTGTTGTGGTTTGTATTATTCTGTCGAACAGTATTGTATCGCTATACAATATTGTGTCAGCATTTTAACCGAATTCATGATTTTCTATCGATTTTCTGTTTTCACACCTTGATGTCGTGAAACTAGAATACCCAGCGTACACTGTGCAAATACATAATTCATCCATCGGTAATCCCGACGGTGATCAACTTTTTGTTGTGGTGCTGATTCTGAAACTGTACATGTTCTATCTGTGATCTTTTATTGCACAGAAACTGGATATTACAGCGTGTTTGTAATGGCTGTATGTGTTTGTTCATATTTTACCGTTAAAACAATGGTTGTGGCTTTTTTGGCCAGGCCACGTTTGAAAGAGACTTTAAAGAGTTCTCAAAGAGTTTTTTGCCTGGTTAAATAAATGATGATGATGATGATGATGATAAGGATACCTGACCAAATTTTCCAGTCTAGCAAGTTTGTTCAATCCAGT
Source organism: Neoarius graeffei (assembly GCF_027579695.1). NCBI lineage: Eukaryota > Metazoa > Chordata > Actinopteri > Siluriformes > Ariidae > Neoarius > Neoarius graeffei. The sequence continues at coordinate 88,180,153 of NC_083571.1, forward strand.
TTATAGTGAAAAAATGAAACAAATTTGTGTTCTTACACTAATATTCCATCCACATAGCAAGGATTTATGAAATAACTAGAAGGGCACTTGGTAAAGTGCAGACCTCCACCAAGCCACATATCTGGATTTACATCAAAATCTAATCAATTGTTCCTTGGCCCCTGGCTCACCTTTCTTCAAAATGCCATCAAAGTCCATTCACTAACTTTTGAGTTATGTTGGGAACAGACAAACAAACAAATGGAGACAAAAACATAACCTCCTTCAACAAAGTTGGCGGAGGTAATAAACACTTTTAGGAGGTAAACTTCTGGCTGGAGAATGATAGCCATGGGTAGGCCTAACTTTGGAGAGGATTGAACTTTTAAAAAAAACCCAACAACAACAAAACCCCCCCATATATTTTATGGAGGTCACATGACCAAAATACCTGAACCTGATTGGCTTATAAGAGTTGCTCAGTTTTTCCTGACCAGAAGCATCTGCGTCTAACTGTGTGACTTACAAGGTACTTCCAGAGCATTATCTTGGAATGTTGTGGGAATTTTTGCAATGTTAATGTGGATAATGAAGGGGCAAAACCTAGAAAGTCCAATAATTTTTTTCCAGACCAGGGCAGAATTTGATCTGGTCAATTCCTACCCTCTAAGCAGTGGCTGCTGGTAGTCTTTCAAACAGGGGAGGCTAGTCGGTTACGATATTTCCAGATTTTAAAAAGAAAAAACACATAAATTTTGCCCATACTCTTGCCTCTGATCTGGCTGATTGTTGGCAGGGTCATAAACTGTGAAATAACAGGTTCTTTTGGCCCATTAGCCTACTGTCCAATATACATGATGGTGGTGTTGGGGGAGGGGGTATATTTTAACATTTTTATATTTTAAAATTGTGGCATGTTGTTTAAAAATTGATCTCGGCTGTGTTTTTGTTTAAAAATGTTTTCCAAATTGTAGCGGTGTTTAATTCATATCCAGAAAAACATATATTCCAGTATAATATACTCAGCATAAACATTTTAAATAGATTCTATATTTTTGGTCCATCCATGACATATTACTAAAGTAGCCTATTTACTGTTGTTGATGTGGGTCACTTGCTGTTAGCCAATTCACTTTCTCGTACCAGGAGAGCTGAAAGGAACGAGTATTATTCCCTACCTTTTTCACCAAGTCAATTTGAGGCGTTGGTCTACCCTGCTCTTTAATTTTAATTTTTTCCTCGAAAGGAAGACTGGCAAATGGCTTCGCCAAAATTAAATCAGCAATGCTTGGCATCCGTGAGCAGCTTTCTTGCTAGCTGACTAGCCCCCTCAAGTTCAAGTTCAGTAATAAACAAATAAACAAAATTTCTGGAACTAAGATAGCAAACTTGACAACACTATATTTACACTTTATTTACAATGAAAATATATACAAGCTGGTAGAAACCGTATGTAATGAATGAAATCGAAATGCAAGCTGATCTCTTACAATACACCGCAGCACTTGCGAATCTGCATGGGACTGAACTGATGTTGCCAGATACTGCTGACGTTATCCAGCCCAAAATATGTTCCAAACACGCCAAAATGCACTTAATTCGGCAGGAAACCGCCCAATCTGGCAACACTGTACCGCTGTCTGTCTATAGTTGAAATGAGCCGTCAATCAAAGAAAATATCCGGCCGCTTTCACCAATCACCAGTCTCCTTGCGGAAACTGCCATGTCCCTCCCATGTGAGGCTCGGAGTCCGTGGGCGGGTGTTTTCGCAGTATTTGTCCAATAATCGTCTTGCATTTTGAGATTGAAAAGCGCAGAGCTCCCAAATGCCGTTGAAGTCCATTGAGGCTGGGAGTCCGTGAGACTCCGTGGGCGGGCATTTTCACAGTATTTGTCCAATAATCGTCTTGGATTTTGAGATTGACAAGCACATAGCTCTCAATCCACTGAGGCTGCGCTGCATCGCGCTGTCACGAGGGGGAGAAACTCACGCACACATTAGGCGAACTGGGGAAAGTTATAACGGAATGATTTCGCACTGTAGTTGGGTTGAGCACATATATTTCTATGATTCTGGATCTGAAATAGCAATGTTATAAGGTCGGCTATAACATAAGCCTAGCACAATTCATCCTACACGATGTTCGTCATTTTTAGAGGAGGCTGAGCCTCCCTCGTTGTCTTAGAGCAATCGCCCGTGCTTCTAAGACACACGAAGTCAGCCACTGCATCTTTTCAAACTGCTGCTCATGATGTTTGTCACTTGGAAGTGTAACACACTTGGAGGAAAACACTTAGGCCTTGATTTGCGTCTATGAGTTCACAGACGCTGGGCCACATTAATTATCAGAAGAAGCTTTTATTTGTCACATGCACACTCAAGAACAGTGAAATTCATCCCCTGCATTTGACCCATCTGAACCAGCGAACACACACATGCATATACACCCAAGTGAGCAGTGAGCACACACACATACACAGAACAGTGGGCAGCTATACTACAGCGCCTAGAGAGCAGTTGGGGTTAGGTGCCTTGCTCAAGGGCACTTCAGCCTAAGGCCACCCCATGTTAACCTATCCTTGGTTAACCGGAGCACACCCATGCAGACATGAGTAGAACATGAAAACTCCACACAGAAAAGCCCCCGTCAGCCATTGGGCTTGAACCCAGAACCTTCTTGCTGTGAGGCAACAGTGCTAACCACTACGCCACCATGCCGCCCCTTTCCCGTTCCCCCGTTCTGATGTCTGAGGTGAACATGAAGAAATAATAGTTAAATGTTGATGCCATTTTTTAAAGGAAACATTGGCAATGGTAAATGACAGCCATAGGTTGGGTATGTTACTTAGTAGACTGTAAGAATGTGTGTGTGTGCGCGCGCGTGTGTGTGTGCGCGCTGACTTATGTCAGTGGTTCCTAAGTTGGCCCTTGTGACTAGAATCTCTTATCACCTAATACAGGCATGCGCACACACACACACACACACACACACACACACACACACACACACACACACACACACACACACACACAGAGCACTTATTTCCCCCTCATCTGACATCCTCCCATCTCAGGCTCTTGAGCTTTCTCCGCTCATTCAGGTTGTGTTGTTAAAAATAAACCCAGCAAACCCTTTTCCTGCTCTCTCTCTTTCTTTGCTGTGTGGTGTTATGTAGGTAGAGAGGTGAGAGATTTCTTTGCATGCTTTCAAGTTTTCGCTTTGAATGTAGATCACGAACCTCACTCCGAATTCTTTGACCGATTTTTAAGTTATAAAATAGATGTTTGTTCAATTCACAGAGCAGACCATTAGAGCTACGTTGTCCAGGCTGATGTTTCTGACAGATAGATGAATTACTGACACATTTACACTGCAGTAGTCCAAATCCTAACTTCTATACTGATATTTAATAGAAGAATTTAATCATATTGAGGTGCCCAGAGCACAATGGGGCAACCTGAGACAAAAGGCCTCATTGTAACCTGACGTCCTAAAGTTCAATATTAAACTTAAACCATGAAAAGACAATAAACAAAGGCAAAATGTCATTTTATTTTAGCTTGGATTTTATCTGTATGAGGTTGGCTGCTCCAGGGCTGTGTGACAAAAGCAAACCTCTACAGAAACCCAACTTCAGTATCGAATGATTTACTTTGCATATAATTCTTGTTAGGGCGGCACGGTGGTGTAATGGTTACCACTGTCGCCTCACAGCAAGAAGGTTCTGGGTTTGAGCACAGCGGCCGATGGGAGCCTTTCTTTGTGGAGTTTGCATGTTCTCCCCGTGTCTGCGTGGGTTTCTTCCGGGTGCTCCGGTTTCCCCACACAGTCCAAAGATTAGGTTAATTGGTGGCTCTAAATTGACCGTAGGAGTGAATGTGAGTGTGAATGGTTGTTTGTCTCCATTTGTCAGCCCTGTGATGACCTGGCGACTTGTCCAGGGTGTACCCCGCCTCTCTCCCATAGTCAGTTGGGATAGGCTCCAGCTTGCCCTTGACCCTGCACAGGATAAGTGGTTACAGATAATGGATGGATAATTCTTGTTATTCTATGCACAATCACTGGATATGAGCAATCATGCGCTCTGATTGGCTACTCTACTACTAGGATATCAGCTCATATACCATTAGTAGAGAAAAACAAAATGGCACAGCATGTTGCCATGCTGTGCCATTTTGTTTTTCAACCGAGGATGAAATAAAAACTCTACTTGAAAGCAAAACCCAAAAATTGTTAAGTATTTAAAAGAAATAGCTAAAAGAATATAGCCCCCCATGTCGCCTATTCCACACTCCAGCCTGTCCATCCATTATCTGTAGCTGCTTATCCTGTTCTACAGGTTCGCAGGCAAGCTGGAGCCTATCCCAGCTGTCTATGGGTGAAAGGCAGGGTACACCCTGGACAAGTCATCAGATCATCGCAGGCACTCCAGCCCAGTCGTTTAAATTGGTTTGCAAACCACCAAAAAACCCTAAAGAAGAAGAAGAAGAAGAAGAAAACCCATCTGTGAAGGTTCTCAGTCATCCAGGTTACAGTAAAACGAGGTGCTAAAGAAGGCGACTGGACTTGCTTGAAATTCTTGAAGAAGTTTCACCTCTCATCCGAAAGGCTTCTTCAGTTCTGTCTGACTAGTGGGGAGTTCCAGGTATTTATCCTCTAGTGGACCAAAAACAACCCTAAGGAGAGTCATTGAGGTCACATGGGTCGTTGACCCTCTGTCATCCTGTAGGTGTTTGGGTCATTGGAGGCCAGGTGTGAATAGTCTTAGCAGCTTAGGCCCTGTCCACATGGCAACGGATTCAGGTGAATCTGATAAAATTGTTTATCATTTCGGCCTGGCGTCCACACGGCACCGGCGTTTTGGGTGCCCCAAAACGAAATCTTTTGATAACGGGTTCCAGAGTGGAAAAATCTGGCAACGGCCCCGTTGCGAAGTCGTCTGGATGAGTAGAACGGATTTGTTAACGATGACATCACAACCACATGACTGTCAGTGCTTCACGCCAGGTAGAAGTGTAACGAACTCGATGCAAGTTGTCAACAAATCCTATAACTTGGTTCATGAAACACGCTTACAAAATATTTTCACTGAATATTTATTGTGTAGTGGTGCAAAGTGAGAGAGAGAGTGAGAGAATAGGCCTTAGGGCAGAGTCTTTAGTCCAAACACTGCGGAAGCAGTACCAAACCGCGCACCGCCCGTGCGCTTTCCAAAAACAAAAACAATCCCGCCAGCAAAAATAGGGAAAAAAAAGGAGCGATCTCACCTCTTCAGATGTTGGTTTAAGTCCGGCAATACATTCCTCAAAAAGGGCGTAGAAGAACAAAGTAATCCATCAACGTGTAGCATTCAATTTATTCCGGACCATTAAAGAATTCTGGAGGATATCAGAATGTTGGCGTACCGGCTTCCATCTACCCCCATTCATTCCTCTTTCTGCGTCTTTCGTTTTACGCTACTGATTAATAATCAAAACTTTATGTGGCTAATGCTACAGAAGAAGGGGTTTATGCGCATGCGTCTACTTCTATTGTTCTGGTGTCTCCGATGGGACCATCTTACAGCGCACGTAGAGGTGTGGCATGTGTATTGCATCGTTTTCAGCAAGCGCTGCGTTGCCATATGTACCTGATATTTTACTGATCCGTTGCCCATGTGGACGCGATATTTAAAAAAAAAATCTCTTAGAGTCTTGTTAGAGAAGACCCCCCCCAAATAAAAAAAGCAACAAAATATGGAATAAAAGTATTTGATGGTAAGGACTATCTTTTTTATTTTTCAAGAATTATTATTATTATTATAGCATTTTTCACAAATTGCTACCGTCATTTTGCCGGTTTGTTTACATTCTAAGCGGAAATTATTTTGTCGGACGTTTTGTATGAAGTTTTTATTTACTGAATTTGCAAAAAATAAAAATGCTCTGTTTCTCAAAATCCAGTGAATGTAGATAGAATAAAACAGTTATACCACTCAATCTTGTTGTACATGGCTTATAGCCCAATCTGCACTATGCGCCTCATCAGCTATGTACAACTCGATTTCATGGAATAACTGTTAAATATCTATGGAGCCCCCTAAGGGTCATGGTAGGAATTATTTTTTAAAGACTTTTGCATTACCTTGCAATACTTCTCCCTCATAGTACGTTTGTGTGAACCCTAACCCTCTCATCTCATTATCTCTAGCCGCTTTATCCTGTTCTACAGGGTCGCAGGCAAGCTGGAGCCTATCCCAGCTGACTACAGGTGAAAGGCGGGGTACACCCTGGACAAGTCGCCAGGTCATCACAGGGCTCACACATAGACACAGACAACCATTTACACTCACATTCACACCTGCAGTCAATTTAGAGCCACCAGTTAACCTAACCTGCATGTCTTTGGACTGTGGGGGAAACCGGAGCACCCGGAGGAAACCCACGTGGACACGGGGACAACATGCAAACTCCACACAGAAAGGCCCTCGCCGGCCATGGGGCTCGAACCCGGACCTTCTTGCTGTAAGGCGACAGCGCTAACCACTACACCACCGTGCCACCCAAACCCTAACCCTAACTTTAATAAATACATTGATAGAGATATCTATTTGGCATGCTTGAAACTGATACAGGCTGTTCTGATTGCTAATTGTTTTGGTTAATTAAGTCGTTGAGATTTATCTTCGCTCGCATATTCTGCTCTCTGCTGAATGAAGGTTATGTTGACCAGTAATGTCTTTCTTCTTTTCATAAGACTATGATCCTGATGGGAGATATAATGGTACATGATGTCTCTTTTCATTCATACAGTAGTGTCATCTAAACCAGCAATGTAAAGCTCCATCACCCATTTATGTTACACTGTTATAAATAGATAATTTTAGTTTCGTCAATTACATCATCATCATCATCATCCAATCACATAGCGAGAACACGCTCTTGAATGTGAATATATACTTATTTTTGTCCTACAATAAACTGAGAAACATCTCTGAGCAGCCATGTCTGTGTCAGTGACTGTTTGCTCCCGGATCCAAATCTCTTAGGCGCTAGAGGGTCTACATTCCTTGATCATATTTTGTCAATTCAACCTCCTTCGGTACAAACAGATATAACATACACTGAACCTCTTTATACAAAAAGTACCTTTTAAAGTAATTAGTAAATAACAAGTAACTAATCTTGTTTTAACTTGGTATTGGATTGAAAAAAAGGAAACAAGTGGCATCAAGCATCCCTAATTTCCACACGTTCATCCCCCACCTCACTCAGAGCACGTCTTTCATGCACAACTGTGCTCATTTTGCTCACGCTCACTGTTTCACCTGCACTTCTGCCTTTTGTGTGCTTCCCAGGAAAGATTATCAGTGTCAATACTTTCTACACCATTTATTTGACATACAGTGGATATAAAAAGTGTACACACCCTGTTAAAATGATTTTTTTTGTACATCAGAAAAACCTGAGACCATGATAAATAATTTCAAAACTTTTCCCACCTTTAATGTGACCTGTACAATTCAGTTGAAAAACAAACAAACCTGTTCTGGGGAAAAACAAAAAATAAAAAACGTACAATAAGCTGGTTGCATAAGTGTGCACACACCCTTAAACTAATATTTTGTTGAAGCACCTTTTGATTTAATTACAGCATTCAGTCTTTTTGGGTTCACACCTGCCATCAGTTAAAATGACTCTGATTAACCCCAAATAAAGTTCAGACATTTACTCAGTTGCATCCTCCAGCAAAAGCCAGAGTTCGCAGAGAGCTTACAAAGCATCAAAGGGATCTCATTGTTGAAAGGTATCAGTCAGGAGAAGGGTGCAAAAAAATGTCCATGGCATTAGATATACCATGGAGCACAGTGAAGACCGTCATCAAGAAGTGGAGAAAATATGGGACAGCAGTGACATTACCGAGAACTGGACGTCCCTCCAAAATTGATAAAAAGACAAGACAAAAACTGGTCAGGGAGGCTGCCAAGAGGCCTACAGCAACACTGAAGGAGCTGCAGGAATTTCTGGCAAGTACTGGTTGTGTACTACATGTGACAACAATCTCCTGTATTCTCCATATGTCTGGACTATGAGGTAGGGTCAAAGAAAAACATCCAAGCCCGGCTAAATTTTGCAAAAAAAAAAAAACCAACAACAACATCAACTCTCCCAAAAGCATGTGGGAAAATGTTATGGTCTGATGAAACCAAGGTTGAACTTTTTGGCCACAATTCCAAAAGGTATGTTTGGTGCAAAAACAACACTGCGCATCACCAAAAGAACCCCATACGCACGGTGAAGCACGGTGGTGGCAGCATCATGTTTTGGGGTTGTTTTTCTTCAGCTGGAACAGGGGCTTTAGTCCAGGTGGAGGGAATTATGAACAGTTCTAAATACCAGTCAATTTTGGCCCAAAACCTTCAGGTGTCTGCTAGAAAGCTGAAGATGAATTTCATCTTTCAGCATGACAATGACCTCAAAAAAGTTTTGGAATGGCCCAGCCAGAGCCCAGACCTAAATCCAATTGAAAATCTGCGGGGTGACCTGAAGAGGGCTGTGCACAAGAGATGCCCTCACAATCTGACAGATTTGGAGCAATTTTGCAAAGAGTGGGCAAATATCGGCAAGTCTAGATGTGGCAGGCTGATAGACTCTGACCCAAAAAAACTGAATGCTGTAATTAAATGAAAAGGCGCTTCAGCAAAGTATTAGTTTAAGGGTGTGTACACTTATGCAACCAGCTTATTGCACATTCTTTATTTTTTATGTTTCCCCCCCAACAGATTTGTTTGTTTTTCAATTGAATTGTACAGGTTATAGGTCACATTAAAAGGCGGGAAAGTTTTGAAATTATTTTTCATGGTCTCATATTTTCACATCAGAAAAACCCATCATTTTAATGGGGTGTGTACACTTTTTATATCCACTGTATATATTTAATTTTAACAAACATATTAACTGTGAGTGTACATGCTATGTGTGTGTGTGTTTAATTGCAGGTCTGTTGCAGAGGCAACGGAGGTGGATCTGAACATGCGTGTAGGATTGCACACAGGTCGTGTGCTGTGTGGGGTTCTGGGATTGAGGAAATGGCAGTATGATGTTTGGTCAAATGATGTCACGCTGGCAAACATGATGGAGGCAGGAGGACTTCCGGGGTCAGTTCCTCCATAAACATTTCAGGACTTCATGACTACTGGACACACATAGAGCTTTTTTATTTTTTATTTCGATCTTTGAGTGTGTGTGTGGAAAAGAGGTAACGCAACCCTGATTCTAAACTTGTGGCTCAGACCTGGACCTGTCCTGTGTAAGAGTTGATTCAGCGTTGAATCCAGCTTAGCCTGCTAAGAGTGAAGAGGCCCAGATTTATGAATATTTTTAGTGTTTAAAACATAGAACCCAACCTGGTTTACTAACTAGGGTCTTGTGGAAGATTGCATCTTTCCTATGAGCGAAATAGCACGTCTGGCTCATTTTGTGTGTTTGACTTGGTGATATTTAACAATTATTTGCTGAAGGTGAAGTGAATATCAGTGAATAATAACAGAGACAAGCCAAGGTGTACAACAAGATACTGTTGATGAGAATAAGAGATCATGTGGATCCGCTACTAAGGAAAAACCAGGCTGGTTTCCGCCCAGGCAGAAGTTGCACTCAGCAAATCCACACCCTGTGAAGGATCATGGAAGCCTTTAGAACCTACCAACTTCCACTGACCGTCACTTTTATTGACTTTAAAAAGGCATTTGATTCCATCAACAGAAGCATCATGTTCTGCATTCTATGCCACTATGGCATCCCAGATGCCATTTTCAAAGTCATCAGTGCACGCTACACCAACTCCAAGAGTGCCATCATAGTGGATAGGAACATCTCTGACCCTTATCAGATTACAGCTGGGGTACTGCAAGATGTTCTTGCCCTGTTCTTAATCATTGTCGTTATTGACTTCTTCATGAAGAAATCAACAGAGAACACAGACTCTGGCATAGATACCCATCCTCATCAATCTAGGAGACACCCTACCAAAATCCTAAATGATCTAGATTTCGCGGACGACATCACCTTGCTTGAGTCATCCATACCTAGGGCACAGGTACAACTTTCCAAATCAGCAGCTGAAGCAAAACAACTAGGTCCTGTTGTCAGTGTTCCCAAGACCGAGTACATGACCATCAACTGCAACCCACAGCCACCTCTGGAAGTATATGGACATCCAATAAACCACGTGTCCAACTTTAAATACCTGGGATCCATGATGGCATCTAGTAACAGTGACCTAATCAGGCGAAAGGCACTTGCATGGACTACTTTCTGGAAACTAGAAAAGATCTGGAGAAGCCCATCAGTGCCCATTGCAGCTAAAAGCAAACTTTTCAACACCACCTGTGTGACAGTGCTTCTGTATGGATGTGAATCCTGGGTACTATCAGTCAAGATGGAAAACAAGATAAAAGCATTTGCCACATCCTGTTATAGAATCATGCTGAACATCAAATGCCTTGACTGTGTGAGCAATGCTCAGATCTACAAAATGACAAACACCCAGCCCATCAGCACTGTATGGCAGCGTCAGCTATGCTTCCTTGGACACGCCCTTAGGATGCCAGAAGAAGAACCATGCAGGAGGTACGGCCTCTATGTTCCAGCCCATGGCAAAAGGCATCCAGGTCGACAGAGGATAAGCTATCTGAAACTGTTAGAGGACACAGAGGGCGATTTGCGCCCTGATGCAATTGCTGCGTTGGCTGCAGATCGAAGGCAATGGATGGGACTCGTGGTCGCTTGCAAGAAAAAAATGCAGCTGAAGGATGATGAACTGAGGCAAAGTCAAGGTTAATATTCACCAATGTTCACTGAGCCGGAGGAGGAAAATTGTTTTAGTATAAATAAACAGGTGATTATTTCAAAGAAATTAAAATAATCGTATTTTTAAAAAAATGTTTATTTAAAACTTCAAAATCAGCATGCAAATGTAATAAAGGTGCACAAACTTGTGTCACTTATCTCTGCCAATTCACATAAAATACTTTGTTTTGAAACAGATAAAATAAATCACAATTCAACCTTACCTTTGAATAGTTTTAGACCATTCGAGCATCTTTAGTGCTTTTAGGAACAGCATTAAAGCATTCTTCCTCACGTACAGCATTCTTCCTCACGTACGGTGACGAAGCGATTGGCCGCCATTTTGCCGAGTCGCTGGAGGTGATTATCGAGAAATAGTCCGAATTTCTCAACCAATCAGCGCATGCGATTTTCTATAATCACCTCCGTATTTATACTATTATTCTATCCATATTCACTGGATATGAGCAATCGCACGCTCCGATCGGCTACTCTGCTACTAGGATATCAGCTCATTTACCATGAATAGAGAAAAACAAAATGGCAGCACGTGTTGCTGAAGCAATCGAAGACGAAATAAAAAGTATTTGAAAACAAAACCTCAGAAGATACCAAAAAAAAAGCAACAAAATATGGAATAAAAGTATTTGATGGTAAGAACGCATCTTTTTATATGTTTCAAGAATTATTATTATAGCGTTTTTCACAAATTGCTACTGTCATTTCGGCAATTTGTTTACATTCTAAGTGTAAATGATTTTGTCAGACATTTTGTGTAGTGTTTATTTATTGAATTTGCAAAAAATAAAATTAAAATGCTCTGTTTCTCAAAATCCAGTGAATGTGGATAGAATAAAACAGTTATTCCACTCAATTCGCGGCATACATGGCTTATAGCTGACTCAGCAGTACGCACCTCATTGGCTATCAGCTCATGGACGACTCGATTTCGTGGAATAACTGTTAAATATTTGTTCCAGGTGTTTGATATAAAAGTTAAACATGCTGTATGCATGTAGCTGTATGACGTTGGCAACCCGTAGGATTAGAACATGAATCTGTTTTGATTCACGCAAAATAAAAAATTGTGCTCAAACAGTTTTTTCAAGAAATTAACCATTACATGTTTTAAGGGCATGACATCATCCAGCACCCCATTAACACCCAAATGACTCTAAACATGTCTGATTCATTTGCGTGTCATTTGTTTGCATGAAAAGTAGTGTACAACTGATGGTCACTAACCAAAGCAATATATCCCATCATGCATTGCGGTCACGCTGAAAGAAATCAAATCAAAAGCCTCGAATTTGATTTAATAAAAAGCAGCGGCAAAGAAGAAAGTATTCAGCCTTGATTTAAAAGAACTAAAAGATGCAGCAGACACAAAGTGCTTTGTATGCATTATTGTGGGAAATACGCTCAGTATAATATGTATTTATCACAAAAATACATGTGTGTAACATTAACCAATGTGAGAGAGGCCTTCAGTTGCTTAGAAGTTACCCTGGGGTCCTTTGTGACCTCACCAACTATTACACGCCTTGCTCTTGGAGTGATCTTTGTTGGTCGACCACTTCTGGGGAGGGTAACAATGGTCTTGAATTTCCTCCGTTTGTACACAATCTGTCTGACTGTGGATTGGTGGAGTCCAAACTCTTTAGAGATGGTTTTGTAACCTTTTCCAGCCTGATGAGCATCAACAACGCTTTTTCTGAGGTTCTCAGAAATCTCCTTTGTTCGTGCCATGATACACTTCCACAAACATGTGTTGTGAAGATCAGACTTTGATAGATCCCTGTTCTTTAAATAAAACAGGGTGCCCACTCACACCTGACTGTCATCCCATTGAGTGAAAACACCTGACTTTAATTTCACCTTCAAATTAACTGCTAATCCTAGAGGTTCACATACTTTTGCCCCTCACAGATATGTAATATTGGATCATTTTCCTCAATAAATAAATGACCAAGTATAATATTTTTGTCTCATTTGTTTAACTGGCTTCTCTTTAGCTACTTTTAGGACTTGTGTGAAAATCTGATGATGTTTTAGGTCATATTTATGCAGAAATAGAGAAAATTCTAAAGGGTTCACAAACTTTCAAGCACCACTGTATAGTGAGTAGGGAGTAATTTCGGACTGTCTATGACTAGCTATACTATGCAGTGCATATTTTGGAGGACCCACAGTGTAAAACCTAACAGTGGAAATGACGAAATGAAAATCAGATATGTTTAATTATATATTCACAAATCCGACTCGAGTAAACGTCCCTCATCAGGTTTTGCAGTGCAGGAGCACGGTATAGTAGGGTCCACTATCCTCAATTTTTAATACTGGTTATTTATCTTTTAATATCTTGTTATTTATGTCTTATGTGAGAAATATTAATACAAAAATGAAACATATTTACTGTTTAATTGTGAAGCCATATATTTGGTGAAAAGTTTTTTTTTTCCTCTGAGTGTTTCTGTGTGTCCACCACAGTAAGGTTCATATCACCAGAGCCACGCTGGAATGTCTGAACGGAGATTACGAGGTGGAGCCAGGCTATGGGCATGAGAGGCACGCCTTCCTCAGCAAACACGCCATCGAGACCTTTTTTATCGTCCCCTCTCACAGACGCAAGGTACATGCACACATGTTTGCAATCATGCTTTTACAATACACACACACACACACACACACACACACACACACACACACACACACACACACTATTCAGATGCAGAATTGCCTGTTTTGGTCTGAGGAAGGTGTTGATCAGTCGTGTGACCCTGATATTTCATAGTCAGTACTATTTTTTCAGTGGATTACATGAAAAGATGTAAAGAATGTAAAGCAATTGGTGTGAAATGATCCAGACCTGTCCTACAATGTAGATCACACACACAGAAATAGAGGCTCATGCAAATGAAGTCCTGCTGATAAGCCTTGATGTTGTGGTTTATTTTTAAAATCAAAGACGTGTACACTTCTTTCTTGTCATTCTTATTTTTAAGTAGTGTTAAATGGTTATTGTATTCCTTTCGTACATTTACATTTTTATCTCATATAAAATTGAAAAAAAGAAGATTTCGCGCCCTATCTTTCCTTTTTTAATCCAGATTTTTCCTGGCTTGATTCTGTCTGATATAAAGCCAGCAAAGAAGATGAAGTTTAAGACGGTTTGCTACCTTCTCGTGCAGCTCATGCACTGCAGGAAAATGTTCAAAGCCGAGATTCCTTTCTCCAACGTCATGACCTGCGAGGACGACGATAAGGTGCGTGTTTACCCGTGTGCACTTTTAAAACTACCTTTCCATGTGAATATGAGATGGTTATTTTGATTAGCAGCAGAGCAAATAGATTTAAAGGTGGCATATTATACCCCTTTTCCACAAGCTGATACTGTTCTCGGAGTTCTTAATGAAATGTTTGCAGCATGTTTTGGTCAAAATACCACAAGGATAAAGCACCACAGCAACTCCTCACCACGTCTAAACAGCTCTGTTCAATACGGCCGATTTGAATGTCTGTTCCTTTAAACGATGATGAGCCACTGCTCACCCCACCCCCTTCTTCTGCCAGCCAATCAGGCAGCATTTTCCTCGTGAATATTCATTCACAAAGGAAGCTCTCAATCCATGAGTGGAGATACTCTGTTGAGGGGGAGCTATACTTCTAATGAGGCCCCCCCCTTGTGACATAGAAAGAGGAGCCAAATCTGAATGGCTTGTTGAAGCACATATTTTCTGAAATAGGAGCCCAAAAAAAACTGACTGGGTCTCTTATTTCAGAGTTTGTGGCTTGATAGACACCCAGATACCCAAATGTATGTGCACAAGCACGGAAAAAGTGAGTGTTTCATAATATGTCTCCTTTATGTCATAACATTCAGGACCTTTGCTCGAATTTAGCACTGATTTATCTCTTAAAGCTATACTGCCTTTCAGATTTTTCAAGTGTAGGTCATAAAAAGAATTTTCCTTGACAACCAGTTATTTTTGTTTAATGGACCGAAAGCTACTGATTCAAATCACAGACTTCCAATTTTATTAGTTTTTTTTTTTTTAAATAGAACAATTAATGAATTTAGAGCCAGGTGACTCTAAATTCTCCGCTATTTTTTCCTGCTTCACCATGACCCAATTCAAGATATTACGTTATGCGTTACGTGGTGGGCTTTCCCCGTTCACGCAAGGTATTGTGGGATACAAATTTGAAACAGAAGAGAAAAATGGAGGACGTGAGTCTGCAAATGAAACGTGAAAGACCGACTACAGTAACGGAAAGCGAGAAGAAAAGACGTTATGTTGTGAAGGAAAGGAAACACAGGACCAAACTAATTATTATTGGCGGTCAGCGAGCACCTCGGTGTGATCAGCTGTTTGTTTAGTGACAGAATGTTGTAACTGTCAATGCATGGTCAAAGGTAAACCTGCGCATGCGCACGCGGACTGCCTCTGTCCGCTTGACTACGCGAAGCGAGCGATTTCATGCACATTATTTGCTAGGAAATGCCCTCAGATTAAATAACTTCCCAGGCACAGAATGGCCTGTGTTTTTTGAGATATTACAGAAATAAACATACATCACAACGACCAAATTTCAGAGGGAACTAAATTTCACTGATTTTATGAAATCGAAAGGCCGTCTATCTTTAAGAATTAGAATTTTGAGTCATTTCATGTGAGAGCATCTATACTGACTGACACTTCATCCATCACTACAGAGGCGAGCTCTACGCACAGCATCAGAGAAGCTACGCAATCGCACATCCTTCTCAGGAGTAGCACATAACTCACCTGGGACACGCGTGAACCGCTACATTGGAAGACTGATTGAAGCTCGGCAAACCGAATCAGAAACAGCAGATCTCAATTACATCACTCTGACCTACAGGAGCAGAGAAAGAGAGAGAACGGTGAGCGCACTCATAGCCACACACTCACAATGGCCTGTCCATTAATCTGTACAGACTGATGCATAGGGTGCTGGTTGTTTTTTGTTTTTTTTTAATTGAAACAAATAGAATGTATTTCAACATGTTAAATGAATTGATTTATAGTTTTCATTTTAAGTCAGTCAGTTTACTTTTGGTTACTTTTCCTGCACTTTAATTATTCTATTAGCTTGACCAGCTTGATTTCGTTCACACAATTTTTACGGTGAACTTGAAAATATACAGTACTGTGCAAAAGTCTTCGGCACCCTATTTTTTCTATAAACTTTGTTGTAGGTTTTTATTTTATGACTTCTACCTTATCGAGTCAGTGTAAAAACATTTTAGAGTTCCAAGCATTAGTTTTCCCGCACAAAATTCAATGTTACAGGAAAAAAAATGTTTGGATGTCAGTAAAGAAAGCAGCAGATTACATAAGAGACACTTTTCAAAAGAAAAAAAGCAAAAAGAAAACATAATGAGGGCGGCATGGTGGAGTAGTGGTTAGCGCTGTCACCTCACAGCAAGAAGGTCCTAGGTTCGAGCCCAGTGGCCGGTGAGGGCCTTTCTGTGTGGAGTTTGCATGTTCTCCCCGTGTCCGCGTGGGTTTCCTCCGGGTGCTCCGGTTTCCCCCACAGTCCAAAGACATGCAGGTTAGGTTAATTGGTGGCTCTAAATTGACCGTAGGTGTGAATGGGAGTGTGAATGGTTGTCTGTGTCTATGTGTCAGCCCTGCGATGACCTGGCGATTTGTCCAGGGTGTACCCCGCCTTTCGCCCGTAGTCAGCTGGGATAGGCTCCAGCTTGCCACAGGATAAGTGGCTACAGATAATGGATGGATGGATGGATGGATGGATGGATGGAAAACATAATGAAGGCTACTGGGTTTTGGTGCAAAATTAAGAAGCGAGTGTGACAGTCAAAGTGTCCAGAAGAACTGTGTCTGGTTCTGTAAGATGTTCAGTAAAACCTACAGCTAATTTCCTTATAAAACTGCACTCATTGTACCTGAGACTACTATTTTTTTTTTTAAAGCAAAGGGTCATCTCATACCAAATACTGACTTTGTTTCATTGATTACTGTTTACTGCTCTTTATAGTATTTTTTAAAATAGAAATATTTAATTTCATTATTTCCGAATGCATCTTTGCTCTACAGCATTTCTTTGCATGTGCCTAAGACTTTTGCACAATTACCATGAATTTATTTCAGTATTTGTACTCTGTTTTCACATGAGATCAAGTTCATTTATAAGTTTTAGTTTTAATTACTGATTCATTGATTGTGACCTACAGCTCAGCTTTATGGGTAAGAATTACATTCAGAATATTCAAAGAGTTGTGCTGGTTTCTTGACAGCTGTATTTTTCCCCATTAAAATAGAACTAACTTCATCTTAATCATTTGTGTGAAAAAAACAAAAAAACTATTTTGGCACCATGTGGCTCAAAGGTCTTAACATATGACAACGATGCTGTGGAGTTCATGTGGACCAAACAATATACACAATTCCTTTACTTACTATATAATTAACAGTTATTCCACAAAATCAAATCGTACATGAGCTGATAGCCGATGAGGCGCATAGTGCCAAGTCGGCTATAGGCCATATACGACAAGATTGAGTGGAATAATTGTTTTATTCTATCCACATTCACTGGATTTTGAGAAACAGAGCATTTTTATTTTTTGCAAATTTGATAAATTAAAAACTTTGTACAAAATGTCCGACAAAATAATTTCCGCTTAGAATGTAAACAAACTGGCGAAAAGACAGTAGCAATTTGTGAAAAATGTGATAATTCTTCAAAAAAAAAAAGATACGTTCTTACCGTCAAATACGTTTATTCCATTTTTTTTTTTGCTTTTTTTATTTTTTAGGGTTTTGTTTTCGAATAGATTTTTTTTATTTCATACTTGTTTGGTTCAGTAACACAGTCCACCATTTTCTTCTTCTTCTTTAGGGCTTTTTGGCAGTTGGCAAACCAACTTAAAGGTGCATTACTGCCACGGACTGGGCTGGAGTGTGGAACAGGAGATTTTTGGGGGGGCAACCTATTCTTTTAGCTAATTCTGTTTATTTCAAATACTTGATAACAAAGTGATATATCTGACTTAATGTGCTCCACCAATTTGTTTTTCTTTACTCACGGTATATGAGCTGATATCCTAGTAGTAGAATAGCCAATCAGAGTGCACGATTGCTCATATCCAGTGAACGTGGATAGAATAATATTCTAATATTTGAATATTTTTATTCAATAGAGAAGATTTGAACCTTGTGTAAACCTCATATAACCTACAATAAAAGAAACAGATAGCAAGGGTACAAGAATATAAATTTTAAAGGCAAGTGAACAAACAACAGCTGCTTTGTCACAAGTGCAAAAACAGGTAATGTCATTAATATCCATTTAAAGATCCCATCTTTCATCATCATCTTAAATACACAGCTACTCTGTTTTACCCTGTAGTAGCTGAACATAATTCCTGGTCAGAGTCTCACGGGAGCAGGGGAACATGTGGTCAAAATGATGTAATCATAGTTGTTGTAGGGGCGTTTTCGCACCACACAGCTGTTGGTCTCCATATTGTGCATGAAATTTTTCTGGAACTACTTTTTGATTAAAGAGACTCTTCCATCGTTGCACATAAGCTACTAATTGCCAAAAGCATAAATCAGCATTTAATTTCTGCTCCACTTCCCCAGTATTCAATCTCAGTTTTTCACAACTTCATACATTTCCTCTTACCATATGTTTCTTTTGGCAATTCAGTGAGCGCATCTACTTTGTTCACACGAGAGGTCGTTTGAAAGCAGTTGATTTGAGACAGATTGAAAGTATTTCAGCTTTAATTCACTACATCAGAATTTCAGTGGGTCAAAAGTTGAACCCCAAAACAATGTCAAAGGAAGTGGTGAAAGAGTTGATGGCATCAGGTACCAAAGTGTGTACTTCCACCATTAGGTCCTACATCACCATGGCCTGAAAGGCTGGCACACATCGAAGAACAACTTACTCCAAGACTGGCATAAAAAAGCCAGACTGAAGTTTGCAGGTGATCCCTAGCATGAGATGAAACAAAAATTGTACTATTTGTCCATAATAACCAGTGCTATTTATGGAGGAAAAAGGGTGATGCTTTTATTCTGAAAAATATAATCTGAATTGTGAAGCATGGTGGTGGCAGCATCACATTATGGGGTGTTTTACTGGAAAACGGACTGATGCACTTTAGAAAATACATGAGGAAGGAGGATTGATCCTAAACACACTTTCAGAATTGTTACAGAATGCTTTAAAGCAGGGGCATCCAATCTTATCGCAAAGGGCCGATGTGAGTGCAGGTTTTCATTCTAATCACCAGGAGCCACACCTGCTTACTCAGCTAATCAGGTGTGCCTTATGCCTGGTTGGGATAAAAACCTGCAGCCCTTTCTGGATAAAATGGGACATCTGCCTCTGTCTTAAAGACGAAAAAAAGTGAAATATTGATGTGGCATCATAAAGCCCTGACCTGAAATGCAGAGAAGATTTGTGGACTGAACTGAAAAAGTGTGTCTGAGCAAGGAGGCCTACAAACCTTGGCTGAGTTACAACATTTCTGTCTGAAGGAATGAGCACAAATTTCAGCAAGGTGTTGCGAGAGACTTGTGGAAGGATACACTGAGTGTTTGATTCAGGCTATTAAAAGGCAATGGCACCAAATACTAACAGTAGGCATATCAGATGCTCGCTGGCCATGCTGTGAAAATTGTGCATGCAGACGCTCATCTAAATTTCCAAACCTGTCATTGCTTAACTCTTGAATATTTTCTATCGTGAATACTATCATTAAAAAGCTTATAATCTCTGCTTTCCAAAGAAATGTATCTCATTACGATCTGTTCAGTACTTTGGGAGTAACAGCAGGTTGAAGTTGGTACAACAGAGTAAACTCTCTGCTCGCGGGACGTCGGGAAACTGCCGGTGCTTTTTGAGTCATGGGAAAACGGTCAGGCTCTCTTCTGATCTGTTTCTGACTGGATTACTCGTGAATATCAATCAGATAACATTTATAGAAATGCTTTCTAACTATCACTGTTTCTGATGAAGGACTCAGCAAAATTTTCCGTCTGCTAGTTTTGATGTTATGATTCATGCAAGACTTTGAAGTGAGTTTTCATAGCTTTACCTACTTATTTTTTCAAATCAAACTGATTCATCTAAATAAATAGCTATTTTAGAATATAACTCTAGTTGTTTTGATGAAAAATATTGAGATCTTAGTGGTCGGAATGAGATTTTAAAAAACCGGAAGTCAGAAAAGCAAGTGTCAATTTCAATTCAATTAATATGAATTGTTTATTGGATGTGGCTCACACAATTTTTTTTTTTTTTTAGTTTAGCCTTGAAAGCTGTGAATATTATCATTTATATTCTTTAATATAAACACTAGTAGGCCTGACTTTTGAGAAATACAAAGGCCTACCCATCACAAAGAGGGTATTAGAAATAATCTTTTATTACTTTTTTATTGAGTGTACCGATTTAATGGTTTTACCTAATTAGCATAATTAATACTAATGAAATCCTAATTTGCATAATTTGTTTTTACTGATTTTTCAAACTTTGTATTCAGTATACAACCATCCTATGTGCCTGCGAATTTCCATGTAAATATCTTGAAAAATAGAAAAGTTGTTAAGAAAAAAACGTTTGATCTCCTTCGTTAATGAGGCCCATTTTGGACCATGTGATCCTCATACAGAATATTACAGCGGTTTTCTAAAAATTAAGCCTTTTTTTTCAATCTTTGATTTGTAATATCTCAAGAACGGATAAACGTATTTTAGTTCTATAAAAAGTATGCTGTTCTGCATTCATTTCTAAATTCAGTGAAAGCCGTTTCAAGCAATTTGAACCGAATTCGAATTTTCACCTGATATGCTTACTAACAGTGCCTGTAAACTTCTGACCCCCAGGAACTCTGATAGAGTAAATAAAATCTGAAATGACCTCGTATGGAAATAATGTCGATATCCTAACTGACCACATGGGACATGTATGGTTATGTGAAATGTGCGGAGTTGTGAAGAATCGAGTTTGAATGTCATTAGCATGGCTGTATGTAAACATTTGTTCTCAGCTGTAGTTGAGGTGAATGTTTTAGTGCTTGATCGCTTGCTAATGGTATGTTAGTTGATAAAGTTATTTAACAGAGGGTGTTTCTTTCTTAAAGAGGCATAAAAGGCAGCATAGTCATATATGCGTGCACACACACACACACACAAGCTGCATCCCCCACATTGTTCTCTTGTGCTTCGTGACTGTCTCTTCTCACTTTCATCCACCTCTCACCTCCCCATTTACTCCTCTCTCTCTCTCTTGCTCCTTTTTCCTCAATCCCTTCTTCACACCACCTACTGTACTGGCATAAGGGAACCACCCACCTTAAGAACGGGGCAACAGTAACAGTTCTGGGATATCTGAAGAATGTGCCCACACATAAACTCTCTTTCTCTCTCTCTCCCTGGCTTTCCCCAGCCTCAGCAGGAGAGTAATGACAATGCGTATATATTGCAGCTGGGAGACAGATGCTCGTTTTCAGCACTAATGAAGAGACGGCATCATTCAGCGAGCTCATGTTCACCTCAGTGTCAGGCTGCTGGTAGACTGCAGCGAGCTTCTCTCTCTCATGTGGATTTAGCCATCATCTATCATTAGAATGGGTCGTATATTCAGAAAAAAAAAACATACTCAAGACAGAAGAAATAATTGTGTAATTGCTTTCTGGATCTTGAAATCCCTACTTCTCTCTCTCTCTCTCTCTCTCTCTCTCTCTCTCTCTCAGTATCAGCAGGTGTATGATGATGGCTTTATCAGTGCTGTGGTGATCTCTCTCCTCCTTACTTCACTCTTCGCTCTCGTCTATTTTCTGATTATCCCTCAGTATGTAACACATACAACACCACCACATGCTGCTGTTATTATAGGTTCATATGACTTTCAGTTAGTGTTAATTTTTATATTATTGTTTGTTTTGTTAAAAAAATCATGTTTTTAGCTTTTGGTAACTTTTATTAGTTAGTTAAAGATACAAACTGCTATGTTGTGGTTTTAGTTTTAGTAATTTGATCTGTCAGGGACTCCTGTGCAGTGTATACAGTACTGTGCAAAAGTCTTAGGCATATGCAAAGAAATGCTGCAGAGCAAAGATGCTTTCAGAAATAATGAAATTAACTGTTTCTACATTCAAAAAGACTGTAAAGAGCAGTAAACAGTAATGAATGAAACAAAGTCGATATTTGGTCTGATGAACCTTTGCTTAAAAAAAATAGTAGTCTCAGGTACAACGAGTGCAGTTTTATAAGGAAATGAGCTGCACGTTTTACTGAGCAACTTACAGAACCAGCCACAGTTCTTCTGGACACTTTGAGTGTCACGCTTGCTTCCTAATTTTGCAGCAAAACCCAGCATTATGGTGTTTTTTTTTAAGTGTCTCTTATGTAATCTTCTGCTTTCTTTACTGACATCCAAACATTCTTGTGCAATATTTAATTTCATGCTGGAAAACTAATGCTTGGAAATCTAAAATGTTTTCAGACTAGCTTGATAATATACAGTCGAAGTCATAAAGTAAAAGTTTATAACAAAGTTTGTACGAAAGAAATGGGGTGCTTCAGATTTGCACAGTACTGTACATCCCACTTTTTGTCAATTATTCCCGTACCTCATTCTTTTCTTTATGGACAGAGTTATTCTCCATTAAACTGGAACTTATTAAGCTGAATTTGTTTTTAGAAGAAAAAAAAGAAACTAATTTTATTTATTCAATTTCTGGTAGCATTCCTTTAGCTGTACTTTTTAAAACATTATTTCTGTTATAAAATTATTTTTACCTGTTTAAAATGATTTGAATTTTTTCTTGACAGTTTTAGACTTTGTTACAATGTCTTGCAAAAGTATTCATCCCCCTTGGTGTTTGTCCTGTTTTGTTGCATTACAAGATGGAATTAAAATGGATTTGGGGGGGTTAGCACCATTTGATTTACACGACATGCCTACCACTTTAAAGGTGCACTTTTTTTTTTATTGTGACACAAACAATAATTAAGAAGAAAAAAATAGAAATCTGGAGTGTGCACAGGTATTTGTACCCCAAAATCAATACTTTATAGAGCCACCTTTTGCTGCAATTACAGCTGCAAGTCTCTTGGAGTATGTCTCTATTAGCTTAGCACATCTAGCTACTGGGATTTTTGCCCATTCCTCAAGGCAGCACTGCTCCAACTCCTTCAAGTTAGATGGGTTGTGTTGGTGTACAACAATTTTCAAGTTATGCCACAGATTCTCAATTGGATTGAAGACATTTAAATGTTCCCCTTTAAACCACTCTGGTGTAGCTTTAGCAGCATGTTTAGGGTCATTGTCTTGCTGGAATGTGAACCTTCATCCCAGTCTCAAACTCTTGGCTGACTCAAACAGGTTTTCCTCCAGAATTGCCCTGTATTTAGTGACCTCCATCTTTCCTTCAGTCCTGACCAGTTTTCCTGTCCCTGCAGATGAAAAATATCCCCACAGCATGATGCTGCCACCACCATGCTTCACTGTAGGAATGGTGTTCTCAGGGTGATGGGAAGTGTTGGGTTTGCGCCACACATGGCATTTCCGAAGATGGCAAAAAAGTTCAATTTTAGTCTCATCTGAACAGAGAATCTTCTTCCATGTGTTTGGGAAGTCTGCCACATGCTGTTGGACAAACTCCAAATGTGTTTTCTTATTTTTTTTTTCTTTAAGCAATGACTTTTTTTCTGGCCACTCTTCCATAAAGCCCCACTCTGTGGTATGTATGGCTTAAAGTGGTCCTATGGACAGATACTCCCATCTCCGCTGTGGATCTCTGCAGCTCCTTCAGTGTTATCTTTGGTATCTTTGTTGCATCTCTGTTTAATGCCCTCCTTGCTTGATCTGTGAGTTTTGGTGGGCGGCCTTCTCTTGTCAGGTTTGTAGTGGTGCCATGTTCTTTCCATTTTGCTATAATGGATTTAATGGTGCTCCCTGGGATATTCAAAGTTTGGGATATTTTTTATAACCCAACCCTGATCTATACTTCTCCACAACTTTGTCTCTGACCTGTTTGGAGGCTCCTTGGTTTTCATGTTGCTTGCTTAGTAGTGTTGCAGAGTCAGGGTCCTTCCAGAACAGGTTGATTTATACAGACATCATGTGACAGATCATGTGACACTTTGATTGCACACACAGGTGGATCTCAATCATCTAATTATGTGACTGATGAAGTGAATTGGTTGGACCAGCTCTTATTTAGGAATTTCATACGAAAGGGGGTGAATACCTATGCACACTCCAGATTTCTGTTTTTTCATCTTAATTACTGTTTGTGTCACAATAAAAAAAAAAAATGTACCTATAAAGTAGTAGGCATGTTGTGTAAATCAAATGGTGCTAACCCTCTAAAATCCATTTTAATTCCAGCTTGTAATGCGACAAAACAGAACAAACACCAAGGGGGATGAATACTTTTGCAAGACACTGTACAGTGTGTGACACTGTAGCTATAATAACATGCATACGCACACTATACACGCACACTGTAATTCTCTCTCTGTCTCTCTCTCTCTCTGTCTTTTATAGAGGTCTGGTTATTGTTATTTTGCTGGTTATTTGTATCTGTTTTCATATGGTGAGCGTCATGTACCTTCACATCACTCACATGCAGGTAAGACGCGGTAACGCACACAAAGCAATTACTGAACTACAAAAACACAGTAAAAAGCAGAGTGTCTTGACCCTGTGGCTTTTGATCTTTTCATCTCCTGTGCGGTTTAAATAATCAATTTCTAATTATCTGATAAAATGCATTTCTAATCCTAATTCTTTCCTTTTTCCTTCACTCCCCCACCACTGTCTCTCTGTAGTGCTCTCCGGACTGTCTTACTCTGCAGATCAGGACGGGTCTGTGTGGTTTTCTGGTCCTTTTGACGTATTCTGTGACCCAGGGCTGTGTGGTGAGTGTGCACGTTCACACACAAAGCCCTTTTTACCTGTTTTTAAAAAAATGAAATATGAAATATTATCAATATTTCTCCATAGACATAGAAGACAGTTAAAAAAAAACATATGCGGGCATGCTGCTGTCTCATGATTATTTGTACAGGTGGCGTGCATGCCGTGGTCATGGGAGGGCAACTCCAGCGTCTCCATTATAACGGTTATCATAGTGAACAGCACGAGCGTGGGCACAGGTGTGTGTAAATACACTCCGTACGTGTTCTTATCTTGCGTGATGGCATCGCTGTCTGTGGCTCTATACCTGCGCGTGTCATCACTACCCAAAATTCTCTTGCTTCTCCTTCTCAACGTCCTCCATACCGTTGTCATGGAGACCAGCGGCTATCGGCAGGCTGTGGGGTGAGCGACCAACAGCAAGCGCACAATGATAACAAACCAGTGCTTACACCTAGAGGAATGATAATGCTACATCTAAACAAGTGTTTACAGTATGGGTTTCACACAATCCCATACAATAATCTAATTAGGATAGCGATAATGAGTTGTATTGTTTAATCAAACGCAAAACGCTGTGATAAGTGTCCAAATGAATACAAGTGTTTTATCTGGTTGTACTTTGTGTGTATGTAGAGGAGGGTTCTTTCACACACATGGGTACGATCCTGTTCTGGCAATGCTCCTCTTCTCTGGTGCAATGATACTCCACTGCAGACAGCAGGACCTCAAACTCAGACTCGACTACCTGTGGGCCTCACAGGTATGTGCGTGTATATGTGTGTGTGAGAGAAACGGCATATTAACTGCTCCATATGTGTCTGTCCATAGACAAGTGACTGTCTCTAGTTAATCTTAACCAAAAACTTAAATTTATCGAAGGGTTTTTTTTTTCCTCCACCCAAATGGCCCAGTCATTAAAAGTGTATTATGTGAAACTTTACAGCAGCTCATCTTAAATCCAACATCATTTCATTTTTAAAGCCAGTTTTAAGCTCTCGCTCTCAACAGATGTTCCAAATTGGATAAATATATCACTGTAAGTGTAAATCCCCAGTGAAGCAGCTGTCTTTAGGTGATTGGTGAAGAAAATCAATGTGATCCCCACTGGACTGCGTAGCTCCAGGAAAATCTCCAACTTGCTACTGTATGTGTTGCATAAATAATAGAGAACATGGTGTCCGTCCAGTTGATTGATACAATTAATCTTGAATTGCAGACCGTCTTGGGTAGAATAGTCAAGAAATGTATTCAGATGCTGCTTAAAAAGTGCAGGATTTAAGATATAAGCAGTAACGCAGTCTTTAGGAATTACAGAGGACGTGCAGTATAATCTGATTATATTCAAACTAGTCCAGATCTAACTGTTGTTTTATTGTTGTTGTTTTATTATGCTTTAATAATTGTGCTGAGGGTGGCACGGTGGTGTAGTGGTTAGCACTGTCGCCTCAAAGCAAGAAGGTTCTGGGTTCGAGCCCAATGGCCGACAGGAGCCTTTCTGTCCCCGTTTCTGTGTGGGTTTCCTCCGGGTGCTCCGGTTTCCCCCACAGTCCAAAGACATGCAGGTTAGGCTGATTGGTGGCTCTAAATTGACCGTAGGTGTGAATGTGAATGGTTGTTTGTCTCTATGTGTCAGCCCTGTGATGATCTGGCAACTTGTCCAGGGTGTCCCCTGCCTCTTGCCCATATTCAGCTGGGATAGGCTCCAGCTCGCCTGCGACCCTGCACAGGATAAGCAGCTACGGGTGATGGATGGATGGATGGATGGATGGATGGATGGATGGATGGATGGATGGATGGATAATCGTGCTGAAAGAAAGAGGGAAATATATTATTGGACACTTATTCCCAAAAACACAACCAAACAAAGTTTAAAAGGAACAAAAGACTTAGACCAAAACAAAATAGGCAACCCAACAACATATTAACATTAACATCAGCGAGATACGTAAATGGACAATATTTGGGCTTCTAATCAGAACATAACGTTAAGGAAAAAAAATCATCTTTTGCACATATTTTGAGTGAATCTGGTCAAAGAACCATTGTGTATGCTCTCACATCAACTTGGTATCTATATATTTAATTAACAGACCCATCACTGAATATGCTTAGCTGGGATATCTACAGTTGATCAACTACAAGAAACGACACACAGTTATCATTACAGGCAGCTATTACGCTGCATTCTATTCCCTTCTAGCAGGTTTCATTCACTTGGTTTGATAGCATGCAATATTGTTATTAGCATATCGCTTATCCTACCCAGTGGAGAATGAGCTCTGAATATGGTTTACAATATTGCATGGTTGGCAAGACAACATGATGTCACACGTCGGAGCTGATGTGAATATTCAGTGAGAAAGTTTTCTGCTGCACATGAGCAGAAGTGTCTCTTTGTTCACTGGGAAAGAGAAAAACGCACTGAACACCCCAAAGGCTCCCAAAACTTCATTAGATATTCTTCACGCATATTTACAAGAGAAAAACAGACCAATGGACATAAAAAAAAAACTGGAAAAGAGACACGTTGGAGATGTAAAAGTTCCTAATAATGCTAGGAAGCACCTGTGACAATTTGTAAACAAACATGGCTGCCAGGTTTGCTTCGTTAAATACAGAAGATTTTGAGAGAATTTTGAAAAAGAAAGACGCGTTGAACACACAAAAGGAATGTATAATAATAATAATAATATTGGGGTGGCACGGTGGTGTAGTGGTTAGCGCTATTGCCTCACAGCAAGAAGGTCCGGGTTCAAGCCCCGTGGCCGGCGAGGGCCTTTCTGTGCGGAGTTTACATGTTCTCCCCGTGTCCGCGTGGGTTTCCTCCGGGTGCTCCGATTTCCCCCACAGTCCAAAGACATGCAGGTTAGGTTAACTGGTGACTCTAAATTGACCGTAGGTGTGAATGGTTGTCTGTGTCTATGTGTCAGCCCTGTGATGACCTGGCGACTTGTCCAGGGTGTACCCCGCCTTTCGCCCGTAGTCAGCTGGGATAGGTTCCAGCTTGCCTGCGACCCTGTAGAACAGGATAAAGCGGCTACAGATAATGAGATGAGATGAGATGAGATGAGATGAGATAATATTGGCTGGCTTTTTTTGTGGTCTATCAGATATATTCCATTCAGCTAGCATGATATTGAACGAGTCAAAGACGAGTTCAGTATCATGCTAGCAGAATGGAATATATCTGATATACCACTCAATGCTAGCCAATATTATTTAAATATACTATGATTTATTGACCAATAACATAATCAAGTAATCAGAAAACTTAACTATAGTAGGATTAGGCTTCATTTCCAAAGTATACGATTGATTACAAATACTAATGTAATCAAATGATGTAAGCCAGATTACTTGTGGTATTTTCTTACCCCAGCACACAAGAGCCAACTTTTCAGCGAAATGCTGTATCATATGAATTTAACTATCTTGATGGATAAAATCTTGATAGTGAGACTTGACTTGCTGATGATTCATGGCGTTCACAGTTGAACAGTGCCCCCTTGTGGACCATTACAAGAAAATTTACATATTGAAAAAAGAGCTGAGAAAATGCTCACTCGCTTTCTAACATCACACACACACACACACACACACACCATCACGCTGACACCTACGGCACTTTAGCATCACTAATCCTAACAGTTTTAAAGCTGAAACGCAGGCAGAAGATGCAAAACTCCACACACCCAGAACCCTGAAGCTGTAAGGCGGAATCACTGCAGCAGTGTGTCACCCCAATAAAGTTCAACAAAATGTTTGTATTTCAAAACACATTCCATGTTTTGCCTGATGGTGCTCCATAATGTTGAGTTTTACTTTTTGAATGACTGTTCGCTCGTGAAAGATGTGTGTAGGCTTATGCATTACTGTAGCATTTTGTGAAAGGATTTTAATTATAAGCAACATAAATTCTGAGCTTGCTTGTGTATGAAAATGTAGACATTATTTGCACTTAATTTTACACACACACACACACACACACACACACACACACACATTTTATATATATACACTGTATATTTGTGTGTGTGTGTGTGTGTGTGTGTGTGTGTGTGTGTGTGTGTGTGATTTCCAGGCTGAAGAGGATAGAGATGACATGGAAAAAGTGAAACTGGACAATAAGAGGATTCTGTTTAACCTGCTCCCTGCCCATGTGGCCCAGCACTTTCTCCTGTCCAACCCACGCAACATGGTCAGAATACACTCTCTACAGGAACAACTTCACACTTTATTCCACTCAACACACTTTTGCTGTGTCAATTCAGTTTACAAAGGCCAGGGCTCGAAATTCACGGTGGTCCGGTCGCCCGAGGCGACTTAATTTGTCATTTGGCGGGTAATTCCTGTCACTAGCCAGCCCGGCTGGCTAGTTGAAAATAAAAAATACATATGAAGCGAAGATTCAGACTAGGGCTGTGCGATATATTGAATATACTCGATATATCTCCGAAAATTCTGTGTGAGATACATACGGTATAATTATTATATCGTAACTATCGAGTATTTTATGGTCATCTGCCGACTTGTGTTTCTTTCGTGTTTGTTGCGTTTGTTTAAAACCTTTTCCGGTGGTTTTCTCCCTGTCCCTCAGGCAGTAACATGAGAGGCTGTCTAAGGGTAAAAAAAAACAATAACGTCACACACTCGCCAACCAATCCTGGGCGACATCTCGGTGCTGAAAGGAACTTGCGGGAAGATTTCCTAGTTTTGGTTTACAGCGCTGACTCAGTTTGTGCAATCGCTGGTGTTGCATAGGCTACCGTGTAAGCTCTGTCAATTTCAGCGACAAATTAAAAATGGAAGCAGACGAATTGGTTCCTAAAAGAACTAATAAGGGGTCAGTCATCTGGCATTTTTTTGGATATCGCGAGGAGGATGTGGAACAGCAAATGCCAATTTGTAAAGTGTGCAAAAAAAAAACAGTATCAAAATACTCGGGTCTTGAAATAATCATGAACAATAGTAACTACTCTCTTTTGTGTTATTTTTGACAGAAGTAAAATTCATACATGAACAAATTTTGGCTAGTTGATTTTCTGTTTGGCTAGTTACTTTGGAAGGTAACTAGTCTGGCTGGCTGGTGAAAAAATATATGAATTTCGAGCCCTGATATTTTATATATATATATATATATATATATATATATATATATATATATATATATATATATATATATACACATACACAGTATATGCAATGATTTGCAAATCATGTGAACCCTATATTTCATTAAAAATAGTACAAAGACAACATATCAAATGTTGAAACTGAGAAATTTTATTGTTCTTTGAAAAATATACCCTCATTTTGAATTTGATCCCAGCAACAGGTTTCAAAAACGTTGGGACAGGGACATCTTTAACACGGTATTTTATCACCTATTCTTTTAACAACACTCTGTAACTGACCAATTCCTGTAGTTTTGAAAGTGAAATGTTGTCCCATTCTTGCCTGATAGAGGATTCATTTTTCCCCTTTCATAATGCAGCAAATGTTTTCCGTCGAAGACAGGTCTGGATTGTGGGCAGGCCAGTTTAGCACCTGGACTCTTTTGCTGTGGAGCCATGCAATTTTAATATGTGCAGAAAGCGGTTTGGCATTGTCTTGCTGAAATAAGCAAGGCCTTCCCTGAAAAAGATGTCATCTGAATGGTAGCATGTTTCTCCAAAACCTGTATAGATACAGAAATATTATTCGGCATTCATGATGCCGGCGGCACGGTGGTGTAGTGGTTAGCGCTGTCGCCTCACAGCAAGAAGGTCCTGGGTTCGAGCCCCGTGGCCGGCGAGGGCCTTTCTGTGCAGAGTTTGCATGTTCTCCCCGTGTCCGCATGGGTTTCCTCCGGGTGCTCCGGTTTCCCCCACAGTCCAAAGACATGCAGGTTAGGTTAACTGGTGACTCTAAATTGACCGTAGGTGTGAATGTGAGTGTGAATGGTTGTCTGTGTCTATGTGTCAGCCCTGTGATGACCTGGCGACTTGTCCAGGGTGTACCCCGCCTTTCGCCCGTAGTCAGCTGGGATAGGCTCCAGCTTGCCTGCGACCCTGTAGAAGGATAAAGCGGCTAGAGATAATGAGATGAGATGAGATTCATGATGCCTTCCCAGATGTAAAAG
Source organism: Neoarius graeffei (assembly GCF_027579695.1). Lineage (NCBI taxonomy): Eukaryota > Metazoa > Chordata > Actinopteri > Siluriformes > Ariidae > Neoarius > Neoarius graeffei. Next base: position 88,211,022 of record NC_083571.1, read on the forward strand.
CTACCCATGTCATGTGCACTAATGCACCCTCATACCATCATAGATTCTGGCTTTTGAACTGTGCACTGATAACAAGCCGGATGCTCCCTCTCCTCTTTAGCCTGGAGGACATGGTGCCCATGATTTCCAAAAAGAATTTCAAATTTTGATTCCTCAGACCTCGGGACAATTTTCCACTTCGCCTCAGTCTATCGTAAATGAATTTGGATCCAGAGAAGGTGGCGGTGTTTCTGGATATTATTTATATCTGGTTCTAACTTGCATTTGTGGATGCAGTAATGAACTGTTTTTACAGACAATGGTTTTCTGAAGTGTTCCTGAGCCCATACAGTGATTTCCACTACAGACACATGTCTGCTTTTAATGCAGTGTCGCCTGAGGGCCCGAAGATCACGGGCATCCAGTGTTGGTTTTCAGCCTTGTCTCTTGCATACAGAGATTTCCCCAGACTCTTTGAACCTTTTAATGATATCATGTACCGTAGATTATATGATTCCCAAATTCTTTGCAATTTTACATTGAGGAATGTTATTCTTAAATTGCTGCATTGTTTGCTCATGCAGTCTTTCACAGAGCGGTGAACCCCTCCCCATCTTTACTTCTGAGAGACTCAGCCTCTATGGGATGCTCTTTTTATACCCAATCATGTTACTGACCTCATCTCATCTCATCTCATTATCTGTAGCCGCTTTATCCTGTTCTACAGGGTCGCAGGCAAGCTGGAGCCTATCCCAGCTCACTACGGGCGAAAGGCGGGGTACACCCTGGACAAGTCGCCAGGTCATCACAGGGCTGACACATAGACACAGACAACCATTCACACTCCCATTCACACCTACGGTCAATTTAGAGCCACCAGTTAACCTAACCTACATGTCTTTGGACTGTGGGGGAAACCAGAGCACCCGGAGGAAACCCACGCGGACACAGGGAGAACATGCAAACTCCGCACAGAAAGGCCCTCGCCGGCCACGGGGCTCGAACCCGGACCTTCTTGCTGTGAGGCGACAGCGCTAACCACTACTCCACCGTGCCGCCCTATGTTACTGACCTGTTGCACAAAAAATATTCTCAGTTTCAACATTTGATATGTTGTCTTTGTAGCCTTTTCAGTGAAATAAAGGCTTTCCATGATTTGCAAATCATCACATTCTCTTTTTATTTACATTTTACACAGTGTCCCAACTTTTATGGAAACAGAGTTATATATAAGATTATTTTTACCCAGCTGATATATGCTAACATTTTTCAGTATTTCACCATAATTATATTACAGTTAAGGGTTTCTGGTAGTTATTATAGATACGGAAAATTTCTTTTTCACAAATATTCTTTTGTCTAACAGTAGGTAACCTGTGATGACTATGACTTCCACAACACTTTTTACTGTTTATGACTTAGAGCTTATTCAGTACTCGACATTAGTGTAGTTTTGTTGGTCATCTCAGTCAGAACAGGGTAAACACTCTGACTGTGCTATGACTCACCAGGCCTTGCAGTGACAAACACAGCTTTGTTGTTTGACCCTTTCAATTGCAAATATACACTGATCAACTATTTAAAGCCTGTGTATAAAACATGGCCTGACATTTCGAATCAAAACAGTGCTGAAATTTACATTTATGTGTATTTGGTTGTGTTTATGTTTCCGTTGTTGTTTACATTTGTATTTAGTCATTTTATTTAATGGACACTCTTAACGGTTGAAGCAAAAATAAAAGCATCTCACGAATCTACAAGGATTAATAAACTGAAAGACAAGAAATACATGTTTTGTTTGTAAGTAGTACTAGAGTGGAATAGGTGGTAAAAAAAAATCATTTCATCACTGAAGAGATAGGACAGAGAAGCAGCAAGTTAGTGCATTTTGAGCATGATGTGACCTGAGAAAAGAACATACCAAGCTTCCTGAGTTGGTATGCAGTTATGTACTGTAGTCCTGAACCACCCAATTTTCATACTCAATCATTTTGGGAACTGATTGGTCAGGCTTTGTGCAGCTGATTTAGGACCGGGTGTGTCCTGACAAGCAAAGCAATGTACCGTTTGCATGGCCTTAGCAGGGGAAAGCTAGCAGCAGGATATATGCCTTTGGTGGTTGGAGTCCCTCCCACTCTGCTCATGCCCCTTACAAACTTCCCTCTGGAATAGTTGCACCACAAATCTTTGAAGAACATGTTGTACCACATCATAGTAGAGCTACGACCATGCTGACCTTTGCCTTGTTTGCATTTCAGGATGTGCTCCACTTCTCAGTCCAAATCCCAATAAAATGAGACACAGTACATCTTTGACCTGCAAGTAAAACTCCAGACACTGGCTCACTTATCGTGGGAGAATTTGCTTCAACTTCAAAAAGGAATGGTGGATCTGTAATCGGTAGAGAGAATATGGACTGGAAGATTTGTGTATTACTCCCCGTCTCTAATTCAAAATAACCCTTCAAGGGCCCTTTGAGGTCACGCGACGGGCTGAGGAAGACCGTATTGAGGAAGTCCGTATTGAGGAAGAGGTATTGTGAATGGACAGGAAAAACACAGCAGATTCACCACCTCAGTCTCCTTAAACAGTGGAGAGAAGTGGTCATTGTTAACAGAGTAACAGAATCTTTTGTGGTGAATGAGCTGCAATCAGAGGGTTCACATCAGATCCCACTTGGAGATCCCAATCCCACTTGGAGACCATTTCTGACTGTCACAAAACCAAGTTTTCAGACAGCTTTCCCCCCTACATAGATGCACAAACATCACTGAACACCACATTGATATGCCTTCCTGGTGTGATTGTGTGCAGACAGGCTTATTGATAGGTGGTTGAGGAGGCAGTGGAGAAAATACTAGAGCTGGGAATTATAGAGGTATCACACAGTGATTGGAACAGATAGTGCCCAAGCTAGATGGGTTGGTTCATTGGACTTCTGCAAGGTGAACACTATTCCTAATTTCGATGGTTCTCCAGTGCCTGGATACACAACACTACATTTGCTATTAGCAAATTCCCTTGTCTCCAAAGTCCAAGGAAAAACATTTTTCCCCCACACCATTCTGTTTACACCAATTTGTCACCAGCTGTTTAGGACACTGGCTGTTTCACTGACTAATGGACTGCATTCTACAACCACACTGTGCATTTGCTGCTGCCTATTTAGAGATGACAAAATAATTTATAGTCATGACTGGCAGTGGCATATGTAACATTTGGGCAATTGTGATGTGTGGATGGATAGATGTATGTGGGCTTCCATTTGGTTCATGGGGATGTGTCCACAAATTATTAATACTTCTGTGTGATGATCAAAAAAGGAGGAGACAGTTCCTGGGACCTCATTCCACATCAATTGCAAATCTCACTAAAAAGGAGAATCAGATCTAGTCTAGTGACTGGAGCTGTGCTAGCTGGCCTTATTAAAACAGCTTTCTGTGGAGACACCTGACTTCCTCTTTCCCATAAAACCCCCTCAGTTTTGTGATTTGTGAATTTGTTACATCATGCAAGCCAAATCAAATGACAAATTAATCATTTTAAGGCTGGTGGTGTAGTGGTTAACACTGTCGCCTCACAGCAAGAAGGTTCTGGGTTTGAGCCCAGTGGCTGACTGGGGCCTTTCTGTGTGGAGTTAGCATGTTCTCCCCGTGTCTGTGTGGGTTTCCTCCAGGTGCTCCGGTTTCCCCCACAGTCCAAAGACATGCAGGTTAGGCTGATTGGTGGCTCTAAATTGACTGGAGGTTTGAATGTGAGTGTGAATGGTTGTTTGTCTCTATTACCCCTTTTCCACCAAGTCAGTTCCAGGGCTGGTTCGGGGCCAGTGCTGGTGCTGGTTCACAACTCGTTCAACTTGCAAGCCAGCTGAGAACCAGTTTGCTTTTCCATAGCTCGCGGTGCTAAAGGAAGCCACGTCATTACGTCGCTGTATACATCAGTTACGTCGTTGTATACGTCATTACGTCACTGTATACGTCAGTTACGTCTCTACGTTTGCATAAACCTTGGCGCGAATATCGAAGCAAAAACAACACGGAAGAAGCAGCAACAACAACAATAATAATAATGGATGACTTCGCGTTTGTACAGCTGCTGCTTCTCGTTGCTTAAAAATGGAGATCTTTCGTGGTCTTGTTATTGTTGTTGGTCTTAACAACTCCGCCCCCTGCTGACATAAGCGGTTCTTTCCTCTGGCCCAGCAGAGAGTTGGTGCTAGCCTGGAACCGGTTTTTCTGGCCCCAGAGCCAGTTCTTTGTCAGTGGAAACAGAAAACCCGGTTCCAAACTAAGCACTGGCCCCGAACCAGCCCTGGAACTGCTTTGGTGGAAAAGAGGCATATGTGTCAGCCCTGCAATGATCTGGCAACTCGTCCAGGGTGTACCCCACCTCTTGCCCATAGTCAGCTGGGATAGGCTCCAGCTTGTCCGCAACCCTGCACAGGATAAGTGGTTGGATAATGGATGGATGGATGGATGGACAAGTAGCTGGTTTTACCTTTATACAGGTTGCTGCACTTCGCCGTGTGTCCACTATGTTGTGATGTTGCAGTGTTGCAGGTGTTATTAAGTTAAATGTTAATGCAGATTCGCTGATGATGCTGTGTTATGGTTGTGTAAATGAGTCAAGTTTGGGATTAGTGTTCCCAACTGAGCTTTGCAACTGAGCTTTGCAAATTATTTACAGTCTCAAAGTTTAAGTTCTGTTTGCAGGTGTACATTACTGGTATCCTTTTTCTGTAGTACTCAATATGCGATGGCACAGTGGTGCAGTGGTTAGCACTGTTGCCTCACAGCAAGAAGGTTCTGGTTTCTAGCCCAGTGGCTGATGGGGGTCTTTCTGTGTGGAGTTTGCATATTCTCACTGTGGGTTTTCCTCTGGTTTCCCCCAAAGACATGCAGCCAGGTTAACTGGCTACTCTAAGGCCCTGTCCACACGGCAACGGATTCAGGTGACTCCGATACAATTGCTTATCGTTTAGGCCTGGCGTCCACACGGCACCGGCGTTTTGGGTGCCCAAAACGCAATCTTTTTGAGAACGGGTTCCAGAGTGGAAAGATCTGGCAACGTTGCCGTTGTGAAGTCGTCTGGATGAGTAAAACGGATTTGTTTACGATGACGTCACAACCACATGACTGTGAGTGCTTCATGCCGGGTAGAAGTGTAACGAATATCACCAGGAAAAAGCCTTACAGAGCACTAGTGAGAGTGAAACACGAGCTTGGATATTATTATTATTATTATTATGTTCAGTGTTAGTTCACAGTAGTAATGCAAGAAGCAGAATAGTGACAGTAATAGTGAAGCAAAAACATGCAATTGTACAAACACTGCAGCTCTACAGCAAAATATTCATTTATGAAATGGTCTGATTCTTAACACCAGTAGTGCCAATGATCTTCTCATTGCGATGCGAGTTGTCAACAAATCCTATAACTTGGTTCATGAAACGCGCTTACAAAATATTTTCACTGTGAATATTTATTGTGTAATGGTGCAATCCCGCCAGCAAAAATAGGGGAAAAAAGGAGCGATCTCACCTCTTCAGATGTTGATTTAAGTCCGACAATATATTCCTTAAAAAGGGCGTAGAGGAGCAAATTAATCCAATTTATTCCGGACCATTAAAGACGCCGCCTTCTGCGTAGAATCATGCGTCATCCTCGCCGCCATATTGGAGAGGTCAAAGCGGAGAATAAAGATTAGCTGCGTTTAACTGTACCAACAGGTTTACCGTCCAAACGAGATCATATGGGATTACCTTTCACAGGTTAGAAACAACAAATTAATTCCATCAACTTGTATCATTCACTTTATTCCGGACCATTGAAGACGCCGCCTTCCGCGTAGAATCATACGTCATCCTCGCCGCCATTTTGGATAGGTCAAAGCGGAGAATAAAGATTAGCTGCGTTTAACTGTACCAACAGGTTTTCTGTCCAAACGAGATCACATGGGATTACCTTTCACAGGTGAGACTGGAAAAATACTTTTCATTGTATTTGGTCATTATAATGTAATTTTACAAACAGATTTTCCTGACTTTGTGGCTAATATGAAGTCTCGCACATAATAGTTTATGCGCATGCGTCGTTACTTCTTCTATTGTTCTGGTGTCTCCGAAGGGACCGTCTTACAGCGCCCCTAGAGTTGTGGCATGTGTATTGCATCGTTTTCAGCAAGCGTTGCGTTGCCATATGGACCTGATATTTTACTGATTGTTGCCCATTTGGACGCGATATATTTTTAAATAACATCTCGTTGCCGTTGTCGTGTGGATGTAGCCAAAATTGCTCTAATAGGTGTGAGTGTGAATGGTTGTTTGATCCAGTACAAGGCAACAGGAAACCAGGATTGTAATTGTCCCTAGAAACTAGAACTTGTCCCTAGTGACATGCCAAAGAGTGAGTGTGTGAATCAATATGCTCTTTAGTGTAATTAAAGGGTTAATATTAGTGTTGCCAATTTCTGTTCCTATCTAAGCCTTTCCCCAGGAAGCGATGTCAACAAACATTTTGACCACTTACACACACAAACAGGCCCGGCGCCAGGAACAGTTTACTAAGGGGGCAATTAGAAATCGCAAGGGGGCAAATATTTTTTCATATAGTGTGTAGTAGTGATGGCGGTCTGACAACATGTTTCAAACAATTAACTGCGCCAACCACAAAACCACGGCCCCGAAGGTTGCTTTAGTCCGGGAAAATCATGTGACATTACCAGGGCAGTTGCGCTTTATCAACTCCTGTGCCCACCTGTTCACCCTCCCCTCCAATTTTCTCACAGACACGCGGTACAACCGGAAAGATGCCAAACATAAAACAACACATACAAACCTACAGGCAAGTCCTTTACATTTAAAATACATACAAATAGCTCCGCGGCATGAAAACAAAACATCAATGCAAGTAACGCTAACCACTTAATCCGCGATCCCAGTTTAGGCGTGTAGGGGACTAAACACTCTGAAGTGATGAGTTTTCACCCCCGCTGCATGGGGGGTGACGTCAACGACATATATTCTTACGCTATTTGCGCACAAAGCGGACCATATATGAACACATACACCAACATAAACGGAGATAAACTTAGCCGACAAAGAAAGAAAATGGATTCACAATATTGTGATTGAATTCGTTTAATTCGGTGGGGGAAAGACTACTCCCGTAAACTTGACTGCATATTACAGGATATTGCAGAGACAGTGTACTTGTAAGTGTAGACTACATGTAAAACCCCCGCCCGCCCGCACGACCCCTCCCCTTGTCCTTATCACAGGTCTGTGTGCACATACACCCACAATAACTAGTAGTCCCCAGTAGTTAGGATTGATACACATGTCTAAAACAGGGTTAATATTAAATTCAGGCTTTTTGAAATAATCCTACCTTAATACAGTTGAATTCTACGATTGCAACGTAAGAATCATAACAACCAATCAGATTTGTTCTACCGTGCCAGTTTTAGTAGTGATTTATGTGAAATGTATTTTTGTGCAATGCGCAACCACTTAATATTTCGTATTTGAAAATGCAAATTATTAATACGTCTATAATACATTATATTTTCATAAGAAAACAATTAAGTGATCTTAGTCTCCGTTGAGGGGGCGGGGCTGTAGCCACGAGGGGGCGACGCCCCCTTTCGCCCCCCCATGGCGCCGGGCCTGCACACAAAACAACCTCACATGCACCCTTCACCTATGCACACACAAACAAACACACACACACATACACACACACACACACACACGACTGTCGGACAATTTACCCTTTTAACAGACCCAAACTGATCTTGGTCAAGACTGTAATGTTGTTATTGTGATAGTACTACGAGAACTGTCTTTATTCTTATTTTAATCTCCTGTGGAGGACGACCCCATATGGACAGTCGAAAGTCGCACTTGGAAGATGCTCTGGACTAAGGTGACCAGACTTCTGGGAGAAAAATCAGGGACATTTTGGCGTTCGACGGGGAAAATAAAACTAGAACCTCAGTTTTTTTTTGCTCTTTTGCTCTTAGCGTTCCTGTTTTTGTAGTCTGTCCATAAATAGCATAGGAAGCATAGGCCTGTATATTTTTTTCCTCTCAGTATATTAGTTTATTGAATAGCCCTATATCAGACACAACTGAGCAAAGCAAAATCTTTTGTAGGCCTATGAGATGACTCTTAAAATAAGTCAGCTGCAGCACAGACACTTGTAAAAACTGCTTTAAAAAATTAAATCCCAAACCAATGGCATTTTAATCAAAAATGCACCCCATGGCATCCCCTCCAACCAATGAAATTAAAGGTTAGCCTATTTGATTTATCAGCAGCATTTGTATGAAGATGTGAAGGTGATAAGAGCACACACTGTGAAGGATGCACACAATTTTAGAGCTATTTTAAACAAAAAAAAAACATGTAAAGAAATAACTTACAAAATTATTAGGCTACCAGATAACTATAACTGTTTTTTAACAATTTTCAAGTAATTTCTTAAGAATATTTCCATAAAATAGTCTTTAAAATCGGGCGGCACGGTGGTGTAGTGGTTAGCGCTGTCGCCTCACAGCAAGAAGGTCCGGGTTCGAGCCCCGTGGCCGATGAGGGCCTTTCTGTGCGGAGTTTGCATGTTCTCCCCTTGTCTGCGTGGGTTTCCTCCGGGTGCTCCAGTTTCCCCCACAGTCCAAAGACATGCAGGTTAGGTTAACTGGTGACTCTAAATTGACCGTAGGTGTGAATATGAGTGTGAATGGTTGTCTGTGTCTATGTGTCAGCCCTGTGATGACCTGGCGACTTGTCCAGGGTGTACCCCGCCTTTCGCCCGTAGTGAGCTGGGATAGGCTCCAGCTTGCCTGCGACCCTGTAGAACAGGATAAAGCGGCTAGAGATAATGAGATGAATGAGTCTTTAAAATCTGTAAAAATAAATAAATAAATAAATAAATAAACATGGTACCAGGTATAACTGACAAAGTCTGATGAAGGGATAGAAATGTCTGTAGTTCCTTTATAAGGATAGTGGGTTAAGACCCAGAGTGACATATATGTAAGATAAGATAACTTTGCAGTTTATCCTTTCACGTTTCAGCATTCCCCACTAGAAAACAGACTCAGAGCATTATGCATCTGAAGTGTTGCAACAGTTCAGTGTGCATCTGCGCCGGCTGATGTTCACTGTTGCGCCCGAAATGCAGATCACTGACCGCAGAGAACGCATTGTTTTCAATACCACTATATATATAAATATTGTTTGCTATTGCATGAAGAAACTGTCAGAAATCCAGACAAACGCCTAAAATGAGGATTAGCCTATTTCATGATCCAGACAGAGGGCTGGAAAACTGGAATGAATGGCCACCCCTAGACTAACGTCTATTTGAAAATATGTGGCTTTTAAAACTTATTTTGACCAGTAGCCTACTATTGCAATGGTTGCAAAATCATAGCCTAAATGCACTTATAATAGCCATTATGTTGTCTACAACAGACAAGACTTGATTGAACTTAATGACTGCTCGGGAAAAACGCCGAGACCAAACAATGTAGTCCTTCCACTGACAAGACGTAAGCTCTTCTCGTGAACGACCTGAATGGATTGGTTTCATTTAATCAATGTAGGCTATGCCATGCTTTGTGTCATGTGTCATATGGAAAAAAAAAAGATAGATTGCAAACACAAAATAGACACTCACGAGAATAGCCACTGAGTCACCTACCGGTCTATGAAGACAACCTGTAACTTATACCAGGATGACGAGTAGCCTAACAAGACGAAGATCTCTAGAAGCGCGCGGTTCTGTCAAATGTTATTAAACATTATCTGATGTAATGATCACATGGCGTGATCCACCTATAGGGGCACTTGAAAGCCAGTGTCGTTCTGAAATAGGATTACTGGCAAAGCAACCCACGCATGTCTTCTCCTAGGCTACTTTCAAAGACCTCTGTCACTCGATCGGAACCGGGGGTTTGCGGCCAAAATCGGGGACATTTTCGGTGCAGTTGGGGACAGGTCATTAAAATCGGGGTCTGTCCCCGGAAATCGGGGACATATGGTCACCCTACTCTGGACACTTACAATAATGCTTTTATGGCTAAGGACTACAGTTAACTTGCTAACTTTAGGACTGCAGTTGTCATAAACAGTGCCAAGTTTCCCAAAAGAATCGTAGCACAAAGATCATCGTTAAATGGTAGAGCGAGCAGCACAATGAACACTCTCTCTCCTAGTTAAGCTGCTCTTAGCGTTAAGAGGCTTTTGGGAAACCCAGCCCAGTTTTGCACTCAAGTTTCCATCAATGAACAGTTTATAACTTCAGCAAAACAGACTTCATGTTAAAACTATAATGAATTTCCTGGTTATACAGTTATACTTTGTGACTATACAGGACACAATTATAGAAGCAAGTTATTTATAATCATGTTATCTGCTATCACCCAAATGAGGATGGGTTCCCTTTTGAGTCTGGTTCCTTTCGAGGTTTCTTCCTCATGCCGTCTGAGGGAGTTTTTCCTTGCCGCCGTCACCACAGGCTTGCTCATTGGGGATAAATTAGGGATAAAATTAGCTCATGTTTAAAGTCTTTAATTTTCTGTAAAGCTGCTTGGCGACAGTGTCTATTGTTAAAAGCACTATACAAATAAACTTGACTTGACACTTGACTTAATTGCTCATAGTTCTCATTAGTGAATGTCTGCACTTGCCTTATTCTTCATATTATATCAGGCTTCTCAAGTTCCTGTAAATATACTGTGGAAAACTGTTATTGTACACAAGTCAGCACTGTGTTCTGATGAACATTCTCCCTATTTTCCCTCTGTCACAGGACCTGTACTATCAGTCCTACTCTCAGGTTGGTGTCCTGTTCGCCTCCATCCCGAACTTCAACGACTTCTATATTGAGCTGGATGGAAACAACATGGGTGTAGAGTGTTTACGGCTCCTCAACGAGATCATTGCAGACTTTGATGCAGTGAGAATCCCTTGATCCTTCTTGAGCGCTCTTGTACAGATACAGATACATGTCCACATTGGACACATATCTTTTGTGTCATTTTTTAAAGGTTTTGCAACCCAGAGACAATCGGCAAATACCTAGGTGGTGCATGACAGCTTGTAGTTTACCACATTTATGCAGTTCACACAGTTTACTCACTTTAATTTAGTTCATTCCTGCAGTTCATTCCTGTAGTTGCTTAATTGCTTGTCTCTCTCCCTGTCTCTCTGTCTCTGCAGCTGCTGGATAAGGAGTGCTATAAGGACATTGAAAAGATTAAAACTATAGGAAGCACTTACATGGCAGCAGTGGGCCTTGTTCCTACCACTGGCTCTAAGGTAAGCAAAGTCTGAGCAAATAATTGAGAAGTAGAACTTCGGGGAAACCCTTCACTTTTAAAATGTGAATTTTAAACGGTACTTACTTACTTACTTATCCCGTTAACGTCTGTGGGACACCTATGGTGTGTCAGACGGTGCATGGAAATTACGAAGCTCACGCTTCCAACGTTTTCTATCAAGTGCGTCTTCCGGCTGCAAACCCCAGGCTTGCAAATCGCTAGCCACTAACTCCTCCCATGTCTTCTTGGGCCGACCCCTCTTTCTCGTCCCCACAACCTGATGGCACCGGATGGTGTTGATGGCATGTGGACTGCGTTTGACATGGCCAAACCATCTCAAACGCCTTAATACAGTATCAAGGTCAGTAAGACCTAAACTCCGGCGAAGGGCTTCTGTGCTGATGTTGGCCGACAGGTTAACGTGGCACATCCATCTGAGCATTGATCTTTCGTTACACTCAAGGCGTTTCATGTCTTCTTTCTTAATTGGCCAGCATTCACTTGCATACAGCATAGCACTTCTCACGTATGTACTGTACACCTGACCACGGGTGCCACACGAAAGCGCCCTGGACGAAAGGAGGAGTAGCAACTCTTTAAATTTCTTCCATGCCGACCTTGTTATAGTTATTGATGCAATCTCGCATCCACCACCAGCACAAAGATGATCTCCCAGGTAACAAAACGAGTCAACTGTCTCCAGCTCACGTGGACCAAGAGCCACCTGGTCAAATTGCTTGCCGACAATAGGGTGAGCCAAGCCAAGACAACGGTCACATCTGAAGGAGGGATCTGCAGAGAGCCTGCCATGGGTTCTTGTACACTTCTTATGTACCCAGTGTTGGCATCCATTGTAGAAGATGGAGTTGCAGCCAACACCTTTTCTGCAAACACCACAAGGATGTTTACCAGAGTCCCTTAGAAAATTAAGGTTTGGGCCAGATATCATGACCTTCGTTTTCGCCATATTAGCCCTCAACCCTCTTAACTCCAGGCCGTTTTTCCACAACAGAAACTTGCCTGGGCGGCACGGTGGTGTAGTGGTTAGCGCTGTCGCCTCACAGCAAGAAGGTCCGGGTTCGATCCCCGTGGCCGGCGAGGGCCTTTCTGTGTGGAGTTTGCATGTTCTCCCCGTGTCCGCGTGGGTTTCCTCCGGGTGCTCCGGTTTCCCCCACAGTCCAAAGACATGCAGGTTAGGTTAACTGGTGACTCTAAATTGACCGTAGGTGTGAATGGGAGTGTGAATGGTTGTCTGTGTCTATGTGTCAGCCCTGTGATGACCTGGCGACTTGTCCAGGGTGTACCCCGCCTTTCGCCCGTAGTCAGCTGGGATAGGCTCCAGCTTGCCTGCGACCCTGTAGAACAGGATAAAGTGGCTAGAGATAATGAGAGATGAGATGAGAAACTTGCCTGAAAGCTCCTCAAGTGTCTCAGCAACAATCACCAAATCGTCGGCATACAGAAGTTCCCAGGGGGCGCCAGTAGAGAAATCACGAGACAGGGCTTCCAGCACGATGACAAAAAGGAGTGGACTAATGACAGAACCTTGGTGTATGCCAACTTTTACCTCGAACTCCTTGCTGTAAGAGTTGTTAATCCGTACCATGCTTTTTGCATTCATGTACATAGCCTGTACTGTTCTAACGATCCATTCTGGAATACTCACACGTCTCATTGCCCACCACAGCACTTCACGGGGCACCCGGTCGAACACCTTTTCCAGGTCCACAAAGGCAAAGTACAGATTTCTTTCCTTAGCCAGATACTTCTCCTGTAGCTGTCTCACAATGAAGATAGCATCACTCGTTCCTCTTCCTGGCACAAAGCCGAATTGGAATTCGGCAATGTCTATGATCTCACGTATTACTTTGTCCAGCACTCTCTCAATGACCTTCAAACAGTGTTCCGTCAGCTTCAGACCTCTGTAGTTGCCCCTGTCTGTGGCATCACCCTTGCCCTTGAACAGGTTGATAATGAAGCTAACATCCCAGTCCTTTGGAATACAACCCTCAACAATGATGGCATTTGCAAGCTTGGTTAAGATGGGACAGCTGATGGCAATGGAGGCTTTAAGCATATCAGCCACGACGCCAGATGGTTCAGGGGATTTTCTAGACTTCATTTTGGTGATTGCCTCAGCAATCATCTCACCCGTTACGAGAATGGGGAGACCAGCAATAGGCTCAGCCACGGGTAGGTCATTAACACACCAGGGAAACTCAACATTGAGTAGGCGTTCATAATGTTCTTTCCAGGCCTTCTTCTTCTGACTGTCACTTAGACATAAGTTGCCTTGGTCATCTTTAATGCAACTCTCACCAACAACGTCAAGCTGCTTTTTCTTCATCTGCTTAGCCATACGGAACACATCCACTTTACCGGACCTAACATCATCGAATTTACTCTCCTCGGCTCTCTTCATGGCTTCAAAGACTATGCGCTTGGCAAGACGTTTGGCTTGGCTCTTTATTCCCACCGTTCTTCCGTTCCTTCCAAAGGTGTCTTTTTTCACAAACAGCATGACTGACTGACTCATCCCACCACCAGGTTTGCTTCCTTCTGTTTCTCCTTTTGGTGACTCCACATATCTTATCAGATGCTTTCAATAGGCCATTTTTAAGGAACTGCCAGGTATCTTCCACAGTGGTGATGTGACTGCTGTCATGTAGTTCAACTTCCACCGCCTCCAGAAAGCATTCCTTCACCACAGGATCTTTCAACTTCCATGTATGGAGTTTAGGGGTAAAGGACTGCTTACAAGACTTGGTGGGCTTGAGAGCGAGGTCACAGACAAGCAGTTTTTGCTGCACTGCACACTCCTCACCTGGGATGACCTTAGTATTGGATACAAAACCTAACTCCTACCTTCTCACAAGTATGTAGTCGACTTAGCTTGAGTAGCCTCCAGACTGATAGGTGACCAGATGGTTCATTCTCTTTGTGAAGAAAGAGTTGCAAATAGCAAGATCATTGGCCACGGAGAATTCTAGCAGCCTCTCAACTTCAGGGTTGCGATCACCAAAGCCAAGCCCTCCATGAATACCTTCATAGCCTGCAGCATTTTCTCCAATATGACCATTGAAATCACCGCACAAGAGCAAGGACTCTGAACCCCCTACTTTTGACACAGAGAACTGCAGTAGATCATAGAAAGCATCTTTGGTGCTGTCGTCTAGACCTGCTTGCGGGGCATATATAGAGAAGATGGTAAGAATGGTCACACCAGTGTTGATCTTAAGTAGACATAACCTATCGGATATACGCTTGACATCCAGCATGCTCTCTACCTACTTCTCTGCGAGAAGTATTCCTACGCCGCCTGTCCCCTTTTCATTCCCGACCCAGAAAAACTTGTATCTGGAGTCCTTACCACTAACCATACGGGGTGACCCTCCTCTCCATCTAGTCTCTTGAAGACAGCAGAGATTAATCTTTCTTCTGGAGGTGGTCTCAACCACTTCACTGTTCCTTCCTCTCATAGTACCAACATTTAAAGATGCTACACGAAATTTTTGATGTGATTGCTTTATGTCGATCTGGGGGTGCCCACATCTGACATCCACCCTACCGTTAGTGACACTCCTATCAACTAGTAGTCCCACTCTCTTCACTACTTCTTCAAACTTCCATGGCTTTCAGTGGAGCGAGGATTTTTACAGCTGGATGCCCTTCCTAATGCCAACCCCCAACCTGGAGGACCAGGGGATCACACTTCGTCTGGACCCTACCTTTCGACCTATCCAGCTTGGGTGACCCTACCAGGAGTTCTAGACTCCAGCCGGCATAGCTCTAGAGGTCACAGGGACACACAAACTGCCCCACCACGATAAGGTGACGATCCCAGTGGGACAGATAAAAATGTTTCAGGGAGCATCACATACACATGAGCTCCATTGATGAGCTTGTGAAACTGGCTCTACAGATTTGCACCAAACACAACTGAAATGCACATTATTAGAAGATGATGTGGTTCTCATGAAGGTTTAGCTAGCTTTTTGACATGTTAATAACTAACAAATTCTTTCAAAAAATTTCCAGATGATTAGCTATTAATCATTAAGTCATAAAAAATACAAGACCACAGGACAATACAAATAAAGATACAGATAATGTACTTAAACCCCATTTGTGTCTGACAAATTGTATCAAGCTAGTTTACTAGTGGGTGGCAAGGTGGTGTAGTGGTTAGCACTGTCGCCTCACAGCAAGAAGGTCCTGGGTTTGAGCCCAGCGGCAGACAAGGTGCTTTCTATGTGGAGTTTGCATGCTCTCCCTGTCCGTGTGGGTTTCCTCCAGGTGCTCCAGTTTCCCCCACAGTCCAAAGGCATGCAGGTTAGGCTAATTGGTGGCTCTAAATTGACCGTAGATGTGAATGTGACACAAACAACCATTCACACTCAACTGGACACTTGTCCAGGGTGTACCCCGCCTCTCACCCATAGTCAGCTGGGACAGGCTCCAGCTTACCTGCGACCCTGTAGAAGAGGAGAAGCGTCTACAGATAATGGATGGATGGATAGTTTACTAGCAGTTAGTGTATTAGGCATCTCTGTATTAGGGATGGCAGGAGGAAATGGTGGTGTTTACAAATTTCATAGTCATAGTGTATTTAGCAGTTATTCCATGAAATTGAGTCGTACATGAGCTGATAGTCGATGAGGTGCATAGCGCCGAGTTGGCTATAAGCCATGTATGATGACATTGGGTGGAATAACTGTTTTATTTTATCTACGTTCACTGGATTTTGAGAAATTTAGAATTTTTTTTGCAAATTCAATAAATAAAAACTTTATACAAGATGTCCAACAAAATAATTTCTGCTTAGAATGTAAACAAACCGGCAAAATGACAGTAGCCGTTTGTGAAAAATGCTAGAATAATAATTCTTGAAAAATAAAAAAGATACGTTCTTCTCGTCTCATCTTCTTCCGCTTATCCGGGGCCGGGTTGCGGAGGCAGCAGTCTGAGCATGGAAGCCCAAACTTCCCTTTCCCCAGACAACTCGGCCAGCTCCCCGGGAAGAACACAGAGGCGTTCCCAGGCCAGCCGAGAGACAGTCCCTCCAGCATGTCCTGGGTCTTCCCCGGGGCCTCCTCCTGGGGGGACATGCCTGGAACACCTCCCCAGAGAGGTGTCCAGGAGGCATCCGAAAGAGATGCCCGAGCCACCTCAGCTGATTCCTCTCGATGTGGAGGAGCAGCGGCTCTACTCCGAGCTCCTCCCGAGTGACTGTGCTTCTCACCCTATCTCTAAGGGAGCGCCCAGCCACCCTGCAAAGGAAACTCATTTCGGCCGCTTGTATCCGCAATCTTGTTCTTTCGGTCATTACCCAAAGCTCATGACCATAGGTGAGAGTCGGAACGTAGATCGACTGGTAAATTGAGAGCTTCGCCTTTTGGCTCAGCTCCTTCTTCACCACGACGGACCGGTAAAGCGACCGCATCACTGCGGAGGCCGCACCGATCTGCCCGTCGATCTGACGCTTTATCCTTCCCTCACTCGTGAACAAGATCCCGAGATACTTAAACTCCTCCACTTGAGGCAGGACTTCTCCACCAACCTGGAGAGGGCAAGCCACCCTTTTCCGGTTGAGAACCATGGCCTCTGACTTGGAGGTGCTGATTCTCATCCCAGCCGCTTCACACTCGACTGCAAACTGCCCCAGTGCATGCTGAAGGTCCTGCTTTGAAGAAGCCAACAGGACAACATCATCTGCGAAAAGCAGAGATGAAATCCTGTGGTTCCCAAACAGGATTCCTTCCGGCCCCTGGCTGCACCTAGAAATTCTGTCCATAAAGATTATGAACAGAACTGGTGACAAAGGGCAGCCCTGCCGGAGTCCAGCATGCACTGGGAACAGGTCTGACTTACTGCCGGCAATGCGAACCAGACTCCTGCTCCATTCATACAGGGACCGGACAGCCCTTAGCAAAGAGCCCCGAACCCCATACTCCCGAAGCACCCCCCACAGAATACCACGAGGGACACGATCGAATGCCTTCTCCAAATCCACAAAGCACATGTGGACTGGTTGGGCAAACTCCCATGAACCCTCGAGCATCCTATGAAGGGTATAGAGCTGGTCCAGTGTTCTGCGACCAGGACGAAAACCGCATTGTTCTTCCTGGATCCGAGGTTCGACTATTGGCCAAATTCTCTTCTCCAGTACCCTGGAGTAAACCTTCCCTGGGAGGCTAAGAAGTGTGATCCCCCTATAATTGGAGCACACTCTCCGGTCCCCTTTCTTAAAAAGAGGGACCACCACCCCAGTCTGCCACTCCAGAGGCACTGTCCCCGACCGCCACGCGATGTTGCAGAGGCGTGTCAGCCAAGACAGCCCCACAACATCCAGAGACTTGAGATACTTAGGGCGGATCTCCTCCACCCCCGGTGCCTTGCCACCGAGGAGCTTGCTAACCACCTCAGTGACTTCGGCTTGGGTAATGGACGAGTCCACCTCTGAGTCATCAGCCTCCGCTTCCTCAATGGAAGATGTGACAGCGGGATTGAGGAGATCCTCAAAGTATTCCTTCCACTGCCCGACAATGTCCCCAGTCAAGGTCAACAGCTCCCCACCCACACTGTAAACAGTGTTGGCAGAGTACTGCTTCCTCCTCCTGAGGTGCCGGACGGTTTGCCAGAATTTCTTCGAGGCCGACCAATAGTCCTCCTCCATGGCCTCACCAAACTCCTCCCAGTTCTGAGTTTTTGCTTCCGCAACTGCCCGAGCTGCGGCACGCCTGGCCTGCCGATACCCATCAGCTGCCTCAGGAGTTCCGGAGGCCAACATGGCCCGATAGGACTCCTTCTTCAGCTTGACGGCATCCCTTACTTCTGGTGTCCACCACCGAGTTCGGGGATTGCCGCCACGACAGGCACCGGAGACCTTGCAGCCACAGATCCAAACAGCCGCGTCGACAATGGAGGCGGAGAACATGGTCCACTCAGACTCAATGTCCCCCGCCTCCCTCGGAAGCTGGGAGAAGCTCTCCCGGAAGTGGGAGTTAAAGACCTCCCAGACAGAGTGCTCGGCCAGACGTTCCCAGCAGACCCTCACCATACGTTTGGGCCTGCCAGGTCTGTCTGGCTTCCTCCTCCGCCAGCGGATCCAACTCACCACCAGGTGGTGATCAGTTGACAGCTCAGCCCCTCTCTTCACCCGAGTGTCCAAGACATAGGGCCAGAGATCCGATGAAACGACAACAAAGTCGATCATCGACCTCCGACCTAAGGTGTCCTGGTGCCACGTGCACTTATGGACACCCCTATGCTCGAACATGGTGTTTGTTATGGACAAACCGTGACTAGCACAGAAGTCCAATAACAAAACACCACTCGGGTTCAGATCGGGGAGGCCGTTCCTCCCAATCATGCCCCTCCAGGTGTCACTGTTGTCGCCCACGTGAGCGTTGAAGTCCCCCAGTAGAACAATGGAGTCCCCAGCCTGAGCACCTCTCAGTACCTCTCCCAGGGACTCCAAGAAGGCCGGATACTTTATACTGCTATTCGGCCCATAGGCACAAACAGCAAGAGCCCTCTCCCTGATCCTAAGGTGCAGAGAGGTGACCCTCTCGTTCACTGGGGTAAACTCCAACACATGGCGGCTGAGCTGGGGAGCTATAAGTAAGCCCACACCAGCCCGCCGCCGTTCACCATGGGCGACTTCAGAGAAGTGCAGAGTCCAGCCCTTCTCGAGGAGCTGGGTTCTGGAGCCCAAGCTGTGCATGGAGGTGAGCCCGACTATCTCTAGCCGGTACCTCTCAACCTCCCGCACAAGCTCAGGCTCTTTCCCCCCCAGCGAAGTGACATTCCATGTCCCAACAGCTAGCCGCTGTGTTCGGGGATCAGGTCGTCGAGGCCCCTGCCTTCGACTGCCGCCCAATCCACACTGCACCAGCCCCCTACGGCTACCTCTGTGGGTGGTGAACCCACAGGAGGTCGGGCCCACGTCACCGCTTCGGGCTGAGCCTGGCCGGGCCCCGTGGGCAAAGGCCCGGCCACCAAGCGCTCGCATACGAGCCCCAACCCCGGGCCTGGCTCCAGGGTGGGGCCCCGGCTGCACCATATCAGGCGACATCACGGTCCTTGATGGATTGTTATCCATAAGGGGTTTTGATGAAGATACGTTCTTACCATCAAATATTTTTATTCCATATTTTGTTGCTTTTTTGTATTTTTGGGGGTTTTGTTATCGAGTAGAGTTTTTATTTCATCCTCGGTTGGTTCAGTAACACGGGCTGCCATTTTCTTCTTCTTTAGGGTTTTTGGCCGTTTGGCGCCACCAACTGGGCTGGAGTGTGGAATAGGTGATATCGGGGAAAAAAAACTATATTCTTTTAGCTATTTCTGTTTCTTTTAAATACATGATAAAAGTGACATATCTGACTTGATGCACTCTGCCATTTTGTTTTTCTCTACTCACGGTATATGAGCTGATATCCTAGTAGTAGAATAGCCAATCAGAGCGCGCGATTGCTCATATCCAGTGAATGGGGAAAGAATAAACAGTATTTATATACAGTACTGTGGCTTTTTGCTGAGAATAAAGTTGCATATGTTGCTAGGCCATTTTCTTCACTTGCATTCCTCACTCATGTACTTACCTAACCTTCCTATTAGTATCACTGTAAATACTGAATAGTTGATAGTAGTTAATGCGCTTTAAGACGAAGAGCAGTCCTGATAAAGGATAGTGCTATATCTCATAATGCAAACATTTTTGCTGCTTTAATCTTTTCTTGCTTAGGAAACCAAGCCATTATAAGAAAATGTATTATGTCTTTAAATGATTTTAATATGTAATGGTGCTTTAAGAGTGACTCTGGAATACAATTTCCTTTAAAATTTCCTTTAAATTTACTACCTTTTTATTTTCTGTTTATACAATGCAATGCTTTACTTTCACATTTACAAGTGTATCTAATGTAACTTTAAGACAACAATATATTGTTATTACTTTGTTGGTTTCCTCCTGAAAGGCCAAGAAGTCCATTTCTGAACATTTATGCACAGTGGCCGATTTCGCCATAGAGATGTTCAGAGTTCTAGATGCGATAAACTACCAGTCATACAACGACTTTGTGCTTCGAGTGGGTGAGTGAACTAATACTTTTGAATAATCAGTGAAGAAGTGTGTGTGTGTGTGTGTGTGTGTGTGTGTGTGTGTGTGTGTGTGTGTGTGTGTGTGTGTGTGTGAAACTAAGGAATCCTAAATCTAACCCATATATTAACCTCAGTATAGAGATGCTTTCACCCTTTCATTTTTGGGAAAAAAAACAGAATCATATACCTTTTATAAAAATAACTTTATATTGTTAAAACTATCTTGCTGTTGCTGACAGGTTTGGATTAACCTTGTTTTTTTCTGGTCTTATATATACGTATATACACAAAACAAAGAAATGCTGGAAAGCAAATATGGCATTCAAAAATGACATTAAATGTTTCTACATACATTGCATACATTTCATATAATATAAAGAGGAGGAAACAGGAATAAATTAAACAAAGTTAGTATTGGGTATGACAACTTTACTCTAAATAAAACTTAATTTTTTATTGCTTCAGACAGTGCTTTTATTGCAAAGTAAAATTTCAATGTAAAAATTAATTTGTCAGCAGACCTGTAAATATACTCGTGCATCTCAAATAATTAAAATATCGTGACAGTTCATTTTTTTTTGCAATCCATCCATCCATCTGTTATCTGTAGCCGCTTATCCTGTGCAGGGTCACAGGCAAGCTGGAGCCTATCCCAGCTGACTATGGGCGAGAGGCGGGGTACACCCTGGACAAGTTGCCAGGTCATCACAGGGCTGGCACATAGAGACAAACAACCATTCACACCTATGGTCAATTTAGAGCCACCAATTACCCTAACCTACATGTCTTTGGACTGTGGGGAAAACCGGAGCACCCAGAGGAAACCCACACAGGCACAGGGAGAACATGCAAACTCCACACAGAAAGGCCCTGGTCGGCCGCTGGGCTCGAACCCAGGACCTTCTTGCTGTGAGGTGACAGTGCTAAGCACTACACCACCGTGCCACCCATTTTTTCTTGTACTGTAATTTAATACAAAAAGGTAAACTTTCATATATTCTATATTCATTACATGTAAAGTGAAATATTTCAAGCCTTTTTTGTTTTAATTTTGATGATTATGGCTCATAGCTCATGAAAATCAGAAATCCAGTATCTTGAATTATTAGCATATTTCCTAAGATCAATCAAAAAAGGATATACAATACAGAAATGTCCAACTTCTGAAAAATATATTCAATTATACACTCAATACTTGGCTGGGGCTCCTTTACCATGAATTACTGCGTCAATGCGGTGTGGCATGGAGGTGATCAGCCTGTGGCACTGTTGAGGCGTTATTGAAGCCCAGGTTGCTTTAATAGCGGCCTTCAGCTTGTCTGTATTTTTGAGTCGGGTGTTTCTCATCTTCCTTTTGACAATAGCCCATAGATTCTGTGTGGGGTTCTGGTCAGGTGAGTTGGCTGTCCAGTCAAGCACAGTAATATCATGGTCAGCAAACCATTTGGTTGTAGTTTTGGCACTGTGGGCAGGTGCTAAGTCCTGCTGGAAAAGGAAATCGGCATCTCCATAAAGCTTGTCAGCAGATGGAAGCATGAAGTGCTCTAAAATCTTCTGGTAGATGGCTGTGTTGACTTTGGACTTGATAAAAAACACAGTGGACCAACACTAGCATGACATGACACCCCAAATCATCACAGACTGCAGAAACTTCAGACTGGACTTCAAACACCTTGGATTCTGTACCTCTCCACTCTTCCTCCAGACTCTCGGACCTTGATCTCCAAATGAAATGCAAAATTTACTTTCATCTGAAAAGAGGATTTTGGACCACTGAGCAACAGTCCAGTTCTTTCTCTCCTAAGCCCAGGTAAGATGCTTCTGACGTTGTCTCTGGTTCAGGAGTGGTTTGATATTAGGAATGCAACAGTTGTGGCCTCTTTGCTGAAGACATCTGTGCGTGGTGGCTCTTGATGCACTGACACCAGCCTCAGTCCACTCCTTGTGAAGCTCTCCCAAGTTCTTGAATCGACTTTTCTTGATGATCCTCTCAAGGCTGTGGTCATTCCTGTTGCTTGTGCACCTTTTACAGCCAGACTTTTCACCAATGACCTTTTGTGGCTTACCCTCTTTGTGGAGGGTGTCGATGATTGTCTTCTAGACAACTGTCAAGTCAGCAGTGTTCCCCATGATTGTGGTTGTATGGACTGAACTACATCAAAAGATACACGGTATTTATACTGTTTTACTCAAACTCGAAATGAAATTCTCATATGTTGAGATTTTTTTTTCTCTGTAGGCCATAATTATCAAAATTAAAATAGAAAACTGCTGGAAACATTTTAGTTTACATGTAATGAGTTGAGAATATATTAAATTTTCACTTTCTTAAGTAACTGATGGAAGATATTGAACTTTTTCCACAATATTCTAATTGTTTGAGATGCACTAGTGTGTATATAAAAATGCACATGGATAAGTATTTGGCCCCATTCAGACTCATACTTGGTAGATCCACCTTTTGCTGCAGTAATAGCTTGAACCCTACGTTCATATCAACGATGCTGGTAAAAGATCATGGATGCTCTGTGACGTTGATGAAATAAGCGGCTACAAATTATTTCGGAATGCTTCATCTTGTAAACTTTTTTTTAAAGGGCTGCAAAGCAAACACACATGACCAGTGTGTAATAATTTAAATAACTAAAATAATTTCAAAAATTGGTTAACAATATTACATTATACTGCTTTCATTTTAACACATCCAACATACACCTTGTCTCGTAATACCTCCTGTTCAACAACATCATTCAAGTCACATGTAAGTAAGTAGCCAACACTCTTTTGCATGCTGTGGCACTAGTTAGCATGCAGTTCCCTCCTATTTAAAAAAAAAATACATTATGCACTTCACCAACTCACTTGGAACACCTACAGTTTCCAACACTGTGGTCCATGCTTCGTTTTCCCCCCTTTTATGTCCCTGTATGCAAACAGGGACACATCATAAATAATGGAGAAAGCCACCAGGGCAATTTTCAATTTTTCCTCCATGGTAGGTTACTTGGGAACAGTTTGAATGGAACCAAAATTTAGCCGACTGTGTTCTCTAGTGCCGCTTTTCCACTACCAACGCGGCTGAGTTGGGCTGAGCCGTGCCGTGCTGAGTCGAGCTGAGTGGGGCTGTTGGAGTTGCATTTCGACTACAACCGCGCTGAACCGTGCTGGCTGGAAGTGGGTGGACACATTGGGTGGAGTTAGCGAAAGTGGGTGGACGTCATGTGATGTCGTTAGGCGGCGCAAACAGTGACATCAGTGACCTTTTAAGCGGTAGTCTCACAGCCCGGAGAGTAAACAATAAACATGGAGGACATGGAGGCGTTAGTGTTGCTGGTCTTGGTGCTGTGGCTTGTTGTCGCCGACAACGCCAACAGATACTGGCAAGAGCGTAGAGATGAGGCGAGGCACATAAGGCTTCATAATTCTCGTAATTCTCCTTCTTCCGGGTTTACGGTGTTTACAGATCCCAGCGTGCTCGCGGGGTGTGTGAGGACACTCCTCCTCACCAATCAGTGCACAGGGGAGTGTCTGCTCACGCCCCTAGCCTCACTCAGCTCGGTTTGGCTCGCTTCAGCCGTACTCCAAAACCGTGCAAGTTTTGGGGGCTGAGCAGGGCTGAAGCGAGCTGAGTCGTGCTGTTCTTAGATAGTCGAAACGCGAGCCGTGTCGGGCTGAAGTGAGCTGAAGCGAGCTGAAGTGAGCTGAAAAAGGGTAGTGGAAAAGGGCCATAGTATTCTTTAGAATGGAGCACTTCTAAATTCCGATTGGTTGCCACCAAACCGCGTCAGGGTTCATTACCATAAATTTGCCCGGACTTCAACTTTATTCTGACACCACCACCACCAAGCAAGACACCCCACCAATGGTCTCGCTGCAGAGAGATGCTGACTCA
This sequence comes from Neoarius graeffei, assembly GCF_027579695.1. Classification (NCBI taxonomy): domain Eukaryota; kingdom Metazoa; phylum Chordata; class Actinopteri; order Siluriformes; family Ariidae; genus Neoarius; species Neoarius graeffei. The sequence continues at coordinate 88,235,320 of NC_083571.1, forward strand.
CATGGAAAATTAATGACTTCCAGTTGTTTTGACATTCTTGCTGCATTTGGTGTGAAAGTTGTGTGTAAGTGTGTTGGGGTAAGTTCTTACTGGCTTTGCACACTGTTTAGGAATGAGTTTCTTCCAACCGTCAAGGCATATTTGCTTCAGGTTCTTTAGGTTGGTTAGATGTTGTTTGTTGACTGCAGTTTTTAAAATAGTGCCACAGATTCTCAAAGGGATTCAGATTTGGACTTTGACTTGGCCACTGTAGAATACTCACCTTTTTGTATTTAAACACTTCTGTGCTGATTTGACCTTGTTGGGCTCGGACCATTGCCCTGCTGAGAGGTCAAGTTTCTCCCAAGCTTTAGTTTACAAACTGAAGCATGTTCCCTTCAATTTTGACAAGAAGCCTGGGTTCTTGTCCCATGGGTCCTTGTCCCAAGAAACCATGATGCTGCCAACACCATATTTCACTATAGTGATGGTGCTAGTTTGCACCATATATAGAAGAAGAATTTTATTCATCACACATACACTTGTGAAATTCCTCTCTGCATTTAACCCATCTGAAGCAGTGACCACACAAACATACCCAGAGCAGTGGGCAGCCATACTACAGTGACCAGGGAGCAGGTGCCTCGCTCAAGGGCACTTCAGCCTAATGCTGCCCCATGTTAACCTAACCGCATGTCTTTGATCTATCGGGGAAACCCACACAGACATGGGGAGAATATGCAAACTCCACACAGAAAGACCCCTGTCGGCCACTGGGCTTGAACCCAGAACCTTCTTGCTGTGAGGCAACAGTGCTAACCACTACACCACTGTACCACCGTCATGGTGCTTTGAAACTTGACCAAATGTAACATTTCAGTCTTGGTCTTATTGCGTGCACACACACACACACACACACACACACACACACACACACACACACACACACACCTGGGCCACTGAGTCATTCTTCTTTTGATTTTCTTTCAAACCCTTTAAATTATTTAACTTTGAAAATTCACTGTAAAGGAACATGTATTTGCAGTAAAAATACTGCCAGGAATACAAGTATTTGGGGCCCAAGCACCGTAGATGTAAGGACCCTAATGGATCTGAATTTTTTTCTTCAAGACTTGACCATTTTTGAGGTGGTTCCCATAGGCAAAAATTCATGAACTTTAACACACACATCAGTGATTGTGACAGTTACTCAGGCTTGGCCCCAGGTGAAGCCCAGGAACTCTACATTCCTTCTTCTTCTTTTGGCTGCTCCCATTAGGGGTCACCACAGCAGATCTGATCCATTTGACTTGGCATAGGTTTTTCACCGGACGCCATTCCTGACACAACCTTCCCCAGTCTACCCAGGCTTGAGACCAGCACTAAATACGCACTGACTTGTGCAACCCCAGTGACTGGGTATTTTTACCTAATCTCCATGTCTTTGAACTGTGGAGGAAACCCATGCAGACACAGGAAGAAGAAACAAACTCCACACAGAAAGGCCCCCATCAGCCATGAGGTTCAAACCCGGAACCTTCTTGCTGTGAGGCAACAGTGCTAACCACTGCACCACCCTGCTGCCCTAGCCCAGGAACTCTATGGCATCACCATATGTCATTGAGTCTTGTGCCCAGCTTATAATTTCATGTACACACACCATATTTGATACACATGTGGGTCGCCCCAAGACGAACACATTTATAACATATATATTATTAGCCACTTCCAACAGGAAGTGAGGTATTTCAGATTTGTTGATACATTTTGAAATACACCTCCTAGCCATTTCATTGGATTCATGCCAAATTCTGTATACATGAGGTCAAGATGTTGGTGATGTAGAATTTGCAAAGGAGTTTTTGATGTCTTGCAAGGTGTTGAAATGGTGACATGGTGAATTTAGACATCCACACAAATCACCCGAAAACCAAATGCCTCATAGATTCTCCATGCATTGCTTGATATGGCTCAAACTTTACAGGTTATTGGTTATGACGGTTATGATCATATCCATATACCCAGAGTGGCACTGTGGCATAGCACCACCATCTAGCAACAGAAAGAGTAGCTTTCTCACTCTAGGTTCAGGGCCTCTGTAGTATCCACCGGAGAGTGCCTGCAATGACTCTGCAAAGGCCACTATTGTTGCTGATTTTAAATTGCGAAGGTTTTTTTTAATATCTTGCAACGTGTTGAAATGGCAAAAAGAGTGGCTTTTTCACCCATCTCGGTGATATTGCTCCTAAATAGTTCATCGGATTCATGTCAGATTTGTTATCAGTTATGATCATTATGATGATATCCACATGCCCAGAGCAGGCTTGTACTTGAGTCCGACTTGTGCCCTAATTTTAAGGACTCATGACTTGACTTGGACTTGAGCACTGATGATTCGGACTTGAACTCTGACTTGTGCATTAACTGCATTTGGACTCGTAAATTGGAGACGAGGACTCTGATTTTTTTCCTTTATTTTTTGTAACATGCCATAATAATTTGGCATAAGATATTTATTTCATCGGTTCATATGTTGTGTTCAGGAACAAACTAACGTTAATGGCACTAAAATGCCTGGAGAGAAGCCCCTAGGATTGTCCGCTTTGCTTATACAGACTTCTTGTGCAGTGGGAAAAAATGCACTGCTGTGTGTTCCATATGTAGAAGAACTATCGAGGAAACGATAGGGATAACCTCAAACTTCAATCATCATTTGGCAAGACTCCACCCAGAGAAGTAAGTGACACGCTATGGTCATTGCTCTGTTGATAGTGGGGCTTGCTTGCTGACCAGTGAACTAGCTAGTGTTAACCCACTCTCATGTTATTTGCTCTGTTGATAGTGGGTGGGGCTTGCTGAGCGATGAACAAGCTTTTTATTTGTAGCCTAGTAACTAAAACGGGGTAGTCAAGCAGTAGCGTTAGCCCAACACAGTAGCAGAGACGGTTTCATATAAAGGCAGCAACAGCCACCGTCAAATGGTGCAGTTGGAGTCTTGTTCTCGGACTCGACTCGGATCAATAGTGGATTTGACTTGGACTCGACTCGAAATTTTCTTTAATGACTTGGACTTGACTCTGACCTGAACACTGGCGACTTGACACTGGTCTCGGACTCGAGGTTTAGTGATTTGACTACAACACTGGCCCAGAGTGATTCCCTCATATATGGTAGCACCACTATCTGGCAACAGAAAGAGTGACTTTTTCACTCATCTCAGCTACATTGCTGCTAGATGGTTTATTGGATACATGTCAGGGATTTGCTATCCCCAGAGTGTTATATGCCTAGAGTGACTCTCTTGTATAGCACCACCATCTGGAAACAGAAAGTGTGGCTTTTTCACCAATTTGGCTATATTTCTCCTCGGCAGTTGATTGGAGTCATATCAGATTTGTTAAAGTGATTGGTTATGATAGTTATGATGATATCCACATGCTCACAGTCAATCTGGCGACAGAAAAAGTGGCTTTTTTTAAAACAAATCTGAGGTTAGTAACAGAGAACTCTTAATTGTTGTGTTGTGTTAATATAATGATATCGTCAGAGGTGCGACAGCCTGTCATGTGTATGTGTGTGTGGTATGGTATAGTATGTGTGGAGCCAGAGAACTAAAGTGGCTATGCACAGGACATCCTAAAAACATCTACAGGATACACACAACAATACGCACATTCATTCTCTGACGTTTTTCCTCAGCTCAAAACTTCCAAATTGTCTCAGAAATATCCATAAACATTTATGACTCTTCTACGTCTCTCTCTCTCACACACACACACACACACACACACACACACACACACACACTTGTCTTCCTACCCTTATGAGGACCTTCATTTGACATTATTTTTAATACAGCTTGGTTAATTAATGCCTTCATCTAAATCTAACCGTGATTTTTTCATCAGTATCCAAAAGAAAAATATAGATATACAAGTAATGACAAATAAAATGCATAGACTGGGATTCATTGTTATTGTGTTTGATCAGGTATTAATGTAGGTCCAGTGGTTGCAGGAGTTATTGGTGCTCGTAGGCCTCAGTATGACATCTGGGGAAACACAGTGAATGTGGCCAGCAGGATGGACAGCACTGGAGTACAAGGCAAAATTCAGGTAGAATAATTATACACATACACACTTAAACCTGCTGAAAAATAAAAGAGAAGTATGAAACCAAATGCAATACTGTTTTGCAGGTGACCGAAGATGTCTTCCGCCTCCTCTCTGGCCATTACCGCTTCCTATGCCGTGGTCAGGTCAGCGTGAAAGGCAAAGGTCAAATGCTCACCTACTTCCTCGAGAGCTGGTCTCATGAAGGCCCTCTCCAATCCTGCTCCAAAAGCCTGGAGCACCAGGAAAGCCCGTGTATCCAGACCAAGTTGAGCCACGCCCCCGCTGCAAGCAGTTACGGGGTCAAGGCACAGAATGTTGGCCCTGGTCCCACCTCCTCCAACAACAGCATCCTCTACCTGCCCTCCATCTCTGTCGACGTGGAGATGGAGGTGTGACTGACGAGGAGGCATTTTTGTATGGCAACCAACCTGTTAGTGAACCAAGGGGGAGTGAGACATGAAGGAACGAGGGGATAAAGGAGGACACAGATGAATGCACTGGCATTGAGAAAGCTCGAGATAAAGCAACGGGGGAGACGCATGACTAAGAAAAGAAGAAGTCTTCGCTGTCCACAGGGTGACCGTGAAGTTTATGAGAGATGAGGCATGCAGAGAATAAGCCTCCTCCCCACACACATGCAAACATAATGAGCAGATTTGTCTGTTTTTGTGAGAATGTTTGTGTGTGTGTGTGTGTGTGTGTGTGTATTTTAATGAGTCTTCCTCAGTCCAGCTAGATATCAGGGGCTCTGAGAGAGGAGCATGTGTTTTACAGTAACGGCAGCTTCACACCAACAAAGGAGCCACACACACTCCTCTGTGTGTGTGTGTGTGTGTGTGTGTGTGTGTGTGTGTGTGTGTGTGTGTGTGTGTTTTTGCCTGTGAAAATAATACGAAATGGTAGGAAATTAATGCCACGGCATTAACCATTCCAAGCATGTGTATGCAGTGGGGACCAAACATTTATCATTTAAACAGCGCTGTATTTTACATTTGTGTGTTTGAGTTAATGTGTGAATAACTGGCAGGGAGAACATTTATGAGAATTCAGTACCATTACGAAACCAGTCAATGCCCATGGCATGACAAGAAAAAATAATAATCCAACTGATGTAATGTTTAGTCAGTGGGTAGTTTATGAAAACATGGGGCAATTCACAGCCTGTATTGATGTACAGAAAATTGAATCTCTGATTCGTATCCTTCAAAGAATTTCTTCTTGTTGCCTTTTTGAGTGAATTGATTGAGTGAACAGCTGATACAGTATATCCAGAGGCTAAAATTTTGTAAATATATTGTGACCTGTTCCATTAATTCCATTAACAATGGGATAAGCCGTGGGTTCCAAATATCAGTAAAGTAAAGCTGCTAATGCTTACACGCTAGCGCTTTGAGTAGGAACATTCTTGACGTCAGTGCACACTTCCTGCTGCTCTTTGACCTTTTAATATGATGGAGATGTTGTGTCTGACTCAAACACAAATACAGAGCAAGCTTTTGTCTTGAAAATACAACTTACACACACACACACACACACACACACTAAAGGTGACTGTGTTCCCAGAATTCAATAACAGTGCGTGTGAAATTACACATTGTGAAGCAGTGGTCATGAAGAATGAAATGTACTATATCAGCTGCAAGAAACTTAAGTGTCCACTGGGGATAATGAGCAGCTTTTTATAAGTTTGAAAATAGCTCAAATGGCGTGTTCTTATTTGTGGAAACAGTTGTGATATTTGTTCTATTCAGAGTTTCTAAGTAGGCTAACACTCAGCTGGATCTTGCTCGTGCTGGTGGCAAGGGGATTTAGCCTTGTGCTTGCACAAGAAGGAGTGCTAGCACAGGATAAAACCTGTATTCGATTTAAACGGTACAGTCAGCTGGTGGTTGCTATCATACATACTCAGAATATATGGCTCTTCATGCATTCAGGGTATAAAAAGGGCCTTGGATATCTTGGCTTTGTGGTCACAAAGCTCAGTTAGTCTCTCATATTTATTTTATAGTTTTTCATTTCTTGGTGAAATGCGACTGTAACTTTGATATTTCTCCAAATATGCCTAGGGAATGAAGTTGGCTTCAAGCTTGCCGTTCTGCATGTCCCTCTTCGCATGCCACAGTTCTACCTTGTCTTGTTCTTTTTTGCGAAGTGCAATGTGACTCTAATGCATGATTAATGCAAAAAAAAAAAAAAAGCAGCCTGAACAAAAAGGGTGAAATGTGTAATGGGTATTATTTAGAAAAGGTTTTTAGTTGCACTGCATGAATGTAGACAAGTGGCCTTTTGTTCATTTTACTGTGTTTTTGGTCTCGAACCTTTATCGGAAACTTGCTTGCTTTTTTCTTCATGCATGGTGCTGTGAAGTGTTGGAGAAAGCTTAGGAGTTTTGTAGCATTGCTGCCTTTTTTGGCTCTTGAGGTGACTGCCTTCTATCCAGGGGTTGTTGGTTTGGGTGTATTCCTTTGTGCCAACACATTTTGTTACCAACATATCAATTCCAGTGTTCTATTGTAGCACAATTTTGTGATATTGTGTGTTTGATTCTACTTTTTAAAATGATAGAGTTTTATATGCACTGGATCCATCAAGGGTACAGTTTTGGCTTCCTGTAAAACTTTGGGGTTCGATGTTTTGATGTTGGGTGTCTTCTCCTGGGTTTTGGAGAAGTCTATTTCCTTGACTTTCCATTATTCCTGGATAACATTCTTAGCTATTTAGTGACATAAAATAAAGCTCTTTAAGCTTGTAATCGGACACAAAGTTACACTTTGAGCATTGTTGCACCTCTTATGGTCAACATGTGTTCACCCCAAAAGTGAAGGTTGTATTATTGGAATATTTCATCTGAGAAATCTAACATCATTTCAGGTTTCTATAGAATTATATATATATATATATATATATATATATATATATATATATATATATATATATATATGAAAAAAAGCCAAGCTCTTCATTTTATCTCTGAATATGCCTAGATCAGAGTTTATGAGCAAAAAAATGTAGCCACATGAAAAATTATCTATTTTCTATATACAAACTACTGTGGCCACAGTATTACAACTTTAATAATGCATAAAATATTCACAGTAAATAAACTAGATTTTCAAGTTAATTAGATATTTTCATATGAGATACGGGTTTAAAATATTACATGTATGGAATCTACTGCAGAGTAAACTGAAAGTATTTTACTTATAACCTTAAATATATGTGCTATTTTTGGGGGTTGCAATGTATTGATTGCAATGTTGATATATGTGAATGTAAATTTCATATTGAGATCTTTTATACTTGTGTTTGCACTGTTCTGGAATAAAATGACAATGAGAGACAGAGCTGGAGCGTTTAGGTGTTCCTGTATGTCATGTGTCCTTGCGTCATTGCACTCTGTTTGTGTGGTAATAGCTGTGTCCTTGAGTCAGTTGTACATGATTGTAAAGTTGACTGTTGGACCTCGGCAGGAAAAAAACAAGTTGATCAAAACAAGCGTCATTTACTGTCCCTGATTCCATCACTGCATCCAGCAAAAGGCATAAAACTGTTTTTAGAACTATTTCAGTATAGTGTGTTGAGATCTGATCTCATACCTCAGCATCACTACAGTTTTACATAAAACTGAATATGTACTGTATATACAGTGCTGTAAAAAAGTTTTTGTCCCCCTGCTGATTTCTTCCATTTTTGCTTGTCACATTTAAATGTTTTAGGTCATCCAACGAAGTCTAATATAAGATAAAGACAATGTAAGTAAACACGAAATGCAGCTTTTAAATGATCACTCTATTTATTAAAAGTAAAGGGTTAATCAAAACCTGTGTCACCCATTTGAAAAAGTAATTGCCCCCTTAAACCGAATAACTGGTTGGGCCACCCTTGGTGGCAACAACTGCAATTAAACATTTGCCGATAACTTGCAATGAGTTTTTTACATTGCTGTGGAGGAATTTTTGCCCACTCTTCTTTGCAGAATTGTTTCGATTCAGCCACACTGGAGGGTTTTCAAGCATGAACTGCCCGTTTAAAGTCTTGCCACAACATCTTAATTGGATTCAAGTCAGGACTTTGACTAGGCCACTCCAAAACCTTAATTTTATTTCTTTTTGAGCCATTCACAGGTGGACTTACTTGTGTGCTTTGGATCATTGTCCTGCCACATAACCCAGCTGCACTTGAGCTTTAGGTCACGAACTGATGGGCAGACATTCTCCTTCAGGATTTTCTGGTACAGAACGGAATTCATGGTTCCATCAATTATGGCAAGTCGTCCAGGTCCTGAAGCAGAAAAATCAGCCCCAGACCATCACAGTACCACCACTGTGTTTGACTGTTGTTATGATGTTCTTATTTTGGAATGCTGTGTTAGCCTTACACCAGATGTACCGGGACCCACGCCTTCCAAAAAGTTCCATTTTTGACTCAGCAGTCCACAGAATATTATCCCAAAAGTCTTGGGGGTCATTAAGATGCTTCTTGGCAACTGTGAGATGAGCCTTTGTGTTCTTTCTGGTCAGCAGTGGTTTGCACCTTGCAACTCTCCCATGGATGCCATTTTTGTCCAGTGTCTTCCTTATTGTAGAATCATGAACACTGACCTTAACTGAGGCAAGTGAAGCCTGCAGTTCTTTAGATGTTCATTGGGGTTCTTTTGTGACCTCCTGGATCAGTCGTTGAAGCGCTCTTGGTTGAATTTTGGAAGGCCGGCCACTCCTGGGAAGTTTCACCACTTTTTCCAAGTTTTTTTCCATTTATAAATAATGGCTCTCACTGTGTTTCAATGGAGTCCCAGAGCCTTACCAATAGCTTTGTAACCCTTTCCAGACTGATAGATTTCAGTTATTTTGTTGCGCATCTGTTCTTGCAACTTTTTACTTTGCAGCTTCTTTTTAAGATCTACAATATTAGCTTACTTCATATTGCCAGCCTGGTTCTATTTATGTGAGATTTAGATTGAACAGGTCTGGTAGTAATCATGCCTGGGTGTGGCTAGTGAAGTTGAACCCAATTATCAATTAAATTTGGTTAATTGGTTGATTGGTTGAGGTTAATTGGTTGATTGGTTGAGGGGGTAATTACTTTTCCACATAGAGCCAGGTAGGGTTGGGTAACTTTTTTCCATCAATAAATGAAATCGTCATTTGAAAACTGCATTTTGTGTTTACTTGGGCTATCTTTGTCTAATATTAAAATTAGTTTGATGACATGAAACATTTTAGTGTGACAAATATATAAAAATAGAACAAATCAGGAAGAGAGCAAATACTTTTTGACAGCACTGTATATACACGCACATACATTTGCAGTCAGAAGTTTACATACAGGGACATGAATGTCATGGCAATGTTAGGCTTTCAATGATTTCTTTGTTGAGGTGTTGATTTTGGGGCAGGGCTCCATTTTTCTTGGACGGCAGCCTCTCACTCCAACAGTGATGTAAAACTTGCTTGACAGTAAAGTGGCTTGGCAAAGTGGCTGCACCTCCCAATAACTTGTACTTACAACCCCAATTCCAAAATAGTTGGGATGCTGTGTAAACTGTAAATAAACACAGAATGTGATAATTTGCAGGTCATGGAAACACTATATTTCATTGAAAATAGTACAAATACAACATATCAAATGTTGAAACTGAGAAATTGTATTGGATTTGAAAAATATATGCTCATTTTGAATTTGATGTCAGCAAGATGTTTCAGAAAAGTTGGGACGGGGCATGTTTACCACTGAGTTCCATCACCTCTACTCTTAACAACACTCTGTAAACATTTGGGAACTGAGGAGACCAATTGCTGTAGTTTTGAAAGAGAAATGTCCCATTCTTGCTTGATATGCAATTTCAGATGCTCAACAGTTCGGAGCCTCCTTTGTCATATTTTGTACTTCATAATGCACCAAATGTTTTAAATGGAAGACAGGTCTGGACTGCAGGCAGGCCAGTTTAGCACCTGGACTCTTTTACTACAGAGCCATGCAGTTTTAATATGTGCAGAAAGCAGTTTGGCATTGTCTTACTGAAATAAGCAAGGCCTTCCCTGAAAAAGATTTTGTCTGAATGGCAGCATATTGCTCTGAAACGTGTATATATCATTCAGCATTAATGCTGCCTTCCCAGATATACAAGCTACCCAGGTCATGTGCACTAATGCACCCTCATACTATCATAGATGCTGGCTTTTGAACTGTGCACTGAACAAGCCGGATGGTCCCTCTCCTCTTTAGCCTGGAGGATGTGGTGTCCATGATTTCTAAAAATAATTTCTACTTTTGATTCGTCAGACCTCGGGAGAACTTTCCACTTCACCTCAGTCCATCGTAAAAGAGCTCGGGCCCAGAGAAGGTGGCGGTGTTTCTGGATATTGTTTATATCTGGTTCTAACTTGCATTTGTGGATGGAGTAATGAACTGTTTTCACAGACAATGGTTTTCTGAAGTGTTCCTGAGCCCATACAGTGATTTCCACTACAGACACGTGTCTGCTTTTAATGCAGTGTCTCCTGAGGGCCCGAAGATCACAGGTATCCAGTGTCAGTTTTCAGCCTTGTCTCTTGCATACAGAGATTTCTCCAGATTCTCTGAATCTTTTAATGATATTATGTACCATAGAGGATGTGATCCCCAAATTCTTTGCAATTTTACATTGAGGAACATTATTCTTAAATTGTTGCACTGTTTGCCCACGCAGTCTTTCACAGAGTGATGAACCCCTCCCCAGCTTTACTTCTGAGAGACTCAGCTTCTCTGGGATGCTCTTTTTATACCCAATCATGTTACTGATCTGTTGCCAATTAACCTAATTAGTTTTTTTTTAGCATTACACAACTTTTTTAGTCTTTTATTACCCCTGTCCCAACTTTTCTGAAACATGTTGCTGACATCAAATTCAAAATGAACATATATATTTTTAACAAACAATAAATTTTCTCAGGTTCAACGTTTGATATGTTGTCTTTGTACTATTTTCAATGAAATATAGGGTTTACATGATTTGCAAATCTTTACATTATGTTTTTTTTTGGTTTTTTTACACAGTGTCCCAACTTTTTTTGGAACTGGGGTTGTACTTACAATTGTTTGAACTGATAGTCTTGGAATCTGCAGTTGTTTAGAGATGGCTCCAAGAAACATTTCTGAGTTGTGTAAATCTATGATTCTCTTTCTCAGATCTGCACTGAGCTCCTTGGACTTTCCCGTTGTATGTGTAACCTATCAGCTGTATTCAATCATGACCACTAACAGGACATTAAAGGAACAGTCCACCGTACTTCCATAATGAAATATGCTCTTATCTGAATTGAGACGAGCTGCTCCGTACCTCTCCGAGCTTTGCGCGACCTCCCAGTCAGTCAGACGCAGTCAGACGCGCTGTCACTCCTGTTAGCAATGTAGCTAGGCTCAGTATGGCCAATGGTATTTTTTGGGGCTGTAGTTAGATGCGACCAAACTCTTCCACGTTTTTCCTGTTTACATAGGTTTATATGACCAGTGACATGAAACAAGTTCAGTTACACAAATTGAAACATAGCGATTTTCTATGCTATGGAAAGTCCGCACTATAATGACAGGCGTACTAACACCTTCTGCACGCTTTGACAGTGCATTGATATCTGAGCTCCGTATCAATGCGCTGCCGAAGCGCGCAGAAGGTGTTAGTACGCCTGTCATTATAGTGCGGACTTTCCATAGCATAGAGAATCGCTACGTTTCAATTTGTGTAACTGAACTTGTTTCATGTCACTGGTCATATAAACCTATGTAAACAGGAAAAACGTGGAAGAGTTTGGTCGCATCTAACTACAGCCCCCAAAAATACCATTGGCCATGCTGAGCCTAGCTACATTGCTAACAGGAGTGACAGTGCGTCTGACTGCGTCTGACTGCCTGGGAGATCGCGCAAAGCTCGGAGAGGTACGGAGCAGCTCGTCTCAATTCAGATAAGAGCATATTTCATTATGGAAGTACAGTGGACTGTTCCTTTAAGAGGCCTTGGCCTTATATAATAGTCTAAGTGGGTGTATATAAATTGTTGACCCTGTATGTACAATTGACCCTGTGTTGATTTTAGAAAACCCACCCAAAATAAATTACAATTTGTGCACCAAATTCTTTTTTTTTTAATTAAAGGCATATGCCAACTGTTCTTCCCCAGAGAAAGAACAGTTCAAAGAAATCATTGAAAGCCCAATATCGCGCTGACATTCATGTCCATGTGGCTAAACTTCTGCCCACAACTATATATAGATATAAAACATTCTGGTTCACTTGCAGCTAGTACCTGAACAGGTCTTTGGAGCACAGATCCAGGATGCACTAGATAATCACCTTTTCTCTGAAACACAGACTAAACACTTGAGGGAGAAGGTTACCTTCAGCTGTCCTCATCTACCATCACATTATTCCTGTAAAGCTAGGTTTAAAAACTAAAATGGGATTGAGAATGAAGTTTTGCAAGATAAGATGCAGGTCATGGTGTGCTACCATGACAACTCTGAGCACAAAGAGGGTTTGGGGGATCCTGGCATTGTTTCTGATAAACTCTGGTCACTATGCTGTCTACTGAACACACTGCTTACAGGGTATGATTTACCTTTTCTCTGTTGACCACTGCTGAACCTCAGGAGCTGCCAACTGGGTATACTGACTCAATGTTCTAATTTATCCCAAAGGTGTTCAGTGGGGTTGAGGTCAGGGCTCTGTGCAGGACACTCAAGTTCTTTCACTCAAACTTTCAGGGACCTCACCTTGTGCACAGGTATATTGTCATGCTGGAACATGTACAGTACCAGTCAAAAGTTTGGACACCCCTACTCATTCATAGGTTTTTCTGTATTTTGACTATTTTCTACATTGTAGAACAATACTGAAGACATCAAAACTATGAAATTGCATATGGAACATATCTGGAATTATGTGGTAAACAAAAAAGAATAAAAAAAAAACAAAATACTTTTCATATTTTAGATTATTCCATGTAGCCACCGTTTACCTTGATGACACTTTGCACACTATTGGCATTATCTTAACCAGCTTCATGAGGTTGTCACCTGGAGTGCTTTTTAATTAACAGCTATGCCTCGTCAAAAGTTAATTAGTGCAATTTCTTGCCTTCTTAATGCGTTTGAGATCAAACAGTAAATAGTAAATAATAAAAATACAGTAAATAGCCCGATTCCACAACTGTAGTAATCCATATTATGTCGAGAACCTCTCAGCTAAGTAAAGAAAAATGACATCATCACTAATTTAAGACATAAAGTGTCTTTTAATAAACATAAATACATTTTTTAAAATGCTGAATTAGAAGGTGTGCCCAACTTTTGACTGGTACTGTATCTCTGAATCAGAATTATATTGCTTGTTAGGTCATAATAACTGAGTGTTAATCTTAAAACAATAAATATACATCAACTTAGAAGCATTTTTAAAAATTAATTGATCATGTATGTATGTATGTGTGTATGTATGTATGTATGTATGTATGTATGTATGTAAATACACTAACTTTTCACTGCTAGGGGAGAGCAGGAAGACTTGGGACACATTTTCAGCTTTTGTAGATTGTGTGAAATTCTTTGTGGGTAGCGTCACATTCATACTGCATTAGAGAGTATTTACTATACCCTCTTGCCATAACAGTAGTTTCCCAGCTTGTCATATATACTGGCCTTCAGGTTTCACTTTTCTGTCATTATTTTTTGCAGGAAGACATGAGGCATTGAGGGGAGACATGGGACATTATGTTGGGAGATTTGAGACATAGTGGGGAGACATAGAACACAAATAAAAAACCTAGACCAACATGTTAAAATTTTTATTTATTACCAAAACTTGTAACATAGGCGGCACGGTGGTGTAGTGGTTAGCGCTGTCGCCTCACAGCAAGAAAGTCCTGGGTTCGAGCCCCGTGGCCGGCGAGGGCCTTTCTGTGCGGAGTTTGCATGTTGTCCGCGTGGGTTTCCTCCGGGTGCTCCGGTTTCCCCCACAGTCCAAAGACATGCAGGTTAGGTTAACTGGTGACTCTAAATTGACCGTAGGTGTGAATGTGAGTGTGAATGGTTGTCTGTGTCTATGTGTCAGCCCTGTGATGACCTGGCGACTTGTCCAGGGTGTACCCCGCCTTTCGCCCGTAGTCAGCTGGGATAGGCTCCAGCTTGCCTGCGACCCTGTAGAAGGATAAAGCGGCTAGAGATAATGAGATGAGATGAGATGAGACTTGTAACATATGAACTGTATGAACACACAATGCTGGTAGAGTGATAGAAAAATGTCAGTTTACCCAAAACCTGACTCAACAAAACAGTTCTTTCCTCAAGAAGGAATGAAATAAGCTTAATCGTAATGCAGGTACAGTGGTGCTTGAAAGTTTGTGAACCCTTTAGAATGTTCTATATTTCTGCATAAATATGACCTAAAACATCATCAGATTTTCACACAAGTCCTAAAAGTAGATAAAGAGAACCCAATTAAACAAATGAGACAAAAATATTATACTTGGTCATTTATTTATTGAGGAAAATGATCCAATATTACATATCTGTGAGTGGCAAATGTATGTGAACCTTTGCCTTCAGTATCTGGTGTGACCCCCTTGTGCAGCAATAACTGCAACTAAACGTTTCCAGTAACTGTTGATCAGTCCTGCACACCGGCTTGGAGGAATTTTAGCCCGTTCCTCCATACAGAACAGCTTCAACTCTGGGATGTTGGTGGGTTTCCTCACATGAACTGCTCGCTTCAGGTCCTTCCACAACATTTCAATTGGATTAAGGTCAGGACTTTGACTTGGCCATTCCAAAACATTAACTTTATTCTTCTTTAACCATTCTTTGGTAGAACGACTTGTGTGCTTCAGGTCATTGTCTTGCTGAAAGGCCCACCTTCTCTTGAGATTCAGTTCATGCACAGATGTCCTGACATTTTCCTTTAGAATTCGCTGGTATAATTCCGAATTCATTGTTCCATCAATGATGGCAAGCCGTCCTGGTCCAGATGCAGCAAAACAGGCCCAAACCATGATACTACCACCACCATGTTTCACAGATGGGATAAGGTTCTTATGCTGGATTGCAGTGTTTTTCTTTCTCCAAACATAATGCTTCTCATTTAAACCAAAAAGTTCTATTTTGGTCTCATCCGTCCACAAAACATTTTTCCAATACCCTTCTGGCTTGTCCACGTGATTTTTAGCAAACTGCAGATGAGCAGCAAGTTTTTTGGAGAGCAGTGGCTTTCTCCTTGCAACCCTGCCATGCACACCATTGTTGTTCAGTGTTCTCCTGATGGTGGACTCATGAACATTAACATTAGCCAATGTGAGAGAGGCCTTCAGTTGCTTAGAAGTTACCCTGGGGTGCTTTGTGACCTCGCCGACTATTACATGCCTTGCTCTTGGAGTGATCTTTGTTGGTCAACCACTCCTGGGGAGGGTAACAATGGTCTTGAATTTCCTCCATTTGTACACAATCTGTCTGACTGTGGATTGATGGAGTCCAAACTCTTTAGACATGGTTTTGTAACCTTTTCCAGCCTGATGAGCATCAACAACACTTTTTCTGAGGTCCTCAGAAATCTCCTTTGTTCGTACCATGATACACTTCCACAAACATGTGTTGTGAAGATCAGACTTTGATAGATCCCTGTTCTTTAAATAAAACAGGGTGCCCACTCACACCTGATTTGTCATCCCATTGATTGGAAACACCTGACTCTAATTTCACCTTCAAATTAACTGCTCATCCTAGAGCTTCACATACTTTTGCCACTCACAGATATGTAATATTGGATCATTTTCCTCAATAAATAAATGACCAAGTATAATATTTTTGTCTCATTTGTTTAACTGGGTGCTCTTTATCTACTTTTAGGACTTGTGTGAAAATCTGACAGTGTTTTATGTAATATTAATGCAGAAATATAGAAAATTCTAAAGGGCTCACAAACTTTCAAGCACCACTGTACATGCCCACATTTTAAACAATTTTATATTTGTAAACCACAAGAAAAAAAACCTGTAACATGATGAACTGTACCAACTCTCCCCATCAGGCCATTTTGAAAAAATCCTTAAAAGTTTAATAAATAATATTATATATGGTAACTCTAGACTGCAGACTTTAATTCCTAACAAATCCTGAATTCACCAGCAGACATTACACCACAGAATGGAGGTGGAGGCAAAGTAGAAAATATAAGTTTTGGTTGATAAAAATATTTAACTGCACAAACCTTACTGCAGTATCCAGCTCCATGGCTCCAAAGGAAGTCAGTTACTCAAAGGGGCAACATCTAACTTCTGATGTGATCTAAAACCTGACTGGTTGAAATTAATTTATGGGAATACAAACTGGGGTGGCATGGTGGTGTGGTGGTTAGCACTGTCATCTCACAGCAAGAAGGTTCTGGGTTCAAGCCCAGTGCCTGATGTGGGCCTTTCTATGTGGAGTTTGCATGTTGTCTGCGTGGGTTTCCTCCAGGTGCTCTGGTTTCCCCCACAGTCCATGCAGGTTAGGCTAATTGGTGGCTCTAAATTGACCGTAGGTGTGAATGTGAGTGTGAATGGTTGTTTGTCTCTAAGGCTACGTTTACATTAGACCGTATCTGTCTCGTTTTCTTCACGGATGCACTGTCCGTTTACATTAAACCGCCTGGAAACGCCGGGAAACGGGAATCCGCCAGCTGTCCACGTATTCAATCCAGATCGTGTCAGCTCCGGTGCTGTGTAAACATTCAGAATACGCGGATACGCTGTGCTGAGCTCTAGCTGGCGTCTCATTGGACAACGTCACTGTGACATCCACCTTCCTGATTCGCTGGCGTTGGTCATGTGACGCGACTGCTGAAAAACGGCGCGGACTTCCGCCTTGTATCACCTTTCATTAAAGAGTATAAATGTATGAAAATACTGCAAATACTGATGCAAATACTGCCCATTGTGTAGATATGATTGTCTTTAGGCTTGCCATCCTTCCACTTGCAAGTGGTAAGTGATATGCGCTGGGATCACACACAC
Organism: Neoarius graeffei; assembly: GCF_027579695.1. Lineage (NCBI taxonomy): Eukaryota > Metazoa > Chordata > Actinopteri > Siluriformes > Ariidae > Neoarius > Neoarius graeffei. Next base: position 88,252,426 of record NC_083571.1, read on the forward strand.
AGCGGCTCAGTCCCGAATCACAGCTTGTTCACTTCACTCGCGTGCTCTGTGAGCTGCGCAAGGCCGGAGTGTGCACCCTCCAGAGGGCACTCGCTGTTCAGGGCGGAGTGATTTGGAGTGCAGGATGTCTGCGGAGCCGAGCGTATCCGTGTATTGGTATTGCTGTGTGCACGCAAATCGTGTATTGGTGTTGCTGTGTGCACACTAATCGTTTTAAAAACGTTAATCTGATGATCCGCTGATATGGTCTAATGTAAACATGGGCTATGTGTCAGCACTGCAATGACCTGGCAACTTGTCCAGGGTGTACCCCGCCTCTTGCCCATAGTCAGCTGGGATAGGCTTCATCTTGCCTGCAACCCTGCACAGGATAAGCGGGGATGGATGGATGGAAATACTAATTGTCCAAAGTCTCCCCCATCCCAAATCTCCCTGCTCTCCCCTACTACACATGGCAAAAATTTGGGAAGGCCCACATATGGGTGTGATGGTTAAACGTCCACAAACTCTTGGCCATATAGTGTATAGACATTTTGTTTGTGGGTAAGAGAATGTTGGGTTTTTTTTTCACAGTGGAGTAAGACACGATGCATAAATCCCTTATCATGCACTAACAGCAATGTTTTGGAGTCCTTGCAGAGTTGAATTGAAAAATAGTTGCACTCTAAATGTGCACATCAGTACTGTCTGTGAACCGGAGTTGAATGATGGTTTGCTGTTGGCAGCACACAAACTTGTGAAAACTTCCAAAACATCACAAAAACAGTTGTCTCATAGTGTGATACAAAAGTGGTAAGTGGATTGTGCAACCAATGGAAGACAACCAGTGGAAGACAGGCTAGAAAGTGGCTTTCAATTAAAGCACCTTTTTTGTTGTCAGGCAAGTCACTGAACTGCCTGTAACGTCAGTCAGCACACAATGTAGAGATGTGGAACTCACTCATCTAACTGCTCTTACTGATGAGAATGTGCCCAGGCCAGCACTGTGTCCAGCTGGTGGTTCACCAACCAGATGTTTGTATGTTTCACAGCACCATAAAAAGGTTTTACTGTCTCAAGGTGAGTCAACCGATTGGACAAAGAGTGATTGTAGAACACCCAGGTCAAGGGGTGCTTTCTTCCATTAAATGTTATTTGACTTATGAGTCAAATGGCTGCCTTGTGGGAAGCACTAAGGGGATCGTCACTTGCCGACATTTGTGAAGTGGCAAAATGGTTCACCTTTGAAAGATTTTACATATTAAATGTTACTTTAGTGCACCCCATGTGCTCTATGATGAGTTTTAGTGCTTCTCACACTCAGCAGAGTGTAGTATCAGAACTTTGAATGATTATGACAGTATTTTCAATATGGAACAGTATTAGACCTTTGAGTGATCCTCAGTAGAGACCAGGATCAGCATTTGACTGATTCACAATTAAACACTATTTATGAGCTATTATTGTCTAGGGGTGGACTATCAGGAGGTGTTGGAAACTTTGGATACCTGGTGTTGGAAACCTGGTAGTCTAGAACATGAGAAAGTAGAATAGAAGGTTACATACTGTATGCCACTGGAATTTTCTATTTTACTGGCAACTAACTTAACAAACAGTAATTGTGTAAGAGTTTAAGCCTGTTAGAACTTAACAGTGTAAACATGATTAAAGGTAGACTGCCTTTCAGATTTTTCAAGTGTAGGTCATAAAAAGAATTTTCCTTGACACCCAATTATTTTTGTTTAGTGACCGAAAGCTACTGAATTCAAATCACAGATTCCCAATTTTATTATTATTATTTTTTTAAATAGAATAGTTAATGGCCCTGTGATGACCTGGTGACTTGTCCAGGGTGTACCTCGCCTTTCGCCCGTAGTCAGCTGGGATAGGCTCCAGCTTGCCTGCGACCCTGTAGAACAGGATAAAGCGGCTAGAGATAATGAGATGAGAATAGTTAATGAATTTAGGGTCATGTGGCCCTCAATTCTCCACTAATTTTTTCCTGCTCCACCATGACCCAGTTCAAGATACTACGTCATGCATCACATGGTGAGCTTTCTTTGTTCGTGCAAGGCATTGTGGGATACAAATCTGAAACAGGAGAGAAAAATGGAGGACGTGAGTGTACGAACGAAATGTGAAAGACCGACTACAGTAATGGAAAGTGAGAAGAAAAGACGTTATGTTGCGAAGGAAAGGAAATGCAGGACCAAACTAATAAATATCAGTGGTCAGCGAGCACCTTGGTGTGATCAGCTGGTCGTTTAGCAATATAATGATGGAACTGTCAGTGCACGGTCAAAGGTAAACCTGTAGATGGCAGTAATGATACACTGTGGATGCCAGCTGCTGTAAAACCCAAAAGAAGAAGAAGAAGGTAAACCTGCGCACACGGACTTCCTCAGTTTGCTTGACTGCACAAAGTGAGCGATTTCATGCACATTATTTGCAAGGGAATCCCCTCAAATTAAATAACTTCCCAGCCACAGAATGGCCTGATATTTTATGAGATATTACAGAAATAAACATATATCACAATGACCAAATTTCAGAGGGAACTACTGTAAATTTCACAGATTTTATGAAATCGAAAGGCAGTCTACCTTTAAAGCAGCAGTAGCAGATCATGACCATAGATTTGGTAGGTCAGGCATAACAGTAATAACAACATAGCCTCAAACAAAATTAAGATAAGGGGATATCTCTCATGATTTATGCATTAAGATACTATTTCGTGAATTTTTAAAGTAACCCAATAAATAGGCAGTTAAGAGTCAACAACATATCAGCATACAGTCTGGAAGCTTGTTTTGAGTGGTATTACATATAGTTTTGTTCAACTGTGTTTGATACAGCAGGCGTGTTTTCAGTGTTATTCTGAGATGAGCACAGAAGAGCTAATAATATCAACCAGGGTTGCCAGGTTTCCAAAAATTCCAGCCAAACTACATCTCCAAATCCATTCAAATGACCTGGAATTAGCCCAAAAATCAGCATTGGAAAACACAGACAAATTTTCCTTTTTTTCACACCATAATCTTTAATGGAAACAAAAGTCAATGTGGTGCACACACATTTCTGATGTATGGACATTATCCACTCCATAATCCCCCTTTCCATCTCCCAATCTTTGCAATATATCTTACAGTATAAATTATTCTGTATATCACAGGTACATTGCCTGTACTAAATTTAATCTTGATTATTTGCAATAAAGCATCTTTAAACTAGGAAATTCTGTCATTAACCACCTCCTCCTCCACTGAAAATGTTCATAGAATGAGGCCATGAAGGGATGCACATGGTCAGCAACAATATTCAAATATACTGTAGCATTCAAGTGATGATTGATTGGTATTAACAGGCCCAAAGTGTGCAAGGAAAACATTCCCCACACAATTACACCACCTCCACCAGCCTGGACTGTTGAAACAAGGTAGGTTGGGGCCATGGAGTCATGCTGCTGACATTAAATTCTGACCATAACATCTGTGTGCCTCGTCAGAAATCAAGATTCATCAGACCGGGCTATGTTTTTCCAGTCTTCATTTGTCCAGTTTTGGTGAGCTTGTGCCCACTGCAGCCTCAGCTTTCTGTTCTTGGTCGACAGTACTGGAACCAAGTGGGGTGATCTGTTGTTGTGGTCCATCATCATGCCATGGTCAAAATAACGAAGATCACATTTTTTTCTCATTCTGATGGTTGATGTGAACATTACCTGAAGCTGCTGGCCCATATCTGCATGATTTTATGCATTTCCCTGCTGCCACATGATTGGCTATTAGATAATTGCATGAATGAGTTGGTGTACAAGTGTTCCTAATAAAGTGCTCAGTGAATGTATATGGTTGGGCTCTGCCCTACTTATCCCGAGGGAAGAGACACCACTGTTTTATAAGCACTAAACACCTTAGGACACATCCAAATAAATAAACTCTAGCATGTCAAGGGAGATTCAAACTTTTGAGCTTACTTATATAGTGTCTTGCAAAAGTATTCATCCCCCTTGGTGTTTGTCCTGTTTTGTCACATTACAAGCTGGAATTAAAATGGGTTTTGGGGGAGGGGGTTGGAACCATTTGATTTACACAACATGCCTACCACTTTAAAGGTGCAAATTGTTGTTTTATTGTGACACAAACAATAATTAAGATGAAAAACAGAAATCTGGAGTGTGTGTAGGTATTCACACCCCTAAGCCAATACTTTGTAGAGCCACCTTTTGCTGCAATTACAGCTGCAAGTCTCTTGGGGTATGTCTCTATTAGCTTAGCACATCTAGCCACTGGGATTTTTGCCCATTCCTCAAGGGAAAACTGCTCCAAGTCCTTCAAGTTAGATGGGTTGCATTGGTGTACAGCAATCTTCAACTTATACCACAGATTCTCAATTGGATTGAGGTCTGAGCTTTGATTAGGCCATTCCAAGACATTTAAATGTTTCCCTTTAAACCACTCCAGGGTAGCTTTAGCAGTATGTTTAGGGTCATTGTCCTGCTGGAATGTGAACCTTCATCCCAGTCTCAAACCGCTGGCCAACTCAAACAGGTTTTCCTCCAGAACTGTCCTGTTTTTAGTGCCATCCATCTTTCCTTCAGTCCTGACCAGCTTTCCTGTCCCTGCAGATGAAAAATATCCCCACAGCATGATGCTACCACCACCATGCTTCACTGTAGGAATGGTGTTCTCAGGGTGTTGGGTTTGCGCCATAAATGGCATTTCCCATGATGGCCAAAAAGATCAATTCTAGTCTCATTTGATCAGAGAATCTTCTTCCATGTGTTTTGGGAGTCTGCCACATGCTGTTGGGCAAACTCCAAACGTGTTTTCTTAAGCAATGACTTTTTTTCTGGCCACTCTTCCATAAAGCCCCACTCTGTGGAGTGTATGGCTTAAAGTGGTCCTATGGACAGATACTCCCATCTCCACTGTAGATCTCTGCAGCTCCTTCAGTGTTATCTTTGATATCTTTGTTGCATCTCTGATTAATGCCCTCCTTGCCCAGTCTGTGAGTTTTGGTGGGCGGCCTTCTCTTGTCAGGTTTGTAGTGGTGCCATGTTCTTTCCATTTTGCTATAATGGACTTAATGGTGCTCCCTGGGATATTCAAAGTTTGGGTTATATTTTATAGCCCAACCCTGATCTATATTTCTCCACAACTTTGTCTCTGACCTGTTTGGAGGCTCCTTGGTTTTCATGTTGCTTGCTTAGTAGTGTTGCAGAGTCAGGGTCCTTCCAGAACAGGTTGATTTATACAGACATCATGTGACAGATCATGTGGCACTTTGACTGCACACAGGTGGATCTTAATCAACTAATTATGTGACTTATGAATAGAGCTGGGAATCGATTCAAATTTCAAGAATCGATCCGATTCCGATTCTGAAGATTAAGAATCGATTCTTTTCGATTTTTTTTTGGATTAAGAATCGATTCTTTTCGATTCTTTAAAATTCTGTCCGATCCGATCCGATTCAGGTTAGTGTTCTTTAAAAAAAAAAAATCTTTAATTTCATGACTATGTCGCAGTGGCATGCAGCCAGGTTTTTTTTTTCAGGGAAGCCAGAAATAAAGAACTATCTATTTATTTCCCTATTTTTGTTAACTACTTTTAACTTTTAAAACATTCAGGGGATGAACGAATGCATTGTGACTTCAAACAATATTGTTGCCAACCTACATACTCAGAATGGACGAGGAACGCAAAAAATTTTAACAGCAAATCATAAGTATTTGTATTTACTGATGGCTGTAAGACTGGTTAAAATGGTAAGGGTCAATCCACCTCCAGCTGGGACACCAACCAATGCATTATTTGACAATAAGAATTCACCCAAAGGCTGTTGCAACCAAATGCATTATTTTTATTAATCAATATAAAAAAGAGCTCTCAATCAATGTAACATGAAACATAAGAAACTGTAAATAAGAACATAAATAACCTGTAAATACAAAAGAACATAACATAAATAAGAACATAAGAGCCTGTAAACAAAGTATAACACTTTCACTTGTCTCACCATAGACTCACCATAGCATAATGTGGTTCCACGACATTCATAAGCCGCCTGAAGCCCTCATTTTCAACGACGGAGTACGGCCGCATGTCTTTACAGACAAATTCCGCAATCGCCATGGTTATGCTATGAGATCGTGCTGAATTGGCTGGCAGTGTTAAACTTTCTTTCAGCTTCATTTGCTGTCCTGTTTGTCCTGTGGACGGCTTGATCCCCGGGTGATGTCATTGCAAGTGCTTGTTCAAGTTCGTCGTATTTCCAAAATACTTCACTTCGATTTGACACAACTTGCAAACAGCATTGGTTTTGTCGAACGCATCTGTGTCTTTTTCTTTTCGGAACCCGAAATATCTCCAGACTGGAGCCTTGAGAGACGGTGGTGTTTTCAGAAAGTTTTCGCTAACTCTATCACTACTCTCCGACGCCATGTTTGTTTGAGGTCATACACTGCGGGGTCACACACCGAGTGCGCCTGCGAGAATTCGATGACGTGACGGGGGTCACTGGGGGAAATGTTCGTGGTGGAAAAAATGTACTAAAAATAAAAATTAAAATAAAAAAAAATCGATCTTTGAACGTACGAATCGATCCTAAGTAATTAATATGCGAATCGATCCAGAATCGGAAAATCGATTTTTTGAACACAGGCCTACTTATGAAGTGAATTGGTTGGACCAGCTCTTATTTAGGGGTTTCATATGAAAGAGGGTGAATACCTATGCACACTCCAGATTTCTGTTTTTTCATCTTAATTATTGCTTGTGTCACAACAAAACAACAATTTGCACCTTTAAAGTGGTCAGCATATTGTGTAAATCAAATGGTGCTAACCCTCCAAAAATCCATTTAATTCCAGCTTATAATGCGACAAAACAGGACAAACACCAAGGGGGATGAGTACTTTTGCAAGACACTGTAAAAGTAACTGCTTACTTAGTGTTTCCTCACAAAACAGCACAGCTCAGCAACAAACCAAAACCTTGTGCTGAGTGTGTGTGTCACTTATCCATTACATAACTCTTCCTGTGAAAGTAGGAGAGGTTGTCTGGAAGTTCCTAGGTGGATATTTGACAGACACATGTAGTGAAACACATGTCCCAAAATGGCTTCCTATTAACTACTTTCTTGTTCATTGTCTCTTTAGAATTATTTATATTTCTGTATATGTTGAAAACATGACCAAAAACATCACCAGATTTTCACACAAGTTCTAAAAGTAGAGAAAGGGAACCCTATTATACAAGTGAGACAAAAATATTATACCTGGTAATTTATTTATTGAGGAAAATGATTCAATATTTCCTATCAAAGAGTGGTAGAAGTATGTGAAACTTTGCTTTCCTTTATGCAGCAATAACTGCAAGTAAACATTTCCGGTAATGGATCAGTCAATTGATCAGTTCTGCATATTGACTTGGAGGAATTTTAGCCCATTCCTCCATATACAACAGTTTCAAATCTGGAACATTTGTGAGTTTCTTCACCTGAACTGCTCACACAACATTTCTATTGGATTGTCAGGACTTTAATTTGGCCATTCCTGAACATTAATTTTATTCTTCTGTAACCATTCTTTGGTAGAATAACTTGTATGTTTTGAGACATCTTGCTTCATGACCAAATTTCTCTTGAGATTCAGTTCACAGACAGATGTCTTGACATTTTCCTTTAGAATTTACTGGAATAATCCATCCAGAATCTATTGTTCCATCAATAATAGCAAGCGGTCTTGGGCCGGATGCAGCAAAACAGGCCCAAACTACTACCACCATGATGGTACTACCACCACCATGTTTCACATCTGGGATAAGGTTCTTATGCTGGAATGCAACAGTCTCCTTTCTCTAAACATAATGCTTCTCATTTAAACCAAAAATTCTATTTTGGTCTCATCCGTCAACAATTTTTTTTTCAGTAGCCTTCTGGATTGTCCATGTGATCTTTAGCAAACTGTAGTCAGGCAGCAATGTTCTTTTTGGAGAGCAGTAGCTTTCCTCTTGCAACCCTGCCATGCACACCACTATTGATCAGTGATCTCCTGATGATGAACTCATGAACATTAACATTAGCCAATGTGAGACAGGACGTTAGTTGCTTTGAACTTACCCTGGGCTTCTTTGAGACTTCACAGACTATTACGTGCCTTGCTCTTGACGTGATCTCTGTTGGTTGACCACTCTTGGGGAGGGTTAGCCTGGCTAACGCAACTTCAAAGCTCTCCGAGCATTTGGTCTGGCCAAGCTATTAAGCCAAACCGTTTCCCAAAGCCCGTGGTTGACCCGCCTCCCTGAAATGCCTCAGTTTGCTACTGGTCGAAGCCAGAAAAGGCTGTGACGAAGCTTAAACCAATCACATCACTCTTTCCTCTGACGTATGCGACGCGACGGGGCTAACTGGTAGATTAAACTCTTACCGAAGCCGGTCGGGAGCAAGGCGAAACTGTCCTTCCTTTCAATAAATACCTCCAG